>NC_133026.1:101642500-102321250 GCF_048771995.1 Taeniopygia guttata
GACCTGGGCATTATTGGACTTAGAACTTAGAAGCTGTTTCCAACAAGTACTTAGGAAAGACACAGAGACTAAAATAACAAACCAACTCTCAACTATTCATTTTTTTATAAAGAACATATAGCACTCACAGTCCAGCAGACTGTAAAAAGTAAAGAATTTGTTAGTCAGATAAATGTGTACCTCTAAACTTGAACTCTGCTGCATAGAAGCAGAGATGTACTAAATAAAAGAGGCAGAAGTACAGTAGTGAAATCCTGCCACTACTGGAAACTTCAGAAATGTCACTGAATTCAGTGGGTTTGTGATTTCATCCTGGCAATTTACCTGCAGTTTAGACTAACAGTGTGAATCTGAAAAAAATGACAGGTACTGGAAATCATTTGGGAGCAAATTATCTCACAGTATTCTGAAATTGTCAAATCCAAACAGATTAGGTCTCCTGATACGACTTACATGGCAGAAATGCTGAAAAGCCCCTGATAATAACACTCAACTGTATTTATTTATTTATTTACTATTATGTACCCATAAGGTTTTATAGGTGTAATGAAACAGACCGCCAGAAGGATAGTAGAAAAGGCACAGTCTTACTGGTGAACAAACTAAGCATATAATGGAGACTGCATGATTCGTTTGCAGTGCCACTAAAGCCTGAATCCCTCTAACCTGAGTACTACCATAAATGTTCCCAGGGAATGGTGTTCATTTTATTCTGGCTCTAGCGTATATAAGAATGCCTTTTATTAAGATGTTTTGTAGTTGAATATTTGGTTTAGTGCTACTGGGAATGCAAGGATTTTCAATGTCCATTGAACCAGTCATATGATGTAGAAGATGCCATGTTTCCATGTTTTCTGAGAGCTGTTACTGATAGCTGCACTGGTCTCATAGTCCTGCATCATGAGATGTCATATACAGGCATATACAAAATTCCTCAACATCACATCACAAAACCAGAGTCAGGTGATGAATGGACAGCTGCAAGGGCTGGGGATCTGTTACCCAGTAATGACCTAGTGTGCTAAAATACAGGTGATCCTGTAGGGAACTGTTCTCTCATAGCCTAGCTTTGCAGCACCCCACACATGCAACTGTTTGATCAGCCTTACTGTACATTGCAGCAGACATCTGTGGAAACCGGCAAACAAGTGCAAAAATACAAGCTATCCAGGAGATCCTGTCAACTTCTAAAACATTCTTATGCAAAGGCACACCTGGAATTTGCACAACCTTAGGCTGATTACCAGAGGGACCTATAGTTGTACAGGCAGAATAAATAAATAGTGGCCCTGTAGGAAGATAGAATTCTTCTATTAGTCTGTCACTCCTTTCTTATCCTTCATATAGAAAAAAAAAAAATCTCATGTATAAACAAGGAATCAACTCAATTAAGCTCAGATATTTTGGAATTGATATGCTGTTAATAAAATAGTTTTGTATTACATGAAGTCTAGAAGGGTATGTAATTTCTACAAAGAAATTACATTATGCTAAAAAAATTATGTGTCCTAAATTCTGTGAAAAAAAAAAAAATAAAGGTGAAATGGTACTGTCCTGAAACATTTGGAAAAACTGAATGGAATGAGGATTTAATTATATTGAATTCTACCTTCAGATTTACAGTAGAGCATTACATCAAAGTTCAAAGGTTCTAGAAAGGATATAGCTGATGAAATAGCAACCCATTATTTTCCCATACATGCTAAACCCTTTCATGACTAGAAAAAGAATTCTTTCAAAAAAATCTTGGTGGCTTCAGAAAGACAGGAGTCTAATTCTACCAATTCAACAGTGAATATTGTCTTTAAGGTGCTGGAACACTAGAAAAATATCAGCCTTGTATCAGCAAGAGGCTGGAAATACCCATGTAAACCCAAATAAAACCAAAGGAGATCTTCATTGCCTTCAATGTACTTGATCAGGCTTTTTCTGAACAGACATAACAATCCATCATTCATATACAGATAAATATGAAGCTTTGCTTTTCAAGTGATTTTAATTTTACTTTTTTGCTAGAAATTTTGTAACTACTCAGTTGTTTAACCTACACACTTAAATAATTTATAAAATGCAAATGCATTTATAAAATGCAAATGGAAAAGGTTAACTATAGTAAAAGTCTGGAATTGCTTAAAAACATATATAGAGGAATTTAATTTCTAAGTCACACCTGTTGCCACTGCCAATTTCACCTATCCCTCTTTCTCCACTTACTGTAGCTTCACCTGATTGAACTTCTCAGACATTGTTTTACTTATTTTGATTGTCCTTACTTCCTTCTCACAAAGTCTCAGTTCTGGCATGTTGGTTTTTATGTATGGAAATCACTGGAATCTGGAGGCTGCTGTATCCCTAATGCTAAGTCCAAACACTATTGCTTGCTGTAAGGAACAACAGTGTAATAATGGCAGCAATACAGCCATTAAACTTGCACCTCCACTATTAAAAAAGATCAAGCAAAATAGCATGTTTTTGATACAAGGCTACACATATGAATAAGGGAACAGTATCTTTACTGAAAGAAAATTATTTGGAGACAGACTTTAAATCAAGATCTGACACCCATCTAGAAGCTACATTACCGATTCAGTAAAAGAAAATGGACTCAATGAATATAAGTAAGATTCCTTGGCTTTGAGATACAGAAGGTCAGATTTGATTGTTATACACGGTCTTCTCTACACCTAAAGTGTAAGAATGGAATTTTAGCTGGAAATACTAAACAGAGATAGAGGTAAGCCAAGAAAATCATTATGCATAATACTGTAGTTAGCCAGCACAGACATTATAAGAAAGTCATCTGTTCTTCCTTGGGGATTTAGCCTTTACTCATGATTGCCACATATAAGGAAAACAGTACCTTTATTTTTAGTAAGGCATTCCACTGAAACAAGGCAAGAAAATCTCCGAGCAGCACTGTCTACAAAAGAATACCTACCATGGAGCAGTTCAAAGGCATTATAAAATCTAATATTGATGAGATTGAGAGCCCATAATATTTCACGGTTTACATTTCTTTCAGACTCTCTCCTCCCTCCAGATACCAATGCATTAGGAAAAAAAGAAATTACCTGTAACCAGAGTCTGTCACCTGAGTCTGTTCCACCATTAGCAGTGCATTGAAAAGTAGCAAACTGTCCTGCATTGACTTCCACACTCTGAAGACGCAAGAAATGGGGAGTTTTTGCTGTTGGAAAAGATACAACCATTAAAGTTATGCAAGACCAAAGTACTGGCTATAAAGAAAATGCACCAAGGAAATGAAATAGTTCTGCTTTGAAAGGTTCAAGTCACTTACTACACATTAGATTTTAGGTTGGTTTACTTCCATGCCTTGGAAAGATCAGAATAGAAAGGTGCTGTGTAATTGTTCCTGCTTTGTAAACTATCTTAGCTCAGCATCCCTCTTGAAATAACAATCTATTAAAAAAAGATCATATTGAAAACGAAAAATGTTTTGAAGACACACCTATTAGATGCTTGCACTACCAACAAGACAAACCAGTAAGAAATGATGTTATCAGGGGAACAGGTTTTTCTTCTTAACCAAGTACACTGTCTATAGAAGAGATCCTTTAGAAATGCAGCCCACCAAACAGGTACAATACTAACATCATACTCCTCATCAACTACAGCTGCGTTCTTTAAACACAATACTTTTCAACAACACTGCAGAAAAAAAACCAAAACACAACACATATGCTCCATACCAATGCTTATTTTTCATTTAGAAAGATAAAACAATCTCAGTAAAAACTAAAGCAATATGCCTACAGGCAAGCTGAAACTGATATTCAAACAAGAATTATTTCTGCTGAAGTAAAAAAGTGTGTGTATTTTTGTTTTACTAAAAAGAGTCAAACATGTAATATAGAAAAATATAGATATTTTATAAAGAAACCTATAATTTAAAGCACAATATTCCCCAACCTACTCAAACCCTACTGCAACCAAGCTGATTTCTTGCACTGTCTATACTAATAAATAAACCAGGCTGTGAACATTGTTTTTCAACATGAAAATCTTAGTACTAGCAGTAGACTAGCAAACTAAGCATCTATCTTCTAGCAGAGCATTGCAATAATTTAAAGTGTGGATGATATTTTCTTAAAAACCCTTATTACTGGGAGAAATTGCATTTTTAAGAAATTTATAAATAGCTAGCTTCATGAAAAAGTTGCTAAATATCCAGTGCAAGACAGTATAAGAAAAAGGAGATGGAATAAAATAGCTCAAATTAATATCTAAATATGCGATAAAATATTTTTGCAAATATCTTTACAGCAAATTTATTACACATACAGCCTTTTTTTTTTCTTCAAATATTTCCTAATTAGGGCAGAGAGAGTTGAGGCCAAAATTCTCCACTTCTTTGTCTATGAAACTAATTATGTCAGAATATCCAGTAAAATTCTTCAGTATGTTCCCCATTTCTCACCTGTCTTTTTTTTCTTTTTTTTTTTTTTTTTTAAACCTGCTTTTACCCCCCTCCATTTTAGTGTTTCCTTGGTCTTCTTAAAATTCGAAAAAACTAGCTTTTCTGAATTAGCAACTATGGCCTAAGTGGAGAAGAGCATTAGGCTTTAAAAACAAACAAACACATACACACAAAAACCAGCCCATCTATCACAACCCATTCCTTTAATTTCTATGTGCCTACAATCTGTCTTCTGCTTGGTCTTTGTACTAACCAGGCAACTGCCTATCTAATATTTCTCCCATTTCAATTTTGTTTAAAGAGTTAACAATTCCAGAACTATTTTTCTGGGGATATATAGAAAGACTATCATCATGAGCTTTACAAAGTTTTAGACACAGAGTATTATTACTTCAATTTTCACACTTTCTCAATTTTCTTAACTGGTTTGATGTCTTAATTTCTAACATTTTAATTATTTCATCAAAGAACTTTTCATTAAAGCTTTTGCATTTCAATACTGTTATGTTAGAACTCTACATGCTATGGGCTATAACTCAGTCTCCACACTAACAAGAATTATTTGCAGGATTTGGGAATTGATTGGTACAAACGCAAACATCAAACCTCTCAAGATCTGTATAAAAAATTAGTAAGCTGCCAAAATGCTGCTTCAGACTTATCCTGCCTGAATCAAGGATATAAATTCAAAATGCAGAAGCACCTATACTTTCTAACAACATGAGAGCCTGCAGTGTTTATTAGAAATAAGTGACTCAGAAATAACAGCTGCTGATTCTGCATAACTGTCTCTCTATTTGAAGAAATGTGTGTGTCTTCCTGCCATTAACACTAAAACCATTTTTATGAGGTGCTTTGATACTAACTGATAGAGCACTTTTTATTTGGAATCACAGCTCTTTCTTAAAAGCCACAACAAATGCATGCAAGTACAATATGGTATAAGAGGAATGATCACACAGAAGTTGGTGTCTTCTTCCCCACTACTCAGTCATTTGGTCTGTAAGATCACAACCTACTATTCTATGTATGATCTTAATATATCTTATTTAATAAACAGCATACATGTGAAGTAATGTTTTATATAAGTAGTCTATTTACTTATGTCTGGATTACCACATTAAAGCTTTATTTATAAGGTCTGACTTGACAATTCAGGATAATTAAGTATTACATATCCTTAACAATGAGATAAAGAAATATATCTGAAACATAAAGAAGTAAAACAGTGCAGAAACTGAGCCATGAACCTTGGGAAGTACCCTGAGTAACCTTGCTTAGCAAAGCTCCACTCAGCCAGCTGAGTTTTCTTCCCTCTAAGCCTTGGAAAAAATAATTTTATATAGTCAGCTGTTGTGCTGTTTGTCTGCTCTCACTAATGTCTTAGCTTGTGACTGCACTGAATTTTTGATACAGACAGAAACCTCATCAACAAATCTTCGAATCACAGAATTATGATGATTTGGTGATTTTTTTCTAAAGGAGTTGCCATATCACCCACTTTGGGTTTGGAATGCATGCTAAGTGCTGTACACAAGGTGCACATAGCAGAGATGTCTTTAAAGACAATAAGGTACAATGATGCCAAGTTTAGCAACACTTCATATATATACTCAGCCTGTACTTTTGGCAGTGACATTGTTTTCTGACATTTTCCTTGTCTTTTGCTCCACATTTATCAAAGCATAGTAGCACATTTATTTTAGGGGATCTGGCTTTACAACACAAGATAGGTACTTACTACATGGATGTCCTAGAACTTTCACTTCATCAATAGCCACATATCCAGAGTGACCTGAAGTAACCACTTCAAAAACAACCTGAGAAGCAGAAATAGAATTTTATTTAGAATCTTTGGACAACAGGGAATATAAAAGTAGTCTGTTATGGAAAAGTACATAAACTCTTTCATATGTTATATAAGTTATGGCAAACAAAACACCATCATAAAACGCTCAAAACGTGTTGTGCTTATCATTAAAATTAACCAGACTTTAAATTACATTTTTTCATGTTTACATAATTTTTGGAGATTTGCAAGCAGAATCATCTATAGCTCACAGTAGAAATAACAAATCTCCCCAGTTGGTCATTTTTTAGATAACTACTTTGGTCTGCCAAAGTAGTTATCTAATAAATGCCTATAGTATTAAGAGGAATATTTTATTTTCAACTCTTTGTCTTGCAAAATGAACAGCTTTTATTTTAAAAGTTACAATTTTGTAGTATACAGAGATTTGCAGGGTATCATACACTTCTATTTTCAGGAATTTATTCCTACTTTCAGGAATTTATTTTGCGTGCTTTTATTCTTCCACCAATTGCAGTGAATTAAGCAAAGCAGATCCATTTGCCACAGCTTGTTTAATGGCTGTAAATAGGTCACAAAATAAATGGACCGTTCTCATCATTTGAACTGAGTACACTCTAAAGTAAAGCTCTCCAAAGTCTGGCAGACTTAGTTTGAACATCCCAAGAATGTTCATATGGAATAGAAGAAAATATGCCAGTAATGTTAGCAGGTACATTTCCATACCAATGCTCAAGAAGTTCATGCTAAAATCCAGGTTGTAATTTTTTTTTTTTAGTACTTTACTTTTGCTCGGGAAGTTAACTCTAATTGGTTTTTGTAACTGGAAGCACCCTGAGGAAGCCGAAGTTTAGAAACCATTTTTCACACATATGCTGTACTTAACCTGGGAATAGATGCAGACACTATAAACCATATCCATTGTTGAATGATACAAAACGAAAATATGCTGTGAGAATAACATACAGCTCCATAATATATCATAATTTCCTGATGTTGAATAAACTTTCTCAGAACAACAATTCTAATTTTAAAACAAACCCTGCGGTGAGAAAAACCTTCATGCCCTTCTGCCTCTGCCTTCTCCCTTGTTTTTCATTCCTCTACCTATGGACACTGACCTGTTGTTCTCTCCCAGATTTTTTTCTTCCTAACCTCTGTCCATTTCTCCCTCCCAGTCTCACTGGAATAAAATTGCTGTAAATATGGCCTTAAGTCCACACGGCTGAAAAGGAAAATAATACTTGATTCATTCTAATTGTACCTCCCATCTACACAAAATTTTAACCTAAAGCGCCAGTGTTACCACTACATGAATCATGCAACAAGAAAAAAACACAAGATGTCAATGAGCAAAGTCCAAATGCCACCAAAGAAATTTTTCAGAAACAAGTTCTGCAAGAAAAGGGTTGATTAGTTGGCTTTCTAAATGCCAGGTAGCACTCCACTGATTCTTAAAGTTGGTATTATTGATCCACAGCAACAGGCTGAACAGGGTATGGATTTGGCTCCCAGCATTTAGTAGAACATCCAGAGCAACACCGTTCAAAATATCAAAGGATCTCTTTCCTAAAAAGAAGAAAATCTCCTGATGGAATTGGTCTTAACTATCTTGGGAAGAAGAAGTTCTTAAAGAAGAGAAAGAGCAAAGGCTCAGGGAATAACCTGCATTCAGAGATCTGAAATAACTTTTCTAACCATGATTATTACCCTCATCTTAAAAGCCTTGAAATGGAAATAGAGAGGTGCTGTGCACTAAGTAACCTGAAGTTTTAACAGCAGTGCAAGACCCAAGAATGCAGCTCCTGTTTTCATTCGCTGAACTTTGAAAAAAGAACAAGCATTTATCTCTATTAAGAAATACGACAAATTGCACATTCTTCATTTCTGTTACAATCTCTGAAAAAAAGTAACAATGCTGAGGCTCTTGTAAAAAGGCAGAGACTGCTCCATCTCCTGAAGAGCTACCGAGCCTATTCGAGAGTGAAAGACCACAGGGTTTGAGAACCTAGAAACCTGCAGCTGAGGCAGGGACGTTACAACACCGTAGACGAGAATAGGGAGCAGACAAACAGGTCTCAGAAATGATGGAAATGTTTCCCAGGGAAATATGCTGCAACAAGGTAAGTCCCTGAGACAACTGAATCTAGGTGTGCATGCAAAGACCTGCCCCTAAAATCACAGAGGGCTGGGGACCATTACTGATTTGTTTCCACTGGCTTTGAGCTTTCTCTGTTAAGAAGAAAAATACATTAACTAACTTTCTGGGTTTTACTGAAATATAATCTTAAAAAAAAGAAAAAATCAACCCTCTCTTTCTTATGGAACACTTGGCATAAGAGCAGCTACACAGAGCCATCTGAAAGGCCCACCTGATCCATGATCCCACCACTGCAGAGTAAAGTATTTTTTTCCAGGTTCTCAGCTTTCAGACGTGCTAAATGCTAAAAATATCTTGAGGAACTGGCACACGCACACCTGTGGAGCAGCCAGCCAAACCAGTCAGAAGTTTTCTGCTAGAAATGCGACTGCCAGATAATAGAGACTTAACTGTTTTGTAAAATGCTGCATAGGAGAGTCTTTTCTAAAGAACCACCTGACTTATAGCAAGACCCATAACCTGAGTTTTAGAAATGAAAATATTTGTAATACCTCAGTAGATCACAAAATAATTTCTATAATTCATAACAGGAGCTTAGCTACAGGCTCTCTGAGAGGCTTTAAGTACCTCAGTATTGCAATCTACTCATAGCCAAAAAAAGCTTGTAGATTCCTATTCCTTCAGTTCATACGCAGAAACTAGAACCTTGAAACAACTGAATCAGAACTGTCAATGACAACAGCAGAGAAAAACTCAACAACTGATCTAAAATACCCTGCTGTATCTCTAGACAAAATACCAAAAATGTCATTCCACAAAAAAGCCAGGCAGCGTATCAAGAAAATGCCAGTTGGACATACAACTGAATTACAATTATTGACATGAAGAGAGTAAGTTACAAAGAATTATAAATTGAAATACTGTCAGTTTAATTGTGCCTCCATTACAAGCAATAGTCAAACTGATACCAACTTTAATGACCATAACTTTTAGTCTCTTCTGACACGGAATATACCATTTTTAGTACATAGAAAGAGGCAGTAAAGCCAATAGTGACATACCATTGTCAAAAAGAAATATTGATTCATACACAGACGAAAAAATATGCACAAATACAGACTGGTCAGAATGCAATGACAGCAGACCTGAGGAAAAGGACTTGAGGGTGTTGCTGGATGAGAAGGTCAAAACGACCCAGCCACGTGAATTTGTAGCCCAGAAGGCCAACTGCATCCTGCGCAGGATCAAAACAGTCATGGCCAAAAGGTCAAGGCAAGTGATTTTCCCCCTCTGCTCCATTTTCAGTGAGACCCCACCGGGAGTACTGGATCCAGCTCTGGGGCCCCCAAGAAGGGCACAAACTCTTTTGAAGGACGTTCAGAGAAGGGCCATGAAGATGGTCAGAGGGTTGGAGCACGTCCTCTACGAAGAGGCTGAGATAGCTGGGGTCATTTAGCCTGAAGAAGGCAAGGCACCAGGGATCAGAGAATCACAGAATGGTTTGGGGTGGAAGGGACCTTAAAGGCCATCTTTGTCATGGGCAGGGAGACCTTTCACTAGACCAGACTGTTCAGAGCTCCATTCAACTTTGTCACATTATGGGATACCACATTGCAAGTGTACCTATAAGCATGTATACATACTGGAGATCTTTCTAGGGCCTTTCAGTAAAAGGGACCTAAAGGAGAGCTGGAAAGGGACTTTTCACACAGGCACATAGTGATATGATAAGGGGTGATGGCTTTGAACTGAAAGAGAATGGATTTAAATTAGATATTAGTAAGCAAACCCTTACTGCAAGGGTGGTGAAACTGGCATAGGTTTCCCAGAGAAACTGAGCCCCACCCAACATGTTCAAAGATAGTATGGATGGGGCTTTGAGAAACCTAGTTTTAGAGAGGGTGTCCCAGCCACAACAGGAGTTTGCAGCTAGATAATCTTTAAGCTCCCTTCCAACTTAAATCATTCTAAGATTGTATAAACATGACAGTTTATTCCAAGCATAGCAATATAATCCCTCTTCTGTTCAAAGGCTGTGAAATACCATTAATTGCTGTATACAAATTCAGTATTTTGTTTTATTTGAGTTGATGAATGAAGATTATGGACTCAAATATCTGCTAACTAAGCATTTTCCCTTTTTAAATTAAAAAAGTAATTTGATCCTATGCATTACAGGTTTTGGAAAGTCCTGGTAAGAGTGATACACACTGTGACATAGAGAGACCTGAGAAACACTTCTGGTAGCCTTGAAAACCTTACAAGAGGGATGTCATGACTCTTTACAAATCTGGATCAGTTTTCCTAGTAAATTCATTAGAAATGAAACCTAGAAACTTATTTCATGTCAAATTTTATCCCTAATTTTCCATTTCAAAAGTAGCTTGGCCTATAAGCATTAGCTTTTTTAATGACACCTCCAAACTTTGCCTTTTCTCATGGCTGATGCAACACCTGCAGGCAATACAAAAGACTCCAGTCAAAACAGAGAAAACACTCCAGCAACATAAGACTGGGCGGCCCTTGGATTTTTTGCCTATTATTCCGCCACCTTATCAGCCCGGAAACAACTGGTTAAAACACGGAATCCATTTGCTCAGGAAAAACTGCTGAATGCTGCCCTGAGAGCTGTTTTACACCATTCTCCCTGCAGCAGGCCTGCCAAACAGGAAGCAGGGAAGCAGCTTAGCACTGCACTGTCCCTGATCCTCCCTGCTTCACTGAAGAGCAAAATTAGCTTTTCATTCCTGCCACTTCCCCTTGCTACATACAAACAAAGAAAGGGGGTCTGCTCACCAACATAAATGCTTACTGCTGAAAATGTGCGACTCAAGATAACTCGTTTGTTCCAAAGAACAATAGAAATAAACAGATTTTGTTGCCACACAACCTCACTTTGTAAATTCCTGCCTTTGTTGCTGCAAAATTACAGCACTTTCAGTCAAAAGGTGGATTGTACCTAATATAAACACTGTCCTTCACATGACTTAAAAATAGCACTTTGCAAAAACAAGAAAGAGAAAGGAGTACTAAGCTGCTTAAGCTCAGGCTGCAATCCTGCCCCCCTGCATCCCCAGTCAGCAGGCTGTGCTGTATCACACACTGCGCTCTCCTCTCTGCCTGCTTTGTTTCACTGCACAGAGCACCTTTCTCTGACTGTACTGTACAAGGCACTGGGAACAGTTTCTCTCCAGAAAATTGGATTGTACCCTGTGTACTGAATTCTTCCCCTGCTTCTGACTCATCCTAGGACTACCTGCCTTATCACAACAGCAGCAAAGCTGTGTGAAGGGAGGTTCCTGGCCTGGTCCTTCCCAGGCCCTGCAGCAGAGGTCCATCACAGCTTACTGACCTGGGCTGCCTAAATTGTGTTTAAACCTCCTTGGATGGGAATTTGTTTCACACCATTTCCCTTGCCATGTCTCACTCTCACATGACTACCACGTGGCACTCACACCTGCGCTCAAGCACATGGAACAACATTTTGGTGGCTGCTGCCAATCCAAAACCACAAAGAAACAAACAATCCAGCCTGAAAACTGAACTCTTGACTGTTGCCCTCTTCTTTTAAAAGTTTCAAAGTTATTTTAAAAGTTTTCTATACCTTCTGATGTTTACATATTTCTACTAGAGTTTCTCATGCACTGTCATGTAAATAATGATTGTTTTGCATTCTTTGTGGGAGGAGAGAACTCCTGTTTGACCAGTGTGGTTAGACAGGTAGCAATTTCGTCCTCCAATCCATGGTCACTTTTAGAATTCTATATATTGCAGAGTCAGAAATAAAGTTAACTTCCTTTTATTCTTTTGATCTTAGAGGTACACGTGAGCTATTTTGTGTCGTAGTGCGACACCTGACATTAAGGCTTGTTAAGTCTTATTATTCTCTTTCTGTTTTTAAACCAGTTGCTATCTTGTATTTCTCTACTGAAGGCCCAAATACTTTTCTGGTTTAGGAACAAGAGACAGGAGCAAATAACAGAGTCTTGTGTCTATGACAAAAAATGCATGGCACCATACTTGTGACCATTTTTAGACTTCTGCTAGTTTTTAAATTTAGGTATGTGGTTTGCCCTGGCGCATCTTTCTCAAAATAGTTATTCCCAAAGCACATAAGTCAATGAAGGAGAGCTATTTAAGATGCCTGACACAGGTTGTTTTTCAAAATGCAATATGCATTTCAAAGTTTCTTTGGAGTTCAAAGGAGTCTGTATGTGTGGAGCTCAGGAACTGTATGTGTGCAGTTGAATGCAACACACACAACACACGAGAATGTGAGCCTGACTTTTCCTGCACAAGAAGCTTAATACTCTGTCCTAGATGAGGATTTAAGTACATTGCATGAGCCAAACTCCAAGCAAAACATGTACAAAGCAGGTTATGAAACAAATGTATGCTTAAGTCCAGATTTTAGAAGTTAGGTTTGATCTGCTGCTTCTTATTCCCTAAACTCCTAATTTACAGGGGAACATGTCAGAATGGTGAAGTGTAAATCTCATCTCTGTGAAGTCATACCATGTAACTCCTTTGTGTCCTTACTAAAAAGGATCAGGAATTACTGCCAGGGTCTTACCACATTTTTTCACACCAGCTTCATAAGATTTTGCATTTAAAGATGGTGCAGTGGCACAGACAGTTGTGTTACTATACTGGAAGCTATTTTTAATCTTTTCAATTCAATTTCTGGATTTTAAATCTGCAGCATTTGTTGTTTTATTTAATCAAGATTTGTTTCAGTTCACTGCTGCCATGACTGACTTCCAGCAAAGTACAAAGCAAATAATTCAAAATATAAAAACTGATAGGGGGACAGTGTGTGACTTGCAGTGGTGCTGGGCTAAATTGCTTGCTTGAAGGGTTAGAAGCAGGGAACACAATCCCCTCACCTTACTCAGCTCAGTAGTAGCTTTTGCATATTGTGATGTTCCAAAATGGCAACACTTCTAAAACACAAAATTAATTTTAAATATGACTAATTGTTTTGAGAATAATTAACTAACCAAGGGAAAACAACCCTGAAATCACCAGATTGTACTCCTGCTAAAAAATCCAAATGAGAAAAAACATCAAAACATTAAAAAAATAAAAACATACACCGAAAAAACCCTGCCACTCTCTCCTCACTAGAAGAGGAGCCTTTTCATGATTGTATCTCAAAGGGTCAATTTCAGAGCCTCTCAAC
Organism: Taeniopygia guttata; assembly: GCF_048771995.1. Lineage (NCBI taxonomy): Eukaryota > Metazoa > Chordata > Aves > Passeriformes > Estrildidae > Taeniopygia > Taeniopygia guttata. The sequence goes on from NC_133026.1 coordinate 101,656,032, forward strand.
CTACTAAGACTGCTCCCCAAGAATCTAAAAACAATCTTGCCACTTACAGCAAAATCTATGTAACATTAAATTCTCTTTTTCCATATACATTCTAATTCTACTCAAGTTAGGAGAAGGGTGAAGGTCTTAAGAATTATGTGAAGCTTTGTTTTGTTTGCAGGCTGTCTCTAAAGGCACGATAAACTCCTTGATGCTCTTGCTTAAGATGCACCAAGTAGACAATAGCTCAGTAAAGCAAACAATTTCTCCTGGGCACAATGTTAAAAAGAGGAAGGCAATGCTTCCTCAGGGGAGCATTCCTAAAGTGATTTTATAAAACAGAAATAAGACTGCACCTGCAGAAATACACCAGCTATGTCGAAACAAATAGCTCAGAGACCAGCAGGCACAGCAGAAAAGAACAAGCTGTGCTGATTATCTTGGACTCAGAAGGTGTTTGGCAGCTTGAACCCATGTTAGTGCAAGCACACTGTTATCACTAACTGGACAGCAGTTCAGACATACCCTAAAATCAATGGCAGATGTTAGGCAGTAGTACTTAGAAGATCATTAATTATGGAATTAAATATATCCTTAAATGTCAGAATGCTTGACAATTTAAATAATCAGCAAGTAATCAACAATTAATGTTGTTACATGCAGGTTGCAATTGTGATTTGTGAAATTCATGGCGTGCAACATATACAAGTAATTACCCGGCAAAAAAAAAGGGTTCATTAAAAGAAATTAATTATTTAGTTCAAAGACTGCACTACTAACGAATCGATTCTAAATAGAAACCCAACCTGAGAAATATTTACAAGCTGGGGCAACTGGTGCTCTAATAATAAACTACTGTTAATTATTAAATCTTTTGAACACTTTGCTTGTATGCGTTCACAATATGTGGTTTGAACCAAGAAATCTTTAGAAGTTGGATTAAAATTCACTCCATACTACATAATCTGATTTGTAGTCAGCTACCATTTAGTGGGAGCTATTTTGCCTACATTTTTCAACAGCAAAACAGACACAACACACTGTGTTTGAAAAAACATTGAATTGTATAAATATTATAACTCTGAAATGTTATCATATATAATTTGTTCTCAGAGTTCTGTAGTACATTTCGGTTTCATTTGCATCTAGACATCTTGCAGGTGTTCTGCTAAGGGAATGGAATTATAAAACATTCACAGATGTGGATGGCTACACAGATTATGTGATTTAAAACACAACAATCACACAATTACATTGCTTTGTCCCTTCACCCATTAATGTCATGTCTTCTCTTGGAGATTACTCATTGGGAAGCTACCAACCTTAGTGTAAGAAAAGTTAAAAAGGGCTCCATCTCAATTATGCTCAGTAAGGTCAGACAAACTCAGAAAATCGCTGGGAGGAAGTCTTGTACATTTTTGAGAGTTTGTGTGGAACACGTGAATTTGTGCCAAAGGAGGTTGGAGTTTTGGACTAAAATGAATAGTAGCTCAGGAAACTGACTTGGTACTGTGTTATATACCTACCAAGTGAGTCCTGTGCCTTCCCCACTATTCCTGCAGTCACCTGAGCTGTCACCTAACTTGGAGCCATATTCTCACAAGATCCACATATAGCTCTAACTTCCTGTCTTCCCCTCTGTGAAGAAGAAAAAGCATGAAAACTGATGAAAGGAGTTCAGAAACAATGAAAAATTGCAAATGTCAGCACTCAAGTGAGGAAATTGCATCACAGATCTCTGAGAGAATGGAAGCAACCAAAAATGAAGACAATTAACTGTAAGCTCTTAAAATGGTGACAGCACTTCCTTGAAAATAAATGAGCTTATTTACAATGAAACCAGTGAAGCTACAGTATTTAACACTGATTCCCTGCTCGGCCATGGATATTAACATAGCATAAGATCTTTTGGCACATCAGCTAAATTGCAGTACCTAACCAGGTATTATTTCAGACTATATGCAGCAAATGCAAAGAAAATTACTTACTATACTCCACAGTGAAAGAAAGATTATGCAAAAAATGTCAACATTTCCAGCAGCAAGGAGAGCACATGGAATCTATTACAGACACGCTCAGGCATCTATTATACATCAGCTGATGCATGGTAATCTGCTAAACTGCAGTACCCCATCCAAGCATGTAAAGGTTCACCTACAAATAAGGGTGAACAGTCCAGACGACAGGTCTTGAGGAAAAAGAGGATGGGAAAGGTTATCCTTCTGTTTCTATGGCCAAATATCATATATATCGTATTGTCAGAAATCTGACACAGATTATTATTAATAACATTAGTAATAACATTTCAAACTGTCAGAGGTTTTGTGTATTTTTAAGAATATGTTAATTTACCTTAAAATTAATAGTCAGAGTCAAGGCTTCTTGTACTAAAATTCCCCTATTTTGATTCAGAGCTAGAGTGAGACTCTGAAGCATAACCTTCTTTACTGACTGCTGATTCCAGAGCAGTTCTGCTGCACAAAAACCTGAGTCCTTTCAGAAGACAGAAAACTGTAAGCTCTCTAATTCACTACACAGATGGGGACATTTCAGACTTGGGCAGAAGTGACATAGTCACACATTTACTCAGTATTCAGTACTCCTGAACCACCCACCATGTTCACAAAACCTTCCACTAAATTCCACATTATAAACCATTGAGTTATACACAATGTCAGCCACAAAATTGCCTATCCTCTATCCTCTTCTCTCAACATCCACTGAAGCTAACAACACAGAGTGGTCCTCAGTATTTCAGTGGAAGTAGAAAGGCCTTTTGGCAGCACTGGAAGGCATTCTCAACACTGGCATCAAACTGGCAACATGAGGTCTTGGTGTAAGGTCAGAGAATCATGGGAATGTCCTGAGTTGGAAGAGACACTTAAAGATTATGGATACCAACTCCTTGTTCCTCACAGGATGACCTAAAACCAAACCAAATGACAGAGAGCAAACACTCCTTGAACCCTGACAGGCAACAAAATATACACTGCCCTTTCACCTGAGAGATGTATGACTAAACCAAGCTTGGACTTTATGATCAAGATAAAGCCTTGTGCTCCAGAGAATTAGGTAGCACACAGCTTCTCCTACACAGCTGAAGTGAACCTCAGCTCTGACAATATGCCTGCTCTTCTCGAAAACGCATGAGAGTATCACCTCATCAAGCCTGCAGACAATTATAAAAGATCCGTCATGAAGTCTGCTGAGATGTCTGTAAGCTTTCCCTGAATACTCTCCAGGAAGCCCTGACAACGCAGCTGCAGCAATTCCTAGGAATCTTGAGTAGTACACTGGATGTAAATGCAGACCCTGTGAATACCCAATATCCAACCCAGGACCACACTTTCAGTGGCAATAAAAAACAAAAAAATATGCTCTTTTGGGTCTTCAAGTGTTGCATCCACTGCCAGGCACCCCAAATTTTAAGAATAAAATGTTCCAAACTCATCTTTTTGAGTAGGACTATCTGTTTCACTGTGGGTGAAACAATCATAGGGGAATGACTCCAGAAAGTTCTTCAGCTTTTTTTTTTTCTTTCCTTAAAAGAAAAAGGGTTTGAAAAGGACAGATTGAGTTCACTTGAGACATCCTAACAAATCAGTTGTTGCAGCCACAGAAAGGAGCAGCCTCCCAGAGTACCAGCAGTGGACATTACCAAACGCATCATTAAAATGTAACGGGACAACAAATACCTGGTTACCTGAAACAGCAAATGCAGGAAGTGCAACAAGACTCTGCCACATGTGACACTGGTACTTGGGGCATTGCTGTAAGAATTAGGGTGTCCCAGTCTAGAACAGCATGGTGGAAGAGCAACATTGCACCTCCCAGGGAGGTCTACAGTCAAGGAACTTGACATCTTTGGGATGGCTTTTCTTCAGAAGGTTTCAAACCATAAGTATGGTGATAATATTCAGTACAGGCAAACAAATAAAACACAATTCAAACTTTCCAAACTTCAGGTGAAGATGCAGGAGCCTCAGTTACACCTCTATGCCACTGGTCTGCTCTTATTAAACTAAGTTACTCGTTTGTGGAGACAGACTGTATTTTCACAGGAGGAAAAAGGAAAAACACTGAACCACTACAGAACAGTAAGTAACTGTATAATCTAAACCTTCCTACAAAAACCCAGCATCCTAAGGGACTGTCAAGTGAAATTCCCCTGAATCTTTAGGATGCACTCAAAATCCCATTCCTATGACATCTACCTTTATATTTATGTTTACTACTGGACAAATGGATATTTCATTCAGAGTTAAGACTTGAACTGAGGATTCAAAGGATTCTGCTAGTTTTAAAGCAACAAGTATTGCTGATCTAAATCAAACTTGAAGACTGTACTGTAATAAAATCTATTGGCATTCAATTCCACCACCCCTACTGAACTGAAAGAACAAGTGAATTTATTACAGAGAAGCAGAGATAATTGACAGAAATCAATGGCAAAATTTCTAGATTTTTTCCAGCATAATTATTTCATCCACCTTTAGAGCATTTGTGCATTTCACACACTTCAATAAATATACATAAACATAGAAACAAAGCCATATGTATGTAAAAACAAACATTTAGCATCATGTACAAAAATCTGATTAAGATGATCATCAACCAGAAATACTGAAAGTTATTTTGATTTAAAGTTAAAATGAGACAGCTATTATAAGAAACAAAATTTCATAGAAAGTAAGACATACCTGATAAAAATTGGGCCAGAAAGTACTAATTGCCAGTTCTGCTCTGCTCCAAGTGGCAGTGATAGATGTGTTCCAGACTGGGTTACCAATAGGACCATCATTAACCTTCACATATACATTCAAAATGCCAGGGCTAGCTCCACTTTTGCTTGAAACATAATAGTGAAAATCAATACAATGTGTATCATTTTCTTTCAGATGGGGCATCAGGAGGTGAGCTTTCTGTCCTGAAAATCTTCCAGATGTATTCACCAACATGAAAGAACCTGCAAAAACAAAGTGACTGATTAAATTTCTTCCTAATTTTTCTCGTCTTAATATGGTAATATCTGTAACTAAAGCATAATTAAGTAATTCAACCATTTTTCTTTGCTTCTGCTAACATAAGAGTAATATGTATGTGGTAGGTATTTGATCTCAGATTTCTTCTTCAGAATCTCAACATTCTTTTGTAAAGCTAGTAAATATTAAAATCTTTATTCTACAGGTGGGGAGGGAAAGAGACAAAAAGCCCCAAATGCTGAAGTGACCTGCACTGCAATAAGCCTACAGATGGTGGTACAGAATCAACTGTAGATCTCAGCTGTCAGAGTGCTTCTACATGCACGGTCTCTGCTGGCTTTGCCTGGCAAGACTGTGGTAATGGGGGAGCTACAGGGGTGGCTTCTTGTGAGAAGCTCCCCCACATGTCCTACGGAGCCAGTGCCAGTCAGCTCCAAGACAGCCAGCCCCACTGCTGGCCAAAGCCGAGCTCATCAGCGATGGTGGCAGAGCCTTTGGGATAAAGTAATTAAAAGCGGGGAAAAAAAAAAGAAAACTACAGAATTGTAGCTGAAGAGAAGATTGAGAATATGTGAGAGATGCAGCCCTGCAGACATCAAAGTCAGTGCAGAAGGAGAGGGAGGAGGTGCTCCAGGCACTGGAGCAGAGATTCCCCAGCAGCCCGGGTGCAGACCAGCATGAGTCAGGCTGGCCCGGCAGCCCATGGAGTCCATGGATGCTTCACCTGCAGCAGCCTGTGGAGAGCCCCACACCAGATCAACCAGATGGTCAAAGGAGGCTGTGACTTTGTGGGAAGTCCACACTGGAGCAGCTTTACTGTCATAAATATAATAGTAGATGCCAGCTTTACTGGCAGGATTTGTGACTTGGTGTGGGACCCATGCTGGAGCAATCTGTGCCTGCAGGACTGCATGCTGTGGGGAGGGACCCCACAACCGAGCACGAGAAGACTGTGAGAGTCCCACACTTCATGAGGAAGGAGCAGCAGAGACAACGTGTGATGAACTGACCCATTTCCTGACCCTCTGCACTGCTGGGAGGGAGGAGAGAGAAAATTCCAGAGTGAAGTTGAGACCAGGATGAAGGGGAGTGTACTTGGTGTCCAGCCAGGGTCAATCCACAACAAGAGTTGCAATGCAATTTAAGAGACTTTTATCTGTTCAGATGGTTGGATACAGTATGTGATGCAGATAGAGTCTAAAAGGTTCTCACTTCCTTAGCCTTCCTCTAGCTAATCACAAATTATGTATTTCTCCAAGTGTGACAACTGTCTCCTGTCCTCAAAAGGTGATAAAAGAATTAACAAATACAAATACAAGCAAACCAGTAAGATTTACAGGTTAAAAAAACAAACAAACAAACAAAAAAAAAAAAAAAAAAAAAAAGGCTGGGGTTGAATTTTATATTATGGCCACAACTTAAATCAGCAAATTAAAAGAAATGCAAAAGTGTTCAATTAAAATCACTTTCAAACAACTCTCACATGAGCAGCTAGTCAATTTATACTCTATTTTTTTTAGTGCTTATTAATGTGTTTCATTGAAGTGTACCTCCAAAATAATCATGCCACAGACCTGTGGAATTTGAAAGACTGTACAGACGTTAGAAAAATGCAACATGATTTCTGAGACATTCATATTTCTGGGTTGAACAAATGGAAATGAAAGAATTCTATTAACAGATAACCTATGATATCATAGAAGGAAATAAAATTCAGTATCTACTTTAGAAAGAAAACATATCAATAAGATGCATGAGATAATTAGAACCCTGCATTTTTCATAAGTCTAGAAATGGATATGTTATAGTTCCCTGCTACAAATGCATAGCTAAGTGTTCTTAGAAAAATGTCAGTATACATACACCCTTGTCACATAGTTATTAGAAACCAAGTTTTAATTTTTTTTCTTTTTCTTACTTTGATGGGTGACAATACCTTCTAATGAAATGCAAGTAATTTCTTGAAATGGAATGTTGGAGAACCTTTGTCCAGACTGCATAGCTATGTTAAATAGATTTAACTATTCAATAATAGTAGTTTTGCAGTTGAATTTAAATTATTTATCAAGTATAATTTCCTTTCTAGACAAGTCCATAAAATTGACAAAAATTGAACTTACTTTTAATACAAAGAAGTATAAATATTTTACTTCCTAAAAGCGTTACTCGGCATTTAACTCACAGTCTGTTACTATAATATATTGGGGAAAATCCTTATTCATTAGCAACATAAACAGAAGTCATGAACATGGTTTTTCTCTTAAAACAGGCAGGAAAGAAGCTAATACTCCTTCCATCAATTAGTACATGCTCTGACATTCAATTAATTTATTTACATTTAAAATATAAAACCCTTAAAATAGGTATAATTTGCTAAGTTATAAGAGCAATACTTAAAGCATTCATGAATTCACTAAAAATTAACTGGCAAGATTTTTTACATGGAAATTATCAATCCAACAAACAAATAACAAAAATCCCCACAGCATACTTTCTGACAGGGGACCAGCTCTCCAGAACAGCTTCTCATATACTGGGGCTCATAAGAAGTATGTATTAAAAATAACTGAAACAATACACTGGTATATCTATTATCTGCCAGAATTGAAGGATTTCACAAGAAAACATGTAAAGTTATAATCAACTGAATACTCATTCCTAAAAATAAATATCAAGTGCACATCCTCCTATAAATACACTCATTTTATCACACTTATTTAATTTCTCTAAGTGTACTTCCATGTTTAAACACATGGATGATGATAATTTCCTCAGCCAAAATGTTTAAATGGGATTTACTTGGGTTTAGTCTTTAGGGCTATGTTTAGGCACTACATGCAATGTGATAAAACCTAATGGTGCTCATCATTCATTAAATTCAGGCTTCTTAAGTCCACAACCCTGCTGAATAACATGTATTTCATCATTATAGCTAAGGAGTTTAAATCAACAAAGCAGTGGTTTTACTGAAGTCACTGTTGCTGTTTACAATTCCTCATTGAAAAATGGTTCAGCAGTAATTCAGCTGGTATTTGGTTTGTGTAAATATTAATTCTAAAAAGATGCAATACTTGAAAAAAGAAAATACAGATTTGCTCTAGAGTAAATGGGCAATTAACTATCCTAGTCATTCTCATCAGCATAAATCAACTTTCTGTTGATTTTCAAATTTCCTTCAGAAAATAAATTTTCTGTGAACTACTGGACACAAAAAGACGGTCAAAATATAGAGTGGCAGACCTAAAAAAAAAAGAAAAAAAAAGTTTAAAAAAGAGAATCTGACAATTGGAAAAGTAACATACTGTCCCACAAAAAAAATGATGGGAATGGCATAAGAGAGATTTTCCAGTCACTTCTGCAAATTTTCATCTCACCTTGTTAAGAGATCCTTTTTATACTGGGAATGTCAAACACAATGAAACTGAATGCAGTATCATTTTTCAGGCATAAAGAAAATGTGACTAGTGAGCAAAGAAAGTTACATTGTTGATTTTTCACCAGTCTTATACATGGTTGAGAACAAATTACTCGTCTTCCCAATAAATATTTTAAAAGTATTGGTCTTTAACTTATTTAGGCATTACTATTGGTTGATTTTAATTCTTGACATTTGAAAAATGTGCTAAATGATGAAGGTTAAAAAGTCTGATTTTAAGAACAGATATTCTGTGTATTACTTTATTAACAAAACGCCCTTGAGGTGCAGACAGGTCTCATAAATGCTGTGACTAGGCAGTTCATAGAATCACAGAAAGTCTTGGACTAGAAGGTACATAGAAAAGTTTACTTTTTATAGCAAAACAGGATTCCCTAAATGGCAGGCAACCCTACAGAAATCGCTCCCAAGAGATTGCAACTATCTCATTGCCCAAGACTAAGTGTGGAACTGTTCAAGACAGTGGAACTGCTGTGCATAAGCAGATGAATTGTGAGGCTCAAACATAATGAGTACCACTTTCAGACAAGGCAAACTCATTAAAAGTGTTCTTTTATTTACCGTATTCCATAAACAAACATGCATACAGTCCACCTTGGAAATACTGCAGAAAACAAAGGACCTGAGTTTAGGAACAGTCCACCTTGCACTTTAACTCCCAAGGCTTGCAAAGAACCTTTGCAAGCCTTGGGAGTTATTCAGTACCTTTTCTTACTATTTACTAATATTATAGGAAAAAAAATACATTTTCAGGTAACATTTGAAAATTACAGGGCAGCTGTAACTCTCAAACATGACTAGCACTGACTAAAGAAACTGGAACTTTCACCCAAATGCACCACTTCCAGACATCACCCAGTAGAAATGTGCACACAAACATCAGAGACGCTGGCATCCCTGAACTGGCATAATGAGGTGTCCCAAAATGCACCAGCTGAGAGTCTTCCCTTCAGTGCCTTATCTAACACCCATCAGTTCTGCTCATTAACTTACAAACCATTACTGTCTCCAGGTGAATTTTAAGTCCTCTTTTGAGCAATATTTACTCAAATTTAACATGGTAGTTTCAAGCATTATTTATTACCCATCTTAAAAACATCATTAATCTCAACTTTCAAGCTGTTTATCTTTCAAATTTGCAGTGATTCAAACTCTTGGAAAAAATCCACTGTAACTCATGTGTATTTTTTTAAAAGATCAATTCACTTCTACCCATAATGCCAGCTTTGATTTAGCAGAACAATTAATAAGACTAATAAGCTTCATAATTCTTTCACTAAATTCAATTCTTAAAATTCTTCCTCATCTCATATGCATAGACACATGTCCCATAATTTTGTTATAAATTTCTTTGATCAGTCTTGGACATTAAATCATGCATTTCTGAATCCTGTCTTTTTTGCAGCCCCTTCTCCAATGGCCAGTATAAAAAAAACCCCAAACCCTGCTTTCTGATGTATGCTGTTTGTTTATTCAAGCCTTTTCAATATTTATTTATTTTGACTACTCATCCTGTAATCTGTTTATCTGTTTTCTTCATGACTACTCAATGTTTTCAAACACTGTACTGACATTTTGAAGGCTACTTCTTATATAACTAATATTATCTCTTTGCAAAAAAGCAAGCAATGTATAGCAGGGACATACAAAGTTCACAAGCTATTAGATAAAAAAACTGTATGTGCATAAATTTTGAGAGAGTTGTCTCAAGTTTCAAATTCAACTTCTGAAGCAATCATTGCATTTTAAGAAAAACAGAAATCAAAGTAAGGTAAGACTTGAGGACAAGCAGACAAAAGGAGAGTTTTAAAACACAAAGCTTTACAACAGCATCTCCCCAGGTCTGGAACAGGCAAATTCTGGTTGAGCAGTCTAAAGCAGGGAGTAGATATATATTTGAAACACTTAACTAAAACTAATTGAAAGTAATTAAAATTAGAAATCTGGATCTTTCCAAAGTCCTAATATCACGGAATCATTTAGGTTACAAAAAGCCTAGACTACTTTTCATATAGAATGAGGTTAATGCTTAGTTTGTATAAAACCTTCTGAAGGGCAGGGAAAAGGGATCACATCTGAACTGCAATTCCACTCATGAACACAAATGGAAAGTTTTGTGTTTGGTTAGTTTATTTGTTTATAACAGGAAACCTGACTTGTCTGAATAAAGGAAATGCATCTGCAGGGTTGTGGAGTTGTGTTTTTTATGTTTTATTACATTTGTATTATGTATAGGTTTGTTCCATGTATCCCCGGTTCTGTAACGGTTCTCCCCGGGTTTTCCCGTCTTTCCCCGCGGGTCCGTTGTCCCCAAAAATGCCGAGTCACCCTGTTTACCCCAGATGCCTGTCTGTCACTCAGTGTCCCTTCCCCCCCACCTAGAATCTTCCACCTGGGACGTTGGGTGATAGGCAGAGGACCTGGGACCCTTCCCCTGTCTGTCCTTCATTGGATGTACCCCCGTATCCCACTACCCTCGAACCCCCAGTGGCTTTACCCCATTGGCCGCCCGGTTTTCCCCCATTCCATATTTAATTCGTTCGCACGGCTCGTTCCAGGCTTTCTCTGGCGGGCTCCAGCGCGCTCCGCCCTGCCCGCGCCACTCCGGCAAACACAGGCGCGGCACGCCTGGTTCCCTTCGAATTATAGTATTCCCAATTGGATTTCAATAAATGGAATTCGCCCTCCAGAGAGAGACTCTCTTCATTAAATCGCCGTGGGGGTCGCTGACTGCTCTCCGAACTCCGATAGTGCTGCCCAAAGCCCTGTGAGGGTTCAGCGGGAAGCGCTAGAAATCTGCCCGCGCCCCTTCTCCCAGAGCTAGTCGGGGCAAGGGAAGGGCATCAGGGAGAAGAGCGCATCGGCACAGGGTAATTCTCTCTCTGTTTGATAAGGAAGGTAAACGTGGTGTGGACTACGAAATCTCCAAGGAATCGTGCCACTCCTCTTGTCCCCGGAGAGCCACCTTAGATGCAGCCCAGGCCTGAGGTAATGGAGCAGTACCACCCCAGGGGGAAGGCTTCCTTCCCAGCCCCAGTCACTCAGAAAACCCACATCAGCCAAAGTGTACAACAAAGTGTGCTCCTTTTGGTTTTCAAAGAGGTAAGTCCAGTGCAGGGCAATATTCTTTTTTCATTTTTGTCATCCCACATTTTGTCTATCCTAATATGTTATGCAGCTTCACCAGTATCTTCTACAGCCAATGGGAACTGTGCAACAAACGGCTAAGACTGAGAAACGATTTCTAAAACATGATAAAAAACTTCCTCAACAAGGTATGCGAAGTTTTCTTCAAATTCTCTCATGAGTCCTCATGACACAACCAGTTGGATTTCTTTAAAGGTGACCTAATGTATTTCACCAGCTATAACATTTTTTAACTTTTATGCTATGACTGATTTCAAACATGCCAGAGCTTTGAGACAGATCTGCCTGCACCTTTTCTTTTAAGTGAACACACCAAAAATACCAAAAGGGCTTGAAAGAAATGATGTTTTATTAGAACATAAACTTCAAAAACTGCCTTCTTTCTGAAAACCCAGATTCTTTTGGGAGAGAGAGGTAAAATACAGCAATTTGTAAACAAATACATTTTCTGCCCAACTACGTCTTTGCAACAAGGGCCCTTCTCCTCCAGAACTGCTTGGCACACCAGCAATCTTCAATAGCCCTTATAGATTCAACAAACTCTACTTGTTCTTCTCTGAGTTAACAGAAAAATCTTCCCTCTTCTCATCCTGTCTGGACTAATTTTGCGTTTCTTCTCCATTACTCTAAGAAAACTTCCCAAGTGTGAGCTCTACAGTTAGCACATCTATTACTGCCTATCCTATTGTTCCCTGGAAAAGCTTCTCCCATGGCCAGATGCTCTCAAAAAAGAAATCCTTTTCTCCCCTTCTAAGAACTTTCCCTAACCAAAAAGCACACAGATACCAACTGTGGATTTTACCACAGCATACAACATGCATATAAAAAATTATTTTAAAAGACACCTTGAACTACTCATTGTCACACAGAGAATGACAGTATGTGCATGAAGAATTTTTTGCATGTCCCTTCTGTTTTCAAGGAAATGAGACAAAGTTTTGTACGTCACAAACAGAATAGAACTTGTTCAGCACAAAAGCTTTCTCCCTGCCTCAGAGGCTACATTCACAGATGTTTCCTTGCCTTGTTTGTTCCTAATAGGGCACAGCTCCACTGGTTGATTGTTTAGCCTGTGTACCTGCATTGAGATTTGAAGAGGTCTGCTAGGCACATCTGCTAGATTTACCCTGAACAAAAGTAAGGGAAGTCACAATACAGGATGTGGTACATAAAGGATTAAAGGGTAAGGATAGAAATAGCAACAATCAACATTGTAACAGACAAATGGGCCTTGCTAAAACAAAAAAAAAAAAAGTGAACCCTTAGGTGTACAGTTGAAGGAGACTGCAACTATTGCTGAAACCACAGCAGCTAAAGATCTAAGACTTCTATGAAGAGCTTAACATAGTAAGTGAATTGATTAGAGCAGCATAAGAGAACACATCAAATGTATTAAAAGCTAAATAACCAACGCAACTGTTAATGAAGAAATCCTAGTAAACACGGATGAGGTTCTGTTAGCTGGATTTTTTGCATAATTGTTAAACCAAGTCCTGTTTAACCTCCTTAACAAGGATGTAAAAACAGATGTAAACCTGTTTCTGGGAAAAAATGAAATTATACAAACACTGGCAAAAACCCCACAAAGCATCTGAGTAGCCAAATCTAGGCTACTCTCAGGAACCAGGGTGAGTCTTCATCTCCCTGCCTGACAGACACAGAGCTGCTACAGTTCTGTGTCCCCAGATCCAGCTGCTGGTGTTCGCAGCACTGGCAGGCAGATATACAGCAAAAGAGAATGAGAGAGAGATGGTGTGACAGATCAAGACAGACAGAAAAACAGTGCCTTTATCAGCATCCCTGTGAACACACAGAGCACTCAAGCACTGACAGCCCTGCCCTGTTCCTCCTCTTCAGCCTAGGGGAATCTCACTCTGATAGAGGAACCCACACCCTGCTCCTCCCCAGGCTCTGGCCCCTACACCCAAAAGCCCCTGACTTTCATTGTCCCACAGCAGCTCCTGGCACTCAAGTCTCTTCTCCCACTCCCTGGTTAGCTTGTTTTGAAGCTAACACACACACTGGAGACTTGAGTGCATTGTTAGCTTGTTTTGAAGCTAACACACACACTGGAGACTTGAGTGCATCAATGGACAATATGGCAGAAACTGGGTTTAGTAGGAACACAGGATAGATTGCAGTAACCAAGCATCAGGCAGTCTCAGCAGCATGCTGAGCAGTCAGATATATACAGAGATGAGACTCATTTACCCCTTTACCCCTCTATTTCTCCCATACTTGCTCCTTCCCAATCCAACTGACTCCTGACTCCTGCCTTTGGTCCCCACATTAACAGCTGCTCATGCAGTGAGAGCAGCACACAAAATGGCAAGCTGTGTTTTCCAGCGAGCGGCTTACCCTATCAACTTGCATTTTATTATAACTTAGCATTCAAATCATGGGCCAGTTGTTCTGTCACAGAAGATAAGTATCTGTAAAACTAACCAGCACATGCTAACAATGCTGCTGCCCAGAAAGTCTCTCTTCTTTTCTAAGTACATTCTCTTTGCTGCACCACCAATAACATTAGTCATTATTTTTGTAAACCATTCAACCATGCAATTCAGCATTTAAGAAACAATACTCAAGAGATAAGCAGGAATCAGCTTTAACATGTTTCAGGGGAGCTCCTGGGGTAAACCAGTTACTTTTCAGATAAAAGCTTTGCAGAAGTAAATGTAGAAAGGCTGGGAGAGATGGGATCATAGCTTGATCCGTGTTACTCATATCTGAAAAAGGACTATCTCCAAGACCAGGGTTAAGTGCTACTGGTACTCTTCTCCCTTCCCAGTGACAGGCTGAAAGGTTTGTTAAACACAGAGGTTAATATAAAAAGCTTCTGAAGGCACAAAGACAGTGAGCTTTACAACTTTTACAGAGATATAATTTTCTTCCAGCTTTAGGTTGCTAGGTTAATGTTTGGCTAACGATCACACCTATGTATACTCTTCCAATTCTAGATCATCCAAGCAATAAGTTACTTCTCATTTAAAAGCTAACTGTCATTGTACTTTCCTCACAAAATGTTTCTGGAAACCATTCTGCCACCTGGCCGATTACTAATTTATTAACTACTGATAGTTGTTGCAACGATTAGTATCTGCAGTAACACACCACATACAAATGACTTGCATCTTCTGAATTTCACTCAAATGTCTGACAGTTTTTCACAGATCTGTAAGGCAAAAAACAAAAACTACTGTAGTGCCTAAATCACACAATAACAGAGAGCCTTCTGAAATCCTGCTGGACAGTTGAGTAATTTTAGAAGCATATTAGCCTCAAAGGCTTTTCTGTTACTGGAGTAATGTACTCCTGGTTTCATGAGTGTGAATAAAGATAACTCACAAGAAATTATCTATTCAAAAGAGTAGGTTAAACATTGCATTGTTATCTACTGTACATCTGTGGAGTTTTGCTTTTATTCTACCCTCCTCTTTTGAACCAAAGCACCCATCTTTGTGTCATCTGTTCAATACACTCATCTAACAACTCCCTTAGCATGGGCCATGTGTCACTTCAGTTCTTTTACTTCCCCATAAAAAATCTTGCTCAGAAATTAGAAGCTCGCCAGTATAATTACAATCAGACTGGCTTTCCTAAAACATACTTTTAAGCTCTGTTTTTCTTAATTGAATCACTCATTGAGACTCCAAACCACAAGTAGTGGGTTTTCTTCCCCAGTTAAACTACAAATTACTTCCGATTAGTATTCACAGCATTTTTCTTCCACAGAAACACTTCAGAGACCTTAGACAAGACTCGCTCAGTAAAATTTTAAGCACATCAGGGACTGTGCTTCACTGATGAGCAACAGGATGGCTCAGGACCTTTACTTTGAGCTCATGTCCCACAGGAATTCATTGCTATACCAGCACAAAGGCACACACATGCACCCAATGGCAACTACAGGACAGTTTAAGCCATAATGGATCAGCTACTGCACTTTCTGCCGGTGAAGTTATACACTTTAGTCAGTTTATACTGTATCAATATGAAAGCTTTAAAGCTAATGGAATAGCGCGTTCGGTTGGGGCTATTACTTCCATCTTAAATAAATCACAAACCAAACAACCCCCTATCCTCATAAATTCGGTCTGCTTTTAAAATTAAATTTAATACCAGTTTACACCAAGATTTATACCTGTCTGTGTGTGCATTTATCAGCTTGGAATATTACCTTAGCTGGGCTTTGTATAGGAATTAAGAGACCCATTACACCACCATTTCTCCAGTTTCTTTTTTTTTTTTGTTGTTTTTTTTTTTTTTGTTTGTTTTTAAATGCACTTATACCTTTGCCACAAAAGCAGCTGACAGCATTTTCTACAAATTGGTATATAAAGCCATATTTCACTTAGATTTCCTCCTCTTAGGGATCCTGTTACACTTAGCAATGACAAAGAGAAGAATTACATATCTTAAGAATGTAGATTTGCTTTTTCCTACCTGATTTTCAAATTCTAAAGCAAATAAAAAATAGAAGCATTTGTTATCCAAGGTGTAAGTTATGTGAATGAGTTACACTACATGACAAATTAAAAAAAAAAATTAAAGCATAAAGATTGTCTTTCCTTAAACAACATATTAAACTATTCATTCAACATAACGTCAGCTCTAAAATAAAATTCTTGTTGCAAAAACCACCTTCTTGGCAGGAAGGAAAAAAAAATCCATTGTCAGCTATTTTATTCTTTACATGGTAACCATTACAGTACAGCCTATCTTTAAAGGCTCTTATCTAGACGAGATTATGTCACAGACTACATCACAAAGAATGAATACTGTGCAGGTTGCCAATTTATCTGTGTTTATTCACACAATAATTTCCTTCACTGTGGCAACCGGCAGACTTCCCAAAGCCGTCTGCAAACTGATAAAATGAGAATTTTGCTTCACATTCTTTTAAAGAGGCTTTTTCCAAGCCCCAGATGGAATTGGTTTTAAGTCTTGTACTACTATGGCTATTTTCTATGTCTTAGTTAGTCTCTTTAAATACAGAAGAAAACATCTCTACATCATTTAACTGGTGTATATAACAGTTAATATATTTACCAAATGAACTTCATGTTGGGCTTTTTGCCTGTGCAGTCCCATGGAGGATACTGTTTAATGTACTTATTTTCAAGTTCTAGTCTGCTAGAGATGCATTAAAGATATTAAATTGGGCCTGATTCATCACTGAAATAAGCCTTCCAGTTTCCATGACTCACAATCCCCGGAACTGAGATTGTCATTCAAGAGAACAACAGAATCAGGGTGGGTTTTTCAAAAAGGGAAAGCATAAGACTCTAATTAACACAAGGGCTTAACGATGTGCTTAAGTACCATTCAGGAAAGCACTCAGATATTTAATTTGTCTTCAACAGAATTAAAAATTCAGAAGGTACATGCATAATATTTCTGCAGGATGCCTTCTGGAGTTCTGAGATCCTGATGTTTCAGGAACCTGACATTTCACAGCTTTATTAAAAATTGCTATTTGAAATGTCATTGCATTAAAGCACAAAATTTTCAAACATTAAATTTTATACTGAAGGTTCTGGGGGTCTGCAAGAAAATGAAAATATTTGTAGCAGTGCTCAAGCAAAAAAAGTTTGGACAATGCTGACTTAAACTCTTGACTACTTTTTTAGCCCAGAATTTAATCCAGAAGTTAATATTCTGGATATTTAGGCACGTGAGTGATTTTAAAGGGAAAAGAGAGATAAATAAGTGTCTTCATTACAGTAAAAGAGGAACGTGGGTTTACATGTATTTAAAATAAGCTGCAGAATAAAGAACTCAAACAGAAGCCAATCTAAAAGAAAACAAATGTTCTGCACTTTTCTTCTTTGCTGACTTTGTCTTACATTTAAAAGCTTCTAGGCCAAAACTTACAGGACAGTAAGAATCCCCTGGATTTAAACGCACATGAAATCAAACAAAAACTAGGAAACTAATGTTCTTCTATCACCCTACTCTTTTCTGTTGGCCTGGCATCCTCATGACCATTCTGCTTCTCTGTGCTGCCCATGGAGCTGTGTCACTCCCCACTGAAGCTTTCAGGGGTGTCTCCCATAAAGGTTCAGGCTGCTGTTTGCAGCCACTGCTCATCCCTTCCCTGGGGTGGCTGCCCCTGTCCAAGCTGGGCCTGACTGTCGGGAGACAATCCCCATTTCAAATGTTTTTTTGCCAGCATGAGGAGCACAGAGCAGCCCTTACCAGCCCAGTGCCACAGGAACCCATCCCACTGCGACGCTCCTGCAGCAGGGAGGTGAAGGCTGACCATGGCACAGCCAGGCAGATGTTACCACACGTACACCCCAGTGCTCCTGCCTGTCACTCATTATTCACTTGTTCTACATCAACAGCTTCTTATTTCTGGCCCCCAGCATTAAGAGCAAGTTGCTGTGTACAAGCAGGCATCCTTAAGCTGAGCCTTGTATCAAGGTAACCATGCAAACAAGCAGTGCAGGCAATAGTTTTGGTGCATGTGAAACCACTCACAAAAGTGAAGTTTCTGCATCTAAAATATTTCATGAAAAATTCAGCTTCCAAACTGATATATTTACTGTGTCTGACTGTAGTAGAAGTCTCAATTCCATTAAACTTCCATTCCTTGTCTGCAAACATAAACCCTTATAAAAGTATTTTCAGAAGTATTACAGACTTTTTACTGTCATTATGTTCAAAATCTGTTTCATATAACCAAATAAGTGATACTTCAACTGCTTTTATGGGACAAAAATTATATTATAAAACATAACAATAACAAAACAGATGACATTAAAATATTAAAGGAAAATGAAAAATTTACAGTGAATAACTGCTAGACTCAATTATTCTTTATAGTAAAAGGAATACTTTCTTTTTCATTCGGACTAAAACTTTGTGTCAAAAGTTGAAATGCAAAACTTAGTGGCATAATTTCATACTTAGGCAAGTAACTCAGCTTTACTTGAGACACTGTAGCATTTATTTTCCCTCACCTCACTTGTTGCCTTTTTACTTTTGCCTATAATTATTTAATCTAATATTATTTTAGTTTGATTTACTAAACTAAACTTGCAGTTCATTCTGCTAGAGTTTTTGCTATGATCCCTTGAAATCTGGCTACCTTAATTCTGTCAACATTTCCAAGTGTTTTATTGGTGGTTTCAACTAAATGTACTAAATATTAAAGTCTTATTTGCAGTCAGCCCAGGAAATCATATCAATGGAAGAAATGAACATACTCAAACTAAAAACTTCACTTCTAAACAAGTATTTCTTTAATTAGCTATGATTACAAGCAATAATACTCTAATACTTAGTCAAGACAAAAATAATACAGCCCCCATTTCTCAGTGTCATTTGTGTGTGTTAGACAGTACTTTGTATACAGACGTATAGAGACTCCAAGCTATATATTCAAACAAAAATGGAGATAAAATTGAAAAAAACAGTATAATAAGACTTTAAAAAACAGTAATTTTGAAAATTGATGGCAGATATGGTACTGTAAATACATTTAAAGTTACTTTACTTTGTAAGTTGACTTGTTTTTAAATAGAAACCCACACTTCCAGCTTCCTTAAGAGTCTTAAGTCCCTCCTTCAGAAAAGGTGGAAAATAAACTATACACAAAACCACCCCTTTGGAAACACTCACTCTGAAGCACACTGAAAAGCCCAGATCCTGAGGCAGAATGAATTGTTTGCTAAGAACTGCTGTGTTAACCTGAACATGAGATTGCCCACTTGCTCACTCTGTGGCGCTAGTCATATCCTTCTATTCCTTCTTATCATCTGCTGTACACAGGAGGAAAGTGGAGAATGGTCTACTGGAAAGTGAGTGCACACTTAGCTAGCAGATGTCAGCATCTATTTCACAAGTTGCACAATTAGCAATCTGCAAATTCAGAGACTGAGGTTTAACAACACACTTAAAAACATTTAAATAAAAATGCTTGTAAAGATATTCCTTTAACTGTGGGGATATTTTAAACACATATTCTGAAATGCCTGCTGACACACAGAAGTTGCTACGTGGAGCACAACACATATGTACTGAACGCTGTTTATGCACACAATTAATTACCTGTAATGCCCAGGTAAAAAAAAAAAAAACAACAGTACCACTGTTTGCATTTGTGTCAAGTTTACACTAACGTTTTTTAACTAAAGAAGTCTATTGAAAATTAATCCTCTTTTTACTCGCTTACATAATCCTCCTGTATACATGATATACAGAGGGATTTTTTTTTTTTATCATTTGAAATGTACTTATTTTAAAAAGAAATGAAAACATTACAGTTAATTAGCAATATTTCCCATTTCCTAACACAAAAACTTGATTTTTTGTGGAGATTGTAACTCAACAGACATTGCAATATGATGAACCATTGCTAGATAAATGCATCTAGGCTATTCCTACTCTTTGCTCATCATATTTGATAAGGCCTGTCATGAGACAGCAGGCAAGACTCACTAAGCTTTAACAGAATGTAAGTTAATTTCCTGAAAGAATAATTTAAGGGAGATTTTTTATTAAAACCTAATTACTTCTACTTCATTATCACTTCAGTAGGTGGATTGGTTGATATCATTATTGTAATGGAGGTCAGTGAGAATTAATCAGCCCAGTCTTACAAATATACTGCTTCCTCTCATCTTTTTATAAGTCTGTCACCTTTTCATGTATTTCAGTAATAAAATTCAGAGAGGTCATACCAGGAAAGTGAAAAAGCAGTGACTGAAAAGGGTCAATGGTAGATAAGCTCTTACTGCCTTTTAAAATAAAAACTTCACCCAGAACTTCCTAGAGTTGTCTGGTCTGGCAATATTGCTAACATAAAATAATTTAATGTTCAGCCTGCTGTAAGAGATAAGAAGAATGTGATATGGGTGCCTTGGTTTTGTCAGAAGTCAGGGGCAAAATTTCTGTAGTACATTCTGACAATGGATACTTCAGGAGTGACCTACAGCTTACCAAGTCTAGCTCAAGCAAGTAGGCAGGAATAATCTTGAACTTTTGTTTTTTCTAGAATGTTATTTTTTCCCCAGCTGAATATTTTCAAACAAGATTAATTTAAATTATTACAATTTATAAGCCTGTTTCACTGATTTAGAAATCTTTCCACTTGGTTAAAAAATTGCTGCCTTGATACCCCTGAGTAAACTTTTCATCAACACTAGTCCATAATGACTACTGTTATCCAATCCTTCAGAATAAAGAGCAAAGAAGGAAACAAAGGACTAGGAAAATAATAAAATTCCACAAAAACCTAATTCCTTTGAAAACTAGAGTTGCTGAAAAAAATATTTTTATTAAAAGACAGGATTCCTATGAGAGGATAAGTTGGTTTGGATCTGGGTTTTGATTTATTTATTGTAGCTAATTCTGTGTGTTATTATTTTAACAACTACTGGCATTTGCTTCACACCTACAAAAAATAATCTAAGATACTCACAGTTTATCTATCTAATTCTTTCTTTAAATTTTGGAAGTTTCTCGTCCTGTCACATTCTACTTAACTTCTTTGTTCCATCAGGAATGCCAGCTTCATCAATCTCTTTGGTTTCCTCCTGATCATCTCCCTGCATGCCTTCCTTCTGACTGAATATTCAACAACCCAACCTCCTCTCATTATTCAGCAACATCAGTTTCAAGAGGCATCAATATATTAACACACTAAAGAAGTTAGTTGATGAACCTTGCTGTTTCCTCTGCCTTGAATCCCAATTCTTTAATTTCTATTAATGGGGATACAGCTATCATAATTTCTAAAAACACAGGTGCATCATGTACATAAGCATCTGTACTGTCTGGTTTTTCCCAGGTGCCAGGAACATGGCTACATGGTAGATGAAGCCTTTGAACTTCATTAGAAGTAAAATTCTACAAAAAAAGCAGCATACACCTGATCTAAACACACAATCCAGGTCTTAATACCACAGGAGGCATTCACATCCTTATATCCTTCAGTTACCTATCTACCCATTAGGTGTCCTAAATTATTGTATGAAAAGCATTCTTTAGATGTACTGATTTTAATTCTGCGTGAAACAACCAAAATAGTATTTCATACCTTTAAAATCTCAAATTATTTTCTAGCACACAGAAAAACAGTGACTGAGCCAAAAACGAGCACTTCAGTTACTCTCTATAGCATTCTTTTCATTTTGTGGCATCTAAGAAGATATATTGTTTGTTTTTTTTTTTTTTAACAGTGAAACACTAGTTCAGTCCGATGAAAAAACCAAACTGAAAACATTGAAGATTTTCAGAGAAAAATGTTGCTTAAGGGTTTTCAAATAAATCATTACTAGGAATTGCCTTTTTAATCAAGCATGAGGAGGAAAGTAGAAAGTATTTTATTTCCTATAACAACAAAACACATGCTTAGATACTTAAAAACATTGTTGATACTTCAAGAGAGACCTTACCTCCAGAAATAACTAGAATTTTCTAATATTTAGTTTATATGCATGGGGAGATATAAACTCTTATTTCCCTGTAGCTTGCCTTTTTTTAATAATTTGCAGCATAAAACATAAAGTCATTCTAATTTTTATGATTTTTTTTAATCTAAGCTAGAACAGAAACTGTAGATTTTGATTTTAGTTTCTTGAGAATAAGAAGAAATGGACACTTAGTACTGTAATTACTTAACAATGACTAATACTTCAGTAGCACAGATAAGCAGCATTTTGGGTTGGATTTGTCACAAAAGCTCAGCTAATAACAGAGCAATATAAACATTCACTATTTTTAAAATACTTGGCATTTTAATAGAAAATCCAGTGCAATAATTTTGAATGGTCTACTTAAAGCTCTATACTTACTTAATTTTCCTTATCCTTCTGCTTTATTTTTCCACCGATTTTCACATAAACATGCTACAGATTTTAATTCTCAAAATTGTTAAATTGATCCTAGGTATGAAGGGATTCCCAAATCATTCCCAAATCATCCCCAAAGATGCTGAAAAGCATGATGAGTGCCCATGTACATCTTAATAGTGACTTGGTTTCTAAAATGAAAGCCTTGGAAATGCCAAAGAAAATCTCTATCGCTTCAAAAGCAATCTTGAAAACAAATCTGAATCACCTGATAATACTTAGAAACTTTAAAAAATATACTTAGTACTGTTGGAAAGTAATATCAGAATATTATTGTTTATAAATTACTGCAGAGTAAAATTAACCAGGAGAGAAACTTTCACACTTGACCACTCATGAAGTGTTCTGCCTCTGAGAGGAAGCTGAAGAGGAACAGCTCAGGCTTTCTGAAATAAAATTCCCTGAAGAATAAAAAGGACTTTTACCAGCCTTGCACTAATATAAAGAGAAACTCTACCTGGAAGTTTACTGGAGTGAGAAAGATAACAACACATTCTAAGCAACATCAACATCTGTCATCTCATGTAGGAACACATTCACTGCATCTAGTGCATTTTCTTGTAATCACTCAGTGCTGAGTGCAAACATTCATTATAAAAAGTTTGCATTTTACCAGTGCCTCCTTCAGAAAAGTTTTTTATATTTCAATGAGCAGGTTTAAGTCAGCATTGGTGTTCTGGAATGGAAAGCAAAATAGGCATCCTGTTAGGAATCATGAACTAGCTTAAGTATTTCCCATCTTTATTTCACATTCTGCCACTCTTTCATTATCTCAAGTGAGTCACTTAACCTGCATAGGTCAATTAGATTGTCTGTAAATTATGCAGGACACCACACAGCCTCCTGGTTGTTATGAGGTGTTACTCATGTCTGGAAATAAACATTTGACATTTTTGGATAAATAAGAGTGTAAATTTTATTACTGCCAGCTAACGAGAAATTATCTTATGAGGAACATGCTAGTGCTGTTTGCAGTTATCTTGCATGATGAATGATTCTCCCAAAAAGCCATCAAAGATCAATGTCACTTTTCTCAATCCTTGCCCTGTTTTTCCTGTTTACAAGCTTCTTTATTACTATGCAAGAAGACAAGCAACAAACAAGGACAGTAACTGTCAGTTCACACAGAACTGAAACAGAAATGCGGACGTCGCATCCACAATAGTGACATCTACAAATGTGACATCATTTTGTTCTGAAAAGTAAAACAAACAGCAATTTTTTAGCCATGGTTGCTGTGTCCTTAATTTTCTTGCTTTCTGAAAAGCAGAAACAAAGTCCCTAAATAATACTGAGTCCAAATACTTAGTTTACAATGTACTATTATTTATTTGACAGATATGTTGAAATTGAGCACATTGAAGCTGTTATATGTGTTTTACTATTTCATTATTACTACCAGAAGCAGCACAGAAAGACTGTTCACTACAAAGTGATAAGCAATATTTGGCATTAGTAGGCATAAAAGATACCGAGGTCATCAACTTTCAGTAAGTGAATACACTTTGGTTGATTTACAGGAAACAGTCTGTTACTAACATCTTCTGGGCTTTTTCCCCCTCCTTGTTTTAATTAAAACAGGAATAAACTACTTTTCAGTTTTGCTAAACAAACATAAAAAAAGATCATGCTGACAGAAGAAAGAAAAGGTCTTTTCTCAGGAGACATTTCTTAAATGCATAACCTTCAATAACTTTAGCTTCCCCAGGTACAAAATTTTATTGAAATCAAAGGCAATTGTTTTTCTAAATTGGCAAAAACTGTCTGAACTATTATGGATACCCAATCTCTTCCACATCAGCCAGACACGCAGAAGATACTGTGAAGCATTTCAAGGCCTACCTCTGTAGCCAAAATTGCTCTTTAAGCCCAACAGAGCCATACTGCTACTGAAAGTGATTCACATATTTACACCGTGACTTCCTGTTTCTGTCCCATGAGGTTACACAATAAATTAAAGACACAACCAATTTTTCCTCTGTTGTTGGGGTTTTACTTTTTACTGCTGGAGATGCATGATAAGAAGGTGTCAGATCCCCAAAGGCACTCCCAGACCCTACTATCCCACCTTGTACCCTGCCACCCCTTACCCTTGTTTTAGATCAGTCCCTGCCCCAGCAGTGCTGGAGGCATGCCTGTCTGAAGCTCTGTCTCTGGCCTTTGGCTCCTGCTCCAGATGTCTAGTTGGACCCTGGACCTGGGACTTCCCATTGGATTCCACTAGCACGGCACTATTCCTGTTCCTGCTGGCTGCATTTAAATGCTGTGGAATTGCGCCCCATCTGCAAGGGCACAGCCAGTGCCAGCCCTCGCTGCTCCCTAACAGAGGTAGGAAGGTGTTGCTTAAGATAGTATATGTGAAACTACTGCCTGAAAGCTAGGCTTCATCTCAGCTAATCCACAAGAAACAATTATAATGTGTGTATTTCCTCTCCAGTTGTACAAACCTTAGTAAAAATGTGAAATCCTAAGCAACACTGATATTTAACAAATCCTGTCTGTTATGTGAGATAGCGCTTACTGAAACAAAGAGCTATTGCTTCAGGTCTTCTGCAAAAGCACTTACAGCAAAGCTAAACATTTATATCCCATTTTCATGTTTGCAGTGTCACAGATAGAGGCATTTCATTAATTTCAGTGAGTAAACTTACGCAAGAAATCCATCCCTACCCTGGTAATGCTGATCCTTTATCTAAGTTAGGAAAAAAATATTACGGCACTCACAGATTTCATGCTAATTATAGACCAGGAAAACTGACAGGGATGAACTGAGAGGGTCTACCACCAACCCAGGAAGTAACAGCAGTATGACCTACCTATCACATTTCTTTCAAAGGATGATCTTAAAGTACATGAAAATAGGAGGTGAATGTTTAGCATAATCGTCAAAGGCTTCTAAAAGCAGGAGATATTCCACTCCATTTAAAAATGAAAAAAGGTAGATTCACTTGACATAACCCAGAAAGCCCCATTTCAATTTTATATTCCTTTAGTATAAAAAAAAATATATACCAGAAAACACCCAAAAGAACTTCTCTGAGAGTTTCAGTATGCATTAGACTTGAATGAATGTTAACATACATTCTTCCACCATCTTATTGGATATTTCATGTTTGAAGCATCCCCTGCCTTCTAAATTCTGTTCCAGCAGCTGACCACACAGCACGATTTACAGACTTGCCCACTCAGACCACAACATGATCTTTGTCTGCTTCCAGCATAGATTCTTCTGGCTCCCATCACAAGATGAGACAACGTTTATTAACTGGATGGTGTCTTGAGCTAGACTTCAAGGATGACTGCTGACAGACAGTACCTACCACAAGAGCAGAATATATGTACTTTACCTATTTTCTAAGCACCCTTTTTCAGATGTATATTGTATTTGTACTCCCTTGTCTTCCTTCTGACCCAATTTCCTACACTTAAAAACAGTTTTCAGTTTCCTAAATCCTTAAATAACTAAGTGGTGCTTTACAGTATGATGTAGCTAATGAAAAAAGGCTAAAACTCCAAGAAGAACCTACCTTCGAGCCCTAAGTCTGAGCAACATTTCAGTTCCTCTCTTGTCTCGATTGAGAAATACTGCAAAATACAGAGGGGAACTGCAGGAACCTCAACAGTGGCAATACCAGGCTGTATCTGCTGTCAGCCTATTCCAGCAGCTAGCATCTCACCTGTGCCCAAAATTAAAGAGAGCTTTGAGGAGACAGCATCTACTAAGCCTAAAGCAGGGTGGTCTGAGACAATCTAGAAGTCATGTTGGTCTTTTCTTGTCCTCCAGAAGTCAAAAAAGTTTTATAGAGGCAGGAAAACTACCACTCCCAGACGGACCACACAACTTCACTGCCTTGAATTTTTCCCTTTAGCTACATGTGTGGTACTATTTAATAACTGTTCTATATTTAGTACACCAGTATTTAAATAATATGCTAATTCATTATACAATTGTTAGTATGAAAGTAGTTAATTTATTGCTATAAAGGCTGGGTTTGGTTTACTGGAATTTAGGGGAAGGGGGAGGGTTATGGCTTTTTGGTTGGGTTTTATTTGAAGAAACTTAGTATTCCACTCTCACTAAGCAGAAGTAATACATACATTTGAAAAGTGCTGTTGTTTGAAAACACAGAATATTAAGACATGTAGTGTCTTTCATTGTAAAGAAACAAAAAAACAACAAACAAAAAATCATTCTCCCAAAGGAACTTAAATAAAATTAGAAGTGTATTCCCATTTGAGACTCAAATTAAAAATATAAACTATGTGGAATTGCAAAGTTAAACTACATTTCTGTAATGTAACGGAGTTATAACTATAATCTCCCAAATTAAGTTAACATTACTATATAGAACAAGCTACTCTGTCTTTGTTATTCCTAAAAAAGGATGTGAAGGCAGAGGTATGAGCAGTAAGAGAACAGGAGAGGAAAGAATGATACAGAAAAATAATTTATCATGCATAGAAGTTCATAATTATTTAGAATTACAAATTTATACTCCCAAAGTACAGTGCAGCACAATTTAGCTGTGAAAATTTGGATATATCTAGCCTAGCATAAGAAAATAAGATTCAGGTGCAGTCTACGGCAGTAATGGACATAATTAACTGAAATTCTGCTTAAGCCCCCATTGGAAACAATGTTGGTTTCTTTAGTCATTACTAACCATCAACATCTTGTCTAAATTTTAAGCATCCTGTCCTCATAATGTCCATAATGAAGTGTTGTCTTACTATAATAAAACATTTCAATTTTAAAAAATTAAAATTTACTTAGAAATTCCATTTCCAATGATGAGACATGTCTCTTGTTAAAAAACTCTAAGAATATTGGAGGCATAATACTTTTTGACACCATAACAAAGAATATACTGAACAAAAAAAACCAGTAGCTAAAATTTTAATTACCATGCTATAATTAACGTGTCATGTATTACCAACTACAGAATTGCAGACAAAGAATATCAGTTGAGGGCAAAACCTGGTGCTGTCTGCTGTTTGCACTTAATTAGCAACCAAAAAACTGCAGAAAACTTTTATCAGTTTCTAAAGACACGCTTTTTCACAGTTTAATCTTGACACGGAAGGGGCAGGTATTATGAAGCTTCGCATTAGGTATTGATGTTTTGAGGAATGCCTTGGAAAAAAGCAGACTAATATTATTTATCTTGAATATAAGTAATGCACCTGTGCATGGAGAAGCCAAGCGAGACTGATTCTCTTCATGTGTTAGTTTTCAAAGTAAAGGCAACCACCTTGCTCAGAATATCCTGTGGCTCAGCCGATGTATTGAAAATCAACATGGTTATATCCAGTTGCTAGTCAGCCCTTCCGGAGTCGAAACACACGCAGCCATAAATATTAATGTGTATGCTTCTCTAGACCTATCTTCAAGTGTTCCATCAAATTTTCTTCAAATGAGGAAGTACAGAAAGGAGCACGTTTTAATAGGCAAAGCAAAGCAAAGCTCAGGGAACTATTAGGTAAAAAAGAACATCCCAGAATCCTTTAGGGAATTTAGCAGACTGTGCTGCCCTAGACTCTGCATCACTGATATGTTTAAATGCAGTACACCAACAAAGCTTTTGCTAGGAAA
Organism: Taeniopygia guttata; assembly: GCF_048771995.1. NCBI lineage: Eukaryota > Metazoa > Chordata > Aves > Passeriformes > Estrildidae > Taeniopygia > Taeniopygia guttata. The sequence goes on from NC_133026.1 coordinate 101,684,031, forward strand.
TGAATCTGTGAAAAATAACAATGCTTAGAAAAAGCATTGAGAGTTAGAGGTGGCAAAGAGAGAAATTTGGCACACAAAAAACAAACATGACAGCTGATGTAAAATGTAAAGTCTCTGTGTGGCTAGAGGACTCAGCACAATTTAGAGGCACTATGAAGACTTTGTGAACACAGAAATCTCATGCACATAATGAGATTAAAACAGAAGGATGAGAGAATAAAATTCTTATAAATAAATATATTCTTCCAGGAAGGGAGGATGGCACATGAACTGTACAGAATAGAACAAGAAAAGAATCTTGAAGTAACAAAACACTAACATCTCAAAGTAATAAAACTAAGTAAGTGTTTCGGCAATTAAAGTTTGCTTCTATTATAAAGATCTCTCACTTAACAACCATAGTACAAAAACTAGAGCTTGTGTTAGGCTTCAGCCTTACCACAACATTGAAAGATTCTTGAAAGGCAAAATAAAGGAAATTCACACCATCAATAAAACAGATTACCTATTAACATGCAAAATAGTGGCCTCAGGTTACATGATTTCAGATACTTTTCTTTTCAATATGAGGAAGATTCACCAGTGAAAGAAATTAGGCTAGCTGACATTATACCAAAGGATTGTCTATATTCTTTATGCTATATTGCATAGCATAAGCTATATTTGACAAATACAAAAGACAAGTAGCAGCATCACTGCATCACACACTTTTATGTCCGTATAACGAGTGGCAAAGTAGCATTAGTAGCTTTTCCAAAGGAGTATTTTCATTTGAATGACAGCAATATGGGTTAATAAAGATCTCAGGAGCTCTTTTTGGGAATTTTAAAGGAAAATTCATTAATTGGAAACAAACCCACAGAACTTTTTATTTCTGTCAGGATAATTGCACATGTGCTTTGCTAAATATCTTTCAGTATCTCATAATAACTGTAGATTTCAGATTCCAGTAATAAAACTTTTTTATGATGATTTCTTTATGACCCACTTGCTGTTGAGTCAGAACAACACTGCAGTTCAGTAAAGCTGACCTCCACCATATCTCTAAAGGAGAATAACTTGGTAGAAAGGGATGCATTTAGTCTGAACCATAATACTACAGAGAATGTCAGCTCAGAGTTGGAGACATTTCCAATACATTCAAGCTTGAAGAGGAGACAAGAATGATGAAACTGCAGGGGAGGCTGGACCAAGATGTGTACCTTTAGAGAAAAATTGATATCCTGCTGGTGCTGTGCAGTGGTGAAGACAATACCTAATATAAATCTGTTTTTTACATGTAGAAATACTAATAATTGGCTTAATCTATTAAAGGTGCACATTCTAATGCCTTTTTCTTTTTTCTTTTTGTTTTTCCATTTAACTTCGCTTCTTTACAGACTAGCACAGAAGTTAAAATTACCTGTTTTAATGCTTTATTTTAACTTAAACATACAACAGGATGTAGACACGCTAAAACATGGGTAATTTTAATTCAAGAGGCAATACAATATATCCTGGCAAAATATAGCTTTTTGTTGCTGTACCTAAAATAATAATTAAATTCTTATTAATTATACAATTGTTATTACTGCTATACTAAAAAGCAGGGGAAAAATCTGCCATGCACTCATAAAGCTACTTCCATTTTGCAAGCCAAGTAAAATGGCTGAATTGAAATTGCTCCAAACAACTTTCTGCCTTCACAAATACTCCTCACACTAAAATCAAACATGGCAAGAACACCACGGCACACGTAACACCGAAATGCAATTGCTGAAAGATGTAAAACATCTTTTTATACAGGGTATATCCATTTATTCCACTGTAAAATCTGAAGCTGTGGGCTGCCTTAACTTTCACATGGTACACTGTACACACATGAAGGGAACCTGATGCGATTGCTGATCAAGTCTAATCCAGAACACGACAACTTCTTCGTTTCTGACACATAATCATTTCTATAGCTGCTACACACTGAGCTTCCAAAACACAGGTAACATCTTCACCTTGTCCTGCCTGATGCTTTTAAGATTAATCAGTTCCCAGAGGTACTAACTCAAGAGCAGGTGCACAATATCCAACTGAAGTCCCCAGAACAGGACCCTCGTCAATTACCATCCTGTATCTTCCGAAGGTGTTTCATTTGATGTGCGACTGCTTAATAAGGAAAACTCCTTAGGGAATGCCAAGAAAAGCATCAAGTTTTATATCCCTTTCCTCAGGTACCTGCTAGCTCCTACAGATGCATCCCTCCTTACCTGGGATCCAGACAAGCCCAGAACCTTCCACTGAAAGCCTGTCCTCTTTTTCAGTTTCTTCTTGGGATACCATTTGTAAGAAATCATGACAACGCCCTATTAATCAGCCATTTCCTAAGGTGTGAAATTCACTGTATATGTGATGTCTGCCACTCAAATAGTAATTACCTTTGATTCCTCCCTACTGAAAACTACTAAAATACTTTACACATAAAAGACTGGACCAGGGAACTGCTTCTCTTTCTGTTTTCCTCCCAGAGCCTTCTGAAACACCTGAAAAATGTAAATTTCTCTTCTACAGATTTATTTCTACAACAGCCCATGTGCAGAAAGAGGGCTACTGACCAACTTAGGTTCTCATCATTTCCTTGCACCTTTAAGCTATGAATGTAAAAAAGCTTGAGAAAGAAGCATCTCTAAACTCCTTTGAACAGCGGCCTTATCACACAGCCCTCGTATAAAAGAAATTTGCCCCTAGCAAATTTCCATTCCCTTCCTTTCTTTTGTAGCTCTCAATATACAAGTAAGGGAATACATTAAGGATCATCCCATTGTAACTGTGTCTTTGATCTGTTTCTTGTGGAACTGCAGGAGAGAACCATGCTGGGGAGAACAACACCGGACTCCAGAGTTGGGGATGGTGCCATCATCTGAGTTCAGCTGCACATGCATCTGGCACTGGGACAACCCTCCTGCACGACACCAGGACTTACACCATGCTCCAGCAGAAACCAGAATGACACAAGAGTTGACTGTGACATCTAGAACATGTAAAGACTCTAAAAGTATGCGAGAATCAAGAATTCAATTTTGGCAGAAGGATGTTCCTCCCCTCTTAAGTCAAGGGGAAAAATGAAATGGTAAAAATTTAAACAGACATATTTGAACTTAATGCAAAATCACAGTATATGGATCTACTGATGAGAAAAGTACATCCGTGGCTTCCATGCTTTAGTGCAAATACATGTGTATTGAAAAGTGTTTGTCAAATCTGTTACATGTGAGAAGCACAGAAATGTGATCAATTGCTTGCAATTATCACAAATATTTGATGTTATTAGCTGCTGCAACATTATGACTTGGATAATTACCTGCACCTGCTTTCTCATTAAATGACTGTGTACATCATTACATTTTCAATGAGGTCCAGACAGCATATTTTTTTCCTTTATGCTACTGAAAAACAGTTGATTGGAAATGTGACTTCTAGATAGAGAAAGCATTATGTCAGCTGGTGAGGGAAGTAAGTATATTGCTTTAACACTGAGAAAAAAGTACTGAGTTCTTTAATTCAGTTCATGAAGTTCATGTAATTGCTTCTTCCCTGACTCTTGAGTACTGCAAACAACTATCAAGGACTAAGACTTTGACTGAAATTCTGGGAAATCAAATTGCTTAAGATACCAGAAGACTTACATATAAAATAAATACTAATCCATCCATTCTGCTTGTGCACTAACATATCTCTGCTGCCACATTTCCCACATGACAAACTCCCACATGACTTTCCTCAACTTGGAAGCAGAACTGTAGACATCTGGGAGCACTTACAGCGACATGCAGCATTTAACAACCTCTGCCTCAAATCAGTGACCTTTTGGCTCCTCCTATTATAGTCACAACTAGACCTGCTAACAACATGCCATCACTTTCAAAGACTGACAACAAATTAGGTGCTGTTAAAGGGTATGAAAAATCTCCCATAAATCTAATTGAAAGCAGAAATTCCTCTTACATTTCTGAAAAACAAATCTTTAAAAAAAAATTCCCTAAAAATGTCTAACGTCTACCGTCCTAAAGAGGAGTCAAGGAGTCCGTCTCCAGCTCAGTGGCATTTTCACTGTGCCTATGACTATGATCTTGTCATATAGAAGAATTCTCTTAACAGATAAACTACTAACTCGGGCAACAACTGACTTAGGCCCTGAAATGGAGGCAGTCACGTTCCACACTTTAAAGCCCTCAGATGCAAGGAAAGGTTTTGATCCACTCTTTATTAGTTTCTAAAGGGCAGGATGGATGTGGAGGAATCTAATGGGATAAGCATGAGACTGAAAGAAAAGCCCTGAAGACTGCACGAAATTAAGAGGCTTTTTTTCCAGTAGATTAATTACTAAACAAGAAAAAGCTTATTTAGGACTATTCTGATTATTCTCCTTCCTCATGATCTTGCAATGCAGTAAGTGCAGCTCCTAGAGGAGCACCTTCATACTTGCTGCTTATTCATAGGCTTTTTCGACACAGCTTAGCTTGAACTGGTAAAGTATTTTCATTCTTCAACAGAGGAAAACAGCAAGGCAAACAAGTACAAATATTGTATTGGTACTTCATACAGGTCTGCTAACACTGGAGAAGAAACTACAGTGGTTTCAGTAAGACACCCATGACAAGGTGCAGTAACATGCCTTCAGCATAGAGCGAGTCCCTAGGGAGCCCTACACTAAAGCATGAGCTACTTGGTTTATATTACCACAGTCTCAAACTACCTAGATAAAAGCATATCCCCAAGAAAAAGAATTCTTCATGTGGTCTTTTCCAAACCAAGAGCCCCTTACCAGAAGTAACCTCATTCTTCTTTTCCAGACAATATTCCACTTGAAAAATGCCAGTTCACTTCAAGGTATTGTAAAAACGTAGGTTTTAACCAGCTTTACAACATGAAGCACTTTGTCTCTCTCCTGTTGGTATTCTCTTACTTTAACTTCCTCTCTCCTGTTGGAATACTCCTATCTTATCTGAATGAACTCATCATGAGGAGTCCAGGAAGGAAAAATGAACACATGAACAAAACTCCAGTTATTGAGAGTACTTCTAATTTAAATTTATCAAGGAAACCTGAAACTAGATTCTGATGCACTTAACCAGCAGGATAGTGTCTGGCACTATGGGTGGAAGATGGGGAGGGAGACTGGGTTTCTGATGTGTATCAAAAAAGAACTTTTTTATCTCAAAAGTTTTCGCTGTCAAGAAATCCATTTCAAACCCAGCTCCAGTGTCTAGCTTATTATGTTAGCTGCTTCTCAGCATATATTATGGCAGATGTTAGATATAATCTCAGCAGGAAACATGCAATCACAGCAAGGTAAATGAATTAGGTTAGAGGACTTGCTTAGCACTCTGTGGCACTACATGGTACTACTCAAGAATTACCCTCAGCAGTCAACTTTATCTTCCAGGTTGCTTTGAGAATACTCTGCTTTAATGAGAAGTGACTTCCCAGATCTTTCATGTAGTTTCTGTCTGTCTTCTACAGAAGAGGAGAGTTCCTCAAATATTTAAAAAAGTGCTATAATCTATTATATCATCATATTTCAGTCAAACATCTTGAACAAAGCTTTATCAGCTACTCGTGCTTTTAATATACTGTCTCCCACTTACTTCCGTGACTTCAAGCATGTTCTCTAATTTTGCACTCAAATATGAGATGGCTGATGGAATGTATAAGAAAACAATAAAACTGATATCCTCAAGTTCCAGTTATGAACACTACAGAAAGCATGTTACTTCAAATGGAAATCTGCAAATCAGCCATCTATGTTAGGTGTTATTACTTCATAAACCACACTGTTCATATTTAAAATCATTTGTTCTAAAATGTGAAAACTAAAAGTCATATATGAGAACATCTACAACAAAGGGTTAAGTATATCATTAGCACTAATTTTCTGAAAGCTTAGGCATGCATGCAAAATATAATAATTTGTCTATTTCACCTACTAAGCAACCTAGGAACATTCTCCATCAGTGATTCAGAAAGAGGGATTCTGATGCTGATTAATTACCTCCCCCCCTTCCAAGAATGATAGATGCTCAATATTTGTAACAAACCCAGAATTTTTGCCAGGTGCTGAAATCTCTAAATCAGGTCAGAAGCTACAAAAATGACCGTAACAACAAGCAATACCTCAGACATAGCTAGTGGCATCTTTCTTGCTGTTGAACAGACCCGTTAAGCACACCACCCAGTAAGTCTTTAGGTGTGTTTTTAAAGTAGCCAACCCTTCCAGTGCTGGCACCGTAGCCATGGCAGCACAGGCTCCCTGCTCAGGTGGTTTGCTCTGTGTGACCTCCATGTTGCTCCATATTAGCAGCAACTGGTGTTAACTTACACAATTAATTGGAAGCTGGAGCTGCTTGCCAAAAGGCATGTTGTTAATGGCTGCAGCTATTACCTGGGTGTGCAATAAAATAACATGCTGCTGTTCCAGGTCTAGAAAATTCTATGAAAAAAATTTAACTTTAACACAGTGAGCAAGCTGCAACTCCCACACCTTGATAGTACTTTATATTATCTCTAGACAGCATTCAAATGAATTAGAAATGCAGCTATTTAAAGTAATATGGGGGAAACATAACATAACATATTATGGGACTGAGTAAGAAATTTATTTCATTTTTTTCAATATGAATGTAAACGGAAGAGAAGTATCCCTGCTAATATACAACAAAAATGCAATGCAGTGCTAAAATATGCTTAATGATTAAGTACAAAATCAAAGAATAATAATTTTACACAGTAAAACATTGCAGTTGGCTTGAACTCACACTTGCCTACTGATCACTTTATATGTCTTTTAAAATGGATCACAACTCTTCTATGCACAATTAAACAACAAAGTACATTTTTCACACAACTACTTCACATTCCATAATAATAAATACTCCTCTGAATCACTGCCTTGTTTATAGAATATTTGCTAGCTCTGTATGTCTGGTTACTAGGTATCAAAAGGCCATTTTAAGCAATAATATAAGCATTATAAGCATTTTCTGCAGAAACTGCATAGGCATTAAGCAACAGTACATATTCAGAATACAAATAAGCATAGTAGGCCATTCAAAATATCATGTATAGCCATGAAAATCATGTTATCACCTCAAATAGCACAAACAGAATTCTCAACCTGGCTTTGACCAGCACTGTATTAAACACAGAAAGCTTCATTGCAGAAAGCATTCTTTCAACACAGTGAATGGCAGCCTGTGAAGATTTAATTTATATTTGGGTTTGAACTGTTTTAAAATGAATGAAAGGCTGATGCCAGTGACTTGTTGCAAATGCAGTGACATCCCCTCAGAGATATCAAACTGACCACTGCATAAAAATGATACTACTGTAATTCATAAATCAGCTGGAACTGTGACACACCATGGAAAGATTCTACACAACTGAACACAATGTTTAGTAAAAAAACACATGGACATGAACAAAAATTATATCCAGTAAATGACAAATCACAGAAGATTCCTGACAATATTTCTGTTCCTTAGAGTAATCCATAAAATTCTAATTGCATTGCTGTCAGCAATGACTTACTGTAGCAGTATCTGAACTAACAAAATGCAGTCACATATCTCAAAAAAGCCCCAAAACAACCTCTTTCCATGGGACACAGTCCTTCAGGAATGTACTGCTCCAGTGACCACACAGGCCATAGATCCTGTGATAAAATTTGCCCCTGTGTGGGCTCCTCTCCATGGGCTGCAGCTTTATTCAGGAAATCTCCACCTTTTCTTGGTGTATCATCATGGACAGGCTGCAGGTGGATCTCTGCTCCACCATGGAGCCCCATGGGCTGCAGGGGAATCTCAGCTCCACTGCCTGGAGCACCTCCTCCTCCTCCTTCGCCCCTGATCGGGATGGCTGCAGGGCTGTTTCTCTCACATATTCTCACTTCTCTCTCTGACAGCTGCTGCCCAGTGGTTTTCACCCTTTCCTCAACATTCTATCCCGGAGGTGCACCAGGAGCTCAGCTGTGCCCAGTGGTGGGTCCAGTGGCTGTGCCCAGATGTGTCCAACACAGGGCATCCCTGATCTCTTCTCACAGAGGCCACTCCTGCAGCCCACACCTTGCCAGTAGAGTAATCTACTGTTTGGACATATTCTTCTGAAGACATTATTACTGGGCTAAGCAACTAGAGGGCTAATAGTTATCTGTAATTGTAAATCTGTAATATATAAACACATTTGTATCAAACTGCTGTAACTGTTCCATAGGATAAAGCAAGATGGCATTAATAATGACTAAGTGTTTCTGTAATTACAGTTGTGAACACTGTTTTAAACACACATTCTTGGAACAGAAAGACAAGACAGGCTGAGAAATGGGAAGAGCTTCTCTTCCAAACAGCATTTACTCCATCTGACTCACAGGACACTTAAAACAGAAGAGCAGTGGATTTTAACAACATTAATTTAATTCACATGAAGATACACAGATATTCATACATGTTCTTATTTTTTGGGTCTATTTAATACAATTTCAGATTAATACTGATTCATTAAAGGCCATGCTCATATTTATCAGGGAAGTTAGAACACTAGCACCCTAATAACTTTAGTGGTATCTTCCTATTTCTGTGCTACAGTAACAATCCAACAGAGATTTAAGTTCACTGTAAGAAGCACTTCTGGGATTTATTACCTTTGATACAGTTTAGTAATTTTCATCTAAAACAGGATTTCAAATATTCACAAACATGTAAACTGTGTGTACATTAAAGCATGCACACATATGCATGAATATTAGATGACATTTCTTTTGTCAACATATCAAGCCAAAGAATTTATCTATCTGAGATGCTGCTATGCTTTCAGCACTCTCATGTGGATTAAAAGAAATCAAATGCTGCAACTTGTGTGCTTCCCCCTGGCTGCCACGAAATTATAAAAAATATTATATATTGACATCAACTCACTCACTGGAGCATGTTGCCTGAAATTAGGAATGTTATGTGCATTAATTTTTTTCTTCTGACAAGGGAGTACAGCACTGAGAGTTCTTGTTTCAGTCTAGTATTACAACACTGTTGCATAAAGCATTTTGCTTTCAAGCCAAGAATTCCCCAAAACCCATTAATTTAAGATGTTCTATTCATTATCATCTGAAGTTATTTCTTCCTAAATATGTAGCTCAGAAACTGCTGACATACTACTTGAAATCATTTTTTAAGTGTATCACATAACCCTCTGGCTAAGGCTAACTGAAAACTAATTAAAATCATTAAGATGATGATTTGAACAAGAACAGTAAAAAACTGTCTAGATGAAATTATGAGGAAAAATTAGATACCACTTGACTAAATCGTGCTGTTAGATACAGTGCTTCTCATTTGCAAAAAATGAGCATTTCTTTTCCTCTCAAAGGGGTTTTTGACCTTTTAAGGCACCAATATCCTCAACCCTCCTCAGACTAACTCGTTCATCTTCTGACCCAATGCTCCAAAAGAATATTTCTCTTCCTTTATGGGCAGAAAGAAAACTCCCTAAACTGTAAATAGAATTTGTTACCCAATTAAATAGATTTTTACTAGATCATCAGAACATTATTTTAGACTTCTGATGAAAATGCAAGAAGACAAGAAACAAGTTGTGTGACATCTGATAAATAAATTTATATATAATTTTCCTTCTATAGACATGCCAGTCCCTAGTCTAGATTCCTGCCACTGAAAAAAAAAAAAAAAAAAAATCTCCAAGCCTGTGGTCATCAGAGAACATAAATTTAAATCTCTCCTATCCGCAAAGAAGACTGAACATCACATACTGACAATGTTTTCATATATCCAAGTAGGGAGAGTAATGAATGAAATCTGGAATAGGAAGAGAATTCCAGTGGCATGACTGAAAAAAAGAATGCACAACTTGTACCACTAGCCAAGACGGCTGATGAACTATGTCTGCTATCTCCAACTTGAGCAACAGTATCAAGCACTAATGAAAGTTCAGAAAATGTTTAGCAGTACATGCCAAGATCACTGGCTGAAAGGCAGTTTTTAAAGGAATTTGAAAGAACCTCCTCTATCTAGGTTGATGAACTCAATCCAGTATGATGATCCAAATGCCAGGACTCTGAAAATCCGTCTTGAATTTGGGAGCCCTGCGTTTGCTATAGGAAGCAAAGTCTAAAAGGTACTTCAGCCATGAATCTTAGATAAGATGTCATCTACAACTCAGGGTGACACTGGTAAATCTACAGTGAAGAACACTGAAAGCCTTTTTTGCACAAGTGAATGATATCTAAGGCTGATTGTGTCATGTATTAGCATATATTGTGATCATATATTAGCACATACATTGCTACACTAATGAGTGCATATGTTCAGGTTTTGTTTATCCTGCCACTTCTAAACATTCATTTTGTCTATTTCCTACCTCCCTTACTCATAAACTAGGGAGGAAAACTTTCTTGACAACAACAAACTTTTGAAGAGATTTTATATAAACACTTCAGTAGATTATGGGTCCTTTAAAGACCTCATCGAAAGGGATGTGAAATACTGGGACATTCATCTGCAATGCTTTTAAGTGTTATGGATATATTTATAATAAGTTATGAGTCTAATTCAGAAGTCCCCTAATGTTACAACAAGTGATTTTATCTATTGGTCTTTTGGTTTTGCCAAAAGATAATAATAGTCACTTAAGGCTCAGTCTAAAAAAGCCAAAGCAGATGCTGAACTGGCTGCAGGCAATCATATCCCAGGAAATGGAGATCGGTACATGGGGGGCAGTCTTAACATGCCTAGCTAAAAACTAGAAAAAAGAACAACTGGTAAATTTTAGGCTAGTAAACCCAGTGGCCAGATTTTACATATTTCTGTGGGTGAAATACTAAGGCAATGACTATACTACTAGAGTGAGTTTACTTTGGCATAATGCACAGGTTGTTGCTATGGAGCAAGGTCCAACTCCATGCAGTGCAAAAAATACTTTAAATAATAGTATCACAATTATCTTTTAAAAGCAGTGAGCATAGTATCGAGATCCTTTGTTTTGGGATACCTTTGCTTTTTCGCTCACCTCTCCTTCTCTCTAAATCTTTTTATAACAGATTTTGATTATTATATCTTTCAATGAAAATATCTAAGTCTATCTTCCTTATCTCTCTTACTAAGCCTTGTCCGCCTGTTTCTAGTACTACTTCAGATTCATTTTCATGTCACCCTTCTGTTTTCTTTTAGTCTTCCCCAACAACACCAAGCTTCAATTTCTTCTTTCAAACCTTTATACTTCCAAACGAAGCCAAACCTTTGCTTGGCAAAATATCCCTCATTGAAATCACCTGCAAAATCTGAGTATTTCACTTAAACAGACTCAGATGAAGCAGCATTTTAAGAACAGTGCTGATAATAAATGCTAGAAGAATAATCTAATGTTAAGAGAAACAAAGCAAAATAATATTTGACGAACCCGATGGCATCCCTTGACCCGAGGACGGCTTCATCGGCGCATTCACCTGATCCCAGTTGAGATCATCATCATCTGACTGACTGTAGCCACAGGAACTGAGAGGCTCATCAAAAGTGCAGCACCCTGTTAATGAAACACAAAGGTAAAAATTAAGGCATGCAGGTAACAGATTATGACTCTCCAATCCTAACAACTGCAACATCACTCAATGCAGGCTATGTAATTTTAAAGTATTTTTTAATACAAATTATTATCTATTTACGAATCTTCGCTTTCTGAGAGGGCATAAAGGTTTCTTCTCATGAAAACCTTTTTTTACCTAAGGGTAAAAAAGAGAAAATTTAGAACTGCAGACAAATTTTCTCTTATGATCTAATCACATGGTATCAAAACCAAATAACAGCAGTAAAAATCAGAATATTAAAAGACATTATTAACATTCTTCAGGGAAAAAAAAAATCTATGCCCAAGGACCTACATTTTAGAAAAAAACTCTACGGGTGGGAACACCAGCTTTCATTCCTGTATCTTGGTTTCCAAGTAAGAGAAAACCTAACTGCTCCCAGGTGTGCTGCACTGCAAACAGGTACCAGCATGGCTGTTTGTGGGATCAGTGCCTCTGGCACAACATAGCACATCTACCTCAAAATGACAATGTATGCTCAGTCTCACAATCTCTGAAAGAAAACAGTATTATTTCCTCTTTTTTTCTCACTCTCTTCTAAGTAAATGAGAAGAGAATAAGATGGTATAAAAGCTCACATTCCCCCAAGCTGGGATAGGGAAAAAAATTAATGTACCAAATTTGGAAGAATGCAATTTAACATTATCCACAAGAAAATGGAAAAGCTTTACTTTTTTTCCTGTGGTACAGAAGAAACTTTGGCTTTTATGCTGTTATCATCTAACAGGAGACTAACACAGGGTTACAAAATTCTGTTTTATTTGATGTTTCACTCCAGTGAAGAATGACATCTTTCCTATTTTGGAAAATAAATATCACTCTAGTCAGAGATATTTCTGTCCATATTAAAGGAAATTCTGCAGCTGTTCAAACAAAACTAAACTTTAGGGCTATTCATTATCTTTGCTATCTATCCAAAGGCACAGTAGGCTTAGCCTTGCCAAGTTGTATTAAAATAGGAAACAGACAAAATCTAGCTTAAAAATTACTTTCAAAATCTGAATTTTCCTAGAGAACTATAAATGGCATTACAGAATATCATATTGTCCCATTTTCACTAGGATAGAAATAATTTCTTCCCAGGGCTTAAAACCATTACACTTATCAAAAAGTAGAAGACAAAATTCTATTACACCTGACAAATACCACCTAACTAAAGTCCAGTCTTCCTAACAACTAGTCCAAGTGTATATTTCAAATTCATAGCAAGAACTTTGCAAACATATATTTTCTTCTCTTAATTGTGAGAATATTACATTGGCCTTTACAGACACACCATGTCTGCCCTGCCCTCAAATACAGGTCATCCTGTACTAGGCTCTGTTCTAAAATATCTTTCTATAGGAAGTCTCCAATACATCTAAGTATATGACTGAAATTGGCACATCTGGCAACTGCTTTTTTTTTTCTGTACAAATTTAAGTGCAAAAGATTCAATTAGATAATCCAATGGGAAAAGAAAACCTATTAAAAAACTCACAACTCCAAACTCCAACATTTTGCCTCAATGTTAACAAGAAATATAAACTCTCTTTCCTGAAGTCAAAAAAAATCAGAAATACATGAGATTTTTATAGAGTATATTAAATAACATCTGCAACATTTCCAGAGGGAAGGCTTAGAAATTTAGGCAGCCATTTACACATTTTTTCTAGTACTTGAATTACTTGTATAAATATTACTTCAAACTTCATAAAATACACCACAAGCTAAGTTTCAGACATACAAGCTAAACATCAACTTTAACAGATATATTCATGCTTTTTTATAAAAATAAAAAAGTAGTTTCCTTGACAAAGTACTGCTAATGATAATGATAATAGGACATAAATTTAAACACCAAGTTATGCAGTCTGCATTGTAGTCAAGATTGGCAAAAAATATATACCCAAATGGAAGTTGGCATAAATCAGGGTTTACAATTCAAACCAGGTCCAACGAATATATGGAATAGCTCTCACACTTTATTACATCAAACATATCTCTAGTCATAAGAGGACAAAATAATATAAAGTGTTTTCTTTCTCAAATCCAGAAGTCCAGTCAAGCACTGCAAAATATCCAATACTGGGGAAAAGGCAAGATTTGTGGTTACAAATTATTAATAAAGGCTTCTACCATTCTCATGAATTAAGAAGATGTCAAATACATGGATAAATAGAATGACATTTCTGTTTGTCTAGACATTTGCCTCTCAACAAAGGATCCTTTCTCACTGCTTGTTTTTCTTCATTTCTCTTGCAAGTCTATGGCTAAATCATACTCTCAGTATTTCTTTTTCCATCTTTGCCACTTACATCCTTTGTTGTATTACTATTACTATAACTTCATCAAAATGGGCATCAAATCTTCCATGTCTGTTACAAGAAGAGTTTGAAAGAAACTTCTGAACTCATTCAATTCCTAAGCACCTTCCACCCACAACTAATAAATAAAGTTCAGCAAGTATCACTACAAGTAATCAAGCTGTAACAGCCACCTATCCAGAGAACTGACCAGCATACATTAGATCTTTAATAGCACAGATGTCAAGCCATGTTTCTTTCCACACTGAGACACCAATGATAAAGATGAATACTAATAAAGGCTTTGCACAGACATGACTTTATGTAAAGCCTTTTGCAATTTAAAATAGCATACATGACATATATAGGTGTTGGAAGTAAAGGCAAGCTTGTAACACAGAACATCTTAGTGGAACAAAACAAACAACAAAAAAACTTCAGCCAAGAAACAGTTACTGTAAATTAAGAGTCATTGAAGATCCTAGTGGCTTACAACCAACTCCAGGAAGTTCTGCCTCTCACATTTGACCATACTACAAGACTAAGTCCTTTAGAAATGGGTCATTAACTTTTGAGAAACCCCTACATTTGCCTCTGCTGAAGTCCTCCTGGCTGCTACTGCACTGCTTCTTCTATTTTCTAGTCATGCTTCTCTTACTGTGCAAGGTTTTCAGCTCATGAAATGGACCCATGGTATCAACAAGGACTGGTAAAATATGAGCAATTATCAGGTCTTTAATGTGTCTCATCATTGCGCTGTTTCGAAACATGAGCCACTGCCAAGACAGGCCACTGTTTATAATCCACCAGCTCACTTGAGAAATCTGCTCAGTTTTTGCTACTAGAATTGATAATAATAATAATCAAAACACATATTGGCTGTTACACAGTTTAATCAAGCAAAGCAATTTCCCTGCCTGTTATACTGACATCACAGTTTGGATGGCCAAACTGTATTTTAAAGGATGATCTCTATGCTGACTGAAATATTTATAAGTAAAACAGGAGATACATATCCCATTAAGATTCTTTGGCTTGTGCTGCATTTTATAGATATTTTTTGATTCCTAAGGGGAACTGAATTGACAAATGCACAAGATACAACACAGTCTATTAGAGCCTATCGTTCTTTCAACTGCAATTATCCATTTAACCATCATGAACCCAGTTTAGTATAAACTATGCCAATGTCTGAATGTAGTCCTTTTTGGATACTTCAGTTTTAGCTGGCTAAATTACTTGAGATCTTGAAAATTTTATGAGCTTAAACAAGGAATACAATTTAAGATGAAAGCAGCCTATTAAAGTAAAAGGGATAAAGAATGCACTGTATTTTTCCTAATTTGAATACATTTTTATTCAAACTATTTTATATTTTAAAGACTCTTGACATCTGTTAGGAAGCATTCTCAAAGAATACGTTAGCAAACAGCAGGATACTACAAATCCTTTAAATGACAAAAAATAACGTAAGAAAAAAGCTCAAATTACATTGGGCACAGCTTTATTTCTGTTGATTTGATATACTTCAGAGATCTGAAATCAATATGTACTTTCCATCAAAAATTTGCTGCCAAGTGTACAAGCGCTAAAACTAGTAAAATTCTTATGAGTGTCAGTGCTAGCACCAGAAGGGAACATAAGTGCATACCAGAACTGATGCAATGGCCCTGCTTTGGGGTAAAATCAATTTTTTCTTTGCAGCAAAGACATATGGCTTCTGATCTGCCATAGTACCATGAATTCTGCTGCAGAATACGTGTATCCAGAAGATAAGTTTACTGAATCCCCCATTTTCCTACTATTCCTATCTCATTTAAAAAGTATTCTGAATTCTGCTGTCTCTTTTTGGTTTCATACTGGAAATGGTGTTATGTTGATTAACTCTAAGTGCAATGTAACTATACTTTGAAATAAAAATTAAAATGTTGATATCTGATCTGAAAGTTGGGATGCCTAGACCACGTTTCCTATCAGGAGGCTTGGCTATTCAGGGAGAGATTAATCTCCTATTAAGGCAATTTATCTTCCCTTTCTGTCCACAGCAAAGAAGCCTCTGCCCAAACCAACAACATTGCATTCCTCAGCCAACTGCATTCCCTCCTGTCCTCATGGACATGCCTGCATCCAAGAACAATGGACCAAGCACATCACCAGGCCAACATACCAAGGCAAATGAAAACTGAAATAACTGAAAAACCTGAAAAATGAAAAAACTGAAAACCTGAAAAAAAAAAAAATTGAAAAATTACAAACTACAGTTGTTAAGATTGTGAATGAGTCTGCTTCTCCTGAAGGGTTACTGCTCAGGACAGCCGTCTTATTTAGACACTCTGATGACAACAGAAAGTGATCTGAGAAGCAAAGCATTAGGAAAATGGGATCCTGTGCCTCTAAGCTGACAAACCATCCCATCAGAGAATAACCAATTTCTCCTTTGGGAGAAGGTAAGAAGCCATAAAGAGGAAAATAAGCTGTTCTCAATTATAAACTCACTAACAGAGAAAGTAACAGTGGGAATATATGAACAATTTTTAACATAAAAAAATAGAACTTCTGCCTGTAAACCTGTACCACTGCCTGATCTGCTGTATAATTTTACTATAGATGGGGTGATGTCAGAAACTGCCTCATTCAAAACCATTTGCTTCTCTGAAATCAATAAATGTAAACAAACTTCAGCTAGGTAATCGGATGGTTTAAAGAACTTATTAGAAACTGAGCACAGTGGTCTGCTAGATTCTACTTTGTATCTAGCGTCTCAGGAAAAAAAAAAAGCTCTACCTGCCCTTTCAAAGGTGTTACACTATTACATGTTGAAAGGGTTTTCCAGACATGCCAGCTCAGAGATAGCCAGTGGAAATAAACTTCTCTGTGTGCCTCCAAAACACACACAGAGATGCCATATATCTGCTGTGACATACATGCACCAAAAATTCTTATCCAGGCTTTACAAGTGAGCTTTCAACAGTGGGTAATCTATTTTAAAATTGAACATTTATTTTCTCTCAAAATATACCAAGGTTTGTTTTTGGTTTTTTTTTTTTCTAACAAATGCAAGTGTTCAGAGTTCTAAAATAATTCTGTAATCTATATTACTGGTCAGGGAGCCTGAAAATCCATGTGCTGCATAAAGTTAATCTTATTTAAAACAGTATCTATCTTTTGTCAAGTCTACATATGCATGGGAGTGAGAGAGAAGAGCAAAAGGAAACAGACTACAATTAGAGACCTTTTCTGATTGTGGCTGTGTTCAGAATGGGTTTTGAAAAAGGTAGAGAATAGAAGAATTGTCTGAAAAAATCTCATGAGCCAGAGCAAAGACCATGAGTTAAAAGTATGTGTTTAGGAACTAAGACAGGCTGATATTAATTCTGTCCCTAAGGGAGAAGAACAGACAAAAAAAAATTATATAAAACTGTGCTAAGACTTGTGGAGAAGGAAGAATGCTAGAGAATTCCAAATTTATGGACATAATTCCAGCAGTATCACAAGTGATGACATGACAACATACAAAAAAAAAAAAATCAGATAAATGCTTAAAGCTGTTATTTAAGAGTCCTCAAAACTTCACCACATATTCATAAAACATTTACAGTTGTTCTCTCTGTTCTCTCTCCATTTACCTGACAGAAACTGAATCAACATGAATGTTGCCAAAAATGTTTCAGTTTTGGTGACACAGGATATATAGAAAAGTTGAATTTTATGGAAGGCATATTTGTCAGTTCTAATTTCCCATCGAAAGCTGCCCATGCTTAGGCAAATAAAATGTTTTTTAACATTTTTCTAATAGATACTGAGAAAAAAATCAAAATTTGGATTCCTGGATATTACTGAAAAGCCCTTAAAAATGTTTCCTCTCAGAATATGCATTTAAAGTCCTTTGAGCTACCAAAACATAGAAAAAGAAACCACTCACCAAAGCAAGACAATTAATAAAGGCTCTTAAAATAAAATGCATTTATCTTGTGTAAGCAAATACAATCTGTGTATTTCTGCCATTTTCATATCAGTGAATATTTATGAGGCCCATAGGAAAATGGGTTCACATTAATATTCTATGAGCAAACTTATTTGTGGCATTATTTAATGGCAGGGTGTTCAATTTCACAGTATTAGTGATAGCTTTTCTTAATGTATGGCATCAATTATATGGGCAAGTGCACATACATGCTTACATACACAAATTATAGCCCTGCTGCATCTGTCATTAGTTAGGACATCCACCAAGAGAAATATTTGAGTGTTCAATCCCATAAAGAGCAAGCAGTATTATGTAGAAATGTATTATGGAAATGCTGTTTTGAGAAGTACTATTAAAACAAGCATATTTGCAGAAGTCATCAGATTTTATGCTTTAGTTAAAGGGAGGATATCATGCTGGATGTTAAAAATAACAGCTATTCTTTCAGTTTGACATGAGTTAATAGTAAGAGACATTTCTTGTATGAATAACTGCTATGGATAAATTTAAGTGGCTGTTGGGAGGAGGGGGTTGGTGGGAGTTTTTTGTTTCTTTTTTTTTTTTTTTTTGGTATATGTATTGTTGTCCTTTTAAATTGCTATTTTAATGCTTAAATCAAAATCTAGATTAGGGAATTTACTTTAAAAATAAATGTTATGATAACTTTCTTAAAAAAGCCTTACCACAAAAAGCTCCATATGAGAAGTACTTTGGAAAGACTTTCCAAGAACAACCAAAATTCCAATTTGTACCATCTTTTTAACCTACAGATAAATAGACCTTATTAAAAAGATCACACTGGGCATACCAGTTGTAAAAGGGAGAGAGACAGGTGATTTACATTTTTATTGGAGCTGAGTAAATGTGATGAAATTCTGGGCTGTGGTCAAAACCACTACAAAAATGAATAAATAAAAGGCAGATTTCTCATATGTTTCACATTTTGTTTATCACAAATACATGACCAAAAAATGCTTCAAAATGCAAAAAATCTCTTGTATAAACAGCCTGAAACATTTCAGCATAAAGCTTTGACCTACAAATAACTAACAAAAGGAACCTTCTCCACATACTTAAAACAGAATTAAAAATTCAAATTATATTCTGGCAGTGGAATAAGCCTACTGAGAAAAACAAAAATGCAACTGCATGCCTATTTCATATAGTTTATACCCTATGATTTATTTAATTTATTTTTATAGCTGCCACCCAGGAGTGCACAGAACCCCTTTATTAAACATGTAGAAGCATTCAGTCAGTCCTGGCTGGCAAAGAAAGCAGATGCTAAGGAATAGAGATATAGGAGATATGGGAGAATTCTCTTCCCCATTTACTTGAAATGGAGACTAGTAAGGACGTGATCAGGAGGGTGGGATGCACACAGTGAATTCACATATACAGAAGGTAACAGTTAGGCATCCTTTCATTTGACACCACGCAGCACCTCTTAAAGGATTTGAAATGACATCTCTGTTTTGGAAATCCACAGTACAACCCACAAGGATGTCTCTGTACTCTTTTCTAGGGAAGAAAAGGAAGAGGGGTGATTTTTAGTGCAGCCCCTGGACCACACTGCCCCTCCCAACTGCGATTTTGAAGCAGCAGTCTGCAGCACTTCGCCCTTCTGTCAGCTGAGGGACAAAGCACATAGGGATCTCTCAGCATCTATTTGTGATTTCTTAGATTGCTAACAGATGCTGCCCCTATTAATTTAATTATTATGTACAATGCCTCTAACCTTTTCTCATTCAGATTTTATTGCAATTTTATCTTCACTTCTCTTTTCAGTATACTGAGGAGAATCTACCATCAAAATATGCCCAAGCATGTGCAGATGCAAGGAAAGAGAAAAACCTAGACACAGTAAGAAATTACTAATTTGGTCTCACTCTTTCTTGGTTTTGTTTGCTCCTTCAGAGCTACCAAGGCCTAAAGGCAAAATCCAAAGTTGTTTCATTAGGTGAAGTGCTAACCCTAACAAAGGGTAAACTCAAGAATCACTCACCAGTAATCTTTCAATATGGTATTTATGAGGGATGTAAACAGTTGTGCTGATCTGTTGAAGATAAGCAAATTCCAGCAAAATAAGATAGCTGTCTACTTTCCGCAGATTCAAATGAATTCCAGTTTTTTAACTGATTATCCTCAAAACTGCTTAGTCCCTTTTATTTCACCTCACCCAAGCATCCCAGCGTCTTTATAACTCACTAAAACAGCACAGAAAGATTCATCCAGGGAAGGGGAGAGGAGGAAAGGCATTTGGAAAGCACCAAAAAACTGTACAAAGTGGAAAACAATACAGAACCACACAGACAATATTAAAGAAAAAAATCCATATAGAATGGAAAGTCTAAAGAGAAATAAAATGCAATTCAGAAGGAAGGAAAAAACAGGGTGGGGAGAACTACTCTTTTTTTCCATCCCAGCTGGGAGGAAGAGCCTTGCAGCCAAAATTTATCAAAATACAGGGTCTACTCATCTCAACACTCTATTTAAAACACAGTATAACCTAAGAAACATACAATCATCAAGACTGTTATTATGAGACCACACCAGACCATTTCTCTCTAACATCTGTTCAGGAAACACCATTAGATTTTCAGTTTGTCATGAAGACAAACCTTTTCATGCTAGATCCATCCTAGGGCTCTGGGGAAATACAGCCTAATAAAAGACAGTCAAAACACTTTTTCCACAACCAGCCTGCTAGCCATTCAACTCACAAAGCCATTAAATTTCTGATCCCAGCGGAATCTGTTTTTCACTAAGGCACTTCTTAATAACTTCAAAAAACAGCACTTCTTTCTTAAAATTACTAAAAATCGAGCACCTTCATTCTTAGTTAGAAATTGTGCTATTCAATTCCCCCACAAAGCTTTTCCCCATATTATAATGGATAGGCAGGAATGAATGGATGTGAATGAAGGCATACACAAGTAACACACTGAGCATCTACTGTTCTTTTGTCTATGGTTGTGCTAAGAGCCACAAAAGTTTTCACCAAACAAACAGTGATTAGCTGCATTTCATGCTATGAGACTATGAAAAAAGGACTACGTTGCTCTAATATATTTATCACATAAATTTAGAATTCAGGTTGAGCCAAAGAACGCTTGTTCTGACTGAAGAAACCAAAAAAGTGTTACTTCCCAGGTCAACGTGGCTTTGTTCATTCCTTGTCTTCCTGCATTAGGTAAATGGACACACATTGACAAACAATCCTTAAGTTCCTACAGATTAATCAAAACCTATGATATTTTATATTACTTTAAGTATTGTGTAACAACTGTACCTGTTAATAGCACATATTATATCTGAATAAAAAGCAAATAAGAAGCCATGTTCTGATTTTAAAGTAAATAAATACAAGAGTGTAGAACAGTTCAAAATCTTGATTAGGTAAAAGCCATCTCTAAAGCAGTGGACCCATTGCACACTTTAAGATACCATAGCTGAACTGCTATTACAGATATAATATCCTCAAGGGTAGCCCCAAGACTAATTTCTCCCCCAGATTTCACAGCTTTTACAGGCAGTAAATACTGCCTCTGAAGTTATCAGATAGTAGGACTGAAGACAACCTGTTTTATCAAAATTCAATTTTGATAGCTGAGAGATTAACTATTATTTTATCCTACTATCAGGACATTCTGAGCTGAGTAATTTTTTGGGTTTGCTTTTTTTTCCTCCCTTGATCTTGTCAAAAAACTACTATAACATGCTATTTATCTCTATATAAAGGGATTTCTTCTGAGAAACCTGACAGCATTCTTCACATCTGCCAGTTGAGCTTTTAAAACGTATCTTCACCTTTAAACTCTTCAAACTAAAAAACACAAGTGTACTTGAAGCTCAATCATCCTCCCTGGTGCTATACTCATTTTTAATGAGCCTCTTGTCTTTACGTCTCCCAGCAGACTCCACAAAGCAATCTCAGATGCTGTGAAACCAACACTTGATGCTCCTCCAAACCTCTGTCTTTTTGAGCCTGAAATCTTCCTGCTAAACCTATATGGGACTGATGGGCCATTTCAGTCAAACCCAATTTCACTTATTTATCACAAGCCTCTACTTAGAAACTCTGCTGTGGATTGCTTGTAGACACAATCTGTCTCTATCAGCTTTGAACTTTAAAAAGGATTTAAGCAGTCAATCTCATATCATTATAAATCCAACATGCATTACTTGTATATTGATTGTGAGAAAATAAAAGTTTGAAGCTTGATTTCAGGGCTAATCTTTCCATTTGCTTGATGAGTTCTGCAGTTGTTAGAGAACACTTAATGCATCCTGCTATACTACAGCATATTAAGCTCATATGAAAAATACAGACTATTTACAACACAGCTCTAGCTTTAAGTAAAGAACAAAGGCAGTGTTAGTTTTGCTAGTCTCAAGAGGTTTTTCAGCTATGCCACCATTAAAAACAGAAAAAAAAACCCCTAAATACTTCTATAAATGAATAATGTTCAGATTAATTTTATAAATCTTCTGCCTCTTATATCAGAAGCTTATATTCTACTTCATCAATGGGTAGAGCAAAATAAAAAACAGAACACATTGGTACTCATTTTTTTCCTTATTAAAGTACTTTACTAATGGCATTTTTCCCTATAAATTTTGAGTAAAATAGTTTATCATCTACTTAAATAAGCTGTTTATGTCCTGATTTCTAATGTGTGCACTGAGACATCTGAGAACAAAAGCCATAAAAGAATTTTATGTAGATCAAACTTTAAATCAGACATTGAAGCCCCTGCAGCCCCTGTCCTGCCTGCTACCCTAAGAATCCTGCCACTCTTTTTTTGGTTTTTTCTTTCTTTTTAAAATCTGTGGATTTTCCTTCAGGTGAGAAAGGCTGTTACCCTTTTTGTCTTTCTTCTTAAAAGTCCCCAAGTATGAACTTTCCATTCAGCAACTGTGAAGTGCTACAGACTTGAGCTGGGTGATGCAAGCCTTATTTCTACAACCATTGATACAGCTCTACTTGATCAATAATTCAGGAAAATATTCATCTCTATATTAACTACTGCTGTCATTACGACTCTGCGACTGGATGAAGGAGAGCAGGACCTCCACCTGGAGGTTTTTACCTGTGCTGCCCTGGGAATTAACCTGTAGGAGGTGACACAGTGATGAAGCAGTCAAAAATCTCCAGCAGGCAACTTCATCACACAGGTAATTAGTTCACTACATCAATAATGCCTCCAGTCATTAGCAGCACTAAGGCTGAATCCCAGGTCTGCTTGCTAAATTCAGATACCACAACAGGCTGTAACTGTGCTACATGTATAAATAACTTTCTATTTTTAAATGTAGTTAGCTACTGCTTTTTTTCCCCTTAGTTTTAGTCATTATCTCTGTCAGTAAATTATACTTTATTTCATTCATCACATCTATAACCTTCTTTCAGAAGCAAAAAAATTAATTAATTTTAGAATCCTCTGGTATTTTCACAAGGTCTCATCAGCTACAAGCAGCTACAAGAGAGACCCACATTTGACACTGCTGAAAACATTACTACTGCCACACTGACATGTCCCAGCTTTGATAACCCAAGGAGCAAACTCCTGAACCTCCCACACAGCAGAATAGGGCACTATGACTACGTGACCCAGATAAAATAATTATTTTCAATTCTTGCCTATAAAAGGATTAAGTCAGTAGTAAACTCACTAAAATGTTGTACTGTAACAGAAATAAAAATTTCGGCCACACAAATCTTCAATCTAATTTCCAGCCTTGCTGAAACCATTTCAGGTCTGTGTGTGAGTGACTGTAATCACCTGAGTATGAGCAACTCCAAAAAACTGTCAGGTTCATTCAAATTCTTTTTTGCTTTCCACTAATTTGTGTTTCACACCTGATGAAAGGGATGTTTTTTCCAGGTTGTAATGCTGGAACAAGCATCTCTGATTCTTTGAGAAAAGCATCTGATATTCCTGGGACACTAGTATGTCACACTGGGAAGGTCATGCCCCCTCAGTTGTCAAAGTTTGCTTCAGGATAAGGATAAGGATAAAAATAAAAATAGCTAAGTGTATGCTCATGTCTCCATACAGTATAGATCAGGGCAGTGTCATTGATTTATGACAGATGAGGCTAGGTCAGAGGTTTTAGGCTCAATTACTTCAAAGTACTGATATAATAATACCATTACTTGTTATATAGGGTATATATACATACATTTTAATGCATGTTTTCAAGTATCTCTCTTGATTTACCTTTAATTATTTATTAGCCATTAAAACACTTGAGCTTCCACGGCAATTTTCAAATTTTTTCAAATGCGTCTTATTAAAACAAGTAAGAACTGGGCCCGCCACTCCAGGTTTGGCCTCACCAGTGCTGAGCAGAGAGGAAGGATCAGCACCCCAGACTTGCTGGGAATACTCCTCCGAATGCAATCCAGGATACCACTGGCCTCTACTGCAAGGACCTGTTGTTGGTCCATGGTCAGCCCAGTGTTCACCTTGATCCACAGGGCCTTTCTTGTAAGGCTGCTCTCCAGCTGGTCAGACGCCAGCCTGTACTGACGTCAGGGACAATTCCTCACCACGTGCAAGACTTTGCATTTTGCTGAACAGTTCTTTAGTATATCAGCCACCCTTTCCAGTTTTGTGTCACCTGCAAACCTGCTGAGGGTGTGCTCTGCCCCCTCATCCAGATCTTTAATGAAGGTGCTAAACAGGACTGGACACCTCAAGTCTATCACCAGTCACCAGCCTCTAGCTAAGCTATGTGCCACTGACCATCACCCTTTGGGCCTGGCTGCTCACACAGTTTTCTGGCTGTCCACTGTCTGCTCATTCAGCCTCTACTCCATCAGCTTCTCTGCGAGTTACTGCAGTCAAGGTGGACAATATGTGGTGGTCTCTTCTCATCTATCAGGCCAACCCTTCCAT
The DNA here is from genome assembly GCF_048771995.1 of Taeniopygia guttata. Lineage (NCBI taxonomy): Eukaryota > Metazoa > Chordata > Aves > Passeriformes > Estrildidae > Taeniopygia > Taeniopygia guttata. The sequence continues at coordinate 101,708,805 of NC_133026.1, forward strand.
CATAGCTGGTTATTAAGTTGGTCAAGAAAGTCATCATGTTGGTCACTTCCCCTTGGTGAGTTCATGATAACTCCTCCTGATCTTCTTGTCCTTCATATGCCTGAAAACCGTTTCCAGAATTAGTTGCTCCATCTCCTTCTGAGGTGAGGCTGACCTGCCTGTTGTTTCCCAGATCCTTTTACTCGCTCTTTTTGACATTTGTTTTCCTCTAGCTCTCAGGGCACCTCTCCCAGTTGCCATGATCTTTGAAAGGTTATGAAGAATGGCCTTGTAATGACATCACCAGCGCTCTGATGCATCCCATTAGGTCCACAGGTACCAAAGGAACACCCACTCAACTCCCCAGTATTTCCAAAAATTAATCCACTTTATTCTCAGCCTGAATTTGTTTAGTCCTTCAGGCTTCTTTTTAGTAGAGGCCTGCCTCAATTATTAAACAGCAGTTCTCTATAGCATGTTTCCAAACCTAGATCAAACCTTGTAAATACAACTTGCTGAATAGATTCTAGATGTAAAGAATTTCAAAGGTGCACTTCCAAAGACTTAATGGTTCAGAATAGTTCTTCAGAGCTTTCCTGAGTTTGTGGTCATTCATGAGTTGAGATGTTGCATGAGCTAGATCAAGTATTCCAATGACATACTAATAATACTAAGTGCTCCTCCTACTAAGTGTTACAGATATTTCTGATCATACATCACAAAGCATGGCTTCCGTGTCTTTCTCAATCACTGTCTCCTTGATAATGTTTCTTGAGGCTGGAAGGACGTGTCATTTCTGTGTCAGAACATATAGTTCCACCTTAATAGATGACTTCTCTCTCCTCTGATCACTGCTTACCATGGCACTAAACCTGTTGTCATCTGCATGCTTTTATCAGTAATGACTCTGTATTTCTTCCTCATCACTAATAACATCATCAGATTTAAAATTAATCCTCAGAGGACCTCCACATACTCCACACTGATTGCCTATTAACCATTTTTCTAAAAGACATTTGATGTACGCTGATGATTCTTACCATTACAATTTCTACATCAACATGTCACATGGCACCAAATCAAGTATTTTACAAATATTAGATGCCACATATCTCTGAAAAGTTAAACTTGTTCACTCAAAACATCACGTTCTCCTGAGAAAAGATCCATCTCTCAGAACTTTATATCGAGTGATATTACCCAATGAAGAATTACAGATATGTAACACAGTTTATTCCCAGGCAGCCATGCTACACTGCAGCAAATTGACAAGCTTGGTCATCCTATTCACCCTTTTACTGCTTTGTCTTATGAATTTCAAACGATTCCTAACTTACTTTTTAAAACACATCCATCTCTCATTCCCTGCCTTTCTCCACTTCCTCGCAATTTTTGTAATCTATTTTCCTCTTCCTACTGTCTTAAAAAGCATACACCAAAAAATTCTATTATTGCAATTAGTAATATTCTGCATATATTTTCTTCTACTTTTTCCAAATCCATATTAGTTCTGCTTCCAGGAGTAACTGCCAATGAATTGTGAGGAAAAAATGTCTTATTCTCATGATAAACAAGGACACCCAGCCTTGCTTCACAGTTTTATGTTGCTGGTACGTAAACTGCCAACAACAGCAGTAGGGACAATACCAGGCAATTCCTAATCTATAAAAGAGTTCTAAATTGTGAAGCAAGGAAATTCTTTCACAGATCTATCCTTTCTCAAAAAAAAAAAAAAAAAAAACCAAACAAAAAATCCAAAAAAAATAAAACAAAAAAAAAATAAAACAAACCAGAAAACCACAAGACTTAAACATAAAAACAGACATACTTTTTTTATATAGAACCTGCCACTCCAAAACCTGCCATGAAATTATTATATAAAGCCATACAGAGTAGTGATGCAAAACAACCACCTATTCCAAAAAATATCCTCACAATCAGTGAAGTCACTGTTCTTTTTAAATAGCTCCACTAAGATGGATTGAGACTTTCAAGAACACACACACCTTTTCACACAATTTGTTTTATTCACAATGGTAAAAAAATTGTGACATAACTCACCTGTGGCATTAATTGATTAGCAGTGTCTTGGGAGATATGGTATTTTATTTAGAAAGGCATCGATTTGTAAATAATAGGGCTAAAGAAACAGAGCTAAACCAAATTAAATAGAGGACTAAACAGATGCTCATGGAGACAGGGAATTCTGTGCATGAGAACTTTCTGGACAAAAATTTATATTAAGTTTTTATTCTTTAAAATTTAGATGAGACTTGACAGATGAATGGCCAGCTTCACTGTTTTTAATAGTTTCTGTACCTTAGAAGGTTATTTTATTGATGTAAGATTTAAACCATGGTTGACAAAATGCACCTCTGCTTCTCCACAGTTGTGAAAGTACTACAAAATAATGGATCTCCTTCCTGCAGAAAACTGCCTCATTTACAAGATGAGTATCCCGCATTTTATGCATACATTACATTCAGACATATTTTCCAATGTTCTTTGGCACATTTTATTTTTTTCTTTTCTCCCTGTAGCCTCAGGTAAGCCTGAGAGCAGCCAAGAATTAATTTAAGCAACGAGAATGAGACAAAATTTGTATTCTTATTTTTCTTACACTTCCTGGCACATTTACCTTACAATTTTTTAGGGAATTATTTTATTCTAGCTTCAAATTCATGAATATTGTAGACTTATTTAAGGTAAATGCTATATTAATACTATAGTAATTTTCCTCCTTCACTGATTTTCAGCAATAGATCTGTTCTTCAGTGCCAAAGGACTTGTGGCATATATCCATACTCCAACCCCTTCACCTCTTTTTGGGTTTTAAGGGGGAAGCTCTTTTGTTTTGTAATGATTTGTTTTCCCAAAATAAGCATACTGAAGAAATGGCCTATTCACAGTCCATCCTTTTAGCCATCCATACTTCAGAGCCAGGTAGATACAGGACATGGGGGTAATGGGGATGTTGCACATTGACTCAGCTGCCCTCTGATCCCATCTTTCCTTGCTAATAGATGGCACTACAGTCTCATTCTGTGCCTGCTTGCAGTTGATCATAAGACTTGTATATATCTGCAATGCCCAAACTCTGGCATTTTATCTGTAGGGAACTATTCCCTGTGTTGCAATATCCTCAGCATTATGTGGTGCAACTGTCACCCACAAAACGTGACAAGAAACAAAACTTGGAAATCTTTTTTGGTAAAGTAAAACATGGTCACTGTGAACACCCAATATACAAACAAAAAGTCATAAAAATGGCTTCACTATTTTAAAAAGGACCACTATCACGTTGATTTATGCATGAAGAGAGTTTCAAGATAACATCGCAAATTAACACTGCTGAAGCAGTTCTCACAGATGGCAGATCAACAACAGCTTCTGTACTGTAAATCCCTTACTAAAAACTGTAAATCCTTGCCTTTAAGGCCCAACTCTCTCCTAATCATCTTTGTTCATCTTTCACTACATCGCCAAAAGCCCCTAATTAGTATCATTTTAGGCTGCCTTTCACTGCTCCTCAGCCTAATCATTTGACTAATTATTAACACATAATCTCAGTGCCAGGTTAGAAGATGTTTTTTGAATGAAGATAAGCATATGGAAGAAGCCCCTTAACTGCGGGGCATGAAAGACAGCCTGTGTTCAGCTTCAAGACAATCCCAAGTAGCAGGTAGGCAAAACTATCTAACTACGAACTTGGCTTAAGGGAAGGAAAGGGGAAAGAAAGATGCCACAGCCAACAGCAAATTCACAAACATGATAATCCACAAAGGCCAAAATCAAGAAATTTTTACTGGAGAAGGGAAAGACTGCAGTCTGAACATTCATTCTAGCATGATAGCAGGGAATGTGACTTTGGATTTTCAATGACTTGTACAAAGAAATACCAGCAAATTCTGCAGTAACTAATGGAGGAGGGGAGGAAAGCATACAGATGAGTTTCTTTGCAAAGGAAAGAAAAGCACATGTCTGATTAAGGAATATATTGAAAGGATCAGGAGATGGTAAGCACGGATAACAGAAAAGAAAGCATCAGATATACCCTAAAAAAAGCAACCAGAATAATTAACCAAGGAGCATAGGAAGAGCAGAAACAAAAGTGCAGAGAACAACACTTAAGAGATTCCTGTCCCCAACTCAGTGAACACTGATGTAACACCTCAGCATAATGACATGCACTAAACAATAAGTAGGTAATGCAAGGAAAAGGACAGGATTAGGAAAGGAATCCGTTCAAAACTCTTCTGCAAAGCGCAGACCTCACATCCTGTTACACTGACCAGTGCCACAGATGTGGATTCATAGTACAGCCAGACTCTCCAAGTTGATGCTATAGGTCTGATGGAAGCCACATTCCAAGAGTTGAAGAAAGTCTGACAGCCCTTAAATTGTAGTATTTCAGAGCTTGCTATGGTAAACAGAGGATGAAGACTTTACTCTGAAGTTGGCAATAGTGCTGCAACACATCAATCCACAGAGTTCCAGATTTGGGCTATGTCAAACAGCAAGCACATACCACCCTGTGGAGTCACTACCAGGCACTACCGCTCCTCCATCCCCTCAGTAATTCTCCCCATATCCGGTAGGCTCCTTCACAGAGATGTGGTCCAGAAGCAAATGCTCACTCTAAATTATCACATGCCAAGGCCTGGAAATCAGAGTTAGTGCACCATAATTTGTTCTCCATGGAAGTCTTTTGTGGAGTACCATTACAGGACAAAAACAAAACAAACAAACAAACAACAACAAAAACAAAAACACACAAAAAACCCCCACAAACCAACAAACAAAGACAAAAACAAAACAAAAAAGCCCCAAAAACCCCAACAAATTTCCTCTTCATTTAACTTGTTTCTTAAACTATGATAGAGGCTACATAGATTAGTATATTGATCTTAACAAAGGAAGAAAAAAACTGAGGGACCTGCTGCACCTAAGGGCTAAACAGTCTCAGGACTACACTAGGATCTACCTGCCCTTTACTTCGGACACAGCTGCCTGGTAAGAAAATCAGCTCCCTGACAGCCCTGGTGCCTCGCCATATAATCCAGTGAACAAGCAGTACTTGTACCTCTAAAGGGCAATCACAGTATTGCTTCCTATTTAGGGTTGGTTGCTGCTATTTATGTCTCTCTGCAAGTTTGTTTTTAAAACAGCTTTGAAAAATCTCCAGTTTATATTAAATGCTTTGTAACACATGTCAAAACTGCAAGTCACTGAACAGTAGCAGAAAGCTGACAGAGAAGATGCAACTTGCTCAGTACAATTCTCTGAATCTGCTAAGCCAAAAGTTGTTTAATACGATTTATCACACCCTGGAGTGTAATTAAATAATTGTGATGGATGGCAGCATGTCTTAAGTATTTTCCATTTTTTAAATTATGATAGATGAATTATGCACATTAGTGAATTTCAATGAATTCTTTCTGTTCACCATGCCTGCTTCAAGAAAAACATCCAGTCAATAAATAGTCTAAATCCATCTCCATCAGAAATGTACAATGTTCTAGTATTATGATAGAGAAGCTGAAGGCCAAAAATGCATCAGAACAAGTCCCTTGATACTAAGAGCAGCAATAAAGGTATGCATGTAAGGTATCTAACACTTTCTACTATCTATTTTTTAAATAAAGTAACTCAACCTGTATTTGGTAAAAATGCTTGTTATTGTCACTTCATCAGAACTTTGGGGGAGGGAAGACTATAATGAATCAAGCCTCCCAAAAGACACACATACATTTTTTTTCTTCTAGCAATTAGGTAACATGATCTAAAAGTCACATATTAAAAATTATGTAAAAAGCAATTATTTAAAAAAAAAAAGTAAAAAACACATTGTTAAACAAAATAGAATATTTCCTAATAACAACTTCACTTGAGCAGCCATTAGCTAATTAAGCAACTGTTAGGTAATTATCTGGTTTTTGACAACAATCTCACAGAGAATTCTAGGATGTACAGCTTGTCATTTTAATGACATCTTAGAGCACTAAGCTTCAAAAAAGAAAATCCATACCATCTACTTTTTCAAAGGGGTTTTTTTATCCTGCTATAATTTTTGTATGTGACTGCATCTGACTTACAGCTATTTTGGTTTCCATAACCAGTACAGCACTCTAGTAGAACCTTTATTTGGAATTATTCCTTCAACTGGATTGCTCTCCATCTACTCACAGGTGTAAAGCATCTGAAATTCCTGAGAGAAAACTATGCCGTGAAAATGACTGATACAGATTCTCTTTATATATGTCTCCACACATAACTGTATATATTCATAAACTACCACAACTCAAAATGTCTGATAGATGCACTACAAAATTAATGGAAACCACTTCTGACCGTGGATGTGCTGATGTGCAGGAGAAAGTCTAAGAAACCTATGGAGGTACATCAATGAAAGACAAGTCAACAAGAGAATCTAGTCAGGATTTAAATGTGTCCCTTAAGACTTATAAAAGAGGAAACAAAACCAAGAAAACACATTTCAAAGACTGCAGGGTGTTTACTTTAACTGCTGGTGAGGTATAATTGAAGACAACTGAGGAATAACATTTTGTATATGATTCACACTACAAGAATTAGTTACCTTCCATGGTAGGTTTTTGTCAAAAATAAATGAAAGGACTCAACTTAGAATATCTATTTTAAAGATTAAGGTGGCAGAAAAAAAAAAAAAAAAAAAAGATACAAAACCCAAACAACCAGACTAATAACTTCACTAGCAAGTTTCTCAATCTTTGATGAAAGGACTTATGAAAAGTTTATGAAAGTACAGACATGAGGCAGCAGCTCTGTCAAATCTCAGCAATCTGGTCTGACTGACAGGTATACAGGTTCACAAACACATCCTGACAGTTACACACACTGCAGCACAAGGAATTGTATTTTAAATAAAGTTTGCAAAAACTAAAATGTGACATTTACAAGATTTCTGAGCAAAAAAACCTCAGGGACAAATTCAATCTGTATTACCTTCATTTCATCCTAGCTTTCCTTGAATATATTGTCCCAGGGTTGTACTTCTGATGTCTTCTATCCAGATATAGACCTAATGCCTAGGAACTACCTTGTCACTTTATGTCTGCCAGGAGCTTTCAAAAAGCATTTTTATCTTCAATGTGAAGTGTTTTCCTGCTGGCAAAATGGCATTACATCTTGCAGAACTCTTCATTCATCTGCAGTGATACCACCTACCGTGGAAGGTTAGATCTGAATCATCTCCCTTAAAGGAAACCTGACATTTCATTTCAGAGGTTCCTTTTTGTCTCCAATTTCAAGCAGAAAGTAGTGTACATTCAGAAATTTCAAGCAGCTGTGCACCACTGCAAGTGCCACAGAACTAAAATAACATTTCTCAGAATTAGTCTGTCATAGTTTAAAGCATCAAAAGTGTTAAGCAATCCTCAATTGACAATGTAATTACAGTGTGCAGCCCCAGTGATGCTGTATACTTAAGGTTGAAAATGCTATTGCAATCTAAAATGCTATTTTCAGTTTCTTGAAACTTTCTCAGTACCTTTCCTTTAAGGCAGACCTGACAGGGGCAGACAGAAGCACTCTTTTTTGACACAGGCCTCCTTCATGATTTCAACCTTTATTGACTAAGCAAGCCCCTGTTCCTCAGAGATATGAATGTTCACACAGAAAGTAGAAGAAATTTCTAGACCTAAATATTACAGAAAAAGAATTAAGTAAAATCATTCATTCTTGCCCCACCGGGTCTTACTTGGATGACAGAAGCCATGCTTGTAGTTGAAAGCAAGTTACAACAGCAGTACAGACACCATGAAATGGTGAAAAAGCTCCTGAATTGGGTGTTGTACAATTTAGAGAAGATTTTAAGATGAAATCCAGTTGTTACTTGTTGTCCCACAATCCCAGACTGCCTAAACTCAATGAGTGACAGAACTTCCCTCTGCACTCCTTAAAGCTAAGGCTGATGACCCCAAACAGGCCACAGAAAAGGCTCGCATATGACTCCTTGAATGTATCACAAAGACCCAATGACAATCCAGCATTTCACTGCAGCACCCAAAAAGCGCCACAGTTAAGCTCTTTGAGTATTTTTAGTGGATTTGCACCCAATGCTTCTCACCTCAGACCCTGAAAATCAGGCAGATTATGGCTCATTGACAAATCATGTTCACTGCTTGCTCTGCCTGTGTGGCAGCAGTCAAGACACACTATACAGTGTTTGTTTGCCCCTCCTTGCAGTAAAGGAATCCAGACAGCAAGTTTTCTCCTTTTCTTTCTTCTTCATCTCTTTTTAATATTCAACCACTTCTTACATTTCTGTAGCTTTTCCTGGGCTTTCTCAGGTGTTAATTTACAAAGTCCCACAGTGCAAGAAGTTGTCAGCTTGTATAAGGAATGGCTTTTTTCCCCCCACTAGCAGTTATCTTCAATAATTACCAGTCAATAAGCAAAGGATGGAGATTTAGTAATATTAAAATTCTTCCTAGAATATGCTGAAACTCTTTCCTTACCAAGACTGCCTTTTTTCAATTGTCAAGGTTGATTGAAAAACAGAGGGACAGGAAAATCACCCACCATTCTTTCCACCCCAACACATCTCCACTGTATTTAACCCAACAGACAACAGCAATTTATCATACAACATATGCAAGGTGATGGAAGCATAGATTTTGTTATTCAACTTCCACATTTTACCGTAGATACCGAAAGAGATCCCTGGACTGCACATAGCAAGCAAATGTGCTGAATTTTCATTGATATAAAAACAGCAAATCCTCTTAGATTTATTTAACTATCTTGGGAGGGTACACTATTTCTTCCTTTTCCCTAACTAACACAGACAGCAAATATCTTTAGTTTCTGTAGCTGAGGTCCCTAAATGTCAATGAATTAAGTGTTTATTCTGAAGAATAGGTGAGAGTGAAACAGAAAGATTTCCTATAAAAATAAATAAATAAACAAATAAATGGGAGGTCTTCTAGGCATACTGAAAGCAAGAGCCAGTGATCTGAATAAGCAAGTTTATTTCAAGACTGAGTAAAAAACTAGCTTTAAAAATAGAAATGAACATCCTCAGATCCTTTCTTTACAGAAGGAAAATTAAGAATGCAAAGAGACATCAAAAGAGACATGATCAAAAATAATTATTCAGCATATCTAAAAACAATAGTTGAAAGAAATTAAAGGAAACAGAAATTTGTGAAACCTATAGAATGAAGACAGAGAAAATCATAATTATTAAAAGAGTGACTGCAAATTTTTTATTAAATATTTATTCCTTTCCAACTTCCATTTACATAGCTCTAGGTAAGTTTATTTTTTTGCAGCTTTTAAATAAAGCTCTTGAGAGAAGAGGATATGGGTGGAATAAAACCAGCAAAGAGCTGAAGTGAGCAATCACTGAAACACCCCAACATCAACTAACCAGTTAATTATTTTACCCTTGAATTAAAAATAAAACTAACATTCCATCAATAAAGTGGATTATGTGAATTCTATAAAAACTTAGTAAAAAAATTCTTCCTTCTTTTTATGTATAGTCAATGTCAATTTTTCCTTCCTCATAAAAGCTGGAGACCTAGGAATTATTTTCATCCTCTGCAAATAATCTAGGCCTCTTTCAATACTTATTATATTTCTCTGCAACAATTTATAGGCTGAACACTTGCAGTGACAAACACTAGGCCCAAACATTTCAGTAAACAATGCAAAGAACATGGTAAGTAAATACAATAAAATGTTTTCAGCAAATATATCGCCCCCTTAAAAATGTAATCCTCAGCATGTTCTTCAAAAGAGACCTGATTATAATTTTCAGTCTTTCTAAATAGGTTAATTTAATATATAGTAATATATGATTATATATCCTATATGTTATTAATATATAGTAACAAAACTCTACACCAAATTGTTCCCCAAATACTGACAGTTATTGTTCACATAAATCGTGGTCATAAAATACACCTCAAATTTAACCTAGAAAGCTGTATCTCCTCTTAGTTTAGCTGCTTTTTCCCCCAAAAAATCATGTAGAAACACCTCATATGCAGACAGATGTCAAACTTTTATACATGTTCCTGAGAAGAGCTATGAAAAAAAGTCAGAACATCTCTCCAATAATTTCAGTTACCAAAGAGAACTATGAAATGCATAGGTTTCCATATAATTCATGGGTTTTTTAATAAAATGCCCAATTTTACCCATACCACGACTCTTCTGAGAAAACTTACACAAAGCCTATGTTCCCATTTTTAAAGTATAAAACAAATACAGGATTTGGAAGTTTATTTACCGACGACAACTGGACATTACCACTAATTTCAATCCAATCGATAAAAATTAAATGAAATGTTAAAAAATGTAATTAAATGTAATTTTAAAAATTACATTATATTTAAAATAACTACAACTGATTGAAGAACATACATATCTGTTCTGAATACAGATCATTGTACTGCCATAAATGTTAATTCAAATAAAGCCTTTTTCATAGCAATCAAGCTGTTAAGAAAATTAGTTAAACATTAATTTTGTATCACCCACTAATAAAGTTTGAATGTGATCATACCTTTGTCCTTCAAAACTAAAAATGCAATACTCACTACTTTATACATATTTTTCAATGTAACAATCATTTATTCCTCCTGTCCTGGCAATTTGTAAAAGGTCAGCTTGCCATACACGATGGAGAAAATTCTTAGACCATAAATTATTAAAGTGAGTTACATGGCATTCCTTATGAACCTGAAGTTATTCCCCACTAAGAAGTTTTGCAGAAAAAATATTAACTTGTAAGACTTTGTAACTACACTTCCAAGCTGTAAATGCTTAGCCTTTCAAACACATTATGAGAAAGAGGGGGAAAATACATCCAAAAGGAAAAGCACTAACAGAAAGGAATTGGTTTTTAAAAATTCTTAATTCTCCCCGTGCACTACAGAACATCAGAAATCCATTCTTTGATGATGCTGTAATGAAAGTAAGTTGCTCTGGTAATATATACAAAGCCCCAGATAAAAGCTTACAGGATTAAAGGATTACATGAAGGTTATTAAAGGGGTTTGGAAGGGAGGGAGCAGGATGCACGCTCTTTTAAATAATGATCATCATTCTGTTCAGAAACATGATAAGTTGGGGTTTAGGTTGTGTTTTAGCTTTAGTAATAAATGCTCTATTTACTGTCTTTCGAGCAAAACCAAACCAGTAATATGTACAGAAACAAATGTTGAACTTGGTCTTCAGATACAGAAGATTTGTTTGCAACATAAATCTGTTGCATTGACATTGCTTCATTAAATAGACATTTCAGTTCCGAACTGGCACATTATATATTGCATTTTTATCCATAAGACTGTCAAACACCATATTTTCAGTATTTCTTCCTATGCAAAAACAGATCTAAATGAAAAGCTGACAGTGTAATAAATTACACTGTTTATTACTTCTAAAATAAATACTACTGTTAATTTACTCACATTATCCATATACATTATTCATGTGTTTCACAAACTTTACAGCTGACCAAGATTAAATCCACCGTGGCCTCTTAAACACTTAATATTGAAAGTAAATGCAACTCATCACATGAGCAAACATCTTTTATAAAGAACCTGGAGATTTCTCATACATCTCAAATCACTGGGGTTTAGCTCATCCCCAAAAGAAAATTCCTTATAATTGCCTCCCAAGCAGGAAATCTTCAGTATTATTTGGACTTACTAAAATTATTTAAAAGACACTGGGTGCACCATACTCACTAGTTTTGACTTTTGGTGTAGTTGAACTGACTTTACTAAATACAAAATACTAGTCTCAGACACAGAAGATATTAGACTAATGGGTCTAATAATAATGACTACTTTCTTCTAACGAAGCTGTACATTTTACTATTAAAGCTTCCTTGAGAATTGTCTAATTTCTTAAAACTGTAAGAAGTAGAAAAAAAAAATGAAAAAAAGTCAAACACCATTTGATTCTAAAAAATACTGATGTTCCCAGTAAACAGGGTATAGCTGGCATAGAAAAAAATAACGACAGTAATTGAAACAGCACTCTAGCTCTCTGCAGATATAATGAAATACTTGACATCTCCTTGGGGACTCATTTGTTCTTAGTAATTAAGCATAAATTGAAACCCTTGCTGAGGGCAAATCTGTAAACAAGTATTTACCGTAGCTAAGAAAACAGGGCAGTCTATCTGCTCTGCAACCAGCAATTAATAGCCACTTAGAATCATGGAACAGTTTGGGTGGAAAGGGATCCTTGAAGGCCATCTAGCCCAACCTTCCCACAATGAGCAGGGACATCTGGAAGCAGATCAGGCTGCTCAGAGCCTCACCCAACGTGATATTTTTCCTGGGATGGGTCATCTACCACCTTTGTGGGCAAGTTAACTTTTAGGGTAACATATGGACTTATGCTCAAATATTTGATCTGCAGTCAGTAAATGCATTCCATTTTACATGTAACAAATCTTGGTCTTTGTTATGCAGGTCAACAGGAAACAATCAACTGAGATCATCACTTTCCAAAAGCAGTTTATTCTGCAAGTTGACACAAAACAACATTTTACAGTAATGTATTTCTTCTACGTTTTCTAGTATATATCATAGTACCTGTAGTGGTACAGGTACATAGTACCAAAAGTGGTAGAGGAAATAGCTGAAGACTTTGTGACCAGTTTTTTTTTGTGAACTTATTTTAAAATAATTGATGTAAAATATATTCAAAAGTTATGTAAATTTTGAAAATATCCAGAAACCAAAAACACAGGTAACCTGTCTTTGATGTCCCAATTACAAGGCATTTGACAGCAACTTTTTAAGTCTTTCTGACAATCATTAAGCTATCTTACAGACAACAGGGGGGGAAAAAGGCCAGAAAGTGAATATCCATGAGAATAATTAGACATATGAGTAACCTGGATAAAACAGAAGTTTTACAATTAATACTGAGCATATTCATGGGAGCACTATTTAAATTATCAATTTTATCCCACCAATAGTATCTATTATTCTAATACACCTGCTGGAGAGATATTGGTAAGTAACCATGGATGGGTATAGAGGATTTAGAGGAATAATTTTATTAATGTTACTGGGTGCTACTGCTGTAAATCATAACCAGAAAAACAGTAATAAACTTAAGCCACAGATGCAATATGTATATAGTTTTGTCTCCATTTATAATACACTAATCCACTACTAACTCTTTGTGCTGCATAGCAGTTGCACAAAATCCCATCTGTGACAGGAACCCTCGTGCAGAAAATACTAAAAGGTTGGTAAGAAAATTCCAGGCAACTGAGAACGAGATTTCTTGATTTCCACCGCAGCATTTTCTATATAGCTTACGTTCATCAAAATAAGTGATAGGCTTTATGCCCATTGAAATTATCAGATATTCATAGGTCACTGCCACCCATTCTGCTGGCAGGGAGAGACTATGAATAGACAGGATGGAGAGTACAGGCAAGTCAAAAGTATGGTTTTTCCAAACCATCCTTTCAAACTCCTGGCACAAGAAGAGCCATTAGCAACACCCTCAACATGCCAAAACCATTTTCAATACTAACCATTAAGAAAGCTAAACAGTGGCCTGATAAAAGGGCACAAAACTGAGCTGGTCATTCTACAGCCACATGCTGCCTTAGAGCTTTTCTCTGATAGAGTCCCACATTTCATTTAACGTCATTCTTCAGTACAAGCTCAAATCTGTAACCCAAGGATTTTGCTAAATTTTTCTACAGATGGGCAGTACTCACTACCTTGATGCAGATTCTTTTGAGTAGTTTACTGAAACACATCACGGTAGCAGGCACAATTCATAAATTATCTTTGTTGTGTTTTATACCTTTCACTTGCAGTACTTGCCCAACTTGCTCCAGTTATAAAGCTTCATACATATGGATAATGCTCCTTTGTATGTGCTAACAATACTGGCAGGTTTTCCTTCAATAAACCACTCCAGATGTTAGTCTCAGTAATTATGTCTGACATCTCTCAGCTTTGGTAATGAAATACTGCTGATACAATTCCTTGTTTGTATTTCTATGGCCCATCTTCAGACATAAAAACTACAGAGTTAAAACAGCCACATCAACGAGCACAGAATGAAAATCTGCTAAAATGAATACACAGCCATGGCTTGATTAGCATAAACAGGATAAATATGGAAATACAGTATTATATAAAAAAAAATATCAGTAATACAGTACACTTCAGTTTTCTACCTAATAAAGTGAACTTTAAAGTATTATATATATGTATGCATGACCACACAAAAGACAAAATTACCACTGTTATCAATATCATGTAACATCACATAAAATATAACCTCTTTCTTGCTTCAAAGAATCAAAAGCCAATTTTACAAACTAGATCTGTTGCCAACAAGATATGACAAGAAAGATGCACAGCGAAATTTCTAACCTGGGAAGTACTTATTTCAATACTTATTTTACCTAATATATTACTACATCAACTACACTGAACATTTAAGGTCCTTAGGGAAAAATGTAGTTTAACAATTTGCATCCAAATAGCTTGAATTTTGCAGATGTGGTCTTAGAGAATGAAGATTTTAGAAGGTATATTATAAATGCTAAAGAAGTCATCATAGGCTCATACAGTTCTCAAAAGCTTTTTAAATTATCACATTAAATGTCATCTCTAACAATAAAGTAATCCAGTCAGTACACAACTACTACCGATGCCCAAAGGCTCTAGTACTGTCAATGCTGTATGGGACACACAGAAGGGAATGAAAGCAGAAACTGATTTTTCTAAATATAAATTGAAAATAAACACTTCTTACAGTCCTAAGCTTTTGCAGTTGTCATACCAGTATTTCTGCCAACATTATTTTATTTCAGATAAATTACAAAATAGTGTTGACACCTTGTATGTGATAACAGCTTTTCAATATTTACACACAGTAAAACCTGGCACATTACACATACTAATTACTATGACTGCCCAGCAACATTAAACCCCATTACTAAGTAGCAACTTTTATAATCTATCCATTAGCACAAACCCAGCTCTAGTTTTTTTAAAGTAAGAATAATTTAAAAATCACTTCAACTACTGACTTCAGCAGGACTGAAATTAAGCCAAAGTCACTTAAATCAGTAAAAACATAAGTGAATTACAATTTCAAGTCTACTTAATGAAAGTCAGGAAGCTACTCATATTTGCTGTAATATGCAATTCCACCATTTTCATCACATAAACCAAGAACTTCAGCACATGAAGCAATGAAAGAACTTCCCCACAGGCTACGTGAAGTATGAGAAATGGGATGTTTCCCAAATAGTATTATGACTGCTTATATTGTTATTCTGCCACTTCATACCATAACTGAAAATCATTCATAACAACACACAATTACAATAATGATGTCCCATCACTGAACATTTTGTTTACATAAGCAAGAGCAAATGTTTTTAACAGAAATATGTGGATGCATATATGGTTGCCCATCCCCACAGCAAAACACCCAGAGACGCTTAGCAAAGCACATGGAGTACCTTGGATGTTCTTCTATAAACTCAAGGTCATCCAAAATAGTTAATAGGTTTGGACTTCTCCAAGTATTTTGAGGCATTTAAGTCAGCAATTTGTTTAACATTCCGTTGATGATCAAACAAGAAACCAGTTTTAACTGGCCACCCAAGACAAAATCTCACTTCTATAGCTTACTGGTGAAGACATAATTATGTTTGGTAAGAAATAAGGAAGTATATTTTTCAAAGGAATTTATGTATTACAAAAAAAAAAAAAAAAAAAAAAAAAATTAAACATCTCAGAAGAATGAATTAGGGCTTGCTCTATCCAAGAGAGAAGAAAGGTCAAAAGGAGTCAAAGGCCCATTATCTGTAATTCTGAACATCTCCATGTGCCCATCACATGAACCCTGTTAACCAGAACTACAGCATTTAAGTGGAAGAAGTGAATTGATGCCAGCGCTGTCATTCATTACAAGGTATATGAAATGTCCTGAAGATAAGGTGATTTTATTTAACCTAGACTGTGCTAATTACTTGGCAGGTCATTTTCTTTTCCTGGTAGGGTGAAAGAAAAGGACTAAGAAAAGCTCAGCAGGCCTGGAAGAGAGTGATTTCAGCACAGTATGAACAGTGTATTTTAGGGAGACATTAGGAGAAATATATCACATACTTCAGATGATTCAGAAAGTACAAGTAGGAAGGTGTTATAGACACTTTAGATTTTAAGACACCACTGCTTTTTTTATGACTATAAACAGAGAATAATCAAGCTCACAAATAAAAAAAAAAAAAAAAAAAAAAAAAGCCTGACATTTGAACATTTGAAATGTCCAGATTCAATAAACTCCTTGTGTTTTCTTCTAGAAAAGTCTGTCTGAAGCCTAAAACCAGCCAATAGGGAAGAGCTGATTCTGGGATTACCCTCTGCATGAGTGCAGTTGAACTTAAAAAGAGTAAGCTCCTTACAGACAGGATAGCAAGCCCAAAATGTCACTGGTACAGGCTTTTCTAAGACTAAGATGAATGATTTCATGACCTAGGACAAAGCTGACATGTTGGTACATGAAATCCAAAGGTGAACTTTCCCTTTGTCCATGCTCATGATCCATCTTCAAGGTACACAGTGGAAAGGGATAAACTGAATCTCTTAGAAGCAGCAGTGCAAAGTGGCAAATCAGAGGCACAGAATTTTGTCTTCCTACAGCTGAGGCCATTGACCTGTGTTTTGAAACATTCACACCATGCAAAATAAAAATGTCAAATGCTGTATGCTGTAATGATTTCATTATGTATATCATAATGAAAGATGAACCATGGGAAGATAAAATTGTGACAACTATTCTTTGTGGAAAAAACTAAACTATGTGTGAGGAATATTTTATTGTGCAGAGTGGAAAAAATAATTTTAAATAGTGTTGTTTTCTGTGACTTCTCTGAGAGGAAAAATACTTCCTGCTGAAGAACTACCTCCTGATTTCTGTTCAAGTAAAAGCCTTTCACAGTACTAACACAGTAGATAAAAGTGTGCTTACTTAGGATATAAAGAGCATCGTTATTTTGACAGGACTGGCTACATAACAATACACATCTGCTAGACTACTTTGCTTAATTGACATCTAAAGGCTGAAGTCATGAGAGAAAAAACATTAACTCTGTTTTATTCATGAGAAGTAAAGTGACTGCTATGATAGACACCAATTTCTACAGCCAGAAGTTTCTGTTACAAAACTTTTGATCTGTGATTCCTTTCAAAGAGGCTTAAGAGTAGAACTTAAACATATCAGTTCAAGATGGGCCTCTAGGGCGAAGCCAACACTCACCACTCCAAAATTCCTCACAAAGAGGTAGCTTATGCCATGCCTGGATGTATTTCTCAAACAAGGGATTTTTTTCAGTATCAAAACATTACGAATTCAGAGACAGAGACTAATTTTAACTGCTCTCATGCAATACACAACAAACATTTAGAAAAGGATCCTTATTTTTCTAAAAACACAGACCACACCAATCTTCCATTACAGGCTATAAATCTTTGCAACTAGTTCAAGCAAAAGCCAGTGTCAGAAGTTTATGGAAGAAATATTAATCCTTCAAAAGCATCGTCACTGCCTTTTACCTTTTGAACTATGTAGGAGAGCGTGCACAAAACAAAGTCAAAGCCTTCTCCCTCCTGGTCTATGTGGCCCTTCTTTACCAGCCAGCCTTTTTTTAAAAAGGCAGGTGGTACGTAATGCCAAGGCTAAGCTAGCTGCATCCAGACAATAATAACTATTTTTATTACTTGGTATCTGAGATAAGAGGATTCTGTCATTAAAGTGTTCTCTTAGGCTGTGTTTATTCCTGCTCTAGTATACAGGCTGAGACTGGGAAAGCTTGGAATTGATCACTTCCATTTGTTTTAATAAACTGCCCTACTTAACTTCCAAGACTGTATTGGCTTCATTCTCCAAGAGGTTTCAATTATGGTGATTAAAACATGTCATTTTTATATTACTTCTAATTGTTATTTTTAAAGGCAGCCTTAATTTATGATGTATTTTCTAGCAAACCACACATCTTTATATAAGAAGATATAAATCCCCTGGTTCTGTTTTCAGTAGAATAAATACTTTGAACCAACTTTGTACTTTGAACCAGCTTTCTGTACTCTCAATGCAATGTGATGCAAAGAATTACTAGCAGTGTCTTTCTGTACATGAAAATATCTTGACAGCCGCACTGCTTGAATGTTGTAATGTATTTACATTATTATATGTTTCCAGCAGGTTTTAAGTACATTCTCCAAATAAAATTGTTAATTTATTTCAACCCTGGAAGTGCTGTATCCAAGCCAGATGAACACTGTTACAACGTACTTGTATATGCTTTAAGGAACAACTCTTGTTTACTGCACAGAGTCTTGCAATGTTTCCCCCCATAGTGAGTGTGCAGAACATGATCCAACCCAGAGGAATGGGAACATGGCAGCACCATGCCAGGGAAACTACACCTTTAACAAAGGACAAAGGTGCCAACCTTCAGTAACAAAGCAGTCTCCTGCAGCACTGAAAGACAGCACAAGTGACAGGTGAATACAAAGATCCAAACAAGAAAAACTAAAAAAGCTCCTGAATTGTCTCAGGCTGGGAGTCTGTGACAGAAATAAAGATTTGAGCTGGGGCAGAGGAGAGGTCTCATAGCATCAGATTTTGAACACCAGGAAACACTTCTCTGAGGGTGACCAAGCACCGGCACAGCTTGCCCAGGGAGGATGTGAAGTGTCCCTCTTGGAGATATTTAAAAGCCATTTGGACGTGACCCTGGGCATCCTGCTGTAGGTCTCCCTGCCTGACCAGAGGGATGAGATAATTTCCAGAGGTTCTTTCCAACTTCAGACATCTGAAATTTTGTGAATTATGTTGTGGCAGAATATAGGCCAAAAATAATGTCTGCCCCAGGATTTGCCTGTTACACCCACGTGACAGTAAAACCTACTTTAAAATGTCCGTTATAAACCTGAAAATGTTGTTCACATTTTGACTGCTAAGAGATGCATACAGTATTTTACATTACCCCAAGCAGATGACATTAAATGATCATATTAAAAAAATCTTATTTTCAAGACAGCGGTAAATCCCTGCGCAACTTCTCTAACTCCTGATACATTTAGAGGCATCACATCAATTTTTACAAACTCACTTCATACAGAACTGAAGCACCTAACAGAATATGAATGAAAATAATTGGTAAATACCTGTACCTTGCAGAATATTTACTATGTGTTTATGTGGGAGAACTTTCACAATAATGAAAATCTTAATTTTGTTGGTTTTTAATAATATGGTATATTTTAGTCTAAGTTTTAACTGCAAGTAAGATTTATTACTTTTCCCTTTGACTTATTACTTCCCCCCTTTCCCTTTTACTTTCTGTTTCAGTATTTCATAACATGATGCAGAAATTTTAAGTCTGACCATGGAAATTAATTTATTATTACACAGCATTACCATTTATATTCTAAAGTCAAACAGCTAGCCAGTATCATGCTAAACATAACCCCTCTAACTAACTTACTGCATGTCCACAGGAATATTAAGTTTAAGAATCTACTTATCAGAAAATGTGGTTTTCTGTAGACACAGGAAATACACTTTCTTTTGCAGTAGTTATTCACCATAAAGCAAATATTGCAACCTGTTTTGCAAGCTGTTACCCTCCTACTTGAATTACATCTTTCAGCTTTCTGTAGCTGTCATTAACTTTGGCCTCTTCTTTATCTCCAATCTGAAGTTAATTCTCTGGCCAGCATGTTGCTTGCTGCTTTGAGGGATTAAATATAAGGGTTTATGAAGAAAAGGAGCTTTTCATACAATGCTATTACACCATGATAGCTTTCACATAAATTACAGACTCTTTAAAAATGCATGTTAAACATACATGCTGTTCATTTAAAAATAAATATTATCATATTGTAAAATAATAAAAAGGATTATTTTAAAGCACTCAATAAACATATATGCAATCCTATTAAAAGAAGTAGGCAGTAACACACTCACATTGTCAGCACAGCACACAGACACTGGGAATGCTGTCTGCTGTTCATATCCAGTGTACCATTATTGTTTTGAGACAGATTCAAAATTGTACCTAAATTTTTACTTATAAAGGCAATTCTATTAGGAAAACAACAAATGTAGAAAAGTATTCATCTGTTGCAGGGCTACAAATGTGTGTTGCTGTGGAACCAGACATTACATTTCATCTCACTTCAGCAGCTGATGAGGTGAAACATTTACCCACAGACCCATTTGGAAATTCAGGACAGTAATTAAATGGTTTATGTTAACCATAATAGAGAGTTGTCTGTGCTGATGTCTAAGATCTGTCTAACCAGTGAATGCAGTAACACAGGAGAAATTTTGTGCATTTGTGGACATTTCCTTTTACACTACTTCAAAACAGAAACTCACAGATAATTCTAACGTCATAAAAATACCTACATACTTGATTTTTTTTTTTTTAATGGAGCAATTCAGCTAATCTAGCTGAGTGCACAGTACCTCAGGCTTTCCAATTACAAACATCTGTGAAAATCTTAGAAAACTGAAGTACCTGTGAGATAGTAACCACACTTAACCAGATGACGAGGTCACCAGTTAGGAGCAATGGCAATATCACTCTCATTTCCCTTTCAATATGTCTTCTAGTCCATAAAATTGAGAACGATATTGGAAGCTTCAAAAGACAACACTTCTAGCGATTTAGCTACTGAAATATCTCCACAGTTCAGGAAATCTGCCACAGCATTCCTCAACATCTATTACTGTCTAATACTATACACTTAAACCCCAAATTCTGCGTAGCAAAAAATAAAAGATGGCACCAAAACTATGTATCAGTCAATGTAACAGCAAGCCTGTCTCTGTGGAAAGAACATGATGCACCATAATTCTGTTTCACTGAAAATCACGTTATATGCACAAAAGAAAGTACCTATCTCAGTACATCTACAAACAGTAATGACTCAGATGTGTTCTCTTTCCTCAAGTGCTCTGAAATACTAAAATAAAGACTGTCTCTAACTTCAGTTAATTTGCACTGGATTACAGCTGAGAGACTTAAGTAAAAAAATATATTATTAATATTACATCTGTTACAGATGGAATAAACATGGATAAGCATAATCTTTTCATTGTTATATGGAACCACAATCCACCAGCAAGTGTACAAATCCGCGCGATATCCCTGAGTGCTGGATTTAAATTGGGGTCTTGGAGAGAGGTGAAAGATGTGCAAGAACTTAAGCACACAAAGAATCCTTAGCCGACTAAACAGATAATCTAGCTTCTGCAACTCTCTTTCAGGGATAAACCACATCTTTATTTCAGTATAATCAACATAATTTCTCACCTGTTCCTGAATTTCCAAAGAGTAGAGAG
This sequence comes from Taeniopygia guttata, assembly GCF_048771995.1. NCBI lineage: Eukaryota > Metazoa > Chordata > Aves > Passeriformes > Estrildidae > Taeniopygia > Taeniopygia guttata. The sequence goes on from NC_133026.1 coordinate 101,730,198, forward strand.
GATAATCACACAAATGGCTGCAACTGGGCCCTTGGGAACCTGCAGCTCAGCACAGCACACTACAGTATTCTTCCCACAAGCTCTCCGTGAAAACCAGAGATGAAAGCTTTCTTGTGGGCTAGCTGTGAATGCAAAAGCCCCGACATACACTTATATATGTGATCAGCAAGAGAAATTAACTGTCAGCAAAAGCATTTTTGTTCCAGTGCAACTATACATACACTGGAATCAGCATTGCAGAATTAGCAGCCTACATAATGTATACAGTTCTTCACACTTTGAAATATCCAAATACCCATAACTTACTTTTCCAGATCATACTATTACCCTTGAAAATATTTTTAGTACTACAGACCTTGACTTCAGATTAAAAAAAAAAAAAAAAAGAAACCAAAATCTAGCAGTAGAAAGAAGCACTTCCTTTGAAGGAGTTCTAGTAGACTGACACATTAAAGATTATGAGAGATGCCAAATCATCAGACAGAATGAAGAGTAGATGTACTAATAGCCAGAGGTCTTTTGTACCGATCCTGTTAATACAGAATCTCTCTCCTTTCCCTAAGTATTCACCACTGACCACGCAGCAATCTTCCAAACAGCTCTTCAGCTCACCTTCCATTTTAAAACATGCTGAGTATGGAATCACAAAACTGCTGTTCTGCCCATCCACAAGAGATTTTACTCTGCAGAGAACTTTTCATCTGCTTCACATACACAGGCTAAAGAGGAAGACGGCAAGCAGCCCATCATTTTTACATTCCTCTTTTCCTTTAATACTTCAGATAATTAATTCTGAGCTTCTCTTAAAAATATTTGCTACAAAAAAACATACTTGTCTCCCTGCTGATTTGAATATTAGACCAGTCTTTATATTTGTATTCAATATGTGTATTTATATGTGTATTCAGGAGGTGATAGACAACATACAGTCAGTATGGCTCACAATAAATGGCAGAAACAACCAAGGCATGGAACTAAATTAACAGCATATTGCCCCATAACCTAAAAAAGCTAGCAAAGTAACACACCCCAGCAATACCCACCAATTACTACAGAATCACATAATCAATTATGTTGGGAAAGATCTCTGAGATTGCTGAGTTCAACCCATGACCGGACACCACCCTGTAAGGTAGATCACAGCATTCAGTGACACATCCGCCATATCCAGTCTTTCTCCAAACACCTCCAGGGACGGTGAGTCCACCACCTCCCATTTCAATATATCATGAGCCTTTTTGTGAAAAAATTCCTCCTCATGTCCAACCTGAGCCTCCCTGGCCCAGCTTGAGGCCATGTCCTCTTGCCCTCTCTCTGGCCAACCTCCACTGGCAACAACCTCCTGTCAAGCAATTGCAGGGAGTCATAAGGTCATTCCTCAGCCTCCTCTTCTCCAAGCTAAACACCCCCAGCTCCCTCAGCCATCCCTCAAAGGACATACCCTTCAGATCCTTCACCAGTTCTGCTGCCCTTCTCTAGACTTACCCCAACTTCTCCGTGACATTCCTGAATTAAGAGGCCCAAAACTGGACACAGGACTCAACCAGAGCCAAGTACGAGGGGAGTAAGTCCAATATGCCCTGGAAGATGGGACAAAGATGGAAAGGATTCTGCTGCTAAATGTCATAACTAGTATGAACACATGGACAAAGCCCTCCAGCATCTAGAAGAGAGGGCTTTGAACCTCAGCATCTGCTCTTCAACAGGCAGCCTGCTGAAAGCTATAGGCAGGCCTTCAACTGATAGGAATGGGAAATAAATGGAATGGGAAATAAACGGGTCTTTCTTTTTTAACTAAATTGTTTAGTCAAGACCTTACATATACTGTTATTTATTGTGGGGATGTGTGGGGTGTTAGTTGAAAAAGGCAAATTAGGTATGAGGTTCAACGTGAAAGCTAACAACAAGGTACTCAGTCACTTTGATTAACCAAGCAGCATTCACACAGTACTTGTCTCTGAACAATAAAGTATGAACACTGGCTCAGCCTGTGTGTGAAATCCAAAACTGTTTACCTAATCATGATTTTAAAATAGGCATGAAGCACTTGACACTTACAGTACAGGTGTAACCATGAACAGTAAAAACCTCCTTATAGAAAATAGCAGCACAAGGGTCTAGAGGACACTCTATGTGTTACACAAAGAGCAGATGAATAATTATTTAATTAAGCTTGCCTTAAAAGCATATCCAAAGAAGCCCTGAGCACCAACTCTTCACACCAAAATTCTGCCTTTATAATGCTGCTTATTTACTGACAAACAGAATACTCCAAAAATTTCTGTCATTCCTTTCATTCCTTTTGGCTGACTACTAACTTCATATGAACAACAGAAGTAAGTTAATCATATTTTAATAGTACTACATTTATAACTCCTTTAATGACTTGAAATAGTAATTTTAAAATAATTTCATAGTCCCAGATCTTAAAAAAATGATATGTATTCTTAAGAACTTCAAACTTGAAACATCTTCCTAAGTTTTTAGACACTAGCAAATCTATATAACACTCTTCAGAACTTAAAAAAATTCTTGTCCTTATAAATAACTAATTTAGACAATAATATTTTCTTTGATCCCTCTATGCCACACCTGGGTCACAAACTGTTTGTGGTTGAAGCCAAGCCTGACACTAAACTCTCAAATGTAGTTTTGGGGGAATTAAAAAAACAACAGCCAAAACCAAAAAAAACCCAAACAGACATCAGTGAGGAACAGAACACTGCAAGTTGGATTTCTTCAAAAAAGAAGCAAATAACAGAATCCCGTTAAGAACTTCCAGCCTAATGAATACAGAACATCGCAGAAGTATCCTACACCCTGGAAAGGCTATCCAGTGGCTGGGAACTTAGACAAGGGAATAAAATGAATAAACTTCCAAGCACAAATCTACATTCCTAAAATTAAGTCTACTAAAATATTCAACAGATTAAAATAATCCTGTGAGCATTGAAGTTTCAATCAAAATCTTAGTGGATAAAAAAATGAGACAGCAGTAAAATGTAAACATGACACATCATTGTTAGCTAAGCCTGCTCTTAATGCTGGTAGAAAATACCCAAGAGAAGTGTATTTCATACAGCCGAAAACCTAAGGGACCTTTAACCCAAGGACAATGAACCACTTCACACAGCACAGAAGCAAAGAAGGCTGGGAACAGACTAAATCCATGCCTTATTCTCAGAACCAGTACAATGGGCTTGATTCAATACCTATCTAAAACGACAGCTGAAGGAAGCAGGTAAAAGTAGGGTGACAATTACCTTAATGGTCACCACGGAGAACATGCCAGCACTAAACAGCCCACTGACCCATTTCCAGGGGTACATCAGCACTTCCTAGGCTTGTGCTGGGCACCCCAACCAAGAAACTGCTCCAGCCCAGAGCATGCTCAGTTCTCTGAGTCAACCGTGGAAGTGGACTTCGCACAGGATGCTGCATTTCCTTAAACAACCAGAGCTTCACACTCAAAAATTCAAACTCCCAGGTAGCCATTACCTTTCCAGGTGAAATTATTTGTGTTTTATAAAAATACCTAAATAGTTCAATTACCTTATAGATCACTCATTCTCACCCAGTTCCTCTGAGGTAACAGATACGTTCTAGTAATAACTGCCCTCTCCTCAGAGAACTGAGAATTCATAAGACAAAATTTACTGTACAAGACTGTTAATACTGGTACTTCTCCTCCATTTCCACTCAAGTTTTCTGCTTGCAGCTTTACAGATTGTGTGCAACATCTGATTCCTTCTCCACCTCAACTTGCCTTACTCTTGTGGGCTGAAGTCCTTTATCATATTTGCTGAAGACATTAATTCAGTAATACCAAGGAAAAAAGTATTTTATTATCTATGTTTTTTGTGTATACCTTCTTTTATTAAGAGGAGAAAAGTCTAGAGCATCAAGTAAATACCTTGAGGAAAAAATACAAAAACATATTTCAATCAAAATAATTTGCCTCCAGAACAAACTCACCTAGTTTCTCTTGGAAACTGAGTTTTCAGTTCGTTCTGTTTGAACAGAAGCAAATCCAGAATTTGTTAGATAAAGGAAAAGTGGGTCAATCTAAATATCAATTCTTGATGAAGCAGAGGATGGCTTAGTGCTGTGTGTCAGGATCATAACCACTTTCAAGTTTGTCAACTGCAGTTTCTCTGACAAGGGCTGGTAACAAGTCAAGTTTCATACTTTTACCCCAAGGCTCAGAAGAAAATTCTTGAAGGAACATTTAACTGACCTTACAGTGCTAACTTAAGTCCACTCTATAGTGATAAATGACCAGCTCTACGGGGCTCCACTTAGAAGAACTTTAAATAGCACAGCTGACCACTAACACTAAAAGGTTCTTTAGTTTTGACCCACACTTTTCCTGCGTAGATGCAGGAAAAGGGAGGGGGAAGGATTTTATCCTGAGGGCAGACAGCAGATGCTGACTGAAATCTTAAATGATACTTTCACTTAAGACATTAGAGAATATACTTTTTTATGTTACTGAGAGCAATAAATATACTTACTGAATGTTTAACCTTGACTACTGAAGTTTTTCTCAAACCACCTGAGATACAAATATGGTAATACATAGGCTATAAATTTTTTTCTTGATGAGACTGCTCAAAGGTTTCCAATTTAATTAAAATTGTTGTTGATTTATTATCAGTTCCAACTGACTCCACTCTGTATATTGGTAGCATTGATTTTTTTAAGAAGTTTGGTTATGTTTGTTTTGTGGTGAAGTTTTGTTGGGATTCTTTTCATGTGGGCTTTATAAACAACAATTTATTCATAGTGTTATAATCAATAGTAGACGTGTAACTAAGCCATCTTTGCTTATAACACTGAAAGAATGTGCTTCACTCATTTGAGTCAAATTATTTTTTCCTGCTGATAGTAGAGTGCAGTAAATCATAGGTATTTTCAGAGGGTCAAAAGGTATCTTTAAGAATATCTAATTTACAAATTACAGAAATATGTCATGCCAGCTGCAATTTTATATGAACTCTGAATTTCTTGTTGGAAGTGCTGAAAATAAAGGACAGGTTATTCCTAAGACAATAGTTTCATAAGTTTGATGTATTTAATAATGGTCTTCCAAAGTAATCTCTCATCTCTATTCCCTCTTCAACCATATACAGCTATCTACCTCTGCACACAAAATCTTGGGCCATAACTACATAAAATACAAATGTAGAAAAGGTATCTACTAGGGAAAGTTGTTGATACCCAATTATGTGACAGGTACACACTATGTAAACCTCCAGAAGACATTGGAATAGTTTGTCTCTGAATGAATAAAATGTAGCATCCACCCATTCACTTAAAAAATGCCAACAAACAAGCAAACAAAAAACCCCACCAACCAAAAAGCGCTTTCACTCAAAAACCCCAACAAACTCTGCGAGAGAAAAGTAACCCAGAAGTTATGGTGATGTTCCTCTACCTATGTTCTGCTCGACTCAAAAGTGTCAAAGTGAATAATTGATCGACTGTGACACTGCAATAGCTGCGACTACACAGCAAAAGAGAGGGAAAGATCCCTAAGGACCAAAGTGCACATCTCTGTAGTGGGAGCAGCTGTAATAAATCTAAGCTGACAAGTATTCAGAGACTGAAGCAATGTTCCATCAAGTATTTTTAAAGTCAGTTCCACACAAGTCAACCCAGCTTTGCCTGAAGATTTATCAGACATTTAGCTGGTGCACGTGATTACTTGTTAAAGTGAAGAGGAAAGCAAAAGAAGTGGACAAATGAGAGATACTGGACCATGGCACAATAAGATTTTAATGCCTAAGGATGAACTTTCACATTTCATTAAAGTTTAGAAAAATCTAGAAAACTGTTTTCATGCCTTGCATTTTTAAAATATCTTTTACTCTCCCTGAAAGGTTTTCATTTAAGGAAAATAAATGAGCAACTACTTTCTTTATTTTCCTAAAATTAGAAATGTGCTTCAATCAAAGTTCTTGATGTTTTTTTTTTAAGTTGCACATATAAGTTGCTCTTTATGTCCTAACATAGTTGCACATTTTACATTTCTGAGATTTTACAGAGAAGTTTGTAAAATGTTGCTGAGAAATCCAGGAAAAATCAAACAAAAATAAGACATTTTATTTAAATGGACTTCAGGAAACAGTTAAATCCATGGAGTCCCTGTTCAAGAACCATCTTCGTCAGTAGCAGACTAAGTCTCTTAAATACTGGGAATTCCTCAAAACACCTATCAAAAGGGACAATTTGACAAATCCTGATGTCAACAAAAAACCTCTAACATTTGGCAGCAAAAAATAGATACATCATGTATCCAGGTATGACAGGTTGACTCTATCCTTCTTCCATCTATCTATACCTCCGGGAGAAATGTGAGCAGCCCTCAAATGCTGAAACTCAACATAGTTCAAACTTAGACACTGTTAACCAAACAATGCTAAAATCAAACTTTCCCGAAAATATAGAAATAGAGAAAATGATAAATCAGGGAGTGGAAGAAGGAGATGGTGTAGGGGATAGAGTGATATACAAGGGAACGGAGGAAAAAATCAGCTAAAGGTCATGAAATAAGATGAGAAGGCAGAATTCTGTACCTTTTGACAAAGACCGTTCAGGGATAGAAGAGCTGAGAATCAGACATTCTCTAGCATGAGCCCTGGCTCCATCCTTCTTCTGTGTGCTGGTCTGGTAACAACACAGTGCAAGCATGACCCTGTTCATAGTGTTAATGGTAATTCTTTGGGGTTTGGTTTCATACAAGTAAAATGTAAAGATGCTGTGGAAATTCTTCACTGGTACTCCAGACTGGAATAGACTGTGAGGTTTATGTCTGCAAAATTCAGTGGATCTGAGTCGACTGGCTCAGGGATCCTGGAATCTGAAGGTATTTCTACAAAAAGCCTCTGAATCTCACTGCCAGGAGGAAATTCTTTGACTGTTTGATTTATTTACATCCTCATTTTCATATCCAAGTTTGATGACAGCCATCTACTGACAATGAGGTTTATGGAGTGAACATAGATGGATAAACTGTCACACAAACTGACATCCACAGTTTTACTCATCTGATGATGGAAGCTGGCACCAGCTCATCTGTGTGAATGAGAGAAGACAGTGCAGGGTGGAGATGTATAGTGAGGGGCTGGGAAAGTCCCTGAACACAAACACGAGGAGCTCATAATTGATGAGGGAAAGATGTAAGAGCCAGATGGATTTCTATCACATGGTCTTTTTTCATCCTCATTTATGTTCTCTTCTGTTGAAGTCTGCGGGAGTCGCGGGTGTCAATGATGGAGTGCTACCCTTCCTAATACCCATCGTGGCCAAAATGCACCACTGCACCTGGAGACCTCCTACTGCAAACCCTATTCCCCTAGGACGGACACACAATCCTAACCCTGCTAAACCAAGACTTTTGCAGTTTGTTTTTTTTTTAGTTTTAAGCTTTTTATTATCTTTAAAATTACTAAAGTGAATAGTTTCAGAATTTTAAAATTCACAGGTAAGCATTTTTAAAGATAAACTGCAACTATCAAACTGAATGATCATAGAATGGTTTGCATTGTAAGGGACCTTAAAATCATCTCATTCCAACCCCCCTGCCATGGGCAGGGACACCCTCCATTAGACCAGATTTCTCAGGGAACCTCACCTTGGACACTTCCAGGATGGGGCATCCACAATTTTTCTTGGCACCATATTCCAGTGCCTCATCACCTTCATAGTAAAGAATTTTTCTAATTTCTTTCTTATAGCCAATCCTTTAATTTAAAGATATTATCTTTTGTCCTATTTTCCAAGACAATTATATATCATTATTAATTTGATCTCTTTGTTATTCCAGACCCTCCAGAATTACTGTATTATTTACCAGTGTGTGTAGATATCAACATACAAAGAAAAATTTTTTCATCAAAATACAGAATTACATGCATTTTAATTGAATCTATGGAGAGATCAGGGACAGATCAAAAAAAAGCAGAGACCCACATTCATTTCTCTTTTATAGGAGCCCAGTAATGAAAGCGGTGCTGACACCAGGCAGCTGCAGCAGTGTATCTGAAGAGGATTCCCAATGGACTGAACTGCAAAAATACCAATGAAACCACTCACTGACTCTCAGCTCTCAAAAAGCCATTATTTAAGTTAGTAATTTACAACCTCTCTATAATAAAGAGTCAACAGTAACTGTATAAGCTAATTCATCCCATACTAAGGAAGGCAGCCAAGAAAAATAAAATGTATGACCGTACAAGAAGTCTCTTGCCACTATCAACTGGAAAAATTAAAACAACTAAAATTAGACAAGTTGTCTGATCTCAACACATAAAGTCAAAAGAAATAATTCAATCCCCTTGTTCTTTTGACTGAGTTAGGGTGCTTGATTTTATGTTAACTGAAGAACTTACTTTCCATTATCTGCTCTAACTACTAATAGAAGACAATGCTTCAAAAGAAGCAAAGAGAAGACAATGCAATTGATGTAAAAATTAGTTTTAGCTCTTTGTCATGCTTAAAAAAACTGTGACAACTCAAGGCTGCTGTCATTCACAGAAACACTATAAAGATAACAAAATAGAGTGGCCAGAATTAATTTTAAAAAAAGGAATACATATAAATAATATTTATCTTTTTCAGTAGTCCATTTTACAAAGGCTGAGAGGCAACATGGACATTACTCCAGCTACTGCAAAGCAGAGAAAGCTGTAATAAATTTTGCATTTGTTCTAGAGAGGTTAGAGGATTGAGTCCTTATCTTAAACAGCAAACATGATTAATTTGATTCAATGGGACTACTCGCATTAGCAAAAACATTTGTATATATGCCTGTTTGCAGAATAAGACCTAAAGCAATTTTGTTCTTCTTGACATTCTTTCATGCAGAGGCCTTTTATTTTCCATATATGATACTCATATTTTATACATGGCAGCTTGGAGAGCACCACTTTCATCAACCTCGGCACTCTTCTTAAATCCTGTAATGCACTGAAGCTCGTGTTGGAATATGGCAATATTCTGCACTTGAAATAAAGGAGGAAATTGTTTGAAAACACAACTGAGTGGAGTGAAATAAAATTTATAATTTGGTTAAGAAACAGAATTCATGCATCTTTCATGGTTTTATATCACAAGAAAATGCTTGCAAAGTACACATAGATTTTGTGAGCTGGACTCAGATAATTTAGGATTAAAATCTGAATAAAAATAAGTAAAATAATTATCTGAGTAAGCAAACATTAATAGGAAGTAATTTCCTTCATTTTCACTTCTCTGGATAATTATACCTGTGGGCTATTATGAATAATTTATGAGATGGCATTCGGTTTACATGTAGCCCTGGAAGTCTATGCATTTATAATATGATCATTCCAAATAATTCTGGGGTAAGCCATGCCTGGTAAGCGACTTGTGCACAAACAGTCTTTCAGCCTTAGGATACTTTAAGCTTCTCTTAACAGAGCAATGCACTCCAGAAAGAAAAAAAAAAAAAAAAAAAAAAGGAAAAGTATTCTTAGTTTGTTTAAATCTCTCTCCTGCAAGTGACATTCAATAATTCATTAAAATCTTGTAACTCCAAACTTCCCTTAAGCTTTGCGAAATATTGACTAACTACTTTATATATTGATCTTTACAGTGATTAAATTTTTAAGGCACTTGAAACTAAGTTCTGGTAAGGACAAGATCTTATTTTTCCCAGCAGCACACAAATTATGTTGTGCAGCCCAAGCCCAAACCATTCTAAGCATCCTGCTCTAGTTTTAGAAGTACAATATTGTTTCAAGAACAAAAACCCAACTCATAATTCCAGCATAATATTTTATGACACAGTGGAATATATGGGAACAATTTAAAACAATTATATACTATTCTATTGAAAATCCTATTGGCCAAGAAATAGTTCATTGTACACATACTAAAAAAAAACCCTAAGAATATGCAAAAAACCTTCTTTTTTTGGCCACAGTGAATTTTTGTCTTGACCAAAGATGAAAGAGGCACTTGCATGAATACAATAGAACTGCACATTCTTTCCTTCAAGATCACTGTGCAGATTTGTAAACACACAGTACTTTGTCTTCCAGCATAAGTAAGCTATATTTAATGATTAGAGGACTACTGTATGAAGAGATAAACTAGAACAAAAGACATTCTGCAAAACACAATTCAGTCTTTATGCATAAATTAGCCATTCACAATACTGGCGCCTTGTAACAAATTTTGGCCTTTGGAGTAAAATTTTTATAGCTTTCTTTGTTTCCAACACATTTACTGGTTTTTATAGCACATTTTACTCTTTCCTTTTTAAGACGCAGTAGAAATAATAAAACCCAACAACAGAAACTGAGTATTTCAAAGCCTCTAAGTTTATTTATGAATTTTTCTCCATTTAAATTGTGTATCTCCAAAATATGCCTATTGTGTTCCTGTACCCTTTAAATTCAGAGATTGAAGTTTGTTGTTCTACTCATATTTCACTTGTACATCCGAACCTGTCTTTAAAGTACACTACAATGCTCCTTAGAAATTAAAAAAAAAAAGAAACATGCTCCTGACAACCATCCAAAGTACTAACATATCTCCTTCTTCCACCCACTACATTTTGCTAATTATATCTCAAGATCTCAGCTCTCTCAAGACAGAGAAGGAAGCAGATGACACTGTCAGTATGCCAGGCAAAAGAGTTAGGGGAAAGAGAACATAAGCAACCAAGGGAACCCCCATGAGGGAGGAGAATCAAGAGATGCTAAATTTTGTAGCAACTACCAAAACCCAGTTCAATTATATGTAAAGATGACATGTGCTTCAAACCTGCTCTGCAGCCGTTGTATGCCAAGAACTACCATGTGTATTCCTTCCGTGAAGAAAAAGGGTGGCTTGGACACAAATTTGGCATCAAAGATATGAGAATAAAAAATGGTAGTTCAAAATAACACAGAAGAAAAGACTCAAAAGTGTCCTCTTAAAATAACTTCCCTTGTATTTAACATCCTCCATCTCCTGCTACTGCATACTTCTGCTTCTTTCCAACAAAAACATGACCTTTTGAACTTGGACTTCTGCATCTCTCATACCTTCTCTTTTCGAGATCTTCTAGTAACACTAAACATCTTGTCTACCTCCAACCAGAGCCACTTTCAATCTCAAAGCAGTTTAAATTACTGAGCACATACCAAAAATTGTCATTTTTATAAACAGAGTTGGCACTACATCAGTAACAAAACTCAGTAACCCTTAGCCCTGCCTGGAATGGGCATTGAGCAATACCTACCCTACTTGGAAGCTGTTGATATATTTGAGAAGTACATAAACTTCCTTCTTGAAAATGTAAAGGTCACTGGCCAGAGAACATGACTCCAGATGTCCTTTCTTGACTTTATTGTTTTCCATTCTGCTATAAGAATGATTACACATAAAATTTTCCTTCCATAACATATGGTACCTCATATCTAAGCATATGCTTAAGTTACCTGTAATGTTGAAGCACGCTATCTAGTTTCATAACCAAAGCTCTAGTATCCCCTTCATCATAAGTGAAACAAACATTCAAGATTCTTAATATAGAGACCATTCAAGGGAGTCAAGGGGAGAAACAAACAGAACTACACAGCACTTGCTTGTGATATAACTGAGGAAAAAACAAGTTAATTTTGAATGGGGGGAAAAGCAGCAACATCTAACATTCTGCTTTAGTTCTGAATCAGCTATACAGGTGATCAGATTTACCCACCCTTCCCTGTGTCTATTGCCAATGCCACACAGGAAGAAAACCTCCTCACTATCAGTTATACACCTCTAATAGTTACAACAAATTTCTGTGGGCCAGCCATCCCTGCATATTACTTCAAATGCATGAGAAGGAGGTAGAGTGATGCTGTTCCTTGTAATGATTCTCATGACTGTATACCTTAGCTGATTTTATACCCTTCTAGCAGAGAGGGCATGTCAAAAGGAGAAATGGTAAGACCAAAAAACCACCATATTCAACCACATCCTAGTAAATGCCACTATAAAAAGACCATTAAATGCAAAGATGATTCAGGGAAACTTGGCTTAACTTTAAGTGAATGCCTGTTGTGTTATGTAATCATAAAACAAACCCCCAAACAAATGCAATACAGCATCTTCCTCTATCACCTTGTACTTGCAGGTGAAATGAGAAAAGTAACATTTGATGTCAAGCATTTTTTATTTTATGGGACACAAATGGCCCCAGACAGTGTGCAAGTTCTTACTAAAATACAAATTTTTCCTTCTTACTAAATAAGTGGACCTTCAAGAAATCTGTCAATCTTAAACGTTCATGGCTATTTCACAATAAAAACTCCAGTAAACTGGACCATCATTTCACATTATATTTTACCCCTGAAAAAGTATTGTCTAGTCTCCAACTACCTATGCTAGAAATCATAGGGAAGCAGGGCAATATCAGAAAGCATAGAGGGGTCCTCTGATTCCTGAACATCCAGTTAAGTGCCAGTCATTGGTTGAGCATACTCAGACAAGTCAGCCCCTGAAATGAGCCACAAACGGGCAGCAAAAGCCAACAAGTTTTGGATTTGAAGCATGCCAATACTGAACAAAAATCAGATGAAGGCTGCTTTAATATTTGCACATAACCTCTGTCTTCCAAATAAGGAACTATTTAAGAAGGCAGTTACAGGGTAATATTTTAGTAGCTGAAGGCTTCACAGAAGTTTTGTTTGCATGGGATACTTGATTCATGTGCCTACAGAAAAATACTATACTTCAAACTTTCCTGGGAGTATAAACCAAAACCAATTTTTGCTACCTCCTTAAGAATTCAGAATTATGGTTTTGACAGAGACTAGTTTTGCTTTCTTGTTCAGGTATCATTCATTAAAGAGGGCAATTTTGTAAATCTCTATATCTCAAAGTTAAACACAAATGCACAAGTGCAAGAGAATCATGCTCATCTCACTGAAACATCTATGATTAAGCAAATATAATATCCTGCCCTCATTTCCACATTTAAGGATAAAAATGTCTTAAAGCAGAGGAAAAAAACAGCTAGTAGACAAGAAAACATTTTTAATTCATGCTTGTAGGGAAGTAAAGAAGAAATGCTTAAGGGAGGATATATCTTAAACCAAAAGACAGTCAACACAAAAAGGGTTTGACACATTTATGGTATGCAGTATTTTACTACATAAATACTCAGAACTAAAGCAAATAATGTACCAAAAGAAATCCAGATTTTCCACATGGGAACCTGGTGCTGTATCATCACATATGAGGTCTAAATCCTATCATGTACTCCTCCTCAGAGTACAAATGTCTGGAATAATACAATCTGAAATAAGTAATTATTGTAATGCAATAGGAAATATTATCTGCAGAATTCTTGCTAGGCACCCTGTATTTTAAATGGTCTATTAAAAAGGAAAGCTGGCTTATCTAGAGATCAGTCTTTCAAATTAATATCTTTTATGTTCTAAATAATGTATTGTAGCTAAGTAGCAGAGAAATTGGAAAATTTATGAGTAACATTACAGGTCATTATAAAAAATTAACCTTTCCTTTTTGTTCTTGACGGAATCTGGCATACTGTTCTTTTTTAACTCCCAGCAAAGCATCTGCAAATGCTCAGGATATTCCTTTTTATACTTTACAATGAACATATTTTCTGCATTAATACTAAACATGCAGTAGCATTATCCTTTTAGGAACATATGATTTTACATGTAGTCTCTATCCATAAAATAAAGCAGGAGAACCAATTCTGTCACAGTGGTCAGGATAGCTCCATAACTCAGTGTAATGAGCTTCTCAATGCAATAACAGACTTTATGAGAATTTTCGTATTTTCCAGAACCGTTGATTATAGATAAATGAAAGATGTGATAGCTAAATTAAACCTGCAATAGCTATACAAAGCCTAAACCTTTCTGTGTCTTCACCATTTGTCTCATGGCAGCTCAATGTTCAAGAGAATCGATTAAACAGCATAAATTTACAGACACCTGAGAATGAAGATCTAGCCAGACTGATATATTTTGGCATATAATTTCCCCCCCCTCCCCCAAAAACAAAACAAAAAAAAAGTTTTAACCATACTGTGTATTATACAAAGGAAAAAGAACTATACCAGAACTATACCTTATAGGGAAAAAAAAAAAAAAAAAGGGGGGGGGGGGGAGGTGGAACCCAACCAAAAAACCCAAAAAACTTACAACCAAGGAGCTTAAGTTTTTCTCACATTATTTCTTAAGATGCACCTCTTTTAGAGTCAGGAAGGATACAATGATAGAAGGCAAGAATGCACACATTTCTGTCCTGTAAAGCCAATATAGCTCTTCATGATCTTTGAGTAAATGGGCCTGCATTGCCAAGTTCTTCAGCAATCAAAGTCCACAGCAGATGAGCTTCTTTTGCTTCCCATTATTTTCAACAATACAAAACCTCACACATTCATTTTATGATTGAGCAGGCTACAGTTTGTCTGGTCTTCAGCTTGCAGACAGACCCCCCTCTGCTGAAATAAACCTCTAAAATTTGATTTAAGATTTCTGAACTGCCTCAAAAAAGTGCATTACCAAAGCTCCATACATTGTTCTACACCTGCAGCTGAAGCACCTGCAGGGACAAGCAGCAGAACATCACAGTCTCATTTTATTTTAATTCACCCTTATCACTGCCATTTGTACCTTCAGTGGGTTTGAGTAGATAAAAATTATTTCCTATTCCAAGGGACTACTTTTTTCCCCTTTTCCAATTATGACTTCAATGATACACCCATACTCAAAGCATGGTAGTGGTACTGTGATCATAGTAAACTCAGAAAATAACCACAGAGCAATAAATTAAACCCCTGCACATTCTTGAGTATTTATGTTTCATTAAAAAAAATAAAACAAAACAAGAAAAAACTCCAACCACACGAACAAAAACAAAACAAAACAAACAAAACCAATGAAACTCCTAACACTTTATCCTGAATGATAGTGACATAAGGTCCATGTCAATTAAATCTTAAGCTTTCCTTTCATGTTCCAGCTGTTGAGCCTCCTATATAATTTTGGTAGAATATACAGCATATAAAATGAGTAGTGGAGCTTGTATTTGTATTCTGTCATTCTCTATCAGCGTTGTGTACAGAAAACAAGACCCAAACAGTTAGTGATGAGTGAGGTGAAGAAGGGAAATGAAAATGTCAAATGCAGGAAGAAACTGTTAAATGGCACCAAGTGCCTGGGTGAGGTGTTTGTCTACCCATGTGCTGCTTGTCTTTCTCAATCTATCATCAGAAAGGACAAGGAACCTCAGGAGGAATGAATGTCCTAAGTCAGAAGGATGGAGTGGGCTACATCCCTGACTGCCTCAGGCAATAGCATGCTTGCCCTAAACTGTCAGTTTATGGTCTTCACTGCAATCTGCCTCCTGTCAATGTAAAATTTAGAAACTGAAATCCAACGTGGCTTGTAGCCTTCAAAAATAAAGAATATACATTCCCCCCACCTCCCCATCTCCCAAAGAAACAACAGAACAATGATTACAGGAAATTTCAGGAGGGATCACAGCATGAGAGGGGACAGATACTCAAGTACACCAACTTGTCCCATTTTTCACACAGATCCATGCTAAGAGATAAGAGACTGATGGAAACAGCTGGCCCAAATGACCATCTGACCATGAAAGAGAAATACAGGCTAAAATTCGAAGGAAGTCCTAATGAAAATGTAAATGAGAGAAGCAGCACTGCCATTACCGTCATTAAGGAAGGAATGGAGTAACATAAGCTGATAAAAACAGTTAAAGATTACAAAATACACAGAAACATATTGAAGTTTTTAAAAGTCATTTCATCTCTCCTACTTCATAATAAGCCATGAGATGACAAATGGGAGGCAAGTTAACAGGTAGCATACTCACTTGTTCTTTATGGGCAACAAGTCTGACTGAAAGACCACAGGCTACCTACTTCTAAAACCAGCATCATCATGAGCACACAATGATAAGCAGTTTATCCTAGTTCTCGTCTGCTTTTTTTTTTTTTTTTAAGTATTTTCTTCTTACATATGATGCTGGGTGTCTTAGCATATTACAAACAGAAGAGGTTTATATGAGTGTTAAATTCAGAATGGCTGTTTCTCTTTTACATCATGAAAGCATACTAAGAGGATTATATCCTACTTCATCAAAGAATAGTCATTTAGAGTTTATTTTGTTAAATCTTCCTATAAGTGAGGATTTTAAAAAGTGTTTTTACATTTTCTAAGAATAATTTACAAGTGAGGACACATTATTAATATTAAATAGTGCAGAACGTTTACAATAGTAACAGAAACCATAAATGTCATCCTTTGGTCATCCACAGACACAAAACCAAAGCCCAGATCTGACAGTATTTTATTAAGAGACCCTAAAATTCACAACCATTTATTGTAGTCTAAGCCACACTAGGGTCTTGCACTATAAGTATTTATTACAAAGAGTTCTCATTAAGTACACAGTTAATTAATTAAACCAACTGAATTTTAGTTCAGATCTCCAGTAATGACTTTCACTCACAGCCAGTTAACAACTTGAAAAATAATGTTCTATAACTTGTACACTCATAAAAAAATTCAGTAACACAAAAAGTTGTAAATTTTATATTCAGAAGCACTCCAGATCTACCACTTATTTTACAGAACCTCATATCCAGGCTGTCATCCAATTAAATGTCAGTACAGTAAGAATATAGTTTAAAGCAGCTGAGACCTGAAGTCTACATCCACATGACAAGGATCAATGTTGTAATCTTCTGGGTGTTACATACAACATATTTAGAACCAGATATTGTGCTACAAAGGAGACTACTGCTACTCCAGCAGATCTAGCGTCCTCTTCTCTTACCAAATCACCAGAGCCCAGGCAGGCATATGCCGGTAATTTATGAACAGACAGTGCAGGTGAGAGGGATGCTGAAAACACATCAGTTCTGGCAATTCACACACAATTTGCCAGGTGCTTTAAGCAGGAATCAAAACAACCTGTACCCAGAACAGTCTTTGCTGTCTTAAGGGCAACTACACCAGAATCAACACGACAGGAAATAAAACAGTTGGTGGAAGACTGTCACACAGCATGAATATCTGTTCTGGATTCCTCTAATGGTATTGTTTAGTACGAGCCTGAAAAAAACCATACAGCTTAGTTTGTCAACATAAGTATTACTGCAAGAAATTTTCAACCTATTTATAGGTATTAAAAGATGTAGAAACTGCTTAAATGGAAAGTAATTCAAATTCACTGCTATTACGCAGTGCTTTCAATTTTTTGCACTCTTACGCCTATTATTTGATCCCATCAGGAAATAGCAGAGGACGATGGAGCTTTCAAATTTTTTTTTTGTTTAGTTGGGGTTTTTTTGTTCTTAAATACACATTTTCCCAATATCTTCAATTGTAGCTTTTTTCACTTGCAACCTGTAAGATAAATACAGTGTGTGTGTGTTTCTCTATCCATCTCCATCCTCACCACTCAATAATTTGGTGTGATAGCAGGTAACACCATCATACATCACAGAATATTCTGAGTTGAAAGGAACCCACAAACTCCTTTAGTCAAACTTGTAAGTGAAAGTCCCATACAAAGATTGACACTTTGTCCCTCCTGCCCGCAAAAAAAAAAAAAAGGTTTTAAAAAAATTAAATATAATTATCCACCCTCTAAACTCCCCAGTGTGATAGTTCACAGGCTGGAGTATTTGGCCTTTCAGCAGCCCCTCTACTTCTCACTGCCTCTGTCTCCTTCCAGGATTCTCTTGCACAAGCACAGCAAAATACGGCATGTAAGGGTCACTGATAACATTTAGGGGAAGAGGCCATAGGAAGAGACTTCTAAGGAAAAAACAATTTTTAAGGAATTTTTAAGGAATCCCCCCTAAAATATTCACTTTCACAAACCAAGAGAAAATGTGTTTAACATTGTGAGATTTGCCATTCTATCTCCATCAGCACAATATTCTCTGTGGGAAAGAAGTGAAAGAAAGAAGACAGGGGCCTTAGAGGGAGAAGAAGTAAGCAGCCTCAGTGACTTATGACACAAGATTTCTCTCCTAGCAGGACTAATCTCCATTTACTCTACCAGGATGGAGTTTCTTTATGGAACACTTCATCTACAGCAGGGGATTATTGATTCACCATCCATCAGAGACAAATTTTAATTTTTTTTATTTTTTTAAGCCAAATTGCTTTGAAGATAGAGTTCTGGTGGATACATGCAATAAGATTGCTTCTTATTTAGTGGCTTATTCTCAGCTGCAGAAATAGCATACCAAATTTTAAAGTAATTCACCCTCAGCCTCATCTCACCATAACTATATATCTGTCTTAACAGTATGATCATCATTGACCACAGGTCAGACTGCCTCAGGTCAGGTGAATTTGCAATGATCCTACTATATAAAAATTATTTAATTTGAAGGAAGGAGAAAGTCCCATAAGATGCATGAGAAAGACAAACTGCTCAGTCTTACCTTTTAACTCCAATAATCATAGAAAGAGCGACTCACTCTCAAAACAGCCCTGGTTTTCTAAATGAAAAAGGGACTCTGACACCTGGCCCCAGAATGCCAATCAAGAAAGCCAAGAAAGGTTTTCAAATACCTAAATGAGGAAATGTACCTTTTTTTATCCATCTTAGTGAAAAATAATCCTGAAGTTTTTTCCAGTATATGCAGATTCTGATTATAAAAATATTTCTGATTATAAAAATATTCTGCTGAGATGTTTACCTTTTTTTTTTTTAAATAAATGCTGATCGATCAACTAATCTCCAAGCCTGGATCATCTCTCCAAAGCTGTAGCTAAGGGTTCCTATTAGGAAAACTACAGCCAGCCAGTGCATAAGGGTACACACTAATGGGCACACACTAATGGGCACACACTAATAGACACAAAAATGAAAATGCACGCACACCAATTTTTAATTTGAATTCACCATGGTGTTGCTTTTACCCCAGCAGCCCTGGTAAGTTGCTCAAGGTTCTAGTTAATAAAAGGTCACTCTGTAGCATTTTTCCCCCTTATTTTTTAATGTCAGAGAAATCCCCAGGGCTCTTGCGAGTTGCTCCGCAAATGCCGTAACACAGAATGGAAGAGAACAGCTTTTGGGTTGGGGTAGGCATCCGTGAGAAACCAAACCCTGTTGGTCCCCAAGGTGACAGTGAAGATGAATTCACTGTACAGACTCATGCAGACAGACAGAGCTACTGAGGACTACGACAGTCTGCTCTCAGGGCCCTCATGCAAAATCTGCAGAATGAACACTGCTTTTCCTTCTACCTCTTTGTAGCATACACTAACCATCTAGTGCTTCACCAAAGTGAAAGAGAGGGGTGCGGGAGCTGGAGAAGAAAAGGGCTGAAAAAACACAATTAGACCAGAATCATTCAAAAAGAGTAACTTGTAAGACAAGCAGCTCAGCACAATAAACTAATCACTTCCAGACTGAAAAGTCTCACGGAATAAAACAACTAGAGTGCTACATGGAAACACTGCACATCAGGAAGACTGTAATTACCCTCTGAAGAAATTACAGAAGGAGATTACAACAAGAAAAGATTAATTCAAAGGTAAAGTCAGCAAGTTTAAAGATTAAAATCACTACTTTTTGCAGAATGAAGAAAACTTTACTATACTTTCATCTTTGTAATAATGGTAACAGGAGGTGGTTATTCAAAATTATGGAATCCATGTAACTGGACATTATAGCTGGCACATGTCTAATCTATTCCAGTTTACACTCACTATTTCTTCCTATGACCTCCCACTATGGGCAAGGAAAAAATCCACACAGAACAAAAAGAAAGTGTTAAGGTACAAAACATTTCAGACCAAAGTCAGAAAGGTAACATGGGAACTATATCCAAGTCTGCTTTGTGCTTCACATCATCATGGCCAAATAACAATATTCATTTTTTTCTTATACCGCAAACACCAAAATAACCATTCATATCTGTCTCTCCTCCATGTTATCATGAAGGCACAATAAGGAATCACTTTACTCTGTGCAGAACTCCACAGCCCATACACCAGAAAATGCAGCTTCACTGGCTACTTATGGCACTAACACAATCCCAGAGCAGACTGACCTTTATTTATCTAAAAGTTCCCCTTTCTTCAAAAGAGACTTAAGTCACACTACTGCAGGTCCAATACATGTGATGCTACAGCTGGAGCTCCAGGAATATAACAGATGAATGGTTAACATGGTATTTCTAATTTCATAGGCATACTCCTAAATTGCCATTAGCCCAAAACACAGAAGAAAAATATTTTCAAAATGAAATCCACATAAATGGTCAATTTTTACACCATGCGCATATAATTAAATATTAATAAATATATCTTTGCTGAACAGAGCTCACTCAGTCTGCCAACTGCCTTTATTTATTTACGTTATGGTATTTTGGGTGTTTTTTATGTTGTTCAAGTTTTTAATTACCTTGCTTATTCCAGTAGGGTTCTGATTTGAAATATCTTTAAGTCTACCTATAAAAAGTAACATATCTGTCAATAACAATTTCTGCAGAATTCGTGCCATTATACTCAGTCTAACTATTCAGAAGTGCAGAGGATCACCATGTGAGTCAATGAACTCAATAGGTAATGCAGTCTAATAGTAAAATGTTCAATCAGTTGCGGCTATTTTCCAATTAAGAATAACAACAACAGAAATAGTTACATTATGATTAAGAATAATAACAACTGAAAATGACACAAGCAAAATTCTACTTGGTTTTGGCTTTGCAGGGTAGTTTCGCCTTCACATTAGGTGATACATTTCAAGATAAGAAAGGAAAGCAAATACATTTGCTTCTCTCCCACCTCTGTACTGCATCCAAGCAGGGATCTGTTTGGCCCTAACAAGGACCAGGACAGGACTGCCTTCAATTAAATCCCCACAATACTTCCACAGTATTGGAAGATAAGGCAAGAGTACATTTTGGCAAGTGAATTTATATATATAGGTCACAATTGAGCTGGAGGCTATGTTGTTTTGGCAGTAGAATAAGGAAGAAGCCCTCAGCTCCTAATTTTCTGCGAGGTTTGAATGCCAATCAACTGACCTAAAAATCAAAATATACTGGAGAGGCCAGTGAACCTGAAAGCAAAAGCCAACTTGCAACAAGAAGTATAATATACTATATTATACAGATATAATTTGAGCATTAGAAAAAGCAGGCAGAAACTATCTGATCACAGTGGACAACCTCTCCCAACCCTGTGCAACATGGTATTTCTTGAAAATTGAACTAATATTGTCAATACAGGGGAACTGGAACTCATTCCTGCCTGATTGTGATTATATTGTAGATTATACATAGCTGCTATCTGCCATTCAGTCCTATAGGATGTCTCTACCCTTCCTGTCTCCACATGGGAGCAAACAGGATTGCAGAGTTTATCATTTCAGCCACTACTGCACTTACAGTGTTCTTCTGAAAGAAATACTCAATCAAAAGGAGAAAGTACCTATAAATCCTCTTTTATCTCTATAATATAAGAGCACAATTATCTGCAAGTTCAATATAGTGTGTAAGTCACAAATTAAATCAACTCCTAGCATTTTGAAGAGTACTCATTTTTAAAAGCTTGTGCTTCAGCACAGAAATGAAACACCTCATTCTAGAAGCTTACAAGGAATGTAAAAACTCCTCTGGTTTAACAGAACTACTGTGCTTTATAGGGAGCAGACATTTTGAATGGATTTTTGCATTTATAATAATAGTAAAGTGTATCTAGATTAATATTATGAAAAATAAAACCAAGTTTCTTTCAGTAAGAATTTGATATCAGATGTGTTATGTCTACATATTAGGTGTTTCATACAACAGGAAACTATAAACACTATTGAAATAACACAGCTATTCCTTGAATTTATGTGAGTTATGTGAAGTTTATCAGCTTCTAAGTACAAGGCAACAGAGCTTCTGCTTGATTTTAGGAGTATCAACCACACACCATGTAACTGCTTTGGTTTACAGTTCTACCACCATTGCTGTTAATGACATTGCAGCCTGATCCATCAGAAGCTAATCCTGAGGTTTAAACAAATGATTCCCTATTATCTCTTGGCCTTAAAATGTGCTGCATCAGAGATCTGACGGATTAATGAAACACTGCTCCTGCTAATTGCTGACACAGGAGTATTTAGGGCACTGAGGCAACCACATGAATCAAAATAATAATTTAAAAAAAGAATAAAGATAAAGGCCTCCTAGATTTCCTCTGCAATACATTAACTAGTCACAGAACGTTGAGAAAAATCAGTACACTTATGCTTTATCACTTGGTCCCAGCAAAGCCTTTTCCCTATTAAGTGTTCTTTGGTTTAGCAGCTGTACAACCAACAATCAAAGATACTAAACACTGACACAAAAGTAAGATAAAGAGATGTTAACTGACTTTCGGTAAAACTGTACATAATGCAGAAAGAGGTTAAGGAAAATGAGAAAACTCTTAACCTTTATAAAACTCTATGCCTGATCCCTATAAGAAAGTGCTGGACCATATGGATGAGTGCACTGATCAGCCTTACTTTTATGGCCATAAAAATATAAGATGGGTATTAAAAAACAATTTCACTCAGCAGATATCACAGCTTTTCTGCTGAACAGTGTTGTTTCATTGTGAATACCTATGAAAGAAGTGGAGGTGTTTTGTTAAATCCCAAAACACACAGACGCCTGAACTGCTGATGATCAGCATACTGAGCTCTCACCAAGTAATCAAAATAAACAAAATGTGATGGAAATACGGGAAACATGCAGATTACAGGGCAGTATATGAGCCACCAGACACTGAGATGCATTTTCACCTGCAATACCACAAATGACAGAAATAGAAACACAGAAACAAGTGAAAAAACCCTTACAACTTGGGGAACATAAAAGATGGCCTGCTTCCCTTGGACAAAGGCAAAGCATTAAACTAAATTACTATTTAACAACAGTGAGAAAACATGCTTAAAAAACTTCCCTTGGGAGGACAAGGCAACAAACACGAAACATAAAGGGAGCTGACCAGAAAAAAAAAAAGAAAATATAACATTTATGAGTTTTGCTTCTCAGTTAAGACAACCAGCAATTAATGAAATAAACATATCAACTAATTCCTCATTTTATGCAATGACCTCAACATATGGACATCCATTCCTAGATTTCAACTAATGAAGAGCTAACATAACACTAAGTTACCAGCACCCTATGCAGTTCAGGACTTCCAAAGGTCAGAAACCTCTTGAACTGCCAACATCTGCAGGTCAAATGATGCAGCACCAGAGAGGCAGCATTTCCAAAGAAAGCAAGGGCATGTGCAGCCTGTGCTACACTATCCCAGCCTCCCACAGCCTGGGCAGAGAGCTGGCCTGGATTTTTAACTTCACTGCAAGACTGCTTTCACACATCTGAAACCACAAATACCATAACATTTAATGCCTGGGTATCCCACAGCCATTATCAGTGCCTTTACTGTGGTTTGCTACCCTGACCAGAAGTGGTAGAAATTATTCCGCACCACTAGTAGATTACTGCCCATAAAACTCATTCCTATGAACCTAAGTACTTTAATACAGCAACAGAAATCCTGAGAGAGCATTTCCATCTTGTCTTAAAAAGCATTGATTTTGAGTGTTAAAACTCCAGAAAAAGTAATATTATAGAGATCGGTCACCTTTTACTGATATTATACAGTTAATGGAGCTTCTTGTCAGTGTTTTGAAGAACGTAGTTCTAAGTGAAACATAAAAAGTGTTTTTTAATTTAACTCCTTAACTGTTTAAAAACAGGAAGGTGAATAATGCAACACACAAAAGAACTGTGTTGGAATTCTGATTTCTCTTACCATATGCATCACTATTAAAATACCATTCATGTGATCTTACACATTATTTTCCCATATTTTTTTACTGTTTTCCATATATGAAACTCCATCCATCTTAGCAATCAGTATGAAATATCATCAAAATTATCTATTGCAGTATCTAACTATATCTGAAATTAAAAAACATATTAAGATGCTTTTCTCTAAGAAAAGAGCCAAAAGACTTGCTGCTCTATGTTTTTAAATAGAGCAACACTGCAACAGGATGAAAAAGAATCCTGAAGTTACACTAGTATGCTTATAATGACATTCACAAAAAGTTCAACACTTAGAGGTGGCTAATGCAGTAGAAGCAAACCTCCAAATATCAAAATTCCCAGCAATATTATAGTATATATTCTTTTGCCAGAGGTGAATAACATTTGAGTCCCACAACTTCTGGCTATCACTTTCAAGCACAAGGAAGTTAGGAAGTGAAAAAGGACTACTGGAAAATGGAAGATTATTCAAAGTAAGACTCAACAACAATGAACTAGTACGTTTAATTTACACACAAATGGGTTTGAATTTTAAAGGGATCTTTCTCCTTTATTTTAATCACCTGAAAGAATTCCCCTGGTGCACTGATATTAAAAGAGTATCTAGAAAACAGCCACTGGACTTCAGCATATGCTGCAGTTCAACATTATGTCACAGGAACTGCTGCACTCCAACAGCTTTTCCATCCCAGCAGCAGAAATCAGGATGAACACATACATTTTGTTAAGTGCAAGCAAAATGCATTTTCCTTCAGACAGTAAGATAATGCAGCACTCCTTCTAAATACACATTACAGCTTTTGGTTTCCAGTTCCCTTTGGCTGTAGCTGTATCAGCCACGGTAGAGACACCTCACACCAAGCCTTTGCTTTAATGACTACCTGCAGTGTTCCTGCGCTGGAAGTACGAGAGCCAGCAGGTGCTGGAACATCCGAGCGAGGCTGTAATCACACACACATGCAGCATGGAACTGGAGAAACACAACCCACGCAGACAAGTTACTAAGAAACTCAGAGACATCAACCATTGCTCTCAGCATGTGATTCCAGCAGATCACCTGCAAGCCAGAATCCAGAACCATTCCCAGGTTTAACCATGCATTATGTGCCTGGATTAGTCTCTAGAATACAAAACTGAAAGATTGGAAATGCTGCTTACAAGATATGGAAGCAGTTTCATTATATTACAATGTTCTTTACCACATCTATGACCATTAGAATCTTGAAGTAATGGGATTTTCATTTTTGTACCATATTGAACTTTTAACAGATGCGTACCTTCAATATATGAAAAACCAGGAACAGAAACTTATAGAAGATATTTTAGGTATATCAAAGAGATCAACAGATAACCTCATCCCATGTAAGTTTCTGCAATTTAAAAAAAATGCAGAAATTTCAGCAATATTCTAATTCACTTTCTAGCCCAAGTCCAATTGTTACCCATTACCTAAATAAATGCTTACAATGAACTGGGACTTCTTTCCCAGACTACATTTCAACTAATTTTAGCAGCAATTATTTTCTATGCCTCTTGCTGTGGGAATAGTGGCATAAACAATTACAACAGTGAATGACTAAGTAGGCAGAAGCTGATAGATGGCAGTAAAGCTTGCAGTCCTTTAAAAATCTTCAGGAGAAAAGAAGAGAAGGAAAAAAATCTAGAAAAGGGATGCTGTACAATGTCACTGAATCATAAAAAGGCCTTAAATCAGAAATCTTACAATACTTAAATAAGGTGATATATTTTACTGTTTTAAAAACTCATCCCATCTCTTTTTTTCTCTTCCAGCAGATAAATTAGCAGAACAGTCCTAATGTCTCACTGCATTTTGGCTAATCTTTCCTGATCTAATAAAGCAGTTAGCAGCAATTTTAACTGAAATTATCAACTGAAAAATAGAAAATTTGTCATTTTGCAAAGATCAGATATTCAAGGGTTTTCTTCCAAGACAAAAGAATATCCCTTATTTATTATAATTCTCTTTCAAATCACACCATGATAGAGATACTTTTTCTACTGGGAAACATTTAGTACTTGAAATCCATCTGTGAACTACCAAAAAGATATTATTTCTTCTTTTACTAAGGCTCTGTCAGAGCAAACACATCATCTACTAATATTCAGACTAATTACTTGTGATACTATATCTACTCCTGACTAGAATGGGTACATTTTGATTTTAAAAGCTTGTGGCTGGAATACAAGCAACCCAGTATTATTCAGCAATACTGAACCACAAGATACGTAGATGAAACCATTTTGGGTTTTTTTAATCTCTCTAGGCCAGTAAAAGCTATTTAATTATTTAGAATTTCAATTTAATTTTTGAGGACATATACGCAGAGTGAATCTTCAGAGACAACAGTAGTGTCTCTTCTGCTTAATTTAGTTCTTTATATTAGTATTGCAATCCTAATGTTTTCATTATATGGACTTTTATCTACTCATTACTTTGTTGACGTAGGTTTATTAATGAATGGGCATAGTGCTCCCAATTAGTGTATTTAATTATTAGCTCCTTGCTGGATTTTTCCTTCCTTCTCTAGCTACCTAGGGTAGGCAGCCTTCAATTATTGTTTTAGTTTTTTCTTTCACTTTTCTTAAAGATAGTCCATTTGCTTCAACAACAACAACAAAAACAACAAAAAAAAATTTTTACCAGCAGCACACGTTAAACAACACTTTCACAACTGGCATTCTTACCAAGGTCATTACATTCGGTATGTATTGACCTTGTTCCCTTGTCCTTTGTCACCTTTGAGAGTGATGTTCCCACAGCCTCATTCACATGCTCTATTCTCATGCCTCCTCTCCACGTTACACTGCAGCTCTTGTAAAAATCATGGTGTTATACAGACCACAGAGTGACACATCTGTTGACTCAGATCACCTCTGATTTTTCCTCTGTGGCTGCTGACTGCCAAGGGCTCAGTGAGTTATTTGTTAGGGGGAGAGGGATGGAGGTGTGGGGATTAGCAGCACTGAAAGTAATTCTGAGTCAGCTACTTAGGAAAACACTTTTCTTGTTTCATTATAATCTGGCAGGGCTTTTCAGCTGGGGATGCCTAACTCTGAAACTGGTTGATTCTGCAAAATACACAACACTGACCTTCACAAAAGGACGCAAAATGTTCCAGTTCTCTCACAATTTTTCAAGGCAAGGACGGCTAGCAAGGAACAAGCAGATCAGGAAGGCCTGCATCTTTCCTGAAAACCACTGCCAATATAATATTTTTGTTTTGTACACTAGGTTAATAGTATACTTCAGCTGCTAGTCAGGTAGATATTCTGGCATAGTATTTTATTTCAAGTGTCTTATCTTGCTTATCTTAACTTCTGAACAACAACAGCATTCTGGAAATAAGTCTAGCTGACCCTTGCCACTCCTGTCTAATAACAAATTAATTCTGTTCCTAACAAAAAAGTACAGACCTCAAGAATTTTCAGCTTTCTCATCATTCAGGGTGAAAGAAAAGCAACCTCACTAAAAGTAGCACTCTTAGAAAGAAATGCAATTTGACAGGAATGCAACCAGCCTTCATAACTATTCTTCTTTTATCCTCTACCAGTCTATTTGGGTAGGTTTTTTAACTACCATGGAAATACATAATCCTTGCTTTGTCATGCAGATCTCCTATGTGTTTTTAAGCCAAGAGCACAAAAGCAGTGGCAGATCAACCAGCTAATCATATTCTTAAACTTACAACCTCAGGCAAATGACCTTAAACGTTGCAAAACATAATCTTCATCAAATCCAAATAAAAGTAATAATTAATTCAGTAATGTTAATACTCGGAAGCTTAAGAACTGTCCTGAGGACATGGCAGAATGTTAAACATACTAAGAAACAGCCTTGGAAGAAAATACAGCAATGAAGAGACAAAATATCTCTCAAAAGCCCTCTCCACTGCACACCACTTGAAAGTGAATTTTAACTTGTACATTTAAGTTTCATCAAAGTTGAAGAAAAATCAGCATTTTGGCTTCTTTCACAATGGAACAAATACGAGCTCTCGGAAATAGCTCAGGATTTCCTGCCACAAATTATCGTATCTCATCCCAAATTCCACAGAGCAGGGCCCTCATGTTCTCCTCATTACCGCTGCTATTCCCCTCTGAGGTGTGACACAGAACCCCGTCGTGATGTTCCAGGTGGGCAAGCAGCCAGCCAAGGACACAGCCAAGCACAGCAGCTACTGCTCCCCGGGCACACACCAACTCCAACCTCGCTCCTTTACTCCGTCACAAATTTTCACACAACTAGCAGGAACTAATTGCCTCTTCCTCAGAGTTTTTTACAGCTGTTAAATGTGGAGAAGGAGGTTCCAGTGTTGCAATGAGGGGCTGACAGAGCAAGAAGCAGAGAGCAGCCACATAAACTGCAGCGATTGGGACAATATGCTGCAGACCTGGCAAAGCTAAAGCTTTTGTTTCTGACTCAAGGTTCAGATAAAAAGTGTGTACAGTCAAAATAATAATTCTTGCTTATGCTTGGGATTTCCTGACCTTTGTGTTCATACAGCACACTTTCTGACAGTAGGGTGAAAGATTACCAGCCAGTTTTCACTGCAATTATATCAGTATTAATCACACAGTGTGTAACCCCATGCACCTTCATTTGCTTCCAATGCACTTCCCTGGTCAAATTCCAGAGGAAGTTGGCTAAAACTGCCCAGTTGTAATACTAAGGAACAAGCACGGTCTGATGAACCTGATGAAGTTACTGTCTGCTTTGGATAATTTACTAGGGCTGAGAAACTCAAACCCAGAAAATTCTGGCAGGTCACACAGTTCTTTAAACAAAGATGTAGCTTTACTTGCTTTAGCCTCCATATATTCAAAATGCTAAGAAAAGAATCCAAGGCTGCACACATTACCTTGATCAAAAGACAGGGGCAGTATTCTTCTATACAATGAAAAAAATGTATTATTTTCTCAGTAAATGAGGATGTTAAACAATGATTAACATGTCACAAGCAGGTCTACTAAGATCCCATAGTTTAAATTTTCCAAGACAGATGTCTTCAGCAATTTCTGAAGTTCATGCATAGTATTCAGGAAATAACCATGTAAGCAACTGAATTCCTGAAATACCAACAAATTTCAGGAAATAAAGCTGTAATCAATAGATAAAGCTGAAATAACACCCAAAAAAAGGAGAAAAAAAAAAAAAAAAGACGAGAACAAGAAACCTATTGAACTCTCCCTGGATCCTGAAACAATCCCCAGTGAGAGAAAAGCTGCTACAAAGTTCAATTATATCAAACTACCATAAATAAACACCAGTTTATGGATATTACCTCTAAAAAACTGAAGCGTGTGCTTGAAAGCAAATTTGTCAAATATAAGTTTTGATGTATTTTTTTCATGAGGACTTTACAATAATGTATCAGAAAAATCAGAATAATTCATTTAAAAATTAAATTTGGCAATATAACCAAAATCTATTTCAAGGTTTAAAATATAACTATACTCAAATATTTAACTAAAATCTGTTCAGTAATTACCTGGAAAAAAACCACAAAACACTAGGAGTGCAGTGGGAGGTCTTAGCAAAAATATTCAATAGCACACTGTGAACAACCTTTCAGAAAGCTGCACCATCCCCAAACTTAGTTTGATGATGATGGAAGACTGAGGAAGCAACAAAGTAATAAAGAGCACTACAAGGCAACCTCAGCAACATTCATGAAGTCAGACACTAGTATAAAATCACTTTGACAAACATGTAAGAAAACTTGCACTTAGAAGGAAAGAATGAGTATTAAGAACAAGGGCCTTTATTCCAGGAAGGAAGGACAGAAAATACCAACCATAAAAGTGTTTAAAAACAAAGACACCAACCCAAACAAAACCCAGACAATTAAACAATTGTGGGTTCTTTATAGAACCGTGGGGCAAAAGAAACAAACATGCACTGCCTGGACATTAAATGCTGGAGTTCAAGGAGGACTTAACTGTGGAAGTTGCTACATAGCCTAGACAATGAAGGCTGAAAGACCAATTAATAGACAAACTCCCACCCCAATCGCCTTCTGGTTTTATAATCTACACATCACGTAAAAATTTCCATAACCCCCAAAACAGATTAGCTTCCTTTAAAAGGAAAGAGAAACAAAAGAAGGAAACTGGCCTTTTAACAGGCAATTAATATCCTTTTACCCTTTCTGGTTTTGTTCAACAGTATTTTTCAGTATCAAATTATCTTGGGCCTGGAACACAGGGAAAATTCTTGCCTAGTAAAATCAACTTTTCACAACAGCAAACTGTGCTGATTTTCTTAATAAAAAAAAAAACCCTATTTCCACAAGATCTCCATGAAAGGATAAAGACTACTAAAATTTCAGTAAAGCCCTAAATCAGGATGCAGAAATGAGATGTGTGGATGCTAATATGCAACAAAACACAGAGCAACTAAAAGCTGTAAGAAGGGACAACCCGTGAGGTTAAAAATATTTAGCTGCCAGAACTATAATTAGTAACCTCTGGAATTTTTTATGAACTCTAGTAGCTTCCAACATTGCATAAGCCACTATGCTGTACAGAAACCCACCACTAAGTATGTGTTATGATACATACACAAATTTCTGCTTTGCCAAAACAGAGTAATATACATTTTTATCAAATCACTAGCAATTTCAAAGGCAAAGAGGTATAGAAATTCACTGGTTTTGTAGCAAAAAATTTGTAGTAACAGCTATTTGACTACAAGTATGAGAAAGCAGCACCCACTTCCAAGTTTCTAAATACTGTTATTATCCATTACATGACTTCAGTAGTACCACAGCAGACATTTATTTTATAAAATTACTTGGGGGTGTGGGAATATGATCCTAATTTTAAGATAAAAATTTATTACAGTAATTTTAAAATACTGGGAGCAGATAGCCAGAAAGCAAATTAACACCAATGTGTAGAAATCACAAATGGAAGATATACTTGAAACTTTCTTCTTACAGTCTTTAAACAAAGTAACTGATAAATGCATGCAAAATATTAGCAGAAACAATAGAGCAACACAAGGAAGGCTGGGTGAACATTTATTCCTAAAATCCAGCACTAATAAGACTAGAAATTGACAAAAGCAACAAAAGGAGAGCTATGAACTCATCAAGCTGGGTTCCCTCTAAGCGTAGGCTGACCCTGAGCTCAAAATTTCCTGTTGCACAATCATAATGCGTAAGGCCTGGAAGACTTCTGTGTGAGAGAGACATGAAGTGCAGACTTTTTAGGAAAAAAGCTCCACCACACTGACTCAGTCTGCCTTAAAACCACCTCAACAAAGTTTTCACACAAAATTGATTAATAATGGTAGATATGGGAATTCTATTATTTTATTTTAGAGAAACAGAGAGTTTCATGGAGCCCAATATTTGCAAGAGCATGCACACTAACCTGCAATACTATCATTTTACATTTCCAGAAGAGCAATTAAGTTGTTTTAATTAATACTCTTTTGTAAATTATTTAACACTGTATAATACACCTATCTAATTTATCAAAATATTTGAATTAACTGAGTTCCTTTCAACACTGTCATTTGATATGATCTCTCTCTGTGTAAGATCAACCCACACCCCAATGACATCTGTACATACAGCTGGAATTTCCCCACAGGATTTCAGATTTCTCTTGTCTTATTTTACTATTACACTGTGGAGAGGGAGAAATTTTGAACATCAGGGACTTGCATTGATCAGATCCCTAAATTGCCAAATCTAATATGCAGAGAGAGTGTTTTTCTTTTAAGATTTCAATTTTAGAAGTCTGCATATCTTTAAGAAAATAAATCCTCTGCGATGCATGCACTCTCACGGCAGCTAAAACATTATCTTTTTGCCAGCATCTTTTCAATGTTAATCCAGTGATTTCATCAGTGCCAATAATATTTGATTGTTCATCCCTCTGCAACTCTGTGCAACTGAATTGTTGGAATTGTATCTTGGCTATGAGCTCACAGGTCACGATCAACCACCTGAGCAAATACTCTACTTTCTGGTTGACTTTACAATTCACCCAACCTCTAATCCACAAGGAATTCATCCCAAACACTTTGCAGCAATACTAGCCAACAGCTACAAACTGCCTTACTGCATGGGTTCCCAAAAGATTCAAGGAGAATGAACCTGTCCCATTTCATATTCCTGATTTCAGAAGTCTTGTGCCTCACTTCACAGCTGAGGAAAGAGTGCTTGACCTGGAAAATAGCACTGACTTTCCTTTAAATGGGAAGAGAAGCTTGTAAAAGCTGGCTATGCCCTGAACACATGAGCAGAATTCTAAGTACACTATTTCCTGGATAACAGGAGATGACCAGTCTTCAGGTTCCCAAGAACATTTCAGAGTTTAGCTAACGAAGTCCCTGGAGAGATGCTCATTTTAAAAAGGCAAGTAAATGTAACAATATCTCACGCCAAGGTCGGCTGACTTGAACAAAAGTGCCCTTACTTCCACAGCAAGAGGTCACTAAATGGATTGTCCACCAAAGGTAGCCCAGACAAAAAGGAAAAAAAAAAGAAAAAGTTAAAAAATAAGAATCAGGTGAGTGACTAAAAGACACCACATAACTTTCAAAGGCAGTTGGAGATAGACATCATTTTCCCATTCTCCCATGGGAACTGTGAATTCACCTACCATTTTGACAGAACGCTTTACAGCAAAGAGCACATGTCCAGATTGACATTTCAGACATTACCTGAAAGCCTTTTGAGGAAGATTTACACTTTTCTCTGGGGTGCCCCTTGTTAATATGGCTCATTCTTAGAAATAAGAAAAATGTTTTCAACTGCTACATTCTGCTTTGGTTCCAGCCTGCTTGGAAGCAAGTTCTGCTCAGCACAGCAGTATTTTCTTATCCTGGCAGCAGACTTCGTGATACTTCCCATTTTTTATTAAATTCCATAGACTAATTTTTGCAGAAAACAGCAATGCAAGACCAGATGAAAGTGGCTGTTCTTTTACTGCAAGGGAATCTAATCAGAGGGGTTCTGGCTCCTCTGGAGACTAAAAGCAATATATTAGGTGAGAGAGTATTTATCCATTATCTGGGGGGACCAGTGGCAAATACAGGTACAAATACAGGCTTTCAGGATGTCATCACCTGTAGTCATAATAGTTAAGCCTTTTTGTCAGACATAAACTTCAGCTTCTGAAGTCTTGGGATGCAAATTTTTAAGGGATGAGGGGGTAGGGAAATGATAGCCAAAGGATTAAAAACATGAAGCCAAGGTCAAAAATCTTCTAATGCTGATACTACAACCAAAATACTCATTAATATAATACAGTACCACTTTTTGGTTTTGCTAGATAACTCAGCACACTTCAATGCACAACAGTCAATTTTGGCAGAATAAACCAAAGAATTGTTAGAAGGAACACAAGCATTAATGAAGCTCTGGAAAATCTGCCTTTTTATACAAAAATTATTAAGTCCAAATAGCTATTTATTATAGAAGGTTTCAGAGGCAATTTACTCATTTTCTAGAGAACCTAAACAACAATAAGACTTCTGATATGCAATTTCTTCATCTAGCAAAAAAATGCATAATGAAATACAACAGAGCAGAACTTCAAAGTGTAAACAAATTCAAATTAGAAATAGGCATTCATTCAAATTATCTAAGTGACAGTAATTTAACACTAAAGTCCACACCCTAGGATTTGGCCATCAGACAATAACTTTACATAATACTTTCCCCCATAAAGGTCCAAAAAATAGTGTAAAATGTAATGGGAAAGCATGTGTAGGCAACAGAGGAAATTAAAATTTACAAATCTATAAATTAATTGAATTGTTATTGGACCTTCTTACAGATGAGTCACAGCACAGACTTTATAGCTTTCAGAGGAAAAATTAGAGAAGCTGAAATTTAAGAGTTCTGTACCAACACAGCAATTAGCATGCAAAGAAATTAGATGAACCAAATAGGCAAGAACCTTTTTAAAGTGCAGAAAATTATCCCAAGTTTGTGCATATTCAACCAGAATAGTTTCTCACATTACATTTTGATCCCTGTAGTAAAGCTACTAAATACTAGATATCTCATTAGCAGGTTTAATAAGAAATTTAAAGAGGAGATGGGAATATTGGAGGGAAAGCTTTCGTACTTTTTAAAATTGGAATCCTAAATAATGTTGTTTCACTTGGCAGAAAGGAAAAGAAATCCTAGGATATACAAATCTAATATTCTTCCCATCCTAATAGCTTTTTTGCGGCCTTCTCCTTGCAAAAAAGGGATGTACCCATATAGTAGCTTTAAACAAACAAAAACAAACAAACAGAAAAACCCAAAAGAAACCCAGCCTGAGGTCAAAACAAAACTGAAAATCTGATTTATAGGTGGGATGGGGGTATATTCAGAATCATAGATTTTTCTTATCAAAAAGTCATCATGCAGCAAAGGAATTTAACAGCAAATATTTCAACTGATAAAAAACCTCAACTACAAAATAGTTCAAATAATTGCAACCATCCTCCCAAATACAACATATCCCTTTTTATGAAGAATATTTTAGAATCTTAAACACTTCTCTACAAACCTCAAACAATCCCAGTAGATTTTGTTTCTCTATTTTCTCTCTTTTTTTTTTGGAAACTTCAGTAAACGCTCCCTGGGGCAAAGCTCACACAAAAACTACAGAATGTCTCCTGGTACTAAACCTTCTGTGAATCAAGCTTTTAGATACTTGCAACGCTCTGGCATCAAGACGTTCATACAACTCTGAATTATTTATTCATCAGTCTTCATGCAACTTCCCAAACACCAATGGAGACCAAGACGATTTCAGCTATTTGATGTTACATCTTCTCAAGTGGCAGAAGAGGCTATAAAGCACCCCATTGCTTAAGCCTGCCATCTCAGTTCCATTAGCAGTAAAGGCCTCTCTATTCAAACTGCTAAGTAAATCCTCCGAGAGCCGGGGGACTGTTTCATGCTTGAAAGCAACTGTTAAGAATTTGACAACAACCAAACTGTTCCTATTTAATCCTTCTCCCAAGGTAAAAAGAATTATAGGTAAACATATGCCTTCATTATTTGCTTTGCTGCATTTCAATACTCAATCCCACACAAAATTGCCAGCCAAGGATTTAATGCAATCTCTTCTGTATTTCAGAGCTATTGCCTTTACAGAATGAAAAAAGCTTAATAAGGGCTGTATAGTTGGATGGCAAACAACTCTATTTTCTATAACACACACTAGAGATTTTGCAGACGTAACTTTAATAATGCAATGAGTTTGAGAATTTTTTTTTCCAAGTTAGAATTTTCAGGTAAACCAGAGCAGTTGTTAGTTAATTCAGTCTGCCAATCACTATTTTTCTCTTCAATTAAAAGAAACAAAATTGATCTGTTACAGAGTACAACTACTCTAGTTTTAGAACATACACAGATTTACATAAGCTTTCTTTGGGGTTAGTAATATGCATGTTAATCAAACAGTAGACTATCGAAGAAAGCTCCTTAGATACACTCTGGAATGCATTAAAATGAAAATTTCAAGTCTTTGGTCAGGTTTAATTCAATAATCAAAGTATTTAAAACTTTTTCAAAGAGACCAACACTGTTACTTAGTGATGTACGGTGTTCTCACCCACGCAATCACTGTCTAATCCTTCTTCTTTATGAACAAAAATCAACCATTACATATAGAGAATAACGACCGAATGAAAATAAACACACACTTACGCTCCATGAGGAGAAAGTGTATTAACCCAATTAATATTTCTTTTTAAACTGGGGGTAAAAAATTATCCCCAACGAAGCAGACAACCTTTCACAGGAGTTTATTTGGACCACATTCTTGTTTGGAGACCAAACGGGGGCTAATATTAAATTGAGAAGTATATTTAAACAGACAAAAGAAATTAATAAATTTAAAAGGAAGGCTGTGGGCAATTCATCAGGCATTAGAGACCAAAGGCTAAATCCAGGTTACTCATTAAATTTCATGGATTCAGACTTAATACACAACACAGCAGATGTATCATTTACATAGAGTACAACAGATACGTCCAAAATTATCTATACAGTTAGTAACAGTCGTATCCTGTCAGAGGATTTTTATGACAAAGCAAAAGGAGGGTGAATTTAATTATCATTGGACAACTAATCACTGGAAAAGCTAAACCCAAAAATCAGAAACTTAAAACTTCAATGCTTACATTAAAAGTCAAAAACAAAATTCCCAAACTATTTTTCATACCATGCATCACTTATCATACCCCTCTTTCTAGTGGGTTTCCCACACACATCTTTGTGAGCAAAGCCCCTTATTAACTTTGATAATACTTCCTGCAAGTAAACAGGGGGGTCATGAAAACAAACAAGAGACTTGAAGACACTCAGACAGTTACTGTACGGCTAATTATGCAATTTAATGGAAAAGAAAGCCTTCTTCCTAGCCTAATTTAAGCAGCAAGAAAAAGCCACCACTAGCTGCAGCTTTCTGCAACATTCAATTAGGCTTTCTTCTTTTTTCTGCACATTCACACATTAAAACTTCTTGTTCTTTTCATAAACATTTAAATAATAAATTCCCTTTTCTGCTCTGTACTGCTTAAGGAAATGGGCACAGTACAGCCTTTATATTACTTGTATGCTTTTCTGCCATGTCAAGTCTCTACAGATGTCTTGGTTGTGCTTAACACAGTCCTAAAGCACTGCTGAACGCATTATGGCTGGAGCAGCAAATTAAAAGGAGTACCTTAATAGTTGCTGCTTTTCTTCTACATCAACTCTTTAGAAACATCTAAAAACAATTTGGCATTAAAAACACCATTCTTTTTCCTTTCTAGCTCATGGCTCTGTTCAAACCCATTCTTCTCTATACAATGTACATTTCAGTACAATAGTGCACTAAATTACTATCTTTTGAAGGGAAAAAATATAACTAATAATATGTCATTTTACCCCCATAAAGAAGCTCAAGTGAGGACTTAGGTGAATTGACACAAAGGTAAATATTTTGAGACTTCTTCAATACATTCAGTATACTTCAGGTTTCTTGTTACCCTTCTCCAGAAATGCTGCTCTGCTTAGGAGCTTGCTTGTTAGCAAAATTCTATTCTTTTGAAAAAAAGCGGTGAAATTAGTGCACAATAAGAACAATCAACGTTCACAGCAAACTCCTTTATTCAAATGGAGATGGAAAAGAAAGGTAGTGCTGGAGTATGAATAATCTTCAATGATCTTCCTCAGGTGGCTTTGCAAAGTTTTTTACATTTGTTCCATATTGTAAGTATTGTAAGTATTCAGTATCATTAAAAATGCTGCACAGTGTTATAGCAGATTTCACACACAGTAATTAAGTACAGAGCACAAAAGCGAAATGTGTCTTTGTAAACAAATATAAAGAATCTGTCATTTAATGTCATCCTTCTTGACATATTTGAAATTTTACAGTTACTGCCAGAAAGAGGTGACTGCTACATTATAAATAAATAGGAGATAAATCTAATCAATCTGATCTAGATGCACTTTTTAAAGAAATTGTTCTAGTAATGCTGCTCTGGTCAATGATTTGTTCTCTGCATTGTCAACCTTGTCCCTTAGCTGCTTATAGGCTTCTCTTGAACCAAATGCATCTACTGCTCTGGTTTCACAGGACTGGCCATGATGCTCCTTTGATTCTGAAGTACTGTCCTGCTTCTCACATTTAATGGTAACAGCTTCCTTGCTTTCTGTCTTCTCCTGTGCTCCTTTCTTCTGTGTTGTAGTACAGTATCCCTAAACAATCATCAATTGCTCCTTCCCTACAGACAGCAATGGGGAAAAAGAAATTTGGGAGCTAGATGCATATACACTCATCACATGTATCCCTCCTAAAAATTCAATGAGACAACTCGTATTCAACATCTGTACATTTCTTTCTATAATTATAATATTGTACAGTCCAAAAGCAGCCTAAGCACTAAATGATACACTGTAGCTGTTGCTAAGGCAGCAGCAGATTTACATGGGTGAAATCTAGCCATTGTACGACCCCAGTAAATTATCAATAATTAAGCTGCTTCTCCATTATAGGCTGCCGCAGATTAAAAAAGAAATAGAAATCTTCATTTGTTATGAAAACTTCACGTAAAATGAAGTAAAAGTCCATAGAGTAAAAAGGCCATATATTTGCTAGCTTTTAGGCCATTTATGACATTGTCTTTAGAAAGTGCAGCAACGGCTCACGGGCTATGTGCCCAGCATTCAGGAAAGAAAAACAAACCCCAGACCAGTTGCGTCAAAACTGTTTCATAACCAGTGCCACTGCACGCCATCACGCTTTATCTAGGTTAACTGCATTGCAGGTATTCCCAACTTGGGGTAGTTTTAGGAAACTCCTATCTCTGTCCATCTTTAACTCAATGGAAGTACTCCCAACAGCAAGAACTTACAAGCCTCTCCCACAGAAAAATAAATTAACAGAGAAAGCAGAGGTTTGTTACTGCTTTTTCCTGGCTGAGGCTGATGAACAGTAAAAATAACAAAGAGATTTTATTCTGAAGCAGATCAGGAATAAAACTTTACAAAAACACTCTAAAAGTCTAGCACAGAAGTCTCCACATATTACCCAATTATAATTAAGACCAGCTGTGAGAAGTTTCACAAACTTTTCCAGAACTTATTTCCAAAGAAGTAGATGGGTTTGTCTGTGCAGTTTTTGAAAACAGAAAACAAACTCTCAGCAAGGTTGTGTATCAGAAAGAGAGCACAATATTTCACACTCCAATACGGAATACCAAAGCCATAGCAAATTAATATCAGCTTAAATGATTTTATTAGAATTTCCTGTAATTATGTTAATAAAAAATTAGTGGCAAATTAGTATGTCACAGTAGCTGCATTACAAGACAGTGATATTGAAACATGATAGTTTAAATAGGGCTGGCAAAAATATACTTAATCAGAAGATTATTTGCACAAGAATCTTCATAACTGATTTCACTCTTGTTTAATTAAAACAAAAAATTAAGCTAATTTTTTCTGCTATCTCTCCAGATCAGTCCAATCTACATATACCAGATAAGCATTCTAATCCATACAGTGTAGTATTTGAGTGACTTTTTAAAACTTCTACTAATTTCAAATAAAATTTGCTTTCAGGAAGTTTACATTGCATAAGCTTCCTCTAAACAGAATACGCTTGATGAATGGACAAAGGTGTGAAAGATAAAACTATTGTAAATGCCAGCGTTTAATTTTTTAGAGAAATAGAAGTATGTGCATTTTCACATTTATGTTGCCTTAAATTCATTTAGAAACCAAGTTTTACATCCGTGGAGATTTATCCAGCTCAAACACCTGAACTTCTCTTTCCTTCAGTTCATGTAATCTCTGCATTGATTAAGGAGAATAAAAATTCTATAGAAGGGTCATATCCAATCACATAAAGAGGCAATTTACCAGAATGTTTGCAGAAGACAACAAAATCATGTTTCACCATGACTGACAGCCTTCAAGAGTTTTTGAGGCAGTCATAGTTGTTATGACATACTAAAAACAAAAACCCAAAAAGTGCTGCATTAATCAATAAGGCAGATGATCCACATTTCCTCCATAAATTGAGGAAACTTATCTTCCTTTGTCATGTTCTCTTAGACCTGCTGAAAGATAGCTATAGATGATGAGTGTGGAGAGAATAAGCACGTCTTTTCAGCTTGGCACACAT
Source organism: Taeniopygia guttata (assembly GCF_048771995.1). Classification (NCBI taxonomy): domain Eukaryota; kingdom Metazoa; phylum Chordata; class Aves; order Passeriformes; family Estrildidae; genus Taeniopygia; species Taeniopygia guttata. Next base: position 101,769,712 of record NC_133026.1, read on the forward strand.
GCTAAGTATTTTTTAACCTTAAATCATGTGACATAATTACACTTTTTACCTAGTATGTATTTTTATATGTGTACCTTTGCAACAATATCAAAAATATTAAAATATCTCTAGCTTTAAATAAGTACATTTATTGACATATTTATTAAAAAGTGGAAATATTTACAAATTAACCTTGATAACCTTATTATTAGAATGAATTAAGAGCTCACAATGAACACACTGACAAGGAGTAATGAAATTTTGCTTATTCAAAGGTTTTACTATTAAGTCATACACATTTTGTTAAGAATATAGACTTTTGACTAAACTGTAACAATATGACCAAAACATTTGAAAATTGGAAAAGCACCAAGATATCATCCTTCTCTTCTTAGATTATTGTCAACATTTAAGAAATGCTCAGGAAGCAGAAGTTCAGCTTCAAATATTAGCTAAATCAATATAATTAAAAGCTTTTACATTAGAAACCAGCATTTACAGTAATCCTTAAAGGGATTCTATTTCACCCACATCACCCTGAGAGAGCATCTGGTTTTCCTACTGCATCCAGCATAACTTGAAAAGAAACAATGAAGAAATATTCCAATTATAGAAGCTTTCTTTACCTGGAGTGTCAAACACAACAAGCACTGTGTCCATGAAGCAGCAACTGCATGAGAGAAAATGATGGGAGATCTAATTTATACTAATTTTCAAATAGTCTGAGAACTCAAAAAAAAAGGTGGGAGTGTTATTGACTCTATTAAAAATACATACACTCAAATAAGTATGAATTGGACCTGATGTTTTTGGGCCCACTCCAACTCAGCATATTCTGTGAGTCTGTATTATGCTGCAAACAGCACTGGGCAAAAATTCTGGTCTCTATTATAAACAACTGAGTCACAAGCTTCAGAGGGAGCTAGATAATGCAGTATGGTTAATATGATTGCTTTGAGATATTTTGAAAAATAAATAAAGGATACTGCCTTGCTTCTGTTTTACTCACTAATTCATTCTTCTGCAACACCTTGGTGCAAAGTGAGACTACATCAGCACAAGAGTGCCTGTTACAGCCCTAAGCAGCAGCGCTTGAATTCAGGAGATGAGAACTGGACTGTGTAATACCACAATGGGGGGAAAGAATCACTGAAGGTTAAACATTAAAAAAGTAGAAAAAAATTAAACAGCCAAAATAGCTGTCACATTTATGTACACGCATCTAACTTCAAACAGCTGTGGTAATTTAATTCGCACCAACAGCAACAAATTCTTGTCTCTGTGTGTACATCTTCTACACTGTCTCTTGGGTTTTTATTGTTGTTTCTCCAAGTTTGTAAGATGCCAGCATCAGGAGCAGCTACTGCAAGCCACCCTGTAACAGATGCTGAGGAAGAAGGGGAAATCTTTTAAAATAATCATCATCTTTTGACCAACTCAAAAGATTTTCTTGAATCTCCTGCAGTAGACAATAAAAGTGAAATGGAGTGTAATAAACACAGCATAATGAAGTCAGAACTTGAATTCCATTTAAAATATGACATAAGATATACATACAGAGAAAAAAAATCTCAGGAGAAGGAATTTACAGCATAAGGCACTATAAAGACTGCATAGATACTTTTCCTAGTGCAGTTGGAGTAGCTCCCAGCTGGGCTGCCTGCCCTGCTTTGCCAGCACTGGTGGCTCACACTGCTATTTCACACACACAGCCTTTCCAGAAGCCCCTCTGCACAGCTGGTACAGAACTGCCAGTACAATGTACATTCACGCCTTAAACCAGATCACGTAAATTAGTTCATACACAAATCCTAAAAGCAAGATAATACTGTGTTTTTCAAATAGTTAGCCACATTGCCAGTGTCCATTCAAAAGGGATTTAGTGCCATCTGATTTCACACACTGTAACTCCTGAGCACTCCTCTCCTGATGCTTATAGGTGCAGCATTACTTGTTCTTTCTTCAGCAATAATTCTTGATTTGTGCCCCAGAGATCAGAGGAGATCACGATCTAATAGTTCCACCTAGCCTTAAACTACATTATGTTACACATTTGCAGCAAAACCAATTAACCACTGGAATTCTACCACATACTTAATAAATATTTAAAGTCAAAAGATAATTTAGTCAAAATATATAGGGCATTTTCTGCAAAAGAGAGAATTTTAAATAATTCATTCCACATAAATGTACTCGTAAGAAGCTATACACAACACCAGTGTAAGAGTACCTGTGTAATCACACATTTGCCCAATGCAAAAAACCCAAGAAACACCAAATAAGTAAATTAAATTGTAAAATCATCTGGATAAGATCCAAAGTCATATTTCAGTCACTGAAATTACATACACTACAGAAATATTTTTCACTGATGAAGTGACAGTATGCAAGAGTGAAGCATTTTCCCACATCTGCCTGAAGAACTCAAATATATAATATATATACAGACCTTTTACAGATGCAGAAAACTCAGTTTCATTAATGTACTAACACACTGAAATTCTCTAAAATAGGTGTAAGAATCTATTAGCCTAAGGTCAGTAGCATATAATTTATATATATATAATGACTTCTGTCATGACAGTGACAATCCAAATAATCCCATACACGGATCTACTGGACTATTTTGGAAGATCAGCTATTTGCCTTGTGCAATCAGCTAGCTTGGGAAAAGGATAAAGCATCATGATTATATTTTTTTTAACGCACCATGTGGGGTTTGTTTGCTTTAGTTTTTAAGTTATAAACACTATGGCTTCTGAAATATGTCAAAAATAAAAGAAGAGCAACACATTAGCCTCAAACTTCTCCCCAGTGCAGTTTTGCCAGTATTGACAGGTCAGATAACACCAACTAAGTGCATAAAGAAATTTATTTTCATTTCATGCTCAATTAAAAACACAGTGGGTTGACCAGAATCACAAAAGTGTAGAATTTTTCTTTTTAAAAAAGAAATTTCCTCATTTTAAAGATTTTTTTTTTTTTAAGTGCAAACTATCATTGCAAAGAAAGATACAAGACAGTACCAACTTATGGTCAACATGCATACAAGAACTTGAAAAATTAACCTGACATATGTTACAGAACCAAATCTACCTAAATGCATGCATCATCAGGTGTACAAAAAAAAAAAAAAAAAAAAAAAAGAAAACTACTCAGACAGCATGTAATTTGTTTAGCTCAACATACTATAACTGGTTTTCATTAATAAACTGAAAACTTTGTTCCTGCCTGTTAATTTCATTTTCCCTTTCCTCACACATTTGGGTTTTCCTTCTCTTCTGCTTTGCAGTTCTCCACTGTGTTTTCTATTCCCTTTCTTTTCCCAGTTCTGTTTATATCCCACTTCTTTCTTCTCCAAATTTCAAATACCTCTGATGTACCAATAGCATCATATCAGAAAAATTTAAATATTCTAAACAATGTAATTACAGCCAAAAATACAAGGAACTGTTGTTGACACTGCTTGAAGACTCATGCCTTTCTGCTGGTAACAACTTTCAGCAGCAGCCAAGCTTCCCATAGCCTAATGCTCACTTCTCCTCCAAGCACCAAAAACACAAGGCCATCAATTGCATGCAGAAACCACTTCACCACCACTGTTGTGAAGTCATTCTAGTCATCAGCTACTGACAATGAACCAAGAGAATAGTATAATGGAAATGCAGTCCACCATTCATGCAGGGATAAATGTCAGTCCTACAACAAATAACAGTGTAAATATATATATAATATACAGTGGTATAAAAAAGCCACTCTAAAATCAGCCAGAACTTGAAGCTTCTGTTCAAAATGCCGTTCTCCTACCAGCAAGCAGTACCCCACCAACAGCCACAAGTACTACTAGAGCAAGAAGGATGGGATATTATTGCAGAAAAAATACAGGCTAAATTAAAGTAGTGTGTTGAGTCCTGAGAGTGCCAAATAATGAAACTGCGAACAGAAAAAAAATATTGTAAATTTAAGAGGTTTGGTTTGTTTCATTGTTTTAATTTTCCTGCTGGCCTGAGTGAAATGTTAGCTCTGGGGAAATTTTCACAGATATCTTTTATTTACATCAAGTCCAATATTCATAATTCTGTTGATGTGCAAGTGTAAAGTGGTGATGTTTTTTAACTCCTTCATTTTCTCTTGCTTTGAACTGACAGCTCCTAAAATTGGCATTTATGTGTCCATCTGCATGGACAAGGAGACACAAATAACAGCAGCTACATGATTACTTGCAAAGCATGCCGCTTAGTCTTCTGCATTTTATGCCCTCAGAAGACAAAATCAGCATGCTGTTACCTAAACCAGCAGTAACTGTATTAAAAATCCCCTTTGCAACATTTTAAAGAACTTTTAAAAAATCCCAAAACATTTTAAACAGTGCAAGAATTGCATCTGGAATCTTTATTTTATGGTGTTGATTCTACATGGTGTTGAGCGTGTGGAGATTCCCAAAACACAGAAAGAAGACATGAAAGAAGATAGACAGTTATTTTAGCAATTTCTGAAACCTCAACTATCATACACCAACTCCTAATTAGAAGTCTGACATGGTAATTAATTTAAACACAGAATAGCCTATAACCTTATCACTGTTCAGTGATTACTAGCAAGATGTTTTTACTGTGATTATAAACTCAAGAATTCTCTGAAAACATGAACTTTAATTCCCTGGAAATGACCATCATGTGTCATCTCATTACTTAGCACATTTCTGGCAAGAACAAAATTTATTGCCCAAAGGATAAATAAGGAAAGAGAACAGCAATGGAGACTTAAATTACATATGTCACAAAAGAACCAATACCCCCGTGAATAGCAGCATGCCTGGGATCTAAGGGATCTAAGTATGTCTAGCCAGGCCCATTTGTCTGAGTCTTTTTTTATTTGCTCTCCAAACAAAGAGAAAGGTTCAGGTTTCCACAGCACTTGGAATTCATGGAACTGTACTGAAATGGCTGCCAACAATAGCAAAATGAATTAGGAAACAAAAAAAGTATAGGAAAAAACCTTCAGACGGGGTATAATAAACTCTAGTTCTTCTGCATCAGGAAAGCATGCTTGTGCTTGTTCCTTTCCAAAAACTCCTCTAGAGGCATCACTCATTCTTCCTTACACTTCCTTAAAACTCTCCACAGTGTAACAGTGTAATGACCTTTCTTTCCCTGCCAGTGTTATCTAGGACAAAATTCAGTTACAATTCTGTAATTCTTATCTTCACCTAGAGACTTCTCTCCGCTGAGAATTTTTTTTTAATACATTTTACTAATTTTATTAATTCTGCAATTTGGGGTTTTTTTATTATTATTTTCCTATGTTTTCTTTTTGCTGACCTTTTTAACTGAAAAAAGCACCTTCGTCAGGGGAGCTCTAGTATTCTCTGCTATTAAACAAGAATGCCAGTACCACAGAATGAAAACTTCTGCTATGAAAGTAGTTAAGTCTATGACTTTAAGCTACATGAATCTGAAAACCAAATTAAAATGTTTTCTGGAGCAACACTCTTCCTTTATACAGGTCACCGTTTTATTATTTGAAAAAATAAGACAATTAGAAGCATTCACTGTTAGAAGCATACTCACACTGAACAAAACTAGGACAGACAGCAACAGGAGTTTATATTACTGACACTCTTAAAAGGTATTTGTGAACACTATAGAAAGATATTAAGACAGAGCATCCTAACAGATGCATTTCAAACACAATGCATTCTGAAACCTAAAAGAAAAATTCTTTAACTTTTACCTTTTTGGATTTTAATATGCACTGGAATATTTCTTCTTGTACAAAAATACTACTCTAACTTACCAAAACAATTTTAGAGGTCATATTTTGCAAGTTCATTTAATGTAAAGGGGATGCAGAATGTCCCTCCATCCTTAAAGAACTCAAAACTCAACTGGACAACCTGAGTAACATCACCTGGCTTTGAAATTAGCTCTCTCAGCACTGAGCAGAGGATGAGATGGAAAACCCTCAAAGTACTCTTCCTTCTTTAATTGTTTAATGACTAAACCCTCCCAAAAGCAACTGAAGACTCTGCAGCACATAAATGCAAAGCATTACTACGGATCTCTTTAAAAAAATCTGCTTCTTCTACCAACACAGGATCCATCCTGAGAGGGACAGCATTTCTCCAACTCCACATCTACATTTCACAGTCTCTGAAAATCTATTAGACCAGCAATACTCATTCTTCGAGGTGGACAAAACTAGTAAGTGCAAACCAGAGCTGTGTTACTGCTCCTCCTCTTGGTTTCTAGATCTGCTTCTTGGAGACAAAGTCTGTCAATAAATATCCACGAAAAACCTGACAGCAAAAACCTCATGGTCGAGCCTCATTTGGCAGAGACTGGCATCTTCTGGTCCATCTTCTACCTCCATCTGGTGAGGCTGCCTTTCAAGATTACAAAAGACAGTCAAAACACAACAGTCACAACACACAGTGAAAGCCACTGTTGCCAAAAGTCAATCATGAGTAAATTTCTCTCTTTTTAGGTCTAAATGCTAATTGCTCTAGTGCCAGATTCTACCTGTCACTGCTCAGAAGCAGGTGATGTATGAAGTAGCTATCTACTCACTGCAGTGCTCATCATAATGAGAATATGGCTCATTTACAATTTTTGTCTATTAGCTTCTGGTAGCACACTATTCCTATAAACCAATTTGGCAAAACATCTAAGTTGTAACGTATGCACTTCTGTTTCATCTCGTACACTGTCTTTTCTTTTTCTTTTTTTTTTCCTTCGGTAAGGATTCTCCAGCACCTTTAACAAGTAATTTACAAAATGGGCTGCTATACGGAGCCATGGCTTGGAGATGCACTACACCCATCCTTCCAACAGCACCCATCTCTGCAGATAGAGACAAACAATTTCACTCAAATTTACACACTGACTATGTAGGAGACAAACACTAGAAACAAAAGCTTAAAATTTAACTTTTAAAAAATATTTTAAAACTGAAGCAGACATTTTTCATCATTTGCATTTAGTCAGCAAAACAAAACTGGCTCTTCCTAATACTTTCTGACTTCATAAGCACATATTTTTTTTCCAGCACCATGGGGGTTTTGCATCCAAACACTATAGGAAAATACTTTAATACATAAATTATGTAAATTATTATATCTCCCTGTTTCCTAATGTTATTTTAATTATGAAATGGTTTAGAATTAACACTTTTATTTCTAAGAGATTCTCCTACTTGAACCTAAGTTCTTAACTGTCCTTTTAAATGTTTATACTACCTAAGTAAAAAATACAATGGAGTTACCCAGGTTTTAGCATACAAGGTCAAACCCACCACATTTTCAAGAGCTGCACACTGCCTCTGGCAGAAACCATTAACTGGAACTTCAGAAAATAAAATACCCATAATGCATCTAACTAGTTTTGTTGAGTTTTTTGGTGCACTGTAGATAAACAATCCTGCCATCAACAAGTCTAAACTACTGCTGGTAATACATTCATGCATTAAGAGTTCTGAGTCTTTATCAAGAGCATCCTTAATCAATAAAAATGTCAAAGCCGAATCAGTTTTGCTTCTTATGTCTCCTTGATCATACCAACTCGGAAACTCCCAATGCTACAAATTACCACTTCTAATCCTTCTCCTATACAGCAGAATCCCTATTCATTTACAGGGAGGGTCAAGGTGAAATGCTTGTGATGTAGAGCTGAAGCCTTGCAGTTCCCTATTTACCGAGCCCTCCAGACAGGAAAACTGGTGCATGTGAGCCAAATCCAAGCGATGCTAATGCATTAATGACTGACATGTGGCAAAGGCACCGACACATAGATGCAGCATGACATTAATGGAGAGATTTGCCTGTGGTCATACAGAGTGGGGGGGCAAAACCAGACCCACCTGCCTCATGTTTTAACCTGAGTATGAAATCAAATGTCAGAGGAGATTAATTAGATGCCAAGAGTTTTATTCTTTTCTGTTGATAGAAAAAGCACATTTCCATAATGTGAGGAAGCATTTATGTGGATAGCAAATCAGGTTGACATTGAGAGAAGGTTTACTTTATTGTGAATGCTAGCTATGTGGTGCTTGTCAGTGCAATTACTTTCTACTCAAGTGGTTTGCTTTTTAACATTTTATTATCTTAACAATAAAAACCCTGGAAGCAATAATTATTTATTATGCTAATTCTTCAGCTTTTTTCTTATTAAGTTCTGCCAGACCATTAAAACTTGCTGTTTTCCAGAAATAAACCTAATTTGTTAATATTCAGCCAATTATGAAAAAAAAGAAGGCAAAAACAATCTCTTTACTGGTAATTAGTTACTAACCAGTCAATTTGTACGCCTATCAGCTTCCCCATAAATTCTATTTTCATTTATTCAATACCCAACATTTCTAACATCATTCTGATCGAAAACAACTTCAAAACACTAAGTCCACTGTAGAATTTTTTATAAATAGTGATTTAAGCAGTCTGAGAGGCAGCAGGGCTTTAGACCACTCTGAAAATGCACTATACTCAAGGACTGCATTTTAATTATGGAAACCTTTTAGAACATCCCTGTTTTATTAACAGTAAGTGAAAGACTATAAACAAGGCTTCAGTATGCACCACTTCTTCTCAATCCTGTCTAAAGCCCTCAAGGGGAAAGAGCTTCAATGCGCTTTCATTTCTCCCCCCTAGCATTTTCAACTCTGAATGCCTCTTCTCACCGGCTTTAAAATTCATTTAACATAACAACCACGCAGTTATGCTTTCTTCTTCCCTTTTTTTTAATATACAAGTGGTTCCTCCTTTAGGAATAAACACCAAGGCCACAGCTCTCAAACTCCCATGGCATAAATGCAATATAGGAGACCATAAGCAATCTAAGCAGAAAAGCACTGCAACTAAATGTACCTTGAAAAGCTCCTAGTTCACAATACTTTTATAAAGCTTCACGTCCATGCACAAACTGTCCCTACATTTTGCATAGTAACAGCAGTAGTAATCCCTGGAAAACTTCTGGAACAAATTCCCTCGCTCAGAGCTCAGCTCTCTCTGAGCCAGTACAGCACTAGCTGCTTCCATGGCAAGGATGCAACGCTCCAGGGTTTGTCAGAGCAGCCCCCAGCTTCAGTGAACAATTCGAACTCCTGTGCTGCCACCACACACAGGAGCAGAGCCAGGCCTCTTCATCCCTCTCTGCTCCTGAGACAGCTTTCTCCTGTACCTCCCACTGGGAGATTCTGCCTGTGCCAACAGAAAATTCCCTATTAATATGTAATATATACCATAATTAGCACTGTAAAGCAGCTAGTTACCTCACAACTATCCTCTCATCCCCTCTCTCATATTCACAAAAGTTTATTTACAGGGGAAAAAAAAGAACAGAAAAAGAACCCCACAAAACTGGTGAAGAACATCTGATTCTTTCTATTTGTGTTTTTAAAAGTTAAGTTCTAAGATTAAGTTTTTGCTTCTAGCATTCGTCTCCTACATAGGAAGTGTGAAAGTATGAGTGAAATGGCTTCTCTCTGCCTCTGTAGGGCTGGATGCTGTTTGGAATGATGGGTGTATTGCAGCTCCCAGCCACGGCAGTACAGCAGCCCACTCTCAAAATAACTAATTAAAGGTGCTGAAGAAAACCTACCAAAAAAAAAAAAAAAAAAAAAAAAAAAGAGAGAGAGAAAGTGTGTACTAGATCAAACAAAAATGCATGTATATACAACTTTGTTGTTTTTACCAACAAACTCCTGGTCTTTTGTACAAAAAGAGCATGAAGAAAATCACCACAAGAATGCTACTGATGTTCAGTAACACTTGTTATCCTAAGGGAGAAAACCAAAACCAAACATACAAATACAAACTAAACCCCACAAACAGATCAATCAGAGCCAGACTATAAAAGTCATCAAGACTATTTAACAAATCAGAGTAGAAAGGCAATCTTTATAAAGATCTTTATACAGATTGACTCTGTACTTTTTAAGAACAGAGTCTAGAGATGGAGGAATTAACTTGCTTTTCTGTACATGCACAGTATTATCACTCAGTCCCTCCCAGGACATCAGATTAGGCCTTTAGGGTTTTTAACATTAGTTCAGCCTTTCTAATGAAGTGTGTGCCTCAATGACCTGACTCTTTTACAGAAGCAGCAGCCTGATTTGGAAGTCATTGCCTTCCTAGTCATGCCTCTGACTAAGCATGTAAAAACCTCTGAAGTTCTCTTATTCCTGGATCCCAGAACTATTTCACCTCCAAATCTAAGCCAATGCGAGTTGCATTTTGCTACCAAAAGGTAGACAAGGTCAATTGTGAGTTTCAGCATGATTACCCCTCTTCAGCAGAAATTTAGAATGTAGAGCCCTTGAGTTTTCATCTCCAGATAGATTGCATTTGATTAAGTGAATACTGGATTTTTTTTTTTTTAACATACAAAAATTTCCTCATAAACTAGTCACCTACCAAAACACTTCAAAAAACAAACTTGGGAGCTACACAGAAATGCCTAACAAATTCAGACTTCTACAGAACACCTGAAGACAACTGGTTTTTGGCAATGACTTTTGGCTGCTCTACTCACAATACCAAAAAAAAAAAAATACAGTACATAATTCAAGAGAACCAATGTACATTGAACAGTCCAGTGCTGAAGCCTCTGATTTTCTCTCTCTTAGGACTGACACCGATTTTTTTACTACAATACTCTAAAAAGTATCACTAAATGTGATGCAGAAACACTAAATGTAATGCAAGAATAGAAAAAGAAAAAGCTCTTTAAAATCGTAAGATGATGTGACGCAAGCTATACAGCCTATTATTTTCACTTATTACCCATGCATGTCAAATGGCATTACTTTACAATAGTAAAAAGCAAAGCCATTAAGTGCATAGAGAGCTGTGAGAATTTCAGGTGTGAAACAGACCAGTTTCTCACAATAGCTCAGAGTTCTGTTGTGCTTAAAGTGCAGAGAGTAAAACTATACCACTGCACCTCTATCTTGTGTATGCACAGGAAAATGTAAGGAGTAGCTGTAAATTTTCTTTTAAAGAAAATTCATTGCTCTGAGTGCAACGTTCCTATATCAAAGGTACATTAGCTCACAGTCACCTTCCACATCAACATAAAAATTTATCGCAAGGGATGTCAAAATCCACTAAGTCCCACTTTGTTTGTTTATTACTGATTCATTGCTGGAGGCAATTAGCTCCATCCCCAACTGGGCTGCATTAGCTGGCCAACTCAAGAGCCAAGTCAGAGTGAGGAGCATGAACCAGCTCTGAAAATAGATAAATTTGAACAGAAACAGATGAGGAGTGCTCATGAAATCCATGGCATAGCTGCGTGATAAGGCATATATTTTCCATCTCTAGGTGGGTAGTGAGTATCTTCAGAAACAAAAATAACTCAAGTGACTTAAGAGTTCATCTACCTGAACCATTACAGGAACACACCCCTACTAAATCCATTATCCCATTATACAACTGCAGCCATTACACAGTTTTTGAATGATTTAAACTATTCTTACACAGAGGGACCTGCACCTAGTGTGTGTACACAAGATCAGAGTAATCCTTTTCCAGTCCAAATCATGACCGCACCTCAGCTAATCTTACTGCTTTCAGATACCTGAGATGCTGTTTGGAAACCTTCAGCTATTCTTAAAAGTTACCCTGCCTTTCAAATTTATGATTCTATTGATACTGTAGAAGCCAGCAAAAGAAATCAGCTGCAGTCTCAGAGCTACATTGTGCTGAAGACTCCAGTAAAACTTGCTCCCATCATTAAAGAGAGGAAACAGAACCCAACCAGCATTCAGCTTCCCAAAGCTCTGTGATCTAATTCTACACAAAAGGCTTAATAAGGTTTAGGCTCATAATACAATTAGCAATTTAGCTCACAAATTAGACTATCTATTAACACTCCAGCAGAGACATCAGCTATATGAGGATTAAGAAGGAATCTGCTGCTCTCAATATGGGAGTGAGAACTTGAATGCTTTAATAGACCACTTCAGCTTCTGCTAATGCGAACATATATTGTGTTGTACAGGATGATGTGGGCATGGGCAGCAGCCTGCTCACATACTGAAATTTCATCAACAGGAACCACAATAATAAGTAAGTACTCTGCACAGCAAGTACAGAGTGGCAACTTTTGATCTCATCTTAAAGCACAATTTTAAGTAGTAAAAATAGTAGTGTGAAATACACTGCATATGCCTTAGAAGTGCACATAGAAAAAAGGCCCAAAATTAAATAGATCAACATGGAAAAACCAAGGTCAACCCAAGGTATGGAAATTATATTGTAAAATATTTAACCACAGTATTTGAACAAAGAAGCAACCGTCTTCCAGTCTTTGCAAACCATATTTATTCTGTATCTTGCTGCATCAAGAGAAATATAGGTTAGATATTAGGAAAAAGATTTTAATGGTAAGAGTGATAAAGTACTGGAATGGTCTGCCCAGGGAGGTGGTGAAGTCACCATCCCTGGATGTGTTTATAAAAAAGACTGGATGTGGTACTCATTGCCATGGTTTAGTTGAGGTGCTAGGGAAGGGGATGGACTCAATGATCTTGAAGGTCTCTTCCAACCTTGTGATTCAGTGATTCTGTGATCTATTAAGAATGGAAGCAGACATATGTAACAAAAGATTCTTTGTCATCTTCTCCCACAAACAGTGTTCGAAAGATTTTTAAAAAGAGCTGGTATCTCTAGCATGATTCTTAATGGCACATTGCTCACACAGAAAAATACTCCAAATGAATTTTCAAAGGTAGGCTAAAAAACCACTTTACTTATCGTAAGAAACTAAAATTTCAAAACTAAAATTTCAACTACTGTGTTTGAAAAGTGCTGTTCCAATTGCCAGGAAACTATACATGTAACTACATTTCTACAAAATGCCAATATTGGTGTGTTCATGCTGACTTGTGTTAAAATCTGAATTACTTGCAACAACAGGAGCTTTTTCTAATTACTTTGACAGTATGCCCAAAACTGACTGTATTTATCTTCAGGTTTTAAGCCTGTGTTTGTATAATTAGGGCCCGTATTACTAATTCTTTTTAGCTTGAAAACAAACAAACAAAAAAATCTTCACCAGTTTACTTCACACTCTAGTAAAAACCATTCACACCCAAATAATATTATGAACAACGTCCATCTGGTCTGAATTCTAGATCTGGCCGCTGTATCTCATTCCCCACCAGCACTGCCTGCTGTTGCTATCAAGCGTTCACTGCGAACGCACTCACTGCAAAGCAAGACTTAAACATCTCTCATTCACAGTACTTAATCATAAGCACATGCTTTGCTGTCATGTGTGCTAGCACATGCATGGCACCATTTTGGTCTTATCTGCCTCAAGGAGAAATAAAAAAGGCAACCCCCCTAACTTGTTATGTATGACACTCAGGCAGTCACGAATTGTATCCTCAAGCTTCCACCACAGCCACCCAGAGGCTCTGCAGCCTTCTGAAAACATGCACATACTTCTCCGAACTGGAAGGGCAAAAGTGCCCCACAGCAACACAGGAAATCCACATCAGAGCTGCACATCCTGCAGGCTCAGCTCTCTCCCCAGCTCAGTCACTGCTGCCCAGAGGATGGCACAAGTTATTCAATAAAAAGTTGCACGGAGACCTCATAGCAGCTTTCCAGTACCTGCATGGGGCCTACGAAGATGCCAAAGAGGCACACTTCATCATGCAGCGCAGTGACAGGACAAGGCAAAATGGCTTCCAACTGAGAGTAGATTTAGATTAGATATTAGGAAAAAATTCTTCACGGTGTGGCTGGTGAAGCACTGGAACAGGTTGCTCAGAGAAGTTGTAGATGCAACGTGGCAGTGTTGAAGGCCAGGATGGACAGAGTTTGAGCAATCTTGTCCAGTGGAACATGTCCCTGCTAGATGAAAAGAGTTTTGAAACTAGATGGTCTTCATGGCCCTGTCCAACCCAAGCCATTCTGTGATTCTATTTGTGGAACACAGTGATGAAGAGCTGACATGAACAAAGCAAAGGAGGTGGAGAGAGCTCAGGAGGTGGCAGGTAAGCAATGTATTCTTAATGGTGGCCTGGCACCTAACAGCTTTGTTAAATATGTATTATATTTTCTGTGAAATACATTATGCTAAAGCACAATTTTAGAACTGAGAGCAGGTAAGAGCCCTCCCTCTTCCTCTGCACAAAATTCCACAGTACACAGCTCTGGAAGATTACTGTAATTGGCCAATTCTTTCTTTTATTGCTAGACCACTGGGCAGAGTCAAAGCACTGAAATCATGGAAATTGGGCTACTTTTTAATGTCACATATTTGCTCAAAGCCAGTTTCAAGCATACAGATCCCTTTTTTTGAAGTCCTCCTCCCAAAAGTCTAGAAATGCATATTTTTTAATCCTGGCATACAAACAAGAATTAATTTTTCACTGCTACAAATCTAGTGTGGCATACTGCAGTTTGTGAAGACTTCAACAGACTGAGTTCTGGAAACGTGAGATTTCTCACTCACAGACAGTGAGTGGTTCCCAAACAGTTGTTTGAAAAGCTGTGATCCACCCACTATGTGCACTGATTTGAAGCAAACAGGCATATGAGATACTGCTTGACTGAAGTAGATTTACTGTGGACCAGTTCATGAAACCACAAGTTTATGTTCATTTTGAAATTAAACATAATTCAAATGAAATTCAGTATTCATTGCTGTCTTGGGGTTGGGGCTACGAATCAGAAACTGGTTCCAATTTTTGCAATAGGCCAACAGAAATGACAAGCAAGCAGTAACTTTAAAAATGCAAGTTTCCATGTTGCAGTGTAAACTGCAACCCAATCATATAACCAAAACATCTTAAGTAATTTCTGACTGATGCCAGAATGACTCCACAGCTGCTACTTTCGAGTTCCAATCATCAAGTCATTACAGATACCTTCCAAAATAAAAAATTAGACCTCCAAAGGCTGTATCTGTTTCTCCGAAGGAATCAGAGAAAAAAATTCAAATACAGCAGAAAATGCATGCACTGTTTACATTCCCTAATTCCCCTTGAGTTGACCTTGGCCATTCAGCTAGATAAAGCCCAGACAGTCTTTATCTGAAATTCTCAGTCTGAACATATGCTTCACCCTTACTCCAAGTCAGAATTAATATCTGCTCTTCAACACTCCAATTCTACTGCATGACAGAGGAAAGTACAGGTGAATATGGCTGAAGTTCACAGTCAGCAATGATCTGCCACTGAATCAACCCACAGGCACTACAGTATGTTTGTCTATGACTGAAAACAGAAGTAGCTGAGGAAAATTATTTTTAAGAGGTTATTTCCCCACATGGATAACCTTATGCTATATACTGGGCTAAAACTTCAAAAACACTTTAAGGCTTCTTATCTTTACACTTTTTCTGTGGCCATGGAAAGTTTTTAACAAGGGTAACATTTAAGTGCCCAAAATTCAGGATTGCAAAGAAGTACCAAATTCTCATGGACAAACTTTACAAAGAGCAATTGTACATGTAAGGATCTAGCTCTGAAGCTTCTGCAAGCCTCATTTAAAAAGCCACGTCCATATCTGCTGGTGGTGCATGGCTGCTGCAGAAGTCAGGGGTTTCACTTGTCAAGAGTGTATTTCAACTTGTCTTGGGCTCCTGGGCCCTATTTAATTTCAATTTGCTCTGTATTTGCTCAATAATTACTCTAAAGGGCGTGTGCTTGTCTCAAACACTCCTAAATAAATAAAACAAACCCCAGCATTTTCCAAATCCACAAATGAAAGTGCTACGCCAATTCACATAAATCCCTTACTAGCCTAGATTTATGGAGGCAATTCTAACAATAATTCTTGAAGTTAAAATAAATAATACACACCTCATGAACTTCATATGCGGTCTTCAATCCATGTACTTTGCTGTTGACATAAACAGCAAGTACTAATGTCAGGCAACATAGAGGCTTCCATTTCACATTTTCACCCTTTAAGGTTTTAAATAGATACTAACTTTAGTTGTCTTTTGGTTTTGTTTATTTGCCAACACAAGGTCTGTGAGCATCACAGACCTAACCCCAAAAGGCTTCTTTCCCATTTAGAAAGTTGCTTGCAAAGGTTTTCCCCTGAGCTAGGGGCTAGGACAGAGTCAGGATGACATCTCTCAGATATGGTAAAAAGGGCATCAGCTACACAGTGCCTCAAAATTATTACTGGGACAACAATTTATCTTACATAACTGAGAAATTACTTCAGTATCAGGCTGTCTCTGCAGAAGTTAAAAAGAAAAAGCTTAAGTGATGTGTTATGTAAAGTGCTTATATTTTAGTGTTGAATGCGGTGCTTTGTAAAATAATCTTTATCTACTCTGCAGAATTCAGAAAAGGTAACATTAAAGGAAAAAGGATATAGCTGTTTTCAGTCATTAACATAAGAACTACCCCACTGAGAACTATGGCTCCTGGAAATGTCCATAACTGCCTTTATCTCCTAAACGTGACAGTATTTAACCATGTTTTTGAGTTTCCTGGGAAAACTGAAGCTAGAGGTGGCTACCGTAGATTTTCTCTAAATTGTTTTGGGGTTCTGAGCTGTCACCCTCCGTTCTTTTAATGTTTTGTAAATGGAAATTTAGCAGATTTCTCAACCATGTGGAAAGAAAAAAAAAAAAAAAAAAAAAAGAAATTCCAACTACTCTGGAAGGTCTGAGGATCTATGAAGATCCTCATCTATGTCACAATCAAATGCCAGAGCACAGAGTTAAATCTGGATCTCCCACACCTATGTGGGAGTTCTGATCCCTAAGCAACTATTAAACCAGATTTTTTTAAATGTATATAAATACATACATACATATATGTGTATATATATATATGTAGGTATGTATGTATGTATACACATACACATGTATGTCTTCTGCATTATGTCCTCCAGGGGTGTGGTTCTTATTAGGCAATGTTATCCCAACATTTTATTACATATCTTAAAACAGTTAAGGAAAAAGAGGCATTATTAAAACACTATTAACTTCCAAATTAATAATCAGAACACTGTTGTTCCTGAATTACACTGATTGACAGAAACATCACAGCAATTACAATATGCTTTATATAGTCCCAACAGGTGTGCAAATAGTGTCAAACACCTTGAAACAAAAATATTTTCTTTCAAGTTTCTGCCACACCTTTGAGCACACTCTGAGCAGGCTGTACAGTCATTAGGAAACATTGGACTTCTCACAGTGAATGAGAAGGGTGGAAGGTAGAAGAAGCAACAATGAAATTTTTAAAACAAAACAAATATCTAAATCACGTAAAAAGAAATAGCGACTGCACCAAACTAAGCAGCTACAGAGGAACGTGCTATGTCTGCTGTGGCAATTGACTTTCATGTTTGATTTCAACTGTTCACTGAACTGTTTCCTAGAACAGTAAATAGCCAAGAAGGTAAAAAAAAAAAAAAAAAAAAAAAACAGAAGTGAGACAAACAGAAGTTTCTATGGAGGTAGAGGGCAATGTGAATCCTTTTAGGAAACCTTCACCTCTCCTTGAGATATAACCTGGAAACACTCTTTTTGTCAGAAACTATGAGAAACTTTATGCTCAGAAACTCTACCCTCAAAATTCATGTAGACTTGGTAACCAAAACTTTAAGATGTGCATATAGCTGACCATTATTTGGTCATGAACTACTGCAGCAGCCACAGTAGAATGACTAAGCATCAGCTGCCAAAATAAGGAATTATTTGGCCATAGAGGAAAAAAAAAAAAAAAATACAACCCCTCTGCTACCACCTCTGCGTCAAGTACACCATGAAAAATGCAAAGGTCCGCTAATGGGTAGTAACTCATCAACTTTAAGACAGAGGCATACAAACTAGTATACAGATTACAGTCATATATGTAAGTGTGTAACTGCACATATCAGGGTGGAAGTTATTTACTCAGTCTAATGTATATTCACCAGAAAAAAAAACTTGAATAGCCACTCAATTTATCTGTAACAATCCATCCAGCAAACCTTAAGTATTAGGTTACTGATCCACTATTTATCCATCTGAAAGTACACAGGAACTCCTGTAATATCCTTCTCAATCTTATGTTAGAATCTTATCAGCACAAATAAACAGTTCTTTCACTTAATGAGCCTACATTTATGTGCTACAGAATTAAAACAAAGGTCCACTGACAAAAGTATTCTATGCACTACATTATTTATAAATAGTCCAAACCACATTTGATTTTAGAGTTCAGGAGAAAAGACGTGACAGGATTCAAGATAATAAAGCACAATCTTTCTGAAAGCTTCCCAAAAATAACCCTGCCTTAAACATTAAAAAAAAACCCAAACAACAAAAAAACAAACAAGAAAATAAATCCCCCAAAAATATGCATGGTGGAAAAAAAAAATCTGCTCTAAAACAGGCATGTGATGCTCTATTTCCTTCTCCTAGAAGATGAAGAGCTGAAGTGATAAAAGAGGTAATTAGCTCTTAGTTATTCCAGAGCAAAAACACATTTCTAGTGATTAACAAAAAAAATGCTGTAAGAGATATTTATAATAGCTTAACAGTGAAGAAGATTGAAAAGACAAAAAAAAAAAAACAGGGGGGAGCAATAAAAAAGCTAATCTACCCCTTAAAAAATTCCACTCTAACCAAAAATTATTGTTCTAAATCAGGGTAGATTACACGTTGGGGGTGGGGAGGGGAAAAACAAACAGTCATAAGCAAAATGTTGGGTTTACACCATTTTGCAGAAAAATATTAAAGATTCATTAACATCAATACATTTAATCATACGTGTAAAGATAATCAACTATTGCTATGTAAAGCTGTGAGAAGACATATCTGAGCCTCGAACACATTATTAAAAACAAATGTGTTTACAGATAATAAAAAATAATAAAACATGAATAATTATAGATTCACTCCTGTTTTCCACAGGAAAAGCCTTTTAGACTTCAGAGTATCTTTTTACGTCACCTTTTCTAGTGACTTTCATCTCTTCCATTCTTCCAGCAAATGCTATACCTTCTTTCCCACCTTTTCCCCCCAGAATACACAAAGCCTAACCTGTTTTCAGAACTCCTTCCTGCTAATATTGCCATGGTTTTGTCTGTACAACTGTGTTTGTTACTTTTTTTTTTCCCTACCATTGCTCCTTACGTGGCAAAGGGTCACCGTTGAGCCAGACACTTCTGGCTGAGACACTTCTTTCCTATTCTCTGCAGATACTGAGCATGGGTATGTATCAGAGGCATAAATACACCTTAATTTTTATTGTTATTTGTGGATTTCTCTTTCAGGGTTCCTGAGGTCAGGGTGACCCCAAGAGAGATCATAAAGAGTCTTTGCTTCCCTAGTCCGACACAACCAAAGAAGAGGTCCTGGAATGCATCCAGTTGCTTTTTCAAGGTTGTTTATTTCTTCTTATCTATAATATTTTCTCTCTGATCTGCCATGATCCACCTAGTACAGAAGCCATAGCAGCCTCACTTCGAGTCCTCAGTGGCTCCCACATTATATGCTCAAAACTACGTGTGTATGTTTACAATTTCTTCACCAATTCCCATCACCTACGTTAGACAGTGAATCTCCACCTTAAACCAATAGAAAAGTGTCACTATCACAGCAAGACATGGAGGACATGAAGAAAGGACAGAAGGCTAAGACACGCCCAGATTCCTCCGTCTTGTACCCCTGAGTTACATTCTAAAAAACCCAAAATTCTACTTTTTCACCCTGTGTTAGTTCAAATATCACACTACTAAAACCCTTGGGTCTTGTAATTCCTCATCCAGAATCGGCAGGCTTCCATGAGCTAAAATTGAAGCCACAGATGTTTTTGAGTTCTTGCCAGGGTTTCTGAGACCCCTGCCAGGGTCTCAGGACAGGCAGGGGGATGTCCTGGTCTTCGACATTTTCCTCTCCTCTTTGCACCAAAAACACCTCTTTGGCAGTCCTGTTCATGGCCCACCACATGCATTGGAAAAGACATGGCAAAATGAACAGAAGAATTACAAGCCCTACTAAAATCAACCAAAATCCAGTAACTAAATTCTACAACATCACTAAAAACCCACACCCCAGAAAAAACCCAAAGTCCATGATCTTTTGTGGGTGAAACACAAATCTTTGCCCAGTCCACATCTTATGTGCATCTTCTACTCCGCTTATGGAGAGGTCAGTGCTTTCTTGCAGTTGGTAAAATTCCATATTCTTCACTGAAATCCATCTAGACTCTGCACTTGTTAAAACACAAACAAACCCAACATCCCCATGGAGACTGGAGGGTTCTTTCTCAATTCTGTTCTGTAAAATTGCATAGAGAAATGAAGATAACAATATCTTTGTTATAAACATTTTTTTACTACAATGCATGTAGTAAAAAAACTAACAACAAATAAAAATCAATCAGACAACATACAATCAATATCACATGTAAAATCACACAATTATCAAACACCACAACACTGAATTGTCATCCCAGAGTTTGCGACAAACCTTAAAACAACAGAGATTTGGAGAAAACATGTCTGGATTATGCTCTTCCAAAACTCTCTTTGAGGCTCAGCTGTCCTATATTGTCAAATTGCCAAGCCAGAAGGACTTGAATACTTTTTGATGCAGAAAACATCTGGGTCAATCACTCCTCCAAGCAGAGCTAAAGCTTGGCTATAGCCCGAACTCTAATTGGAGGATATCACTTAACACATTATAAAACAAAAGTCTTAGAAATAACAGTTGTGAGTGAGAACCCTTATAATTAAAGACTTATCAAACTATCAAATAACTGAATCTTTCCAAAATTTCCCTCAAGATAGAGACTCTTTCAAACACAGCAAACCTTTTCTTCAGAAATCTGAGAATTTGAAATCTGAAATTTTGAACCAAAATCTGGACAATGAAAGTGTGAAGGAAGATGAATTGCAGCTGCATAAAAGATTGGATAAAGAAAACATATGAGTAGTTAAAAAATCAAAAACAGGACCCTGAAGAGACAAATGTCTTGTAAACAATCACACAAAGAGATAGTAAAACACATGGAAACTGACTGTAAATACTATAACAATACTTTAATATCTTAATAATAATTCTTATCACAAAAATCAGAGAACTCACATTATATGATCAACTTATCAACAAGAAATGTTTGAAATAGTTTAAGACAGTCTTTTTAAAGCATTCATATAACATTAACAACAATCACTGTTTATCTCAACATTAACAATCACTGTTTATCTCAACATTACCTACAAAAAACTTAACAATAATCACTATTTATCTTATTATCTAGAAAAACTTAACAATAATCATTATTTATTTTATTATTTATAAAAACAAACAAAAAAATATTACAGACTCAATACCAGCAATCCGTCTGACTGACATTTCTCAAATGCTCTGTTTTTAGCGGCATCCCTGGTAGTTAAATCATTACTAATAATACATTTATCTTTACACTGTGGTTTCCACCCATAAGCATTGATTTGCATAGTGTTCCCCCTTCTTTGCATCGTGGACAATGACTCGGTACTGCTGCATCTTCTGGTTTTTCTCTCGTAAGAAACGGGAAAAATGCTGTTGCGATTTTTGCTGTAATGCCGCAGTCCCGCCAGAGGCGGCGCTGCTGCCCGCGGCGTTGTCGCTGCCATGGTAACCGGGAGGGGGCGGTGCCGCGCAGCCGTCCCTGCCCAGAGCCCGCCCGATCCCTGCGCGTCACCGCGGGGCTGTGAGGGGATACGGCCCCGCCGTGACCGCGGCTCCCCCGCCGTCATCACGGCCGCTGGTCCCCCGTGCATTTCTGCCGCGATTCCACCGACCCCCACGGTGTCCCCGGTCGGCCTCGCACTGTCCCCGGGCTGCTGCTGCTGCTCCCGATCCCCCTGCACCCCTTTAACTGGTGTCAGGTCCTCCTCCCCGCCCTGCTCGCCTGCAGTTCGCAGGATGATGCACCCCCTCCACCCCGGTGGTGGGAGTATATACTGTCTGCTTTTCGCAAACAAACCCCGCGGAACTGCCTGAAATTTCTTCCATTGCTTACAGCATCGCTCTGGCTGTAGCCAAAAGTTTCACGGCCGTTTCATCTCCCTTTGCTACTAAATGATAAAGATGCATATTAACTTCCTGCCAAAATCCTGGCTCAAATGTCACCCTCGGATCCAGTTCCCCCCCCCATGTTCTTATTTTGACTGATCTCACCAAGAACTGTGCAGTCTGCAAAAGCCACTCCGGAGAGTTTAGAGTTTCCTGGTCTCTGGCCAGCAGGTAACAGGTAGAGGAGATCCCGGATTCTTGAACCGCCTCTGTTCCAGTCCGAATTTGCAGTGGTTTGCTCTCTGCAGGGGTTCAGGTTGTTCTCCTTAGGATTCTTCTTCTCGGGCTAGGGTTCGATGCCTGATGTTCTGTCTGGCTGGTGAAGCAGTGCCTTGGCTGGCTCTACCCGCCCACAGGGACGCCAATATGCGGATTTCTCTCTCTTGTGGTTCCTGAAAGTCAGGGTGACCCCAAGAGAGATCCGAAAAGAGTCTTTGCTTCCCTAGCCAGAACGCAGCAAAATGAGGAGTCTTGGAATGCTTCCGATTCTGCTTTTTCAAGGTTGTTTATTTCTTCCTATCTATAATATTTTCTCTCTGACCTGCCGAGCTCTGGCTAGCAAGGGGGCCATAACATTCTGCGTGCCCTCACGGGTGGTGTTTACCTTTTACATCAAAAGTTACGTATACTGTGTTTACAATTTATTACCAATACCTAACATTTATGTTGGACAGTGTGTCCCTACCTTAAACCAGTAGAAAAGTGTCACTATCACAGCAAGACATAGAGGACATGAAGAAAGGACAGAAGGCTAAGACACGCCCAGATTCCTCTGTCTTGTACCCCTGAGTTACATTCTAAAAAACCTAAAATTCTACTTTTCCACCCTGTGTTAGTTCAAATATCACACTACTAAAACCCTTGTGTCTTGTAATTCCTCATCCAGAGCTGGCAGTTTTCCATGGACTAAAACTGAAGCCACAGATGTTTTTGACTTCTTGCCAGGGTCTCTGAGACCCCTGCCAGGGTCTCAAGACAGCCAGGCCAGCCAGAGGGATGTTCTGGACTCCGACACTCCCTCTGTAAGAGTCAGGCTGTAACCAAGAAACACCAATTTCAGAATTCAGGCTGTGTGCACATTTACATCTACCTGGATACGAATGCCTTCATAAAAACACAATTTCCAAGTTCTATTACACATTTCCTTGCTTTCAATTTCAGCTCCCTGTTTTTG
The DNA here is from genome assembly GCF_048771995.1 of Taeniopygia guttata. Classification (NCBI taxonomy): domain Eukaryota; kingdom Metazoa; phylum Chordata; class Aves; order Passeriformes; family Estrildidae; genus Taeniopygia; species Taeniopygia guttata. The sequence goes on from NC_133026.1 coordinate 101,792,893, forward strand.
TAATTGACAGAACTCATCCCATCCAGACTTTTAATTTTATGGAGCTCAAATATTTAAGTTTACAATGTCTATTACAATATTTAAGTTTACAAATCCCTTACAGGAGTGAATTGCTTTCTCTAGCCTGAATAATCTACCAAGCAGATGGATGAAAGAACATGGTGGAGTCAAGTGGCATTTTCTATGACTGAACACCACTTTTCAGGAACTTAAGTAATATTAACATTCAGTCCTCAATGAGACCAACTACGTAACATTTTGCTAAAATTATAAACAAAATTAGCTAAATTTGGTGTGCTATAGTTTCTCAGAAAGAAACTAAAAAGTAGTAAAAAAATGCAAACCCAAAACTAATCTTGCAGAAAGAGTCCAGCTACTTTTAAAAACTTAGGATAAGCAGCACTGTCCATTTAAGAACATCTTTTCAGTAATACCTCTTGAATTTAATTCTTGAGATCATTTACTTCTTGAACTGATGAATCCAGAATTTTAAAATCTTTAGTTAAGGACTCAGAGAAAATCTCATTGTTATTAACTGTTAAGCTGATTCCAAAAGATTATTTGAAAGCTCCCAGGCCTTAAAAAGCCAAGATCTGATCTTTCAGTAAGATTATTTTCTAAATAAGAAACTCAAATAAGACAATAGCTGAACGTAACATTAGAACCAATCTTTGTGAAACAAATCAGTCAATTTAGAAAAGGGTAAAAATAAAAATGGAACTATAAATGCCACAGGCATTTAATTCACACGCTGCTATTCTTTGCTTAGAACATGTGTGGAGTTGGCTTTGTTTCTTTTTTCTTTGTTTGTTTTTTAACTTTTCATAGGCTAGTCATGTAATTCCCTTCTGATATAAGGGACAGTTATTATAAAAGATAACTACCCAACTCAAGGATGGATTTTTCTGTCATTTAATTTCTATGATGCTCATGCATCAAGGCTTTAACAAAAGAAATAGCATTTTTCCCCCAAGCAAAAATGATACCCAGACACAAGCTTCATATGGTAAATTACAAAAATGGAAATTTCATCAATTTTGCTCCAAGTGGCAAGAATCAACATTAAAAAGAAAAAATTCTGTACATGCATCTTCAAAAGTAATCTTTACTTTCAGTACTTAACATACATATACACACATGGGGAGAAAACGGGGCAGATTCTGCACCTCATGCCATCTTTTGCCATCTCACTGAGATGTGTGAATAGCAGCCTCCGTTACTGAGTACCTCAGAAGGTGTGGAATTGCACTCTTGGAATACCTGTATGCACAAGTCATTGGTGAATTGTTTGTGGCTTACAGCACTGCTATCTCCACAGCATGTCAGGTAAATTAATACGACGAATACAAATCAAAGAGTAATGTGAGATTGTTCTTCAGCAACACGAACAGCACTTCAGTCCTGATCCCAGTACACTATCAGCACATCGCATGCACAAGCCATTTAAATGTCCAGAAGAGCCACCCCAGCTTAACTTTAAACAAAAAGTAAGACAGTTCACACAGGTCAGCAATGAGTTACAGATTTATCTTAATAAAACCAAGTCCTCCCATTTAAGTCTCGACACTAGACTTCCAACATTAATGAGTTGTAGAGTGAATATAACTGAGTCCAGTTTCCTAATTCGCTGCACAGCATACTCTCCTTCTTACAGGAGATCGGAAAATATTTCATCATTGTTACTTATCTCCTTGGAACAAAACATTTTTCTACTGGGAGATCTTCTGTGTCATGTACAGTAAAAATGCTCTCAAGAAGCTCGGGGAAATGCAGCTACGTATACAAGAGGTCCCTGGAACCAAACATAAAACCAGAATTTTAAATTTTTTTATGAAGTTCTAAACCAGACCAGCAACTCCCAGCCATAAAACTTGGTTTAGCTACAGTGCTCCATAGATGCAACATGTAATGTGCAAAATATAAACTATTCTGCAGCCTGAGCAACAAGGAGTCAAAAGGATTGCTTCCCCACCAGATCAAAGCACACTTCGCACGAGCTGAGGACCAGATGTCTTCAATTTAACGTCCTTTCAGTTGCACTAACTTCATGTTCGGAACAAAACACACCAAAAAGAATTCTGAAGTTACTCTTTGCAGTGGAGCACACAGAACTATTTCACAATCCAAATTTCTGTCTAAAATTATGGGTTTCTCCAACATATAAATAAGACAGGGGTGCAGGCAGGGGACTCGAGACCAAAACAACCATCTGCAGGTTTGGGCTTCGGGGAACCGAGGAACGCCGCCGCTGATGGGGCACTTCGCGGGGCTCCTCCTGGCTGTGAATGCCGGCACCCACCAGCCGCTGGCAGTTTCTGCCCTGCTCTCTCAGGTGACGCTTTGGGGGCTGCAGAGAGTGCGGGGCCGGGCCTTTCCCCGGGTCTCACAGCCGCACCTCCGGGCAGCGCCGGGGGCGGGGAGCGGCGGGGGCCAGTGCCCAGGCACTGGCGGGCGGGCAGAGCCGCGGGGCCCCGCCGGCCCCTCCGGGAGCACCGCAAGCCCTCCTTCTCCCGTGCCAGCCGCGGCGGCGGGCGGAGCGCCGGGGACCGGCTCACCTCGCCCCTCCGCCGCCCGTGCCGGGGCAGCGGGAAACTTTCGGGAAGTCAGCGGCGGAAAAACGCAGGAGCGAACCCGAGTCCCGCCCGTCTCTCCAGCCCTGCCCTAGGGCTGCCCGAGCCCCTCCAGCCTCTCGACCTTCCATTGGGGTGCAGGGCCACCAGCGGAGTGGCATCCCGGCACCGCTGCCTCCTCGGGACACTTTTTCCACCCCATCGACGCAGCGGTTCCAAAGTGTCAGACCCGTCAGGGGGATGGGGGAAAAAAAAAAAAAAAAAAAGAAGAAAAAAAATATACAGAAAAAACCAGTAACTCAAACCAAACCCCCGAAGTGCCCGCGGTCCCCCCTGCCCCTCCGCCGCCTGGCCCCCGAGAAGGCTGCCCGGCCCCGGGCTGGTGGGCCGACTCCTTACCTGTGAACGTCTGCGCTCCCGCTGCCAGCAAAAGTCCGGCCAAAGTAACCAGGCAAGTTCCAACTTTCCCCATATTTCCAGCCCTTCCTCCTCCGAATCCAGCAAAGTGCCAAAGTGTTTGCCAAAGTAGGAAGAGCCCCTCTCGCCCCCCTCCAGTCCAGTGGGGCAGGCGAGGAGGGGGGAAGCCGGACTCCCGCACTTGGTGCCCCGCGGGCTGTTCTTCCCTCCTCGCCCTCTCTCCGCTCTTAAGGGCAGGGAAGAGGGTGCGAAGTGGCCGCCGGCCGCCCACTCGTCTGCCTTCCTCCGGCCGCGCCGCTGCCCCGGGGGCCGTGCGGGCGCCGCTCGCCTCCCCCGGTGCCCGGGGGGGCACCCTTAATCGCGGAGCCTCCTCGGCCGGCGCCGCCGGTAGTCCCGGCTCAGCTCGGCTCCCTGACTGACTCGCGGTCCCCCCGGCGGGCGGGCGGGCTGAAGGGAGCGGGGAAAGTCACGCCCAGCCGCCGGCGCCGCCGCTCTATCCCGCTAGAGGGCGAGGCGGCCGGGCCCGCCGCCGACAGCAGCTCCGGGCGGCTGCCGCCTGCGGGGGTGAGGCGCTCGGGTCTCTTCCCGTCCCGCTGCCCCGAGCGCCACTCGGCTGAGGACGAGGTGGCTCCGTGTCGGGCAGGATGATGTCGAAAGTTCGCGGACAGCGCAGGGGGAGCAGAAAACGGAACCAAAAAAACCACAGAAATCTCTGCCAAGCGTTTCGGTAACTTTGCCGCGGGCCGGCCCCGGCCAGAGCCGCAGGCGCTGAAGTTGTGGCCGCCGCGGATCCCTGCCCCGCCGCAGCGGGGCCCCGCGGGAGTGAGCGCTCCGACTCCGGGTGAGCGGTCTCACCCCCGCCCCGCCGCTCTGCTCCGAGCACCGGGACAGGGAAGGGGAAGCGCAGGAGAGGGGGAGAGCGCCGGCTTTCCATAAGCGCTCCGGTTTGTTTGTACAGGCGGTCTGGAGCCTGTCGGACGAACTAGTTGGAGGCTACCGCTCAGCCTTCCACGGAAACCGCAAGCGTGAGAGCCCTGCCCGCCCGGCGAGCGGCTGATACCGAGAGGAAATTGAGATGTAAAAGGGTTCTCCGGGCTAGCGAGGAGCGACACTGTCGTGTACATTAATTGCTTCGCATTGGCGTGCTGCTCATAAAACTTAATCTCCTTGCCTAGCCCTCGGTAAGAGCCACCCTTCGCCCCTCCGGAGCGTTTCGGGAAGGGATTCTGGAGAGCGCCCAGCCCGGCCCCCGGTTCAAGACACGGGCGCAGCTCTTAGTCTGCGAGTGAAGAATAACGTCAGGAATTAGCAGAGTTAGTGAGGGAGTGATGGAAATAAAATCACATTAAAATGGCAATTATCTCTCATCATTTGCAGCGTGTGACTTCTGGCATTTATCTCCGCGTCACGTATGAAATACAGCTGCATGACAGCCGTCTTTCCGCTGGGGCTCTGGCTCCTGGTGTCCGTAGCACTGCAAGGATGCGTTTGCTGGTTTTAAAACAGTTTTAAAACTAAAGTGGAGTTGTAGAGGTGGAAACATTTTTTGTTGGTTCTCGCTTTCAAATAAAGGGTTTCCTTTCAGTTGCAACTGTGGCCAAATTTAATGCCTTGTTTATTCCGTGTGGATTACTAAAACGATAAAACCATTTAGATAATGCTGGTTTTAAGAGCTTGAGCTCAGGTTCTAGGTTCTGATTTTTCTCCAGCACAGGTCCTCTGTATTCCATGCTGCTCTTCCATGTAGTTAGCCGGCTTCGCTGCCGCTTTCAATTGAACTCCAAACTCTACCCATCCCCCATACAGCCAGGCGAGCTCCAACATATTTAGTGATTTAAGCGTATTCTGGACTGTTTTTACATACAACACATTAAGTCCGAGCTTAGGCACGTAGCTCGGTCATTTCCAGTGATCGCCCAACCATGCTGTTTTCGGGACGCTGCTCTGTTATGTTTCAGGTAATGCATCTGCGATTTGCAGTCTTCGCGAAGGGACATGAACTTCGGGATGTGGGGCTACGGCAGCTGCCTCAAAAGTTAACGCGAGGGGGCAGAATAGCATTAATTGTTGTGTTTCCTGACGTCAGACTTCTTTTCAATAGCAAGTATTCTCTTAGTTTATTGTTTGCCTAGAACTTCAATCTTCTCCCGCCCCCACAAAAAAGACGTTGCCTTAATTCCCCGAAGTCTTGTAAACCTATGGATGTCTTACAAGAAAAATCCAATTTTATTTTAAATTTTGATTATTTTTCATGGTTACATAATTGAGTTAATTTCTATTTTCTTTAACAGCTGCAGTTATAGCTTCCGAAAATTAGAAAGTATAGCTGGTCTAGAAAATGACCTTTGTAGCACGAAACTTTAAAAATCTCAAGAAGTGTCATACATAATTTAACTTGCAATGAAATAAACTTTAAAATTTGTCTTCTGGTAGGTCTGCCACTAAAAATCCAGAAATGAGCAGTTACACACACCAATGTTTATGCTAATGATGACCTCTCTCCGTTCTGAATGTCCAGATGCACATGAAATCATATCTCTGATCAGCCGTGCAGTGTGGTAAAGTATTGTGTTCAGACATATAACAGTAGCTCTCCACCCCGTCTTTGTTTTGGGGAATTGGAAAAATCCAAGCCTATATCTACAGCTATCTGATGTTAGTTTAGAGAAGGTGAGATAGAAAGTTGCTGAGTTCTGAGGATCACAGAAGAGCACTATAAGAGTGTTTTGTCACAGTCGCAGTGGGAGTGAGGCTAAAGTGCTTGACCTTCAAAGACACAGCTGGTCTGCTTTAATTACAGCAAATCTAAGAAATGGGTGAGCTCCAGGGAATTGCTAAACCAACAAGAACAATAGAAAACACAGGTCATGCGTGGCTGATCAGGAATTGTGAGCTGTGTTGCACTGTGTTCAGTACTGGAGCGTGCATGACAACTGTCCAGAAGCTGTACAAAAAGAACTGGAGAAAAAGAATCAGGAAAAGACTAGACAAAGCCCACAGGTTCGCTGGTGGTTTCCAAGAATGCATTCAAGAAAGTTCATTAAAGGCTAAGCTGTGGCTGGAGAGGGGATTGGAAGCATCTGTGTGGGGAAAAAAAAAGTACTTTGCTGATTGTTTTTCACTGACAAATAGACACTTTAGATACCTTGCATCTGTTCTTGAACTGGATCACCTCAAAGAAATACCTATTTACAGTTCCCTACATAGATATACATACTTCAGTTGAGGACCATAGGAGTTTCCAATTACCACAAATAAAATTATTCCTGTTGAAGGGATTCAAAGCATGAGACAGGAAAATATGTAGAATAAGGAGAAAATCTGGAAATTGTTGTAACTCATTTGTAGATTTTAATGTACATCAATAGGAAATGCACATAACTGGCCTTCATTGCAAAGATTTTATTTTTAAATGTGAAAATTTTCTACATCTCACTGAGGGAAAATTAAACAACCTGATGATAAATTATGAATAATTACACTGCTTATTACATAAACTTCACTGGCAGAGCTGCCCTCTCTTTGCTAATCATTCTCTTGCAGAATATTTACTCATATTCCAGATCTCTGAGCTACTTCTGGAAACTGATATTTGAAAATTTCAAACTGAAGAGAACTGTATTACTGGTTGGAGAGGTCTGATGTCCAAATACTTATCATAATGTGGAAAAAGATCCGCTTGACCTATGTCAGGAAGAATCCTTTGGATAGGCATACATCTACACTTAACAATTAGATATATAGATTGTGTTTATCTATTTAGCTGTTACCTTTAAGATGCTGGTGATATTTGCAGTGTTTTTTATTCTGTATCACCGGCACAAGAAGTAAACATATCGTGAATTCTCTAAGACATCAAGGCCACCCTGCATAATCTGTAGCATGAAGTCACCCTTCCTATAATAATACAAAGCAGGAACACTCTCTTGCTCATGTTACAGCAGAAATAGAAAAGCCAAGACTCATATTCAAATATTGGAGGAAGGCCCAAACGCCCTGCCTTTTTTTGACCTGTGACAATGCTGATTAAGTGGCCAAGAATGTGGACTACACAGCTGTCACCTGATCATTTAGTTCAGTAGCAGATAACATCACTCTCACAGCTCAAAGCTATTTTTTGCACTATCAAGTAGTTAGACAAGAGTGATTTTCACTAGCTCTCTCCATCTTGTTTTAAAGCTCAGACAGACAAGCTTCACAAATCTTTCAATAACACTGCTGTTTCAATATAATGAAAAAGTAATTTTCTTCCTGGGACAGGGGTACATTTTCTTAGTTAAGTACAGCTAGTGAGTGAAAGTATGATTTGCTTTGTTAGAAAAAAGACAGGCAATGATTCCAATTCTCCGATTTTATCAAAGCTACTTTTCTGCTCAGTGAAATTCCAGAGGCAATCCTTCCTCAGAAGAACTACTCAAAAATAACATCATCTCTGTAGGTCAAGGAAAATGTGCCAAAATTTTCTTCTTTTTACATTTGGGGCTTTTTCTTAAATACAGAGCAGCTAATAGTCACTTATCTTTCGGTAGCTTTATCTTCTCACCCAGAATTTTACTGATGCTCTTTACCTTTTCACTGCTGATTTTTGTCTAAAGCTACAAAACGAAAAGTATGTGTGCTTATCTATGTGCCAGGATTTACTGATTGCATTATACTCAATTATATTCTGTTTCATAATATTAACGTATCTGTATCTGTAGATGCTATAATGGTTTCATGGTTACTGAAGAGCTATTTCAGTTTAACTGTAACTCCTCCAGTGTTTATTCAAAAAAGCCTCCCTGTACCTTTTTTTGAGGGGTAGGGTGAGGTTCCAATTGTGTCCTTAAAAGATCACATCTACTCCATATCTTGTCTTTCCCTTCCTCCAAGGAACCACAAAGAACTGCTTGGAATCTAAGGTCAATCGAAAACAATCTAAGCAGCTGCAAAAGTTGCTGCACACAAAATGTTCCATCTTCAGCAGAGGCTTATTATATTTCCTGCTTATTGCTGCTGGGGTGTGCTGGCATTAGAACTGATCCCTTCTTATTCATTTGGCATTGAGATGCATTTATCACAACTGTGACTGCTCCCTATCAGATATTGCCATGTTTAATATGACTGCATCCTTTTTCCTTTCTTTTTTTTTTTTTTTATTGCTAATTATTTATGCAAGCAACAATAATTATAAATTTTGTGTGGATAGTCACAAAAATACCCACTTATTGGTGGATCTTGCCTTATTCACTTGATCACTCTGAAATTTTGTGGTAATTAAAACCAAAGTCTTCTTTGTTTCCAGCTGCTAATATCCAATGTTTTTTATAATAGCTAAGGAAATTTTACATGGCCACTACTGGCTTTGATATTAAACTGTAGTTGGAGCTTGAGAGAGAAAACACGTCCAGTTCTTTGAGAAGTATTTAAAACATTAGAGAGTAGCAATCTTTAATCAGAAAATGTTGAAATAGAAGTGAGAAAAAGGTCTGAAGTGTCCAAGTAAAACCATGGGGGAACTTTAGGATCTGAGTGTCAGGAAGGAAGCAAAGAGCAACAGAACACACTGTACAGAGATGGTTACTGCTAGTTCAAGCAAAAAAAAAATTAACTGGGTTGTAGAAGAATATCTGTTTCATAATTGTTATAATAAGATAGATAAGAGAGGGTGTAGTCTAGGCAGGTAGAAGTTTGTAAACTCGTAACATTTTAATGCCATAATCCAAATTGTCTCCTTCTACTACTCGTGTGATTTGTACAGACAAGGAAGAACATGCACCTCATACCACATTGTGTTTGATGTATTTCTATGTCTGCAAGCCAAATTGTGTCTCACCTTCTGAATGTCAGCATTTTATTTAAAAACTATTGTGTTTAAATATCTACAAAACCTTAAAAACCGTTGTGGCTTTTAACTCTACTTTTAGAAATATATCTGCCTGCATAGTATATGTGAGAAGCAGGCCTACTCAAATTTGAGCTTTCTGTTAGGGAACAGGAAGGGTCAGCTGCTCCCTAAGGGATGAGGAGCCAGGTCCACTGCAATAAAACGGGTCCAAGATAAAGCCCAGCATAAACCCACACACTGAGTCCTGGGTCATCAGGGTCCGTGACCAGCCCTATTGAGACCACTGCTTCTACACCATAGCTCCAGCAGAATCTGAAGGCCCCAGAGGGAGCTGAAGTGATGCTTCTGGGACAAATGGGAGAAGGGTGTGGGTGAGTATTCCAAGTGAGGTTGATCAGAATCATTACTGCACTCAAAATTGTCTCACATTTCACCTTTGCATCTTCAAATGTATTACATGGTTTTTAATGATTGTTCTAGCTTCTGATACCTTGTAAAGAAGTGTCTCCACTGTTTTTCTTTTACTACTTGTTCTTAGCTTCTCCCAAAATGTACATGTCCTTAGCTGTGTCTCTGTCCTCATTATTAGAAGGTACATACAGGAGGTGAGGGCAAAGTAGTCCAAGTGTGAAGCACTGTTAAACAAACACCTACCAAGAGTATACAACCTTCAGATTTGTGTGAGGTTGAATAGGATTGGTCAGGAAAGAAGCAGAAACACAATTGATTAAATGCAAATACTTGCAAATATTCATATATTCAGTCTTCAAAGTCTGTACAAATACCGACTGTAATATCATCTTTGTCACTCGTTGCTTTGATCTTGTCAGTCATCTGGGTTAACATCCTTTTCTATTACAAATTTAGGCTTAATTTCATTGTCTTTAAAGTTCCATACTGTTCCACCTCTCCCTACTCATTTGAACTTCAAGTTGCTATTCTTTCTATTCAGCGCTTCTATAATCAACCGTGTCAAAGAGTGAAACCAGAAGAATTGAAATTTAGATGAGCACTGTGAAGTAAGCTAACTTCTCCGTCTTCCAAGACAGAGTAATTGTTCCAAAATAAATTAGTGCTTATTACATAATAGAAGGAACACACACTGAGTTTTACCAGCACAGCTATATAATTTTATTTTTTCTGCTAAAAATATTCTAGTCTATCCCTCTCCATAGATAAACCATTTTCTAGAGGGGGTTTCTCTGCAGGCTTCTGTCAGATGGAACACTCCCTTTAGGAGTAATCCCTAGGAATGCTTGGCAAAAGTTTGGGTTTCAGATGTCCTCATAAAAGGCAAAGAACTGAAACAGACAACTGAAATAGTAATGTCTGATGCCATCAGTGCTAATATTGACTGATCATATCTGCGAGGGCCCTTCAGATGGTTTTTCCAGTTGGGAAAACATATTTCTGACATCTTGGGTGCATTCCACCAAAAATGCACAGAAGCAAAAGTCAACTGAAAAGCCACATTCAGTATAAGGTTAGTGTTCTTTCTGCCTGTGAACTGCTCTCGACTTTGTTCACTCATATGTGTTTTTCTCATTTTTCTTCCATAGCTCTAAATTAGCATCAGATAATAGGATCTGTGCCTTGGCATAAGATTAAGTTTTCCCAAAAGTTCATTTACAGCTAATTAAGAGTTTGTGAAACAGAAGTGAAATATGCAGCCTCTTTGGTTCTATTTGAGGGTCTTAAAAACAGTGATTGATGGATGGAATTATCATTCCTTCAGCTCTTTATTACTAACTCTGATGTAGCAATGTAACATTCATGTTGTCAGCAGCACCTCCAGACAACTTCCTGCTATTACTTTGATGCAATTGTCATATGAGATGCATGAGACATTAATAAATTGGATCCTGTTGGAGCAGGAAGTGAAGATTCTTTTTATTCCTACAGTTGTAGTTGTGTGGAAGGGATGTGAACTTTATATCTTGTATCTCAAAAAAAAAAAAAAAAATCCTGTGAAGTTCACTTTAACAACAATTTATACTCCTGCAAAACACTGCAATACCATCTCATCAGAGGCAATTCTAAGCAGGCAGGCCCAGTAGTCAGTGATGAAGAATCCATCAGAGGCAGGATATGAGCATAGGTGTAAATACATCCTCTCACACCACCACCTGTGCTGAATGCAGGTTTTTAACCCTAATATGTTAAAAAGTGTTGAGAAGTAAATTATATGTTATAATGACGGCTTCTCTAAATTACACAGTTTGTCTTAGTCATTTGTAGAATTTAGTTCATATTTGTAAGTATTTGAATGATTTCTTTTAATAGTGATAGTGTAACAGGAGAGTTACTAAAAAGTTGGAAGGTTCACATGTAAAATCTATTGTTATTTAGTAATTTATTCTTATTCTTTATTTTCCTTTTTTTAATATCTGCTTTTTTAGAAAGGGGAGGAATATATTTTGAAGTACTTATGATTGAATTCTTGTTGGTGTTTGCTTGTGCAGAATGATGAAGAGGCGTGAAAGTTAAATGTGCTTCATACCATCATTTTTTCCTCTTGATTGCTTTCATACCAACAGTAGATGTCCATTGAAGGGACACAAATATTTCCCTTTAGCAAGTCATTCCACTGAAAATAATGGAAGTTTATTTAAATAGTGTAGCTGTGAGGAGACAAAGTGGGGAGTAAACACAGGAGAGAATAAGAGCAGAAATGTGGTCAGACAAAGAATGACTTTATTTATATGCAGTGAATTTTTTTAACATTTTACACATAATAAAATTAGTAGCAAATCAACTACCCATTGATTTGTCTAAAGCATTGGGAATGATAATTTGAAATTTGTTGTGGCCATGGATGCTATTGATTCTTCTTCTTCGTGCACTATTGTGCTAAAAATCAATTACTTAATATTTTACATTATACTGGTAAATTATTTTATTAAGTCTAGATTAAGAATTATGATGGATATAAGTGTATGTGCTAAAACATAATGATGAAATGGATTCTTCTCACAAGTTTAAATAACCATTCTGATGAGAAGAATGATTGCCAAAATTAAAGCATGATAAATAAGACTCAGGAAGGCTTTGCAGATGTGGCGAATCATTACATATTACTTTGTTTTTCAAAATGAGTGTTGATCCTGCTGTTGCTTATTGTGCAGAACTTACATTAAATTATATGGAATTATATGCACAGGAAAGCTGCATTGTAGAAGATCTGGGGGTTTATTACCCTTACACCTCTACTAATGGGAATTACAGGTGTGGTTTGGGGCAAAACCACTACCCTTATGAAAAAAGTCTAGCTACATATGAAGGACTTACAGTTCTCAAAAAGGCGAATCTCTGTCAAGTAAGAAAATGTTGTCTCTCCCTTCTCCCTTGCAGTGATCAGATGTGAGCATTACTGAGGAAATTTTTTTTCATGTTGAGGAACCAATCAGAAAGATTCTAAATCAGGGGAAACTTTTCATCAAAAATCCTTATTTTGTTTACAATACAAACAAAAAAAATATTAAAAGAATACTACTAAAGATCAGGCACCAAAAATTTTTAAGACACCTGGATTAAAACAATTCTGTAACATCAGGGCTATACCTCTGCCAGATTCAAAGATTCAGGTGAAAACAATGAATTGACAAAGCTCTTCCGAATATAATTTAATGAATTAAGTATAATAACCTTTGTGGTCAGAAGCATTGCAAATACAACGTAAGAGTTTCCTAGATTAGAGTTCCTTCTTTCTGCTTTGAAATAATCCATATTATTAAGGGAAGTAACTGCTTCTGTTACTGGAAATAACAGCTTAACATCTCTGAAATGCTTCAAAACCAGGGATGCACAGCTTATGAAACAGAGTGACTGGGGAAAAAAAGAATAAATCCAATTATTTTTATTTTCATGATTACACTAGTAGAAGGACAAGCCTATGCCTGATTTGTCTGCTTTAATGTTTTCACCAGTAGTGCTGCTCCTATTTGAACAGCAGTCCTGCTCCCAGTGAAGCCAGTAGCAGCAGTGCAGCTCCCTCAGCACTCAGGCTGCACTTCAGGATGCTAAGCACCCTGCTATCCTTGTCACAGCTCCCTGTTGTCCATGTTAATTTTGATATGTAGCCGTGCCAAATGAGGCAAAGATGATGGTGAAATGCCAGTGAGGCCTGTTTGTTCTCTTCATACAGAGAACACTAAAAGCTCCTGAGCCCTGCCAGTTCCCCATCGTGACTCACAGGAGCTGCTGCATTTTGGTGACTGAGGAACTGCCTGAAGTAGGTAACCAGCATGCAGTGCTTGTACAATGTCAGCATGAAAATATGGAGCACTAGGCATGGCTCTGTCCTAGGGCCATTCCCCAAACCATGGACATCTTGTTTGACAAAGAGCAGGTCATCTTCCTGGTAGGACTGACGCAGCTGGTGGCTTTGCATAATGATACAAAGACAGCCTGTGTAAACGTGGAACCAAAGAGGATGTCTGGGGAGACTTGGATACATGTAGAGTGGGCAGTATTCCTGCTATGGATTATGTTTTCTGTTAGCTGAAATTATCTGGAAACTTTTTGCATTATTTTGTCACCGGTTTGGGGAATGACAGTCTGAAATTTGTTATGAGGTTATTCAGCATAGGTGGTCTTTACAGTGCATTTAGCCTTAAGGGTGTGTCTGAAGATGCTCTTACAAGATAGCACAGAGGTAGATGTTAAAGACACCAAAAGGAAATAGCCTATTTTGTTCGTGCCTTTTTCTATGTCCAGTTTTGAACGTCGTGTGTTTGGCTCCGCTAACAGTCACTAAGTGCACCGGTAAAATAATAAATTTTAATTGGAAATTAAGCCTGACAGGAGTTGGGACGCAATGAAATTGTGAAGATGAATGACTTACTAAATTACTCAAACTGCCATGGCATGTCAATAATTCTGCTGATATTAAAAATAACGATTGTACAAGAAGGCAAGGTAAACAATATCACATATTTATAACCCTCATAGTGCCTGGCACGATTAAGTGAGAAAGCTGTCAGTCTGCGCATCACAAAAAAAGAAAAAACCAAGAATTACATATTATTTTTCCTCTCAAAACTTAGGAGTATTTTTGCCCACTTACAGGCACTTGCTTTCTTCAAAATTAGTGCTTAAATCTTCAGTCATCATAAGTTATGTTTTGATCTACCATTTTGACATAAATGTGCTGCAGCTTCTTTAATCTGTTGCAGCTCACTTGGCCACAAGACTTTCTTCACTAATAACAGAGCACCAGCTGTATTAGCTGCATCTGTCTTAGATAAATGTAAGTGAAAATGTTTCTTGTAGTCACTGAACATTTTAGGTTTTACTGAGAAGCAAACATTTTTGGGCTGCTCCTGATGCCTTTGAGAACAGCTTTTGTTTTTTGTTGGTTTTTTTTTTTTTTTTAATTCTCCTCTGTGATTCAGTTTCAAAGCAGAGACTTCAGGAGAAACAAAAGTCGGGGAAGGAAAGGAGTGGAAGAGTAGCAAAGAAAGAAAGGAAAGGTGCCGTTAAGAAAAACTTCAGCTTGTAACATAAGCACTAATGAAGTGGGATGCCATGAAAGGATGAAGGAATTTGAGACCCAGAATAAAGGGACTCAGAAAGAGATAAAACAATTGTGATTGACACAGAAAGGTGGAACTTACCAGTAGCTAACACAAAAAAGACATTTGGAATAAGAACAGTCTGCTTATACCTCTTGGTTCTTGCTGTCCAGCCCATTTGAGAAATATTAGTGGAGAAGGGCAGTCTACAAGACACAATGGAAGGTGTAGAGGGCTTTCATTATGTATATGCATGTAATGTGATTGTTGACCTCAATTGATGACACCTTTTTGAATTCACTGAGTTCTTCAGGTGAGACAAATCAGAAAATATATCAGTGGCATTATTTTCATTCTGTGCAGAATGAAAAAAAATATCAGTGCTTTCATGTGTAAGTATGTGTAGTACTTGTTTTATAGTGAATTACAGTCTATAAAATGCAAGCTATTTCAAAAACTTCCAGTAATTAATGTTATGGATATTACTCATACATAAATAAAAGAGTTTGCAGAAGACTGATTCAACATTAAAAGTGAAGTTTTAATGCATAGAGCATTAGAATGTTTTCAAATGCTTCAAATTGTGGGAAAATGGGGGTTTTTTCAGAAGTTACAATAAAGTGACTAGTAGCTTTATCAATTTAAGAAGTCTTCTTTGTGCTATTTACTGAGGTATTCTTGGAGTTTGTGTTATGTCATCCTCAGTAGCTGATTTGTTTGAAAAAGACATTTAATGCTTCTTGAGGCAAAAATATAAGTTTTAAGAAACACTAGTTCTGACCAATATTTTACTTGACACAGGACTTCTGGTTCTGAGAGACTGGTGTGAGTGGTGATGTTTTCATGATCACTGAACAGAGAGAGGTGAATGTGGTACTGTGTAGAAGAGAGTAGGACATTGTTGCATAAGGAGATCCA
Organism: Taeniopygia guttata; assembly: GCF_048771995.1. Taxonomy (NCBI): domain Eukaryota; kingdom Metazoa; phylum Chordata; class Aves; order Passeriformes; family Estrildidae; genus Taeniopygia; species Taeniopygia guttata. Next base: position 101,808,138 of record NC_133026.1, read on the forward strand.
GGAAGGAAAGAGGCAACTTGCCAGTCCCAATTACAAATAACAAATCCCCCAATTTAGAGGAGAGATCAGTTCAAATCAGGAGGAAGACCCAAAGCATCCATGGGTTTCAGAGCATCTCATAAGGTAAACTCAAAAGCATTTATTTTCTCAACTTAAATTCCAGATATTTCTGACACATGGAATTTGAAGGGTATAAATTTGGTCTGCAAATCACTCAGTGCATGACTGGAGGGCTTGGGAATGTGCAGATGCTGCAGTAAAGAAGACTGGAAGACTATCACTTTTTTAATTAGAAAAAGAGAATGCTAGACTGCTAGACAAAAAAAAAAAATCTTTAGTTCAACAGTGTTAGTTTCAAACTAGGAGACTGAGAAACTCTAAGAGGGCTCAAAGCAGAGGCAATTTGCCTGAAAGCATGTGAAAGTGAACAGATTACTCTATTTGCACCAGTTTAACAAAAAAATGAGGTTAATTTTTAACTGGATAACTTTCCCCATAATCCAGTCTAGGAGTATGTGTTTATGTACAGCTACAGAAAGCAAGCATATTTAAATGGGAATAATTAAAATAGCTATTTGTATACATGACCTGCACAGACACTCTTGCCAAGATCATTTGCTCTGAAGATTATATTCCTGCTGTTTGAATGAAGATCTGATTTCATTTAGACAAACCTTTCACTGCTTTTTAATAACAGATGAGAGACAATGCTACACATTAACTGTATGGCTAAAATGTCACACATGCTGAACAGAAATCATTGTCAAAGCAAATGAGCATTTGGATGATACAATGATAAGAATAATGTAATTAAATTCATTTTCATACCACTGATTTTATCGCCCCATTTTCACACTGTTCCTTCTAGCCATATGCTTTGTTTCCATCCAAATCTGCTCATTAGGGAAGAGTGACTAACATTTGTTCCAGACAATGCCGAAATCAGGTCCTGGGCTTGTTGGAATAAGGTTTAATTCATTTGAAGAAATAGTAATGTAGTAAGAAAGAAGAGAGGGAGAAGCTGATATAAAATGGAAAAGCCCATGAACACAGCTGGGTAAAGAACTGGGGAGCTGAGGAGGCAGATGATCAAAAGGATTTGGAAGAAAAAAATAAAGTAGGGGAAAATGAAAAAGACATAAACAAGGATGAAAGGAAAAGAAGGAAAAAGGATAAGAAGGGGAGAATGAAAAGGAGCCTGTTAATGGTAGCTGGAGATAAAAGGGGAGAGGGAGGATAAGGCATAAAATGAGACAGAATTTAATTATGCATACTTTTCTTTAAATGGCCATCTAGCCTCTAGCTCTGTGGGCCAAGTGTCTGTTTCAGTTCGATTGGTGGAACAAGCTTGTTGTGTATGACAGCTTAAATATTTAGCAGCAGTGGTACACTGAAAGGAGCTCACTGTTTTTATGGAGGCACAAGGCAGGATGCAATGTTGGGGATCAGACTGCTAAAGGAGCAGGAACTCAAGTAGCAATACTCACCCCCAGGGCCATGCTGGCAGGATCTCACATGCATTCCTATGCCAGTGGGAAAGTGGCACTTGTGAAACTGAGAGCTCCTTTACTCTTTCCTGAGGGTGGAGATGTGTTTTGACTGTTTTGTTTGTCAGGACTCTCAGGGCCAAAGTACTTGGTCTAGTATTTCTTAGAGTTTTGTGTACCTGTTTCACTGTAGCACTCCATCAAGCTGTCTTATTTGCTGCAGCCCTTGTCTCTGCCTCTAAGTGCAAAGGCTTTCTGGCGTGATTTTGGCAACGTGGTTCCTTCCCCTCCCTCAAAATTAGGCATTAAGAGGGGAACCAAGGAATCATTCACTGATCAGAACTAGCTGGTTGTTGTTACGAGCTGGGCAAGTTAGGATTCAGCCTTTCTGAGTTTAGCATTTTTAGGATTGGAATCTTGCTGTTTTATTAAAACTAACAGCATGCAAAGGTTTTTCTAATGGCTAAGTTTATAAAAAGTTGTGTTTAGGGAAGTCCTGGAGATCACAGATGAAACTTTCATCTCCACTCTTAGATAAAGGGATCTGTCTTTATCCTCTTGCAGCAGTATGCTGGGGCTTGAAAGGAGCATCATACATTCCTGTAGGAATAGCTGGTCAGGGTGGGAACCACTGCCACACTAATACTGACCCCTCCATCTGAGGCCTTTTTGGGAACAAACCACAGAAGAGCCTCTGTGAGATGCATCTTCTCTTTGTCCCAAATGTTCTCAGGTCAGAAACTAAAAATAGTTTATTTTCTCCTGTTCTGCTCTTTCAGAAAGGAAGCACCATTGTCAGAAATGTTAAAAGAATTGCTCTAGAGTCATGATGACTCAGAGCATTGAACTGGTCTTCATGATAAGGATAATAAGATTTTACATTTTGAGGCCTGTTTTCCAGTTCAATCAACATCAACAGTCTTTGGATCTATTTTTCTTTTAATATCTCTGATACTGTTGCAGTACATTACTTTTTGATAGTGGCAGTGGGGGGATATCTTACTGTCTATTCCCACCATGTAAATAATGTGTATAAATGTGCAATGCATTTCATCTCTCCAAATGTGTGTAATTTACAATAGGACTAAACTTGCTAAACAGTGAGTTCATGACATGCTCTGGCCTCTTGGTCCCTCAGCAGCAAACCATAGTGCCTTTTCTGTCTATACAAACTTTCTTTATTTTGATTAGAAAAGTGAACAGAATCTGTTGGATATTTATGACTGGGTCTCACATGACAGTACAGGATGACCAGCAGTTTACACATAACCAGAAATGCCAATTTCCTTCTTTTGTCCAAAAGGCTGCTTTATGTAATGCTATATTAACTTTCTTTAAGGCTGTGAGATTTAAGGTTATTTCAGCTCTGCTTTTCATTAGCTTTCTTTCCCCCTTACTCTGTTGTCTCATTTTTCTCTCTCTTCACTTTTTGTAGCTCTGATTCTGTCTCCTTTAAGAAAAGGTTTCTAATAGCATCCCACTATTTCCTAAATGAGTTCAAGTCCATTTGGCTTAGAACCCAAGTGCCAGAAGGCCACTGCTAACATTTTTACCAGTCCTTGAGATCTCATCTGAACCTCTTCTGAATACATGCGCAAGGTGGGAGTTTAAAAGGTCACTTAGGGCTAGTGAGATAGTCACATTCTGTTAGAATTCAGTGCATATACTACTACCCATTTCACAGCAAGTTGGTCCTGCTTTGGAACTAAGCGAAAACCACAGAGAAAAGATAGAAGCCACCTATTGTCCTGAATGTTGAGGTGTGTAAAATGCTGGTGACTTTCTACACTTTTACGGAGGTGCTATCTTTTATGTTTCTGCATGCTTGGTATATTCTTACATACGTGTATAGTCATAACATCTGACTTGACATGCACCCCTTTTCATGTATATTTGGGGAAAATAAATATGTCTGCAGGTGGGGGAGAATCAAATCTAACCAACAAAAAGGTTGAGTTATTTCGGCTGCTGGAAAAATAATTAGCAGCTGTCCTTTTTCTGCTACTGAGAGGCAATCCAATAAAAGAATGCTCATATGACATATAATATACATATAAGAAACTTGCATCCAAAGCACTTTTATGGACATTATGGCTATTAAGCCTATAGGTTTGCTCTTTCACTTAAAAAAAAAAAAACAACATGAAGAAAAGACAAGCAAAGGGGACACAGAATGTTAACCTGCCCTCAGAGCCAAGTCTAATTTTTGTATTTAAGCAAAACCTCTCAAGGGACTTCAAAGAAAGCTTTACCAAGTCATCTAGAGAAACAACTAAATTGAGTCAGAAAAAAGGGAATCATCACACCTGCAGTTCCTGCTTTTATCAGTATTTAATCTCTAGACATTTTGTGGAGAAAGAACTGGAACCCAAATTCTCTGCAGGTTTAAAAGTTACCAACCACTTGCCTATACAGTGATCCTTTTATTTTTTTCTTTCTATTTTTACAAGCAATTTTACCACAGGGATTTAGAGATTTTTCTTTTATTCTATAAACCCTGGAAGTAGACATTTCAACTATTCATTAGTTTTCCTCAAAAAACAAATACTTTTCCATAAATTGACTGTTTTAAGTAAAAGCTGTTTTGGTGTTTGATTCTTTCCACTAGCTTCCTTATTTGTAATACCAGCATGGCTACATTTTAAAGATCATAAACACTTATTGTTCTACTTCAAGAAGGAGAATAGAAAATTATTCTTTTTACTTCAGTCAATAAGATAATGTTCAAAATGACTCACACATTTCAAATTCAGATTTTTAGGGGTTTATGTTTGTTTTGTAACAAGTAAAAAACAAGTCTTAATAGACCTAAAAATGTGAGTTCAGATGTGTTATTAAATCATATATTAATGTGAAAGAATATGGTGAAAATGTTATTCAGAACCAAGATGTAGGCTGTCTTGTCCTCCAAAATCTACAGCCAACATTTAATCAAATTTCGAAACATTTACAGAAGCAAACATATTCAGTGATCTGTGTTACCATCAGCCTGTGGTAAGCAAACATGAAGAAGGAAATCATAGGCTGTTAAGAGCCTGTGAGAGCTTGCTTAGAGGTTGATGTCACTAATATGTTTCCGAGGAGAACTAAGGCAACATCTGCATTTCCAGAAATGGTAAAATAGTTTTAAAGCCATTTGGGTTTCATTCTGCTCTTAAAGCCGTGCTATGTCTTGAATGGAGCACAACACTGGAGAAATACTTTTTTTATATAACTATTTTTAGTACAGAGGATGGAGTTACATCCTTCTTTGTTCTCCTTATAAAATCTTAGGATTGTTGTAGCTGCTTCAGCCAGCTATTGGCTTAGCTGGCTTCTGCTCCAGCCATCATGGAAGGAGTGCAAGTAGGGATGCTGTCAGTCAAGAAGGCAGTGAAATGGTGAGTTTGAGCCTCTGTGTCTATTAAGCAGTAACAAGTAAATAATCTCCCTTTGAATGATTAAGACTGATTTAGCACTCACTATGACACATTTTCTCAAAAATTGCAGGATTATTACAAGGAAGGAGAAAAATATAGGGCTATGTCTGCTAAGAAGTTACTCAGAACTTAGATGCTTTTCATTCCCAAATTCTGCAAATATTCTTTGCAATATCAATAAAAAAGACAAGCTTTGATATGCTTTTTCAGTAGAATACTATTTGTAGTTACATAAACATAACTGCTTCTGTTGAGTTATAAATGCCAGCTATCTGCTCAATAGGTGGATCATTTTGGCAGCTGAATGTGAGTTAAACTGGACTGCTTCATGTGTCTTTGCTGACTCAGTTCTGAAGCATGCCAAATTTCATTAACAGGTACCCAAAAAATTAATCTGATTTTTTCATTCTTTTCACTATTATGAAAAATTCATTGTCTCTGTGTAGTGGCAGTCTGCTTTAAAAAATGGAGATGGTGAAGTTAAAAGTTATTTAGTCATGAGTGAAAAGCAAAAGTAAAAAAAAAAATTGCACAGAGAAATTGCTTTGCAAAATTGATGTAACTGTACATATTTAAAATTGTACACAAATTTTACGTAGTAAATCATTTAGCACATTGTTTCATTTGCTGCATCCAGCTTCTTACTCAGGTCTCTTCTTGTTCCCAGATAAGCTTTCAGGAATAATAAATACCCCTTAAGGGAAAATGTTTTAAAGCAAATAACAACTGCCAAATAATTTATCACATGTAACCACTGGTCTCCATCCTTAATTACTAGCATTTCATTCCAGTGCTTGTTTAAGAGAAGTTAAGCTTAATGTATGTTCTCTGTATTTTTTTTTTTTTTGCGGGGGGGGAGAGTTCTTTTCATCATGTATTCAGAGTTTGAACCAGACTGTCCCTTTTTTGTGAACAAAAGCATTTCAGTGGGACTTTGCCTATGGGACCCTGTGGCAGAGAGAATCCTATTTTATTCTTGGCATGAGACATACAAAAGAAGTCCTTATTTGATTCAGGTTCAATAAACAATGGTGCTTATTGGTACTTATTTGCATGGGGTAAGCTCTATGCTTAACTTTTGGCTAGTTCAAGTTTTGCCTTCTGTTCAATATTTATTTCTTTAATTTATTTAGTGCAGCGCTATTTGGATGGTGTTTTTCTGAGAACTGAAACAGAATTAATAGTCTGACTCCTTGTGGTTTCACTGAACTTTTTTCAAGGTCATAGCAGTTTACTAAGACTTGCCTGTAAGATTCAAGTTACCAAGAATTCATTCCAATTTTAAAATGGTTTGGCTTTGAAGAAAAAAGAGGGAGGAAAAACCCCATGCATTTTCATCTAGTTTATTTCACTGAGATATTGAATAACAAAAGATAACATTCTGCATTCATCAAACAGATAAAATTCCTCTGATGTAATGGGTTTGTGTAAGCAAATGTCTTCTAGGTTTTGGTGTGTATGAGGAAAGAAGTTTTAAAGGGGTAATTTCAAATGGTGTTATAAATCAGTCTTGATTACACAAAAATAAAATATGTGATCCTTTACTTGCAGTTTATTCTCTTAAAGTCACATCGTCCTCTGGAGTCACAGAGCAGAAGATGAACAGGAGTGATCCTGACCATTTGTACTGCTGATGTGTTTAGCTCACTTTGTTAGCTCTTTAACCAATAGGTGATACTGAAAGCTGGGCTCTGCAGCGGTCTGAGCACTACACATGGCTTAAGGTGGATACGGCTCCCAGGACAGATTTAGACAGGACTTAGTCTGTAGCATGTAGGGAACATGCTGACTGTCATGTCATCTAGGTGGGAAATGGAAAGGACAACATCTCTGTTTCTGCCTAGGCTACTTGAATCTTGCTGTGATGCAAGTGTGACACTACCAATTCAGAAAGACAGTGACTGACCTCAGCTACTATACACCAGCACACGGCCACACAACAAGAACTCCATCGCCAAGAGATGCCTGAAAACGCTTGCGGCCTCTTGCCCTTGACTTGCTCCCACTGATCCCTTGTTCGTTGATCTGAATTTCTGATCTTGGAAGTCATGAAATGAAACTTGTGTTCTCTTTGGGGTTGCAAAAGGGCTCCTGGCTACCTGTGAGCTCTTACACACATACCTGGGTTTGCCTTAGGTGTGGGTATACAGCTGATCAGGTGGTTTGTGCCTGCTTAGCAGTCTAAATGTGAGTACAAATTTTAACAAGGGCAGGGACTAAACTGACAAAAACCCATCATTTTCATCATTTAAGAGGACTAGACAGAAAACTTCTTTTTAACACAGAGGTGGCAATATAGCCCTCATTTGAGTGGCTTGCACATGGAATAATAAAACACAAAACATTGCCTAGTCTCTGTGGTGGAGCTGTAGAGGGGAAGGGTACTTCTTAATTTGTCCCCTGAAGCAGCAAGATCTATAATCAGGTAGTAAAATGTTTTTCTGAATAAAAACTAGTACATTTCATTCAAAGTATATAATAAGATAAAGCTATTTGAAAACTGGTTACACCATAATGAGCGTGCTTTATGTTCAAAGCAGAGGGAGCAGGGCTGCATTTTAATCAGCACTGAAGTTAGATTAGTGGATTTTTTTTTTCTCTGAATGTAGATATTTCTAAAAATAAAGGAGTAGTTTGCGGTTTTTTTTAAGGAAAACCATCTTAGCAACATTTTTTACATATAAATATGGGAAAAGGCAGTGGATGTGCCAAGGAATATATTAGAATTGAAGCAGTAATAAGTTTTAGTATCTATAGATATATTAATTAATTTTCATTTGCTTGTATCTCATACTATACGTTTCCTTAAATAGCTTGAGGATTTATCTAAAGTGGTTGTTCCAAATTTCCTCATCTATTTTCACCAACAAATTCTATAGCAAATATAGGATTATGCTGCTATAATGAGTAAAAAAAAAAAAAAAAAAAATCACTGGCTGGGCTCAAATATATTTGAAATAAGTCCAGTGTCTGTCTTTTCTTTATCACAATATCTTTATCACATACTGCAGATACTAATTTCAGAAAAGAAATCATTAAAATACAAGTAAAAAATTAAAAATATGTAAGAAATTAGATTAAAGTAGCTAAAGAATTTCATAGAACTGCAAGAAAAAGATTGTGTTTTGCTTTGTTTTTCTAGACTGTAGGGGAGACATTATCCACAGAATCATAAGAAATAAAGCCAATATAACCTAGATTTATTCCTAAGAGAAGGCTATGTTAGGAAATTACAAGATAATCAAATCTCCACTATAAACAAATAGGAACATTCTAGGCACAGTTTTGTAAAGAACCAAGGGGCAATATTGACAGCATAAGGTTTTACTGGGGAAATGAGTGCAAATCTCTGGAGGACTAGAAGAATTCAATGCTAACTGCTGTGAACAGTGAAGGTTTTCCTTAGAGAAAAACACCACTGAGAAATTATGATTAGCTGTTTCCTAATGTAAGTTTGAAAAAATTAATGCAAAAAACAAAAGAAGGTAGTGTGGTAGTAGAAGGTTTCTTGAATGACTTATTGTCCAATTTTAAAGCACTGACAGAAATTAGTAGAAAATTCATATTCAGTATTGCTTACCTCTGTTGTTTATTGCTTACTTTTATAGCTACTTCCTCTACTTACATAAGCAGAGCAATTTATACCCTTCTGGCATTTATAGATTTAAGTTCTCTCATTCCCAATTATTCATTCTTTAGAGACTGAAAATCAGCAGGCATTGTGGGCAGTCTCAGAATAGTATCAGGCACAATTGCATGAAGTGTAATTTGAAGTAGGACCCAGGCCTTGGAGTGTGAACAGAGCTTGCTTGTGTCCTATCTGAAAAAAAAAAAAAAAAAAAAGTATATATATTTAAACCATAAAAATAGCTAACAAACCCTACAGATAGCTAATAAGCCCTGCAGATAATTAATAAATCCTACAGGTAGCTAACAGGCATCACAAGTGTTGCCCATTGATCACAGAAGGAATCAGCATCTGGCAGTTCTGGCTGTTTGTTATGCAGCTCGAAGTGCACGTTGCTCTCTGGAACTTCCATGCCCACAAAAGCTGGAGGAAAAATTCTGCCTCTCCCAGTGCCGGGACTGCAGCTCAGATTCCTGCTCCTGATGGTGGAGGCTGTTCCCACCAGAATCTGCAGCAGAGGAGAGAGTGTTTGTAGTTGATGACCCTGCTATTAATTGATCCAAGTGCTAGCTTGCTGACCTTCAGGCATATAGTCATATTATCCACGAAGCCTGACTTTTACCCTGCACTAACTGTGGGATTTCTGGAGGCAAGGTTTTGAGGAAAATTCCTGTGAGTTGATGTTTATTGATGTTTGCTGTGAAATATCACACAAACTGTGTTTGATAGACACATTTTTATAGATCTTGAATTAAAGTGAAATACCACACTTAAAAATGAAGTGTTTTGCTTGTTGTTCTATCCTGGTAAGCAGAGGATTAAATGCATTAAATGTATTTTTTGGGTTGTAGGTCCAATTTGCATCGAGAATCCTGCCGTATTAACTATTATTCAACTTTGTGTGCAGACAGTTCATGGGAGCTGTGTGGAACAAGTCTGTATGGAACTGTGCAGAGCCATATTTAATCTTAAAACAAAAAGGTGCAAAACATTTGCTAATGTAATACCAGTGATACTTAAACAAATGTAAATGTTTGCAATGCAGTGCATAAACCTTATGTGTATGATACACCATCACCACATTTTAAAAGATGAGTGACTATTCAAGAGAAGGCAAATTTCTACCAACCAAAAAAAAATATTATAGAATCATTGAACAGTAGGAGTTGGAAGGAACCTTTAAAGGTCATCTAGTCCAGCTCCCTTGCCATGGAGGGGAGCATCTTCATCTATATCAGGTTGCTCAGAACCCCATCCAACTTGGGGGATGTTTTCAGGGATGGGACATCTGCCATCTCTCTGGGCAACCTATTCCTGTGTTTTACCACCCTCACTGTTAAAACAGGCTGAGTGGTGACTATCCCAAGGAAAAAAATCCATGTACTTGATTTTTGAATGTCGATAATTTTCTACTTCTCTACTCAAATCAATCAAAGCAAAATAAGTCAATGATTAAATTTGCAGGATGGTCAATTGATCAGTACACTTTTAATACACTACATTTAATAACCACATGGCTTTCAAAGCATGCTAAAATTTCCTGATTTCAGTACATAAGCACTATTAAAAAACTATAATATCATAGGAGGCTTTTCTACATTTCTTTCTTCCAAATTTATAGAAACTGTCTCAAGTCTTCATCTGTCTAAAAATATCTACAATCAACTTTAATTTTATTTGTTGGATATGTGCTACACTTTTCATATCAGTTTAATAATCCTAATTTTCCTACTAATCAGCACTGCATGCTTTAAAGAGGCATTCCTACCATCTACTTCATGCAGTACAGAGCATGTTGAGTAGTGCAGTCAAGCCTTCCTATATTAGAGATATCACCAGACAGTGATTCAGGTCACCTGCAGCTAAAAATATACAGTGTGAATCTCTTACTGGAGGTCTTAGAAATAATCTGACTTAAGTTGTAAATTAGTTTTCTTCCAAAGGGCCTTTTCTATCACCAGCATTCGGTTCACAGTTCAGAAAGGAATTGCCTTTACACCCTCAAGCACAAGTAACAGCACTGAAAAGTGACAGAACACATACGGATGACTAAAGCAAATCCTTTTGGCTATTGCAGCTGATCTTGTGTACATGTATGCCTGGAAATACTTGCTTTCCTATTGAACATGAATCCTTTGTCTCAATCATATTAGTAAATCAAATGCCCTTTGAATGATGTGAATATTACTTCAAATGCCTCATTTTTTTTAAGGTATAATTTTAAATATTAAATTTCTTTTCATCTCACTCTGTTGTGTTTCTGGTTTGGCCATGCCTGCAAGATCCTCCTGGAACAGATAATATGTAATTTCATATGCTCTATAAATTGATTATGAGATCAGAACACAACCTAAAGCCATTGGCAAAAATCTAATGAACCTTCATGAGAGGCCATCGGTTTTTAAATATTTTGTAAGCTGGTATTAAAAGTCATTGATCTCCGTAGAGATGCCTCTGGGTCCCTGCTTTTGTGAAAATGCTCAGGCCTTTGTAATCTCAGCCATTTGCTTCCCACCTCCCTGATGTTTCTTAGCTATTTTATTTTGTTTTACTTTATTAACTGTCCTGTATTTGAAAGATCATGACACAATAATCCATCATGTCTAAAGTTAACTACAGGTTTGTGAAAATCCAAATATGTTAAATCTGCTGGCTCTGTCTATACCAACAGTTATTTCATTAAATACTATGATTTGTCTGAGATGATTTACCTTTCACAAATCCACAATGACTCATGCTTATTAAATTGTTCTCTTCCAAACTGAGTGAATATTTAAGATAGGCAAAAATAGCATCTTAAAAGTTCTGCTACCATTGGATCAGGCTTTGACATACTTAAACTGACTACTAAGTATCTTCCTTCACTAAATTCCAGTGGGGATTTCTTTTTCAAAGTAAGTTATTATTAAGCCTGCATAAAGGTGGCAGAATCTTTCTCATGGATGTTTTTCTTAAGATTTACTATGGTGTTAATCACTACAATTTCTGAAACTGATCCATTTATGATCTAAGTTACTTTTCTTTCTTCTCAGCTGGTGAGACATTTTTAAGTGCTTATTCATGATATTTGAAAGCTCTAGCTATCTAAGACATATTATTTGCTGTTCACAAAGACAAGGCATTGGATACTTTTGTACCTATCTATGGAGGAGACAGAAAAACTTTAAAGCCCTGGGAAGACTAACTGTAAGAAACTGATGAAACATGTTGAAGAGTATTTATTTTACCGTCTCTCTTGATGATTTCAAAATGTACCTGTTTTTAAAACTACATTTATTTTAGTATAACTATCCTAAACTCTCCTTTAAAAAAAAAAAAAACAAAAAAAACCTGCTGATTCTTAGTTGATTTTTAAAAAATAATTATTTTACTTGCCACATGTGTTTCATATGCTGTCCAAGTTAGGCAAAGGTTAGCAATGTATGTGAAATCAGTGCAAGACTTTTATCACTGTTGTTGTTAAGTCCTTTTTATAACGTGTTTGCTTCTTCCCCTGCTCTGCTGGGTGAGTTAAGAACTTTTATTTAGTGCAGCCAGTTTTGTTGCCTGCAACAAACCTGGAAATGAAACTCAAGATAATTTTAGTAAGGAAGTAATATAAAAGGGGGTCTTTATTTGAAAGCCTTCAGAGGCAGTTAGGGAAAGAGGTCCACAGAAGCCCAGCCCCACCCCCCCGCCCCCCCACCAGGAGTGAGTAGAAAGTTACAAATATATATGTGAAGAATACAGAGAACATATAAAACAAAAAAAGGCAAAACCCAAAAGGCATCAGTTTTATGTAAGCTGTACAAGAACAAGAGGGCAGAGCTGGAGTGGAAAGTGAGATAGCATCAGTTAGTCTCTGAGACAATGAAAATTATTATCTTATAAATGAAAGAAGTTATGTTGGAAGAATGAATCCAAGAACAAAGAGTACAAAAATAAAGAGCAGGAAGGTGAGGTGACTACAGTACAAATGAAATCTTAATGATTTGAATTAATTCTTGTTTGTTCCAACATGCTGCACTGTTCTAATGATGAAGTTGCCAAAAATCTGGAATTGTTTTCAAAAGCCTGGGAAGCATCTCTAATTTGTGCATTGAAACATAAAAGAGCCTGTCCCTGGCACATGTAGAGACCAGAGACTTCCACTTCCAATGAGTTTCTCATATTTATGAATATATCTTCTAAAGAACAATATTCGCTCCATTAATTTCCATGTCAACACCACTCAGTAGTTCATTGAATTTAACTAGGAAAGCCAACAGCAACTCCTGCCTCCTGTTTCCTCCTTCCCCAACATTCTCAGGTCTTTTTTTCTTGTGCAACTGAGTACTACAGAAACAATCTTTCCTAAGGTATTTCAGTTTCAAGGGACAATGCTATATTAAAGCCATTCTGCTTATAGAACATTTTCTTTCTTATTGAAAATGTCTTAGGTGAAATACACCATGACAACAAATGTTTTCAAGAAACAAATTCCCCCAAAACAAATGAAATGAGCATTTACTGTTATGGTGGTACTATCAGAGTTTCCATAATAACGCCATTGAAGGTCATGTAAACTTTCATATTTCTCATTTCATGTTTCATCTAGTTCTACACCTATGTGTGTGTAAATTTGATATATTGTAGAAGTAGAGGCCTGGGAAGATTTATGTCATATGATTGCTTTCATGGAGTTATCCAGTACCACCTTCAACAAAGGTGGCATCGTTAACTAAGAGATCTCACAGAGCCTAATTTTTAGGAAAGATCCTTTTCTTAGCTAGAAATCCAATTTTCATCCTGCCTTCATAAATTGTTAAGTTTCTTCCTCTTAGGTAAGTTCAATCCTTTAGTTTAAGAATCTCTCTTTTCTCTTTGGTATCTATCCTTACAATAAAAGCACAGACAGCAACAAGGTGTGCTTGCCACAGCTTCTATGCTTTCTTCATAAGAAAAGATCTCCTTTCGTGGTGTGATTTCATTTTTTTTTTTTTCTGTGTTCCTTGTTCCTCTTAATCCTTTGGTCTCTTAGATTTCACACTGGTGCCTCTATATTCCTCCCCCCCTTCAGCTCATCTCTACATCCTCCACCTCTTCACCCTTCTGCCTCACACCACTTTCAAAAGCTACCTGCACATCCACTTTCTTCCTCACCTGCCATTGCAATATTAGGCTTTGAGCAGCAGCTGGCAGCCTGTTCCTCAGCTTAATTAAAGGTCACAGGAAATACCTGTATTTGGGACCTCAGTACTCTAGCTGCACTTGGAAAAGTGAGAGAAATTTTTTGATACGATTCAGTGCTGATGATGACTCTCAAAGTGGCTGCCAGGATCCATACACAACAACACCCCACAGAAATAATATATTTTCACTATTAAAAGGTAAAATGCATGGAACAAGAAAAAAAAAAAAAAAAACCAAACCTATTGCATGTGCTTTGCTATGTGAAACTAGGTCTTAAAGAATAACAAGTAATTGTCATTTTGTTTTCATGAACTAAACTTAGTTTTGCACCAGTGGCTCATAAAACCTATGCCAAGTAAGATGTCCTCAGAATTAAGGAGGAAGGAAAGAAGTCTCTGGTTTGGGAGGACAACACATCTATTCTCTCTCAAAAACATCTGAGAAACAAAAGATTCACCCTCTTCTGTTTAAAATCACTTTCCAGCTGGATCAGTTCTAAGTGTCACACATTCCAAATGTGTTTCATATACTTGGACAGTAGTGCTTTAATGTCATGAATCCTTCTGAATCATCTCTTCCAGCAGTACACCCAGAACTATCTTTCCCAGCAGGCTGAGAGCAGCCCAGTCTGGATTTGGGTTGCCCTAGCACACACACATGCAAATGCTGCTGTGGTGAGAACTGTACAGCAACAGGAAATTCTGCAGGAAACGTGAATGGCATAGGAAAATCCTGTCCAGCACTGAGTATCACAAACAGCAAATTAAGAGATGCTTACAGATATAATATCTGTGAACCAAAGAGGGGAAATTGTAGTAATCACACATTGTGTTTGAATAGTACTTTGTATTGTGAGAAAGCTTAGCATAATGTGGTATATAACTACATTGCAGCAGGCCTGTCATTTGGAAAGTGGGAGGGAAAGAGTTTATCCTCTCCTCCAATCCGTCCCTCATTTGACTTTCTCTTTGTAAAGTCATTTCAATAGCAAGCAAAATCTCACAGTGCAGTGAGCATGAATATAATCAGCTTTCAATGCCCTCACTTCCACTGGATTTTAAACAGCAGATTCCCCTGAGCACAGCAGAGTTTGATCAGAGTGCTTTTCTGAAATGGGGGCTCTGTTGTTGATGTTCAAAGAAAAACACAGTTCTTCAGGTGTCTACATCCCCTGCGTGACTGAGACATTCTGCTGGACTTGTCAGTCCTTGCAAGGATGAGGGTCTTCCACAGGGGTGGGAAAACTCAGGACTGTGCTGTGTACCCTTGAGGGACTGATGAGCTGTATGCAAGAGGGAGCTGCACAGAGTGATGTTCACTGAAGTACAAGCAGCTGTTGCCACCCAGCAGTCCTGGCACGGAACAGGAGTTGACAATCCAGGAAGTCTGCCTCCACAGATGCAAAGTTTCACATACTTTAATCTTTTCATGCAGATTTTATAAAATAAGAAGTATTAAAAGAAAAAGGCAACAATTGGAAGCTCCAGAAATAGTTTATATTAAAAAAACCCTCCTATTTTGTGTTACGTGAGCAAAGTTTGTGCTGGATTTCAGTTGCCAAAGAGCATATGAGCTGCCTGTGAAATGTCCAACATTCTCATCTGGAAAACTTTTAGATTTTATTCCTTTATTTGGCTTGAAACAAAGCTTTTCTTGCTTTTGTTAAATCTTTAACTGAGGTCTGGACCACAGGAAAAGTAAAAGGCAACATGCTGGCTAGAGGACATCATTTTATATTTTAGAAGAAGGATTTGGAGTGAAAACAGATGAAAGCTGTGGGGGCCCTGGTCAGATGGCAGTCAAAAAATCTCCAGGAGCCAGAAGGAACAGAGTCCAACATATTTGAATCCTGGGTCAGAAGAAATCAATGATCAGCTGAAACTGGGGATAATGCAAGGAAAAATAAAGAAACTGACGTTCCTTGAGGTATTGCTTCAGCACTTTGTATAGTGAATAAAGGAAAAATACCATCGAGAGGAGATTCTCAGAATTCTGGCATCAAGAATTTCTGTGTGTTTGCATTAACCACCGTCACTCTGGTGCTATTTCTAAATAGAACAGAAGCTGCAGAGGAACAGAAAGCAAAAGATGACCCAGAACAAACAGGAAGACATAGAAAACCTGGAGAGAGAAGACTAAAGAGTTTTCTGGAAATCTAGTCCATGCTCAGCCCCAAATGGAGGAGGGGACTGACATCCACTGGATGAAGTAATCAGTCAGGGCAAAGGAAGAATTCAATATGAAGAGGGCCATATAAAGGATCTGTTAGTAGAGGTCGTTGTTTTTGTGAAAGCTAATGAGTCAATTAACATACAGCAACTCCAAACGTGCTGCCTCTGAAGCATCCCAAGCCCTTCTTTAGAAAAGTCACAGAGGTCACAATTTGCAAAGGAACGTTTTTAGCTTCACTACACAATCTTAAAGAGGTAGTCATTGCAGGAAAACAGTCCCTTGACTTATAATGGTACCAAAACATGGTTTTACTCTGTTAATTATAGTGCTGTTACAGGTGTTCATATTGCTATTGTTCCTAGCTCTGCCACTTCAGTCAAATCCTGTTTTCTTTGTCATCCAGGAATGGTCAGTGGAAGTAGGATATCCTCCTCAAGCCCTGGGGCACAGACTTGAGTTCTTCCCTAAATATTGTTTCCAGCAGAAGTTTATATAATCATGAAAAACAGAATGGAGCCCTTACATGGCTTCTGTGGTCTTAAAAACACCATGCAGTGGATAAGACCCAAGGAAATTATCAGTGACTTTAGCTTTTACTGCAGTATTGCAGGATCATGCTAAGTTACTGGGAAAAAAACAACCCAGCCAACAAGAATATAGGTGGACTTTCTGTCACTAAACTATAACCACATACAAAATTAACTTTGGAGTGTTATAAACAAGACAGCTGAGCTTATCTAAGGACTGAGGTGGTGGCAAAAGTGACTTTGTTCTTCAGCTGCTTCTGATCTCTTTGTTCTGCAAAACTTGATAACTTGATTGCCAGGAAAGGGCACACACTAGAGGTTTCATTTTATCAGCTAGTTTTTACCATTAAACAAAATTATTTAAAATTAAACAAAATGTCTAGCCTTCCCTCCCATTCTTCAGGTTCCTATTGACACTTAATACATCAAATTATTGATTTATTTTATAAATGTGGAATCTTCAGGTATGATATAAGAATCTTATATAAATGTACCGGGATGATGAGGAGCAGGGAGCAAGAAGGCTGAAGGAAGTTAGATCTGAACATTCATTGTTCTAGAAATTCATCACTATTTTGAACAATTTTAAAGCTGTTTTCCACATGTGCTATTGTTAAAGCCTCTGTGTGTCACACCGGATAATGTCTTGCACTGCTGCACTGGGTCCTTGAAAGGAAATGGAGTCGTTCAGCCAGCCACTTCTTTTCCAGTTTCTGTTGTTCTGTCAAGGTTAAAATTTTCTTTCCTTAAGGATACCAGCTGTAAACAAGCAGCCCCTAACACAAACAGTCTCAAAAAAAACCTTGTAGTTTATCATTCAACAGCAATTAAACACCTGTTAGTCTTTTAGATTGGTGCCATAATGCACACTTCAGTTTAACATCACTTAGCATTGAATTTAAAGGACATTTCTTTCATTAAAAAGCTTTCTCACCACAGGAGAAAAAGCACAAATGAAGTCTCTCTAGAGACATTTTGCTTTTTATTAGTACTCAGAACTGCTTTACACTCCTACTCCTCCCTCCATACAAATTCCCCCCAACAAATGCTCCCAAACCTTCTTTACATAGCTCTGCTTATCTGGATTTTCTCCCTAAAGAGGAACTAAGTAATCTTTATTTGTAGAAACAGTATTTGCTAGCAGAAATAAATTTCAAAATTCATATTCACAAATATGTAATCATTTGCTAAAAATTTTGGAAGTACAAAAATCAATATTGACTACAGCTTGCTTAACAATACATTTTTTAGTCTGTGCTGACCCATAACAACAGAGGAGCTTAACATATTTATAACACTCATACATTTTTTAATTAGAAATAAAAGATTTTGTATTCTGGTGCATCTGTATTTAATAGTTACAAAATGGTGAATGAAAATTGCTTTTATTTTTCCTCCAGTAGCATTTCCTTGGAAAATGGAAACTGCTTTGCGAACCTAAAACTAATACAGAGAATTTCTCCCTCCCTTCTTCTCTTCCCTCATAGATAGAATCCTCTCAGCAAAAACTCATTCAGTAGTACTACAGTCTAAAGATCATTGATTGTTAAACAGTGTAACATTATTTTTCTATGATATTTTTGCATTGAACACTGCAAAGACACAAATTGTTATTGCTAGCAATATTGCAACATCTCACATTGTTTCCAGTTGATCATAAATTCTGTATAGCATCATATCCTTTTCTTATGGCTTTACACTAGCACTGTAAAAGCCTGGAATACAGATTACTATTCTGGATTTATATTTATTATTTTTCCTGAATATTTCCTAAATATTATTTTTCCTGAATAGCTTCTTCCATTAACTGAAGTGCATGTCAGATGAGCAGTGGCCCAACCCATCTTGAGTTGCCCTGGTACAAAGGGTGCATTCCCCTTTTGCCACACTTATGCCATGCTCTTGTCATAAACAAGAATTTTATGCTGACCTGGGTTGTCAGAGAACACTGAGGAAAAGATCAGGAGCCAAAGAGAGTATTTTAGGTAATTCTAACTGTTAACCATTCCAGTGCTGATGAACAATAGGCAGCAGCCATGAATATAATGTGAACATCTGCCTGATGGCTGAGAGCTTTATCTCGAAGCTTGGGAACTCAGATGGATGGTGCTTCTCTTCCATCCCAGTCCAGGTTAAATATTGACTGGCCTGACCTTAAGGCTGTTTATTATGTGCAAGCCAAAGTCATTCTTAATGCGACAGCTCACAGAGCCCAAAATGCGCTAAGCACTTTACAGATTTGTAGGGCAATCCAGGCCCCAGCCCCAAAAAGCTGATATGTCAGTGTCAATTTTAGACACAGGGGCCATTCCTCCCTGTTCCTCCTTCCCACCCATTCCTCTTTCTCTGGGCTGTGTTACTTATCTAGTCACTTGGAAAATCAGAACAAGTAAATAGTTTTAGGAAACAAAAATTTGCCTCAGCATCTGAGTTTTGAAAACAACCAAAACCTTTGTAAAAGAAATGGGAATTAATAGCAGATTGTGGGTTCAGTTCCCTCTGGTTGCATGGTGAGTGGAAAACCCATTCAGCCATTTCAAATACTAAACAGACATCTGGAATTATCTCTGCCTGGATATAGCAATGGGTAAATGTTCCCACACATTGTGGCAAAGGGACTGGGGGAATGGCTGCTTCCATCGCTTATAAATCCATCATTAAAATTACCTATTTTCAAAGAAGAAATATTGCAATAATACAAATGGTATTTTTTAAAGCAGCTTGATAAAGACTAGTTCCAGGTTGTCTGTGAGACACTGGCAGAACCATAGCATTTTCAGAAAATGGGTTTCTGCTTCTCAGATGTTCTAGTTCTTTTAGTCCATTCAATGGAAATGACAGTTCAGGGTGAACCAGCAAAAAGTTATTTAGTCTAGATCAAAGGTTAAATTTTCAGCTCCCCTCTCTAATAATAAATAAAGTTTTGAAAACATGTTTTGGAAATGATATTTTGTGAAATGAATTTCAAGGTGGCCTTTTAGGGTAGTCAGAATTACAAGAGCCAATGTGACACACATTGTGTAGGAGAGAAAAAGAAAGAGCTCGTGTAAAAGGGATTTAAGTAAGCTTATAAAAACTGCTCATGTTGAGTTGCATTTTTTCTCCAGCTGAATTCCTGCTCAGTTGCAGTTTACCAGTTAGGTTCTCAAATTAAATCTACAGTTTTCTGTGCAAGGGAAGGGGAAAAATAATAAATCAAAACTAATGAGATATTCTTTATACTACTGACGTCTTTATTTTTTTTTCCTGCGTCATTGGTAGATTTGAAAGGCAAAAGCAAGGAGCGAAACTGAATGTGAAAAATGTAAACTGCCCACCTGGTGAAGAGAAGGGAAGGAGGAAATCAGAAGGGTGAGTTAGCAATTCCTTAAGCACATGCAATGTCTGTAATTTTCAAACTTGACAATTGCACTAAGACACAGAGAGGAAGGGAACTGATAGGGAGAGTGTTTGCTCTTTCACAGACAGACTTGCGAGAGCAGTACATCAGCATTTTGCCGAGGCTGTGTGTAGCACATGCATAGCTCAACACAGGCACAGAATTGCAGCCACAGGAGGGGGAGGGAGGAGGATTCTCACCTGCTTCCCTCCCCTGCTCTCTCTGCCTTCCCTGCAGCGAGAATATTGACACAGTCCTCCCTTTCTCCAAGCTTAAAATCCAGTGAGTTAAAACACTTTGCCTGTCCTTCTCTAGATGTATCTACAAAAACCTGTGTTAATACCTTTCTCCAGATTTTAAAATCTTATTATCCTTTTCATTTTTTTGCTCTGTGATTCTTTTGTCTCTCTCCTTCCCTAGCCCCTCCCTTCGCCCCAAGAATAACAGAGTGTCTAGACTGAGCAAACATTGAAACAGACAATGTACAGCATTCTTTCAAATGCACAAAAAACCAAACCAGGAGAGAAGAGATAAAAACTGGTGGGTTTCTTTTTCCCCCTCTCTAATCCTAGGTGTTATCGTGACAATGTAGGTAAAATATTTTCTGATGGAGGTGTTATTTTTGAATTTATATTATCTGTAAGTTCAGACAGTGGTTGAGAAGTTGGCACTCATCAGCTTCTGTGTGCAGGAGCAGTGGCACATTAGGCAGAGAGAAGAGTGCAAGGGTGCTGCTCTGAGCTGTGCTCATCCATATCATTACACAATGATTAAGATCACACGTAACCTTCTCGCAGTTCAGCAGGAAGCTATATCTAGAATTTGACTGTCACCAGACTGTACTGAATTTAGTGGGCCTTTTTGTTTCATTTACGTTACTGCTCGATTTTTCTTGTCTGGCAACTTCTGATTGTTATCCAGAGAGCCATTCTAATGTCTAAGAAATTAATTGATGCTATAGTCTTCCTAGCATTTGTCTTCAGCTGCTATACTTAAATGATTATTTGTCTGAAGGCTGTTCTTCACATACAGAAATTTGGACAAAATTAACAGTGAAACCAGAACATTTTTTCACAAGTAAACCTTTGTAGTGAACAGAGAGACACTGAATATGATGTATAACATTCTACATGGTTACCAAATTTGTCTTTAATACGGGCGTATAAATCTAAAAGTCTTGGCATTACTTCAGAGATGCTGCATACTCAGTTCTGCATTTTGTGGGGGCTGCAGAACACCAATTCTTTACAAATCACCAACCTGCAGGAAGATAACTAAGGATACTCAATCCATATTTTCTATAAGACCAGGTGTGTAAATATATTTGCTCATGACCAGAAAGCTTCTGTTATCCTGTTTTAGGAAATTTGATTGCTTTTTCTGTCCATCTATCTCAACAATTAGCTCTCACTCTATAAGGATCATCATTTGTTTTGCCTGAGATGCATGTCTGTGGATGCAGTAGAGGATTGGTATACACAAGACATAAGTAGTGAAACATCAACCTGTATTTTTGATGAGGCAGTGCAGAAGATGTGGATTGGGGTCTAAATCCAAGAACAAAGAGATTTTGTAAGTAGCTTGGGTGAAAGAAAACTCTTTTCCTTGCACTTTCAGTTATTTTCTTTCAGCAAGGGATTGCTGTCTGGAGCCATCAAAAATTCCTCTCTTATATGACAGATTAGAACTAGAAGTAGAACTTCTATTGCCAAATTGACTCATCTGGCTTCCCCAAATAAGAACATGTATTTGTAGCCACTCATACTTTGCACTTGGTGCCTATAACCTGTAACTGTGTTGTTAAGACCATGTGTCTTGTCTTGGTATGTTGCAGACTTTCCAGGAGACTCAGACAATCAGTGCAAAAATACACTCTGACCTAGGACCCTCCCTGGATTTCACTTTCAGGAGGATACCTGGCCAAGGTTTAAAAGGTGACCATTCCTCATAATAATTCATTATATGTTGTGGGCAGCAGCATATATTCTTCTGGTAGCCATTACAAGTATAAAATACTGTACTTTGCAGCATAGAGAGAAAGGACAGTGTAGCAACTAGTGAGAAGAGCTGACCCTTCCATCAAAGAAGAACTGATTATCAGTGAATTTTCATTTGTCTGTGTAACACTCAAGACACCAATTAACTACCTGTCTTTCTCCTATTAGCAATATCTACAGTGTGCTATGTAGGAAAAGAGTCTTAGTCAAAATTAACAAGGCACAAACCACTGCTTGAATAGCAATTAGCAGACAGTGTCATTGCCATATCTTCCTAATAAGATGAAACAATAGAGAAGGAAATGTATTCAGCATCTAATGGATGCTGTAGATCAAATAACATCTCAGAGATTTCTGAAGCAGCATAAACAGAATGGCTCCCTGTTGTGAAAAGTCATCTTGGATCAATGGTAGAACTGGAATAATCACTGGCATGTAACTGATGTGGGGAAGGGAAAAATACAGCATACTGAATTTTGTGTTATCAAATGAATGGCTTCATTTGAGCCTGCAAGAATGTTTCACCAACTCTGTACTGGACAGGAGACAGACACTAATGGGGATGGTTTGTTTTTGCAGACAGATATCTGCAGTTCCACCCTTTCTCCCTCTTGTTGCCCAACCTCAGCCCAAGATCAACATGATTCAAAAGCAGGTTTCATTTATCTGACATGCACATGTGCTCCTTTAGGGGATTGAGGCTTAAAAAAATGGTCTGGGTTTTAGGTCATCTCTGTAACAGGATTAAAAATATTAACTGGCTCATAAATTTGTTTTACCAGGGTAGCATTGCCTGACTGAGCCTGTATCATTTTTATTGCTAGCTACAGTTATGTTTATTGACAGACAAGGATTATAAAATGATGACACAAAGCAGTAGTTATTCTGAGATCCAGCAGGAACAATAAATTCTCTGCCTCCAGTTCTGGAAATGTTTCAAGGCCTTTTTCTTCATGAATAGTTACTCTATAAAGCCACAGTATTTTCTTGACTAGCATTACTCATTTTCTTCACCTGTGCTGCTCTAATCAGTACAACAGAAATGCAGAAGAGAGTGGTATAATGCTACAAAATTTACAAAGCCCTAAATACACAGAGCTGAAATTATATTTTTTCTTCAAATCTTAGTTGCCAACATCAACAGCAGAGTTTCTTCTGCCTAGGGATATTTCAGTACACACACACACAAAAAAAAAAAAAAAAAAAAAGGGAGCAAAAAGGCAAACAAGAAAACATGGTAAACATTATGAACTTCAGTTGGAGAGAAAGAAATAAAGAACATCTAAGCTTTTAAATACACAACAAAATGACACAAAATCAATATACATCAGAAGTCTGTTGAAGCCCAAGTTTTCAAATATTAGTTATGTGCTTTAATGGCACTAAGAAATTGGAGGACATTTGCTGCCCAGTGCAACAAATGACACAGAGGTGGCCTACTTCACTTTCAGTCTATTTCAGATGTAAAGTTTTTCAAGCCCCTATTGTTTATCTTATCTTCCTGTTGCCCTTTGGGTATTTGTTTACATCCTTCCCATAGTCTGAACCCTGAAACTTTACTCGAAATGAGGTATCACTGATCTCAATAGTGAGATTGATACTGAAACACGGGAGGGTTGAGACTGCGAAGGACCTCTGGAAGTCATCTTGACAACCTCTTTGCTCAAGCAAGGTCATCTTGAGCCACCTAGAGCTCCTCACCCTTCACAAATGAAAATTAATTTGTCCAAGAAAAAGAGGAATCTTTTTTTTAACATAGTAGTGTCACGCTGTTGCCACTGTCTTTGTCCTCCTAACTTCTAACTCCTCCTCTGCCTTATACTTCCTCCCCAGTTTCACATACACAAAGCACTTCTATTGCAATTGCACGTGCCTCTATCAGATTTCCATCATCTGCTTTTTGGAACAATTTCCTATTTTCTGGAACTCCTTCCAAATTTGAAAGCATCCTCATGATTTCATCATCCAGATCATTGATCAGCAAAGAATTGAATAAAAATGGACTCAGAAATACACAATTTTAAATGTCCTCCCAGATTGACAAAAAACCAGGAATAGTTTCTCTTTGATTTTGTTTTCTCAAGCAGCTGTGAGCCTTCTCTGTGGTGATTTAATCATATACCATAATTTGCTTATGAGAATGCTCTGTAGGAGACTCAAGAGCCTTACTGAAGCCAAGATAGATCACATCTACTGCTTCCCCCTTATTCACTTATCCTGTCAAAGAAAGAAATTAGATTGGTTTGATACAATTTGTCCTTGACAAATTCACATTCACTAGACTATTATTACCCTCGAGGTGTTCATAAATTGATTGATTGATCCTCCACCACACAGCTTCAGTTCAAGGAAAATCACTTCAGCAGCATCTACTCTCATGTGTAGCTAATTGGGCTCAGTTCTGTGAATTCAAATCTACTTCTGCAGGTTTGGTGCAGAGTTTCCAAAAAGGCCTCCCAACTATCTTGACCATGTGTTCTCTTCAGTCCCAAAGCTAACCAGGTTAAATGAGCTTTACCTGCCATACTCAAGGGCACCAGAGCTGTGAACACAACCTGTGCTCATAAGAATATCATGCACCCTCTAAATGAGCTCTCTTTACTACAGTATCAAACATAAAATCACTGCCTGTTGATGAGAGTGACCTACCAGTTCTGGGGTTCATGCTACTGTGGTGCATGAGTAAGAATATTTTGTCATTTATGAAGAGCAGAACACTGTAAATGGTATTATTTGTAAACAATATTTGCAATTTATGTAAATGAAGCTGCATAGAATCTCCTTAATCTCCTTTTTTTTTCCCAGGAAGGGAGCAGGGTTTCAGTTTTCTAAGCTATTTGACCCTGAGGCTTGCATTTGGAATTCCATGCTGATAGACACTACATAATTATTATTTTAATTGGAAAAGCCGAAAAATATTCTACTGTGTCTCTTAATTCAAATGTTATAGCTGCCACATAGGGCTCGGTCCTAGAATGGTTTCAGCACAGACTTACACTGAGCACAGCTGGCTTTTTGCTCAGAACAAGATCAATATTTTGGTATGGCATCCTTACAATGCAGAATTAGCTAACTTAAAGGCTGTTTGAATCCAAATTGACCACAAATATGCTGCACTATTAAACACTGGAAATTTGACTTTTACACTTACGACTAAAAAAGAATGTATTAACTTAGTTAATGTGCACAGACACCTAATTTTCTAGTTCTTGCTTCAGCAAAACTCCTGCAGCTAAAGAAGGGTAGTTTCAGTTCAGTGTGAGATGATCTCAGCGAGTTCAGCGTGAGATGATCTCAGTGCACTCAGTGTGAGGTGAGCTTCAGACACAGTCTTGTCCTCATTCTTGTTTGATCTTGGTCCCCTGTTAGGTTCTGCCATTGCAAAACTTATGCACAGAAATTCAGTGGGATCACACTCACTAGGAACTAAGTTTTTTAGAATTCCAGTACCTGTTTCCCATTTGAGAATCAGAAGAAAATATTACTTTCCTACATCACTTTTTGAAGAACTGAGACACACTTTTAAGGGCCAGAGAAGTACCAAAATAATAAACTATTTGCTTCAAAGATAATGCAAAGCACTGAATAGGTCATTAAGGAATAATTTAATTTGAAGAAACATTACCACCAGAGCAAAATGAATAGATTAAATTTGCTATTTGTTTTCTTTCTCTCTTTGGAAACATATAAAAGATACCATTTGTAGAATGATAACATTTTTTTATTCCATCATCTACCATTGCAAATATATCCATTTTCTTCATTTTATAAACAGTTCAATTGCACTGACTGTTTACATACACTTGTGGAAAAAAGACATCTACCTTAAGATTTACTTGCCCCCTCTTCCATCCATCACTAAGGGCATGTTTGTGTTTGGCACAGGGATACAGCAGGATGCCTGAGGTTGGTTTCATCCCAGCTTATATGTCCACATATTGTTATACAGAGCCCTGCTGATAACATAAGGTGGAAGAAAAACAAGTACTAGAACACAGCACTGTATCTGCACCAGTAAATCTTCCCCTCTCATCAGTTGGTCTGGGGCTGAGGCTGTGATGGAGCTGGGCAGCTTTCTGTGCTTCTTTTCCATGCAAACCTCGCCCAAGAACAGTTGCATCATTGCTTTCATGTTCCTGCTATTTTAAAATGCATTTCAGCTTAATTACCTATTAATTTGAATATGAGAGTTGGATTGAATCTTAGTTCTCTGCCATAGTTTTATCTTAGAAACAGCAACAAAATGACTTTTCTCTGTGGCTCTGTAAGTACAGCTAGCTACGAAAATTGTTCCCAGGGCTGTGTATGCCCCTTCTGACACTGCCAAGGTTACTTGTGAATAAGAATCATGTTTGTTTCTGCTACATCAGAAAACAATTAGTCTTCATTGTTTGCCAACCAGGAGTAATCAAAAGCAGTAGGGAAATTAAATGTATTTTCTGGTACATATGAAGATATACAAAAGCAAAAGCAAAAATGCAAACTATAACGGGAAAACTCCTAGACTGCCTCTTGCAGGAAAATAAAGATCTAGGCATTTTACAGACAGATTTTTTTATTATTTTTTTGTCTTTTTAGTGAAGACATGTTTGATGGAGAAAACTCCAGATGCATGGTAAAGTGAGGCAGAATAGTTTGTCTGCTGTGGAAACAGTTAAGGTCAGGGTGCATATACAAGAGCTGCTTTATTTGCTTAGGTTTGATTTGAAAAGGTGGTTTTAGCAATACCAATGGGGAAATTTAGCTCCTTTTTGCTGGCATGGAGAAGAAGAGTATGGCTATGAATAACCAGGAATGCACATTTAAGGTACTGACACACTGCTCACCCCTGTAATTACAGGATAGACAATTATCTCAGTTTGAACAGAGTGGATATTGAAAGAGTTTAACTGCTGGCTATATTAAACTGAGATCTAGAAGCAGTAGGATTTCTAAGTAAAAATATTAGGCACAGATCTGCCCAAAACCAAAAAGACCTAGTTCACTGAGCAGAAACTAAAGTCCAGCTGGTCCAGAGAACCTCAAGCAGGTACCTGATTTTCAGCTAGTTAGCAAGAAAGAATAATCTTCAGGCTGTATGTCAAACCATCCAAGGGAGTAGAGGCCTCTCCATGTAGTTGGGACCCAGAGCCTGACAGCTCAGGTGAGGAGCTGAGTTTTCTTCCTGAGAAATCACAAGGAGATCTTCCTGCCTTTTCTGCAATAGTATCTGCTCAAGAATTGGGCTCAGAGGCTTGCCAAGCCTGGGGGAAGAGGAAAGGGAGAGAAGAGGGAGAGCAGGGAAGGTGGAGAGCAGCCTTTAAAAGAAAGCAAGAACACTGTGTATTTCTATGAGGCACAGTCCAGTCCCAGAGGTGTACTCATCTTTTAGAGGAATTAGACTATCGTCTGATTGGTGTTTGGATCTCAGTGTAAAATGAGTAAAAACTGAGCCAAACATCCTGGCCAAAAAAGCCCAGCAAGTTTAGATACTGTTGACCAACTGCCAAGCAGGTTTTAAAAAAATGTATAATTCAAGATTTATTTACATGATCACTGCAAATGCAGCTCTAGAGAAATTTTTTGGGTTCAGCATCCCATGCTTTACATTGTATTGGCAGATTACAAGGCCCTACAGCAGCCCCCTCCAGTCTCCTGTGCTGCAATCCAGATGAGGTTTCTTGTCCTGCATGCAGTACGTGTTTGCCACAGGGACCCTGTATCCCTTTAACTCTGGCACAACTTCCTTTAACAGAGAATGTTGAGCTATAGACAGGCTTTCCAAAAAACTAAACTAAAATTAATTTTTTTTAAAAAATCACAAATTGGGAAAGGTAAATCTATCAATTTTAATATATAAACTCACCATAGCAGAATTTGGAAAAAGAACCCAAACACACTGACAGTCAAATCAAAATAATTCAGTTTGTAAATAGCAGGAGGACAGCAGACTGCCTTTCTTAGACTCAAATTCTAGGCTAGCATTATACACATTGTTAAAACTTCTTTCTATGTGTAAGCTTTTCTACAGAATTTATCCTGGAGTATCTAAACCTTGTGCAGCTGCTCCCTCACTGCTCTGTGATTATCTGAGAAGCCAGCTGAAAGCTCATTTTTAGGCTTCTCCTTTTTCGTGGGGTATTGCTTTACTGTAGTTATTTAATGAAATGCTGCGTGTGACAAAAAGAGTTGTTTCAGAAATACCCTTGTAAAAGTATTTAAAGCCACAAGACTGCCATTCATTTGCTCACCAGTGGTTGTTATCTCCATCCATGTTGCTCCCATGGGTGCCAGGGTGGTGCAGAGTTCCATGGGCACAACGAGGGGTTTGAAATGGGGACAAAGGCATGGAAAATAGGAGAGAACACACTGGTAGTTGGAGTGGGTAGCTCAAGTGAGTGCAGAGAGGGGCTAGGAGAAGAGAAGGGCAGCACACAGCTGGGCAGAAGCAGCCCCTTTGCAATATGGTAGGGATGCAGTGGTCCTCAGCTGAGGCACCCTGGGCTGTGACACTGTGACACTGTGACAGTGCATTATCCTATGTTAACAAATACTCAACACGCCAACCACAGCTCTGGTAGGTCCGTCCAGCAGGCTTGGGCAGGAGCCAGAGTCTCCCTGCATCCAAGGGAGCTAACACAGAAGCTTTAGAAATAAGTAGATCTGCAGATTAAACCAGTGCGAGATCCTTGTTCTGCTGCCAAAGCACATCTTTACCAGGAAGCCTTGTGCTGTTTACCTTACATACTGCATGGCAAAATTTCCTCTAGGTGACCACTTAAGGAGGCGAAAAAAAATTTTTTTAAGGAAATATTGCCTTCAAAGAAAGCAAAGCATAACAACTCAACAGGCTGGGAATGCTTAGGGACAGTCTGTTATGACAGATGGCTGCTTAACAAGAATGGTCTCTTGACCAGGTTTCTCTGTCTGCATTCCAGGTGCCTGCATGTAAGGAAGCAGATTACATGTGCTGTTTCAAATGTGTATCGATTTGCCAGTGGGGAGAGAGAAAATTCCATCTTTGATAAAGAATTTGATTTGATGATCATTTACAGACCACACCACATGAAGTCTTGACACTGTTTCTTCACCCTAATTACTTTGTGAGCCATCTGGTGCACCTGCTGTTGCAGGGAGGCAGGAATAATAGTTTTAGACTCTCCCTCCCTTTTCTTTTCCTTTTTATCACACTGAGATAGATCTTTTAGGTGAACATCCACCTGACATGGCCAGACAGTGCAGATGTAGACGCAGGTGCAAACTCGGTCAACCATGCCTCCAGATGGCTCTTACTTATTAAGGCAGCCAAAGTAATAACCACAGACAAAGGGCCTCCAAGAAAAAGAAAAAAACCAAAAAAAACCAAAAAAAAAACCCCAAAAAAACCCCAAAAAAAACCAAACAACAAAACCATCCTGCAGGGAAAACACTAGGTTCAGAGATGGATTTTGTGAGGATCTCAAAGATGCAATCAGCTTTAAATCTATGGTGGAAACAGAACTTGTCAAGTCCCCTTGAAGTTTGGATGAAATGACAGACTGATAATTGAGCAATCATGAAAATGGTTGAAATGCAATAGAATCTCCTGAAGGGTGATTACAAAAGCATAAGTGCCAGGAGCTAGATGCCAAGATAAAAACCATGGCTTCCTTTTCTCCTGTTGAATTATCTAGTCGGCAACTGAGAAAGCCAAGAGACAAAAGCAACAGGATATTTTATATTCTGATTTTTTTTAAATACTAGAGATATCACATTTCCAGTGGCTGAACTCTAAGCAAACAAGCAAGAGAACAAAATGAAGAAATTGTGCCCTCCCTCAACCTCTCTTTCTAATATCTTTAATTACTGGCCTACAAAGTGTGAAAGTTCAAAGGAATGAGTTTCAGGCTTGGGAAGCTGCCTCATTAAACAAGTTCATTTGGGCAGAATAAGCTCACAGGAGTCCAGAGGCTGCCTCTGCTCAATTGAATGAGCTCCCACTTGTTAACCTGAGTGCTCAGTAGGGAAAAGGTATCAGGAAAAAAAATCTTTTTCAACCAGCTATTCCAACATACCTCATTCAGGACTATCACATATGAGTTGAGGTTTTTTCTGCCTTGAGCACAAAAAGGTCCCCTTGTCTTCAGTGATCATTCCAATAGCTATACTGTCTAAATGAGTGTTCCACTGAGCAGAATTAATTGCTGCTTTCCACCTGTGTTTTCTTGAGAGAGGATTTGTGGCAGAATGCCCAGCAGACACTGTGCTTCTGAGGACACTGGGGCCAAAAAACCAGCATGCAAAAGTGATGGGAGGTGCAAATCCACAGGCAAGACTCCCTTGGCCCTGCCGTCCTGCTAGCAACACACAAAAACCTTCAGGTTTGGCTGAGGAGCAGCCTCAGACCTGCTTCAGTCCCTCTGCAAGGTGAGAAGGAAACCTGGGGGGTGGGGAACTTCACAGCAGTAAATCTTAGTGAGAGACAGGATTGCAATGCGCACAAGTCATGCTAAGTTCCCCAGTTCCAGTTTACAATAACACTGAAAATGGCTTAGGTGTGTGCCTCCTCTGGAATGTGCTCTCTGAATTCTCCTGCCTGGAGAGGTCTTTAAAGCCTGAGGCCTGTGTGCCATCAGCCCAAAGACTTTCATCACCATGAAGGCAATGAGATCCCAAACCTGTCTTATAATTCCTGACATACACTAGACAATGAAACCAATTGCATCTCTCTCATATAGCTGAGCAACATCCTTTTGTCCAGCTTGCTTTCTTTCTCAATGGCTTACTCACATGCTTCTGAGGCAGATAAAGGTACAGTTTGACTTTCCAAAGAGTATTCCTCTCCTCTCCTCTCCTCTCCTCTCCTCTCCTCTCCTCTCCTCTCCTCTCCTCTCCTCTCCTCTCCTCTCCTCTCCTCTCCTCTCCTCTCCTCTCCTCTCCTCTCCTCTCCTCTCCTCTCCTCTCCTCTCCTCTCCTCTCCTCTCCTCTCCTCTCCTCTCCTCTCCTCTCCTCTCCTCTCCTCTCCTCTCCTCTCCTCTCCTCTCCTCTCCTCTCCTCTCCTCTCCTCTCCTCTCCTCTCCTCTCCTCTCCTCTCCTCTCCTCTCCTCTCCTCTCCTCTCCTCTCCTCTCCTCTCCTCTCCTCTCCTCTCCTCTCCTCTCCTCTCCTCTCCTCTCCTCTCCTCTCCTCTCCTCTCCTCTCCGTTGGGTCAGGTCCATGCACAAAACAATCACAGGCAAAGAGAAAGGCAAGAGTGAATGGGGGAACTCATGCCTCAACACTTTTTATGAAGTTGTCTGTCACTGCCATAAATAGCCCTTTGCCAACACAGTTCAGAAGCCTTGAAAAGTAATATTATTTCTAGAATTTAGAACTGAGAGTTTTGTCCTTGGACCAGTACCTCCTTCACAAGCCCACAGCCGCGAGACAGCTCCTGCCTCAGGAGCTATAAATGCTGCATATTAAGCAGCAGATGGAGAAGGGGAGTGTAAGGAAGCAGTAAGAACTTCCCCACCAGCCTGATAGGCACTGTTCTTAGCAGAGCAAAACCTGACTGTTGCCAAGGTTTTGCCAAGGTATGTTAGCAAAGACATAAGAAAAGGGAGAGTTTTACTGAGACTTTGAAAGAGGATAATACAAATAAGAGATGAACTATATTCTTGGTGATCACACTTTTTCAAAAATTCTTTTCAAAACAAAACACAGGGACAGCAAAGCTACTTCTTAAATCCTGTACTCTGTTGTTTGGGGAGAACAAAACTTTCCCTAAACCCCCTGTTTTATTTATTGCTCATTTGCCAGCCACATATAAAATTAAACCTCTGCCATTCTTTCTGGAAACTAAGCCAGTTAAACCACTGCAGAGATATATTTAGGACAGAGGAGTTGTAGTGGACAGCTGGAGCATATCTTAAACTCCTTTACTGTGGCACTGTTTACCCTTGTCACTGGGCCCAGAGTGAAATATCTGGTACTCATTTTAATTAATGACAACCAGGCAAATTCAAGTAATGAAGTTGTGATCAGGTCTTCCTCAGAAAAACAAGAATTTGGCTAAACCTGTATTTGGTTTGGTCTGTAAATATATTGTCCTGTTAACAATATCACCCAAAGGCAACCTTAAAACTGAAAAAAAATTTTTTTCTGAAATCAGGGCTTGCAGTGAGTGCTAGGATTTGGATGTAAAAGCCAAGGACAATGTCTATGTCTTTTTGATGCCAAAGATTCACAGGGTAATTTCTGAATTCACTGAAGGGTAGTTATCACTAATGCTGGGATTTGCATGGCAAGACTGTGCTCTGTAGGATGTTTTACAATGTTGTCTCTTTTCTAGGCTCACTGTGATCTAGAATACATGTTTATCAGTTCACATCCTGCATTCTGAACAGTCTGCATTGGCAGCAAAACAAATTTTATATCACTTATTAGTGATATAAATCAAGCGCTCCAGCATTTCATTAATGGCAAATCTGAGGCTCATAGCCAGAAAAGGGAACATTAGGATCCTCCTTTCAGGACAAAAAAAATTATTCTTGCAGCATCTTGTCCCCAACTCCAAATTTCTTCTTCTCTGTTTTAGAGCTGAATTTTAAATTGGAAATGCAGAATGACAGGGCTAAGTGAGAGCCTTTGTGACACACTGTCATATGCCAGAAGCAGAAGGAAGACCTTACTTACCTGGCTAAAGCAACCCAACTCCATAAGAGAGCAGTGTAAGGAATGAACAAAAATGTAAATGACTCAAAAATTGTTTTCAGTAGCATTGATGCAAAACTTTGCACAGAGGAAGGTTCTCAGTGGTTTCAGGTAGCTGGGTGGACAAGCTCTCCATGGAGCAAGGTTTCAGGGATTGCACTGAAGCCTGAAGGATTACTGAATACAGGAATTTGCCCTTGGACACTACACTCACACTGGATTTTCTGTCTAAACCCATGACTCTGTCTGGGTGGATCCTGATTTGTACCTCCCTAAAAAAAGGGAGCTGAAGCCATCAGTGAAATAAACAAAGTCTTAGGTCAGTGGTGGTCTTGCCTGTGTGAGAACTGCAGTTCATACAGGATCAGTCTGTGTAACCCTGGCCGGTCTTCGGCATTTGATGAGCAAGTTACCTTTATTTATAACATGGTACAGCAGGACGTGTTGCTGTGACTGACTTACAGCAGCTGCAAGGTCAGAAGTTTGATATGCTGAGGGAAAAGTGTCCTGGCAATGCATATCTGAAGATTGTGTTGAATCAGGGATATGTAAAAGGTTAAATGGGGTAAGTCTAGATTTTTGGGCTTTTTTATATCTCCGACCAGCTTTTTAGAAACACCCTTGAAGGATCCTAAAGAGCACTTTCTATAGCAGAATGCTGAATTCACCTTTTTTGCCACCTTCTTTGACCTTTTTACCATCTCCTTGCTTCTGTTTTGTAAAATAAGAACCAC
Source organism: Taeniopygia guttata (assembly GCF_048771995.1). Taxonomy (NCBI): domain Eukaryota; kingdom Metazoa; phylum Chordata; class Aves; order Passeriformes; family Estrildidae; genus Taeniopygia; species Taeniopygia guttata. The sequence goes on from NC_133026.1 coordinate 101,841,283, forward strand.
TAAAACAACCCTATCATTAAATCCACAGCATCTATTCCTTCATTGATTCTTGAGAGGCGATAACAAGCTCTGCTAGGAACACACTTTAATAATTATACAGCTATTATTATCATTTTGGCTTTTCTAGGATTTTTGAAAGATGAATTGTGCAATCTATTTATAAGCTTGATAAGCAAAGAGGACCTAGTGTCCTTTCCCTTTACTAAATCCATGGCAAGTCTCATATGCAGAGTGAAATCAGCTAAAAGAGCATCAAACAAAACAATGAGGCTTCTAATTAAGCATAATCTTGCAGTAGGTGGGTGCAAGAAATAACTCAGTAGAGAAGGAAAAGAAAACTCTGTATTTTACACATATAATTCAGACGTTTCAGTAAATACTTGGAAAGTGAAGAACTTCCATGAGTAGTCCCATCCACACTAACACTTATCCCAAGAAAAATGGTGAGGGCAAAAAGCAACTACAGGAATACTTTTGTAGGATACATTTTGAAGAGATCTCTGTTTTACTCAGCTGGTTATAGTTACATGATATTTATCTGCTCATTTGCGAAACTGGATTTTGTAAGCAAAAACAAATGGCAAAAAGTAGCAGGACAGACAATGAAAAATGAAAGCACAATTTCAAGGATGTCAGAGCTAGGGCTGTAAGCATGAAAACAGTACCAAAGACAAGGTTTATGGATGGGGTCCAGATAACCGTTTCCTAGCAACAGGAATACTATTAAGGGAGATGATGAGGTCCAGTTTAATGCGTTTATCCAGTGCTTTGAAGGACAAGTAGCATCAAATTCCTCATTTTATACAGGGCTACTCAACCAGGGTCTGTAGCTGTCTTTACAAGAGGAGTTTCTACAGAAATCAGTTCTGCATATATACCTCTATATATCTGTATTCATTTATTAGTCCATTCCTAGCAGAAAATGGAAATAATCTTATTTATTGGGATACCTGCTTTGTGTTACTAAATTAGATACAAGACTGCAATTAGTTAAACACAATTATGATACCTACAATACCTTTTGGTTTTATTTCTGGGATATTTAGACAGGCTCACAAAAAAATCTGTCACAGTACTTACAAGTGTGTATTGTAAAAGTTACTTTATGGCTTAGCTTTAATAAAAATAACCATCAAAATGAGAGGTTGACACTGTGCAAACTTCTGTGAAGGAGTTTGATAACTTTGTTAAAAACATTGCATAATTCAGTAAAATGCTTTGGAGTCATTGTTCAACAGCAATATTTATGTATACATGGAAGTGATTAACACCAGAGCCAGAACTGAATCAAAATGTTCAAACTGAGAGGCATGGAGAAAATTATACATTCAACAGCCAAACACTGAAAAAGTTAGTTGCTGCATGTCATTGTTCTTATGTTAGTGCAGTCTTACTCTAATGAGTTTCAAATACAGAAAATTAATGATCACCGTATTCCAGGTAGCTTCCCAAGCCAACTGTATTGGTTTTTGTCCTGGCTTGGGACATGGCCAAGCTTTGGTATGGGGGAGCTACAGGGGTGGCTTCTGTGACAAACTGCTAGAAGCTTCCTATATGTCTGGCAGGGCCAGTCCCTGGCAGCTCCAAAGCTGGATGTTCCACTGACTGAGGCCAGGACAATTAGAAATGGGAATATTGCCTCTGTGATAATGTATTTAAGAAGAAAAAGACATTATTGCACAGTTAATTGTGGCCAAAGAAGAGCAGAGTGAGAGTCTGTAAGAGGAACAATTCTGCAGGCACCAAGGGCACTGCAGAAAGGTGAAAGAGGAGAAAGAGATGTTGCATGTACTGGAGCTCAGATTCCCCTGCAGCTTGTGGTCCAGATCATAGTGAGACAACTGTGTCCCTGCAGCCTGTAGAGATCCATGGGGAAGCAGAGTTCCACCTGAAATCCACGGAGGAGCCCTGTGCTGGAGCAGGTGGATGCCCAATGGAGGCTGTGACCCTGTAGGAGACCTGTGGAGAAAGGGGTCCTGCTCCCAGGCTGGAGCAGCCTGTCCTTGGAGGACTGCACCCCACGGAAGAGTGACCCACACTGCAGCAATTCTGGGAGGACTGCTGTTTGTGGGACAGAGTCACATTGCAGCAGTTCACCGAGAGCTGTTGCCCATGGGATGGACTCATGCTGGAGAAGTTCATGGAGAGCTGTCTCCCATAGGAGCAACCTCAGAGTGGAACTGGGGAACTACTCCTGTCCCTGAGCAGTGGGACAAACAACAGGGGATGAGCTGCCAATAATCCAGATTCCCTGTCTCCCTGCACCTCTGGGGCAGGAGATGGAATTGGGAAGGAGGGAGGGGAAGGGAGAAGGTGTTTTTAAGGTTTTATTTTTCTTCTCATTGTCCTACTCTGATTTTGTTAGCAATAAATTTAACTGGTGTCTCTAATTCAAGCCTGTTTTGCCTGGGATGGTATTTAGTGAGTGATCTCTCTCACAAGTTAACTCATTAACCCTTCATTCTATTTTCTCTCCCCTTTCCAGCTGCAGAGGGGAGTGAATGAGCAGCTTTGGTGAACGCCTGGCACCCAGCCAGCATCAACCCACTACATCAACCTCAGAGGATTGCCTTCTGATTTCCATGTCATATGACCTTTGAAAATTATTCTTCAATTTTTTTGAGGAAAGAGGACAAAACAAAATAGGATTTGTTAACTTTTATTACTCTGTTCTTTTGCTGCTCAGATTCCAGTTAGTACCTGATGTTTGTGGGTTTTTCAGCACTGTATCAGAGGTCTGATTCTCCTTTTTGAGCATTTGGCAGATCCCTAGATCCAAACAACAAATTCTAAGCGCATTTCTTTCTACAGCCCAAAATAAACATGATGCAATGCTCTAAGATGATAACATGATGCAACGTTATCACAATGTTACCACAGCCATCCTCTGGGAAATTTTCAAAGTAACCCTTGGCAGAGAACTGGTTTGGCATCTCTTGTTCCATTAGCCAACAGATGCAGTGTGCAGTGGACTCAATAGCAGCACTTTTAGGCTAGGACTAGCAAAATTTTAAGGTTCTCTTATTATGGCAAAAAAACAAGTATTTTTTTGCTTTCCCTCCATTTCCCTCAATGTGATTTTTTGTCCAAGTCCACCCCTGCCCAGCCACGCCTAAAAAGCAGTGGTCTCCACAGGGGCTGGAAAACTGCTGCATCAGTATCCCATCCCATTTGACAGGAGATGTCTGGAGCAGCCTGAAGAAATGCCTGTGGGCAGGCTCTCCAGGTGGGCCTGCTGGGGTAGTAAGCTGCCTAATGGCATACTGAGCAGCTAAGCAGATGGGAGTGCTTCAGCCATCAATTCAGGTGACTCATAACAAAAATATCTGCATTTTCACAAGCTCTGGGGATCAGTCATGCCAATTTTTGGGTTTCCTGTCAGGAATGGAATGAGACAAAACTGGCAGCCATAGTGGAAACGAAATTTCCCACCTAATTTGGCAGGCTTAAAAAGACAGAATCATAGATTATTCTGAGTTGAAAGGACCACAGGGATCACTGAAGTCTAACTCCTGGCCCTTTACAGGACAGCCCAAGAACCATGAGCTGTCACACCATGTGCTAAGAATATTTTTCCAAACTCTTCTTGAACTCTATCAAGCTTGGTGCTATGACTGCTTCCCTGGAGAGCCTGTTCCAATGCTCAACCACCCTCTGAGTACAGAACCTTTCTCTAATATCCAATCTAAACCCCCCTGACACAACTCCATTCCTTTAGGTCCTGTCACCACAGAGAAGAGATCAGCATCTCCCACTCCTCTGCCCCTCATGAGGAAGTTGTAACTGCAGCGAGACTCTGTCTCCCCATCTCCAGGCTGCGCAGATCAAGCTCCTCATACAGCTTCTATTCAAGGCCCTTCACCATGTTCATAACTTTCCTTTGGCCTCTTTGTAATAGTTTTATATTTTTTTTTCATACAGTGGCACCCAAAACTACCCCCAGCACTCAAGGTAAGCCCACCCCAGTGCAGAGCAGAGCAGAGCAGGACATCACCTGCCTGGCTGGTGATGCTGTGCCTGATGGCCCCCAGGACAGAGTTGGCCCTCCTGGCTGCCAGGGCACTGCTGACTCGTGTTCAGCTTGCCATCAGCTAGGATACATGGAAAGGGAGTCCCTTTCCATGACACTGCTCTCCAGCCTCTCATTCCCAGTCTGCTTGTTCCTCCCCATCCAGCTGCAGAATCCAGCACTTGTCTTTGTTAAACTTCATAGACTTGGTAGTTGCCCAGCCCTCTGTTTTGCTGAGGTCCCTCTGCAGAGCCTCTCTACCTTCAAAGGTGTCAACAACTACTCTTCTTTTATATAATCTGAAAACTTATTTACCTTAGAGTCCTGTGTCCAAGTTGAAGATTGAGAACTGGGCCAACCACCCTGCAGAACCCCACTAGTGACCAGTCACCAGCTTGATGGCACCCCATTCACCATAACTCCTTGTCCTGTGGCCACCTTTGCTTCTGAAAATGTCTCCGTGCTCTCTGTACACCTCTCTATGGAAGTCTGACTAGAAGCCTGTTTACATCAATAAAGGATGGGATAGCACCTTTACATAAAGAAAAGCAACAGACAGCTGCTTTCAGACTCTATAATTTATAGAAATGAAAGCATAGTTGTAATAAATTCATGTTTTTATCTTTTAAGATGCTTGAAGAAGGTTTTTTTTTTGTTGTTGTTGTTTTTTTGGTTTTTTTTTTCTGAAATAAACAAGTTATTTCTCTTAAAGGAAAGCTGAGGTACAATTAAGGAGCATACACAGAAAGAAACATTCCAGCAGTGAAATCACTATGCTATTTTGACCCCATCTGCAAAATACCTTTGTGTACTACTTCTGTAACCTTCCCACAATAAAGAAAATCCATATCAAACACACCTCTATGGAGAGCTTTAGGCACCTTTAGTTTTTAGTGAAATTTTTTGGGACAGCAACATGTAGGCTCTATCATTACCAACAGCTAAAGGAAAGCCAATATCTTTTTGTAAAGAAATAGATTTGATACTTGTTAAGGAATCTGCCAGTCTTATTTCTTTTTTTTTCACTGCTGTCAGCATCAAAAACAAGGACTGTGCTACCATTTTATTTTACACCTGAGCATTTCCTCACAAAATTGTGGTGTTAATTTAAAATAAACCACAGGAAGGAAACAGTTGGAAGGAAACAGCTGCTGGAACCCTGAAGAAATAAACTGTAGAAAACACACAAAGGGGTTTGACTCTTTTGCTGTTCTAGTTAGGAGCTGGGAGCAGTTGTTATGATCTGCTCTTCTTCAAGGCCTGATGTTTGAAAAAATGACAATGCTTTCCACTACCATTAACTGGCTGTGCTCCTTTTTTTTTTTTTTTTTTTTTTTTTTTTTTTTTTTGTGGTAGTAGAGGAAACTGAAACTTGGGAGATCTGAAGGTGTTAGGCTTAAGTCCCTGCTGAGTTGGATTCCTCACAAGAACACAGCAAGGAAATGCCAAATGAAGGGTTTTCTGTTTGACATTTTTACAGATTGTTATAGAATGGTTTATAAAACATCAAATGATAAATAATCTTTCATTTCTTCTGTTATCTGCCTAACCCATGTCTACCTCCTTAAAACATGAGCTACAACAACTCAGCTGACAGAGCTTGCCTTTTACACATTCTTGTGGAAAATCATAGCTAGGAATCCTTACACATTTGATATGAACATTCAATTTAGCTGTCTACATTTGCTCACATTCAGCCTTGTCTGTCTGGATCTGAGGCTGAATGCCACAATTTGATTGTGATGCCATTAGTGTTTAAAGATTTCAAGTGACTAAACAGTTGCATATACATTTTAGTATTCTGTCTAACTGCTCCTGCTAGGCAGAAGCAAGTACTGAAGAAGGTTCCAAATGGATTAGTAGTATGGAATTCTTATTACAAGGTTATTTAGGGGCTCTCTTTTGGGGGTGTCTCTGGATTAAGGATTTATGGTGCTAGACCAAGGATTTCTTGGTAGGTACTTAGTAGTTACATATGTGCCATATGTTGTTGTTTTTGAAGTTTCCCTGCATTTAATAGCATTACTTTTTTGGCTTTTCCTTAACATCATTTGCAGTTAGGTCAGAGGTCCACAATCCTAAGGCCTGATCTGAAGGCACTGCCAATACAATAGTGTCTGAATCCAGTCCATCTCAGTAAGCCTGTGTGAAATAATAACCAGTTCCAGGTGAACTTATTCCATAAACGGATGTGGATTGCAGGAGATATCTGATAACACTGAAAGAAGCAATCACAAATTATGTCTTGTCAGAAGGCCCCTGGAAAGATATTAGGGAGTTCATGAAACTCATGGTGAAATTCCATTTACGTAAATCAGCATGGGATCATGTGAAAGAGGTCAGAATAGAAAAACCTCACCACTCCTCAGGCTGAAATGAAAACAGTATTCAACTAAACAGTAAGCATTTCTACCCCAACACCTGCTGAAAATGAGTTGGTTAATGATGGTCAGATAAGAACACTTCATATTTGCCTGTCCACCTACAATGAAAGAGGTAAATGCATGTATGCATACCCAAAACCTCAGATTTGCATTTCGTGTGCATTTGACTACATCCCTCCTTGATTATTAGTTTTCTTTTATCAAGCATACCTTGAGCTGTATATTTAACACATTATAGTTATGACCCTTAGGTGTTTGATAACATTCCAATAGCAAAGGCCTGGTTTCCCCATGTTAAGAATCATGAGTGGTAGTCAAGGTGGTGGGGGATTTTTAAAAGCAGGAGTGTTTTGGAATAACAGAAAAAATGCTCCTTCTGCCAAAAAATGCCTTGATTAGAATAGGCAGAAGCTTGATTTTCACCTGCTTGCCTCTTCTGTCTGGGTACAGCAGGTGTGAAACACTCCATAATTGAGCAAGTGGTTATATCTGCTCTCAGAGTCCCACATGAAATTATTATCAAGAATTAAAGAATTAATTAACCAATAAGACTGAAAATAGGGCAGAGTGTTTTGCTTCCATGGAGGTTTAATTTTTTTTGATGTTGCAACTTAGATCAGTTAAAGATCTTCTGTGACTTGTTATGATCTTGTCCATAAGTTCCTTCTTAGACACAAACATTTAATTATCTTATTTTTGAAGATTTTTGACAGGAAAATATAATTACCGATGCTGTTAATGGCAAATTCTGGCAGATCTTCCCATGGAGTCCTTTCAGAAAGCATAACTCCATCACAAGTATTAGGCTGTGTCAGCTTTGCTGCTGCTGTGACAAATTTTAAATTTAATTTTAAAATTTAAGCGGAGGAGGATAATGATTTCCAATAAATACTGTGAAGTTCACTTCCTATGGTAGTAAAATGCACGCAAGTTACTGCACACTAAAATTTATACATTTGCTGCAATTCACCTTTAAGGAATGCAAGAGGAGAGTTAGTGATTTTGAATAGTTGATGTGGTTTATTTTATTGTTTGGAAGCATGCCCGTTATTTAGGATCGCAGAACTCATGAATTGATGATCCAGAGGGAGGCTCTTTTACTATTGCATCTTCTGCACTGCCTCTATAAATATCTTTTTTTTTTATTATTATTCTGCAGTTTTTAGATTTGTTTTATGGTTCTGGTTATTAATGTTCTACCTCTGACTGTTACCAAAATTCATAGCTCTGTTAGAAGTCTGACATGTCTGCGATATTTGCTTGTGCAGATAGTTTTCTTGCAGTAAACCAATCTGCTGGACAGAGAGGGGAATATTCTGCCTTTGATAGTGGATATATTTCTGATTACAGTTAGTGGGAATATGTAGCTTCAAACAAAACCAGCAGCCCCAAAAATTTAAATTACTGTGGTGTAAAGCATGTGAGCTTTTTGTATGTGATTGCATAGCCCAGACAAAGAACAAGTAAATAGCTACTGTTGTTTATTCCTACCAGAGAGTGAGGATTGGGCATGAAAATCTTATGCTCTCTATTAACTTCTCTGGGAATGTAGAGGATTCTCCAGTCATAGAACAGTGTGTCCAGCTCACCCTAAACTGCAGCTAAAGGAGATCAATGTTACCAGCAGCATCGACCTTTTTTTATTATTTTTACAACCTTCATAGTTTCTATCCCGAAAATGCTTTTGTGATTATATTGAGGTTCCCCTTTCCCTGCCCTTGGGGTATTTTAGAGCCAAGAAGACACTAAAATCTTAGAAGATGTTATTTTGTATTTTACTTTCATCTTTGAGCTGTAGTGAAATGACACAATTCAATGTTGGAAAAGTCATCAAAACTATGGCAACGAAGACTTTCTCCAACCAGACGTAGTAACTTGGAGTCTGCAACCTACAGCAAATCATCTCTAACAGACCAAACAATTCACAGACATTAGGTGAGTAATTGGATAGCTGCTAGTACAGCAGCTTGACAAGTGAGGCCAGAAAGGAACTCATTTATGGTTATGTGATTAAATTAAGATTCTTCTATGGTTAAAAAAAAATGCAGAACCCTTTTTTAAAAAAAAAAAAAAAAAAAAATCAGCCAGAAGGTTAGATAGCTACTCCCCTGTAGGTGTGACTTTCAGAACAGACAGAGGTTCTGAGTTTGTTTAAAGTTATTTCCTCTCCAGGAAATACTCACTGGAGAAAAGGCAGAAGGAGAAAATGCACTAATTACTTCTTACAACTTCTTATGTCATTCTGTGGGTGATGAGGATGCCTGGGGGAGCTTTGCACCTGTCAGCTACGTTTATAACACACTTTTCAAAGGGAAAGAAAGACCATCTTTAAAAGTGTTAATGTCACATTTAAGATCCTCTCCATACAGGCCTTGTTTTACTTGCCTTCCAGCTCTTTCTCCTCCATGAGGAAGGAGTGTCTCTTTTGACAGACATCCCTACAGACAAGCAGGCATGAGAAGGTTGGTTCTTGTGCAAAACGCTGACAGTATGATCTGGACTTTCACTCCCATGGGAGTGTTGCTATTGACTTTAGCTGGACCAGGATTTCATCCTTGCTTGTGTCAAATTTGGAAAGAATTACTGGCATGAAACTGGTCCTGAGGGAAGAAATCAGACTTTTTTGTACACAAATGCCCAAATGTCCAATGTGTATGAAGAAAACTGGAGGGGTCATAAAAAGGATTAATATTTTAAACAGGCTTAGCAGGCCTGATGATGCTCCCACTAAGGCGACGGAAGCTGACTTGAGGAGCAAGCATGGTGCGCCAACACGAGTGCTCCACCTCTGTCCCTTGTCAGGTTTCTTTTACAGCCATCACAAGGTAGCTATTCCTTCACTCTACAAATCCAAATGAAAAAAAGCTTGAGTGGCCCAGGAGACATTTAAGCTGGTCACTGCAAATTGATTCACACAAGTGTCTCTGGTGTGAGGATGTGCTACTTCTTAAGCAGCATGAGAAGGGGAAATGAAATGAAGAGGTTGTATGGCTGCTCTCAGGAGAACGTCAAGCTAACAAGAGCAGATTGGTGTTAATTTAGCTGAGGAAAAAAAGCCTCTAGTCTTTTAATGCTTGAGGATTTGAGATTCCAGAAACAGGTTGGGGAGGCAAGCAGTGGAAAGGAGTGGGGGGGAGATTGCTTTTTCTTAAGCAATTGCAGAAGTATGGAAGTAGGTTACGGTAGGTTAGGGAACAAGAATATATAACTGAAAGAGAAACACAAAAAAGGAGAATACAAATCTGGGAGAACAGCTGGCTCTTTGCTGATTCAAAAGCATTTCTTTTGGGAGAGTAGGGCAGGAAATTGCTGCTTTGCTTCACAAAATTAAAAAAAAAAAAATCAGAACCCAAAGAAAGCCAAAAAATAAAACCCAGAAGGACTGCTCCCACTCTGCTGCAGGACAGGTCCTATATCCTGTCTTTCAGCACAGTAACATTAATGTGGAAACAGTATGACTTTGGAGTTGTGCTTATTCATGTCAGATAAGACTAGAGCATAGCAAGAGCAAACTGCAAGCTCATCTTCATGCTAGCTCAAAAAAACTTACTGTAGCCATAATCCCATGTACAATTTGAATGGTTAGAACTGCCAGTGAAAAAAAGCAGTTTCCTGTCATGTGCTGCCTTAGTTCCCCTATGTAGTTCAGTGCAAAACTCTTAAATAGTCTTGCCAACATAGGCTTGAAAGCATAATGTGTAAATGAGAGACTCTGGGAAGGAACAGAAGGTTAAACCACTCTTTCAAAGACTCAGAGTGTGTGTGAAACTGTGGTTCCAACTTTCATAAAGATAAGAAAATATCCACCAAAAAGATACTTTTTTCTGGACAGCCAGAAATTTCTGATTAAAAGCTGCAATTGAGAAATGCTAAACATAACCTTGAAGAAGAGTACTGCTTCATATCTGATAACGTGATAGTTTGTGTGGATTTTTAATCCCATATATCATGTATATGAAATAATAATAAAAGCATAGATGATTTTGAGTCCTTCTGCATCCAGGGTTATTGTTGTTATCGTTTGTACTGTCAAGATAAAGCAGAAATAAATGGTTACCCAAGTGCTTAGTATCCTTTGGAGAGCTAAAGAACCATTTACTGAAGATGGAGAGTAGGACAGATTGGCATGAGGTAAAAACACACCTGCTTCCGTTCTTTTTGTTGATCCAAAGCTTCTGTTGATTCAAGGGATAAAAGAAGTCCCCCGATGAGATGTGCCAAGAGACACTTTTAATCTTTTTTTGCTGGGCAGCGAGAGATTCTACTGCCAATGCTTGCAGTATGAACTTCATTCAGTGTTTATTGTGTGAAGAGAGAAGGTGAAGGGGTAGCTTTTCCTGCGTACCTCAGACTTAAATAGAGGGGTGAGAAATAGAAACCTTAGGAAAAGGACATAGAAGAGATACAAGTACAAATTCATAGGATCAAAATAGTGCTGACATCTTTGGATCTCAGAAGATCCTTTTTTTTAATTTTTAATGTGTTTTATCTCCTAAAGAATGACTGGTTTATTGCAAATTTAACTCAGCGTCATGAAAAAGCAGCTTTCAAATGCCAGCTGATGAAACACTAGTGAAGCAGGGACCTGGGGCAGCTTCATCCTAAATTCAGGGCAGAATGAGGTTCAAACACACCAGCTAGTAATTTTCATATCACTTGCCTGGTTACATAAAGGAAATTAATGGCTTCTTGTGACTCTCTTCTGTGGAGGACAGTAGCTGCATTTCCTTCAGTTTCCAGGGAGGTTAACTTGTGTGCTCATACAAGCACTCAACTGAAGTGCTGTGTGGTAGAAAGGAAAATTCGTGCTGAATCTAGATAGTTGTTATGCATTCTAATCTACTTGACCTGACTACTGCAGGAATGAAACCACAACAACAACATAAAGCACCGAGCAATGAGCAAAGAATGTCTTTGAACGAACACCCAACCCAAAAACTCTCCAGGCTTTTTCTCTGAAGCTGTTCTGCCTGTCCTTCTATACCTATCATATTTATTCTTTGTAAGTCTGTTTTTTCTTTCTTCCTTTTCTCAGTGTATCTTTTCTTGCAGCAGTTTCTCCTGCAGATATATAATATTTCCAGCAGAATAAGAAGAGGTGAGGCAGCTCTGCTTCTCCTGGGTGCTTGTGCTCCATCTTTGGGATGGAGGTGAAACTGCTATGGTAGCAACTCTCCCATATGTGAGAGAAATCACAGCCACTCACTTGTTTTCTTGCAACTGTATTGAAACAGGTAACTATGATTAGACATTCCTCCAGCTGCTGGTTTCTAAGTGGCTTAACCAACTGTTTAATAATACAATTATTTCACTTTCACCACTTTGGGCTTAAAACACTGACAATTCCAGAGTGCAATCCTGGTAAAGACTTACTGCATTTGACTTTGTCAAACCTCTTGATGTAAACCTCCGTGTGATGCACATAGCTCCTTTGCATTTGAGAGACTGCCCCAAACACTTTATCCTAGGTAGAATAAAACAAAAAAGAACAGAATAAAAATCAGATACCAGAAAAACACCAAATATTTCAAAACATTTTAGTCAATACATTCGTGAGTGGCTTTGCCATTAGAGCTGGTTGGTCAACTAAGTCACCACTCGTGAAAGCAGCCTTCTGAGAGATTTGGACATATAATTTCCTTAGTGAATTTTTTTTCCTAAAAGGTATTTCACCCACATATTGTTGTATGAGGCTCCAATGTAGACTTCTGCATGTTATCACATTAGAAGTAGGCCTCACAGTTGATAAAAAATTAAGCTTACTGAAAATTCTGTTATCTCAGTATACTCCTGTTTGCAAGGTACAGTTGGACTAGGGCTCTTGAAGTAATTTGCATCTGAACGTCCTGTTTTCTGAGCTAGTTTTGTACATTACACCCAGTGGTATATTCTCTCATCTTTCAAAAAGGCTTTGCAGCCCCAAAATGTCCAGGAGTTTTACAACCATCTTATAACTTAATCTCCCCAGTTCCTCATTTCACTGCTCTCTTGAAGTATCATGTCTCAGCTTATATCCTTCCAACTCTGGATGAATGAACAACACTAAACATCAGAGGGAGGCAAATACTGTAATGTTTTTATGAATATTCATCTATATTTTGAAAGGAATGCTGCATTTTCTTGGTTTTAATTTTCACGCTGTAAATTTTCTCACAAGTAATATCTGTACAGAAATATTTGCCGAAACAGCATATACCATTATAATAGTATCAAATACTACTAGAATGTTAAAACTCAAATGAATTATTGATATTCACATCAAAAAACTAAATCAAAGAATTATCCAATTGAGGCAAGAAGGCACGCCTTGTGATCTCTGTGTTAAATTGGATCAGACTGAATTTCTTCTTTGAAAATCTGCAATAAGCTTCTTGTGAATGGGCCTGAACTTGATTTTCACTCAATGTGAATCATTCTGAATGACAAACAGTCTTGCAAAAACATGTTTATATACAATTTCCAAATGGAAAAGAGGCAAATGCATTTAAAAAGTATTTACCCTGAAATATTCTCCCAGCTGAGCTCTTAGATAAGTTACTGTCAGGAAATCCAGCATGGTGCTTTCCTTTTGCATTCCCTTGCTCTTAAATTATGCCAGTTTGAGGAGCAAAAGACTGTGCTTTGACCCTGGCATGTCAATCTTCTGCTTATCTGTGCAGAAGACTACCTCAGAGTCAATGGACTATCCTTATTTGAAATACTCTTTCATTCCTGGTCAAAGTGTGTCCATGTAAGGAGTTAAATTATCCAAAAGCATTCTTTCTTCACCCACTGACCTACATTGCTATGACCATTAGCTAAGGTGATGCCTTATTGGTATTTCTGCTCCAGTAAATGAGCATTCCCAGGGCTAAAATACCCTTTATCAAGACATTACAAGAAAGCAGCAGTATGCATTAGAGTGGTCACCAGCGAGAAAAAAACAGTCCTTTTCTATAGAAGATTTTACAAAATGCTGCCAGTGAGTGGGGAAAAGAGACAATCCTCAGATGAGCTGGAAATGCTTTATTCCTCTCAAGGGAGAGATGGGCAAAGTCCAGTATAAGGGGGGCACAGGAAAAATCCAACACAATGTGGCACTCCTGGGGTCTTTCTGTCTGGTTTCTTCAGTCAAAAGAGAGACAAAGCCTTGCAGGTTGTTCATCAGCTTGCTCATGTAGTTTGGATCATTAATATACACTTACAGACACTCTTTAATGAAGTAAGCTCTTGAGAAGATGCAAAAATTGGAAGGGGCGGAGCGTCCCTCCATCTGTCTGCTGCAACGGGAGGGTTGGACTGCAGCCAGATCATATTTGGTCACCTCAAGGTAGACAACATCTAGAAAAGTCCTCCTGGAGAAAAGAAAGCTAAGGGAGCAGCCCTGCCAGGCTGCTCTGTGCAATCAGGCAAGTCAATTTCTTCCCCAGCTTGGCAATGCTAACTGAGAGGGCAGGTGGAAAGGATGGAAATACTAGTGATGAGATCAAGAAAGCTGCATCTGGAAGAGGTGCAAATGCTAGCAGGCATGGCAATAGGAGAGATGACTCCTGGGGGGTGATATCATATGTACAGGGAAATGCTCAGGGTGAGGGGAAAATCATCTGTCAAGCAGCAAGGGGTTTAAAGACCTATTCAGATCATGTTGTTGTTTTTTTTTTTAAAAAAAAGAAGACAACCAAGTAAAAATCCCCTGTTGTACAATAGCAATAATAATTCCAAAGATTATGGAACACTTCACCCTAATCCTAGTGGCAGCTCAGGGCTGACATCAAAGTTCCCAGCACCACACGTGGCCCAGATGAGAAAGGTATGGAGAAAACATTGTTGGTGCAATGCTGTGCTCCCCCGGTAATGAATTCTACAGTGACAGTGTTCCTGGAGCCCCTGTGCTTCCTTGAGTCCTCACCCTAATCCTGAAGGCAGCTTGTAGGTAGAGGTTCAGGTCCCAGCATTATGGATGGTCCAGATGACAAGCCATCCTGCAGTGTGAGGTGGGCTCACTTTGTGTGCCTTGAGATGTGAGAGCAGTAGTTAAAATAATGGACTGTTTGATCAGACTGCTCATGTTTTTTACACCATGAGCTGTAAATTGATTAAGGAATCTTGTTATTCTTTGGGTTACCCCATATCCTTTTTGGTGCATAAGTATAGGAATTCTATTGTATTCCTTGGCTTTTTTTTTTACTTTTTTACATTAACCATACGTTACATGTAATAGTAATCCTATGTTGAAATTCAGATTCAGGGCTCATGTCCCTCTAGCCTTTATATCTTCCCATGAGCTGTGTGATATCAGGCTTGTTCATGAATCAGTGTCATAACACTTACAAAAATTGGTCTTTGCTTTCACTTATCTTGCTTTTTTTATCTTGTAATATTTGAGCTAAAAGGAGAGCAGACAAATAGCAATGCAAAAAAATCCAGCAACAAAATCCTGCACTAAAAACTCATAGCACCCTATTATTTGCAGAGAGACCTTTCAAACATCAGTCTTTGCTTGCTGCATCTTTACATGTGTAGAATTGTGAACACCCTCAGTATTCCCAAATGAGATAATCCAAGAGACTGGTGGCACTCTGCTGCAGCTTTACAGCACAATCCCCTTGGAAGTATTTGATGCATAGAGATGTTATTGAGCAGGATATTCTAGGAATTATTTAATCTTCCTACACAAAGGCAAAGCCTTTTATCAGTTCAGATCTATCTGTTATCCATTTCTATAAGACAATACCTTTCTACCTAGGTATTGCTTTCTGAAAGCCTGGCCATATTGCACAAAACAATAAACACTGGAGTTATCACTGAAAAGCATCTTTCCTGGCTTTGCCAGCAAAGATTCTCCTCTGGGGAAATATGTACAGACAGGATGCTCCTCCTTTTCCTTCCCACTGACCTCCAAGTCAGCAGCTGTCTGGGGACAAGGGGCCTCCCTGAGTATTGGGGCTGCTGTTCACATGGCCTTTAAAGGCCATGATTGGTCCATCTAAGGGCAAGTAGGTTTCATAAGTTTTTTGTCACCGTGAAAATTATGGATTATTTCCTCCTCTGCACAAATATTATTGCAGTTTAAAACAACAACAACAATAACAATAAACCACACAAAAAACCCCAAATCCCTTTCTTTTTTGTTTACTCATTGGCTGTCATGTATGCAGGAACAGGCAATGAGGTCCCTGAGCTTGTTCTTCCAGAATCAGCACCTCAGTATTCAGGAGTCCAACTGCTGCTATTTGCAAATCTGTGTAGATGAATGCAGTCCAAAATGTACAATTTAGACTTAAACATTAAATTCTATTTACTGTGTAATTAAAAGTAAGTCTTGAACAAAACAAAACAAAACAAAAAACAAAACATAAAAATGGATTTGCAAATATGAGCAAATATAAACTTCTGGGTTTAATATGCTGGGAAAAGGGATTTTCATGCAGTTTCTATCTCTGCAAGGTCCCTATTTTACATATATTTCCTCTCTACACATGTTTCTGGACTTGAAAAAGTAAATTTTTGAGGCTGGATCTGAAGTTGCAGCTCACCTGAGTCATTATCTATAAAAGTTTTTCCAAAATTCAACAAAGTTGATGCGAAAGATTAAGTAACTAAAGCAAAGACCCTTCCAGGCAGGCAAGGCACCTTAGCTCAACTTCATACCTGTAAGTACACACACCCATGCCCAAAAGGGCACTTGTGATCCTGCTGTGAAAATTGGTCTGCAGCGAGATAAAGGTCTTGAAAAAAGTTTTAATTTTTTTTAACTTGCTGGGTGTACCTCTGTCATATTTAAATTACTTTTTTTAACACATGCTAGGTTTTCTTTAGTTTGGGTGTATTTTGTTAATTAGGTTAATTTTAAATGCTCTACTAAATTAACACAGTAAATATGCTGGCTGCACAAATGACAGAGGAAGATCAGCAGTGGTGTTTGTTGTGCTGCTACAGCACTCCCTTGGTCTGGAGAGAGGAACTGAGAAAAGACATGTTCTGCACGATCATTAAAAACATTTCAGCACCTGGAAGATTTGGAGGCCAGCCCAGGGTAGGAGTGGGACCTCTAGGAACTTGAACTTCATGCTGATGGAACTTGAGGAGCATCTTGACAGTGATGGAAATGAACCCTAGACTGAAAGCTGGAGAGGAGCAGTTAAATTAATGCGGCAGCTATGCAAAGTAGAGAGCATTGCCGGAGCCAACTGCGTCACAACTCAGATTGCTTGTGAAGGCAAGCCACCAGCAGCGCTACTTCCATTCTGGCAGATGGATGCTTGGGCAAGAAACCTGCATCCATCAAAATATTCTCTGTGCTTGAAATCTGACCTGCCTCCTCAGAGTGCACTTCATAGGACATGGTGCTATCTGAAGCATGTGCTCTATCTGAAGCAAGTTCATGTGCAAGGAACAAACAAAAACTGTAGATAAACTGGAAAATGAAGTCCCAGGAGGAGCTGTATGCCCACACAGTTTTGTATGAAGCAGGGGAAAAGAAAAAGTATATATTGATTTTCAATGTAGCATTTTGATGAAAATTAGTCTTTCTGTGGGTAGCCACTGCATTGCCTGAGCACAGGAAATTAAATCAGTTTGATCTGACTAATAGGAAGCCTGACCAGCCTGCAGTTTTCTCTAGGCATGAACCTTCCAAGCTGGTTCTGCCCCAGATACCACACTGCAGCTGCTAGCCACTCCTCTGGACATGGGGTGCACCTGGATCATTGCCTTCTGGCTCTTCACTAATTAATTCCTTCTTGTCCTGGACAGAGGCAAACCATTCACTTGCCCAAGAGCAATTCATAAGCATAATAAAGCTGTTAGTGTGTGTTAGTCATTAACTGGGGACTGCACGCTGTGCCTGGTGCCCACAGCCAAAGCACACACCTGCACACACTCACATGGACAACAACCTGTTTGAGTTGACATCTTTCAGTGGCTAAAGGGAGCAAAGGAAGTGATTTTTCCTCACATCACCTCACATATGCAATGGACATATACAACATTTTGAGGCTTACAGATCAATCAGCAGGCAGACGGGAGTCCCTCTGTCTAGAACCTCTCAGAGGAGTGACTGTTCCATCTCTCATCCATCAAAGATGATGAATCTCATCGGTCTTTAGTTCTTTGTGGTGCAAACACAGAGGAACTTGGTCAGGCATATATCTGATGTATCTGTGAAGGTGAAAAACTGAGAAGCAGTCAGAGTATCCACCAAACTACTAATTATGACCACAAACAACCCTGTATGACCTACAGGCTCATCCTAGGTCATTATGAAATTTTAGCACCCAGTCAGGAAGAGTGAATGGATGCCTGGCTTTCTATAGATAGAAACTGCTACTTTGGGTCCCTTTGACTACTGTCTGGCCGGACGTTATGAAATCTAACTTTACAGATTCAGATGTATTTTGCATTTCCTTGGGTCAAGTCTGAATTTAATCTGCAGAGGAGAAATAAAATTAAAAAAAAAAAAAAAAAGCAGAAGCAGGACGATTATTTAGGAAACTGAAAATGCCAAGGGAGCTCTTGGACGCTATGTTTCTCTTCCCCATCTTACTGCATGCAAATAACAGCTTTCCTCACAATTTTTGACAGAAAGTATTTGGAGCACTCATTTTGACTTCCTGATTTGAGTGTGTGCTTGACTCTGTGCAAGTGGCTACAGTTACCAAAAGCGCTGAAACAGAATGCTGTGCCTCAACATGAATATTCAAGTTCTTTCAGGAGGACACTGCTAAGATCATTACAATTGCTAATTATAAAAGTGGTAGCCAAAACTCCCGCTTCCTTCTATTATTCTTACATCCTGCAGATGTCCTGATTTAGCCAGTTAATCATCAGATTCTCTTGGGAATCATCTGGTTGTTCAGTCTTGTGTTTCTTATTTTTAAAAAAAGAAGCACTTTGAATTTTTAGTGTGATGTATCTTATTTTCTCAATATTATGATTAATTACTTACATATTGTATGTGATGTTGCATTTCTTAGATACTGTTCTTGGTATGTCTGTGTGTACTTAAAGGGTCTCTGAGACACATTTTAGTTCCTGGGAAACAGCACATGTTCCTTCAGTCAAAACAGACATTTCATTTTGCCTTCAATCATTATACCACCAGCTCACCCTCAGCCACAGCAGCTCTTTCAACAGCTCTGTCATGCAGCTTCTGTGAGTTTTGTTTACATCTGAAAACATTGCTCCCGTGTGGCAGCACTTGTGAGACCTGTACCAAGCACTGTGTTGTGTTTGTGGACTGCTGTGATGCCCTTCTCTGCAGCAACAGCTTGTGAAATTATGTCTGGGGGAATAGTCAGCAGAGTGAATGGTTGGCCAGAGTCCTCTGGCTCTTCCAGCACTTTTGTGCTACCTGTCAGCTCTAGATATCTGAATGCCTCCTCATCTTTTCACATGCTTTGATTTTCCCACAGCTAATGAGACGGCATGGGGCTGCCACACCATGATCAGCACGGAAAAAAATATGAAGGGACAAAAGGCCACCCATTAGGAAACCAGAACCCAAAGGCCTAGGAATGCAAAACTGCTGTGTTCCACCCACTGTTGCAAGAGGCTATATTTGTAAATCATTTATGCTGTATTATGTTTGCAACGCACTGGTGGTGTGGTATTCACTGCATGGCATAGTCTGACACTGTGGAAACTCATATCCTTTGAAAAGTCCACTAATGGAGAATGGGAATAGAGATAATTACAAGAGTTGGCAGAGCTAAACCATCAGATCACAATAGCAAATTTGGCAACTGAATTGATTGGCAGCATGAGAGACTCTTCTCTACCAGAACAAGTTCTATTTTTGCCCTCCTCTCTTTCCAACTGAGCTCAGCTCCATGGTTGCAACAGAGACCATATATTATTCTCTATGCCTAACTCATCTCTTTTGTGTTGATTTTCTTCTCAGTCAATTTTCTTTTCAGCAAACAGTGCAAAAGTTGTGTTTATTTCTTCTGTGTGGGTCAATGTATCTGAAGATAATTTCTTTCTTTGCTTCTGCACATGCACAACCTCTGTGCTGCATTACCACTGAGGATTCAAGTCCCAAAGTGTGTGCGTAAGGGTGCAAAGCAAAAATCTCATCATGTTCATGTTATTTGCTGATTTTTCTGTCATGCCTAAAACTACTGACAGGTCACCTTCCTGAAGCACTGGAGCTCACTGCTCAGAAGTCAGCCCCAGGGACACACTCCAAGCTCTTCAGAAGTGATAGCCAAAGCCATGGGAAGAGAGGATGCATGAAAATGGAAGAGGAATGCGAAAAGCAAATTAGGTGGGTAAAGTGGGTGATAAAAGGGATAGCAGGGGGAAGGGAAAGAAGTAGCTCTAATGAACCTCGTAAAAAAGATTTCATACAAAGAGAGTACTAGAGAATTAATAGATGCCAGCCAGACTTTTTCTTTTTTTTTTTCCTATGGATGAGTCCAGAAGAAAAATGCAAAAGCGTGTATTTTGAATGGCTGATATTACTCTGGAATCCACAATATCCAGCTGTTGGGACTTTGTTTCCTATGTCTGTGTGAATTTACAATGCCATTGTAGAGAACAGATACTGAAATCTCAAAGCAGTGGGGGTTTCCCCTTGCTGCCATCTTGCACTGCATCTGCTCATCCGCATCAGTGTGAAACTCTGCTTATGGGGTTCAACAGCAGGCAATGTCTACCTTGTGATGGAGAAGATAACTGCACAAAGAACCATCCATATTCTGCCCGAGGCCATCCAGCACACCCATGGTGCAGCCCTCGAGCAGTCTCTCAAGCACCTTTTCTGTGTCTGAACCTTAGGAACAGCCTACTTCTCCCAGACCCATATGGGAACCCCAAGTTGCCATGTCTTCATGGGTGTAGAATGTCTGAAGCACCAGAGTGAGCTGCTGGGCAATGTCTCACATGGAAAGTCCTTCCATCCCCTGTGGCTTTTATTCAGGAGTACTGAGGGCTGGAAACATACAAATGGGCAAGCAATGGGCATTTGTCATGTCATGCGAGCTCCAGTGTGCTGGCCAGTATAACAATAGGTGTTTGAGGTATTCGTAGTTTTTCTGCCAGGTAAAAGAAGCTTGGCAGCCACCTAGTATACATCCTATCCTGCTGGACTCTCACATTGACCATTCTGTGCATTTCTTTTTACATTGCCTTTGTGCAGCAGCTCACGTCTGTGCTCTGCAAAATCAAAACTGTCGGCAGTTTTCTAAATCTTGATTGAATTCATTAACCCAGATTCTTCTCCTGGTTACTTGAGGCAAATCCAGATGTTCTCCTAGGTATACCTGAGGGGAAAACTTTGTTGAAAATGTTTTTGAACCTCTTTCTTTTGCTATAAACAATGCCCTTGGAACAGTTCTAAGCTGCTTTGCAAACTTATTTTTCCCCATTTGAAAGGACTGAATAAACTGAACAACTTGGCGGTGTATTAAAGCTTGTTTGAAACCACACACAAAAGAATTTGTGCAGCTCAAATGCCAGAGAAATGTGTTCACATGTGATTGAACATAATAGCCCAAGATTAGAAAATCTAGAAAGAAGCTAGGGGGGATTAAGAGCATGATCTTGTGAAAACTTTGATAACTTCGGATGAAAGTCAAGGCAATGAGGTAACCAGATGAGACTAGTTTGCCAAATTCTATCACTCTACCACAAAATAAGCAACACAAAAAGAAGATTTTACTCATTTCACTTCCACTCTTATCCTGCATCTAGGCATGAATATAAATTTTTAAAGCCTTGCAGTATTAAAGCTATATATTTGTGTCAGCAAATTGAATACAATCTGTTTGGTAAATATTAGGAGCTCTAAACCCTTGGGCCAAATTCTGAAATGAGATGCACAAATACAGCTCTGATAGTCTTCATATGCATGAAACAACAGAAAGCATAATTTGAGTGAGCCAAATCCATTCTTTTTAGCAATGTAAAATACTGGGAAAATACACTGGGCTAAATTCAGATCTTGGATGCATTTTTATAATTGAGATAATAACACAGCCAGCCATGTTACTGTAATTTTAAAATATGCTAGCAAAAAAGAGCAGAATGTTTGTTGTAGAGTCTAATGGAAACATTCTCCTTCATGATGAGATGCTGAGTCTTTAAATAAAACTTTAGCACCTTTGTTCAAAAAATGAGGTGCCTACCTGTACCAAGAGTTCTGTGCATTTTGACAGAGCAGAACTGCAAAACCATAAGGAATCAAATAGATCCCAAAACCTACTTTTTCTTGTTCGCTCCACCAGAAGTTTGAAGCTGTGAGATCTGCTAGATTTGTGTGCAACTCTATAGTTACTCCTCACTAGTAGGGTTAATGAATGAGTTTAAAATTTTCAACCACTATATCCTGAATAAAAACAAATTTATATATTCCTCCTCTGAAAATGTCTTACAATTAAGTGCCTCCATATAATGGAGCTGGAGCTTGTTGTTCTAGACAACCAACTCTATTCTCATGATATTTTGAAAAACTTATCTCTCTATGACCATACTTTTCTAGTTCTCTAAGTCTCTAGAAAACTATCAGTTCCAGAAAAATAATTAAATACCTCAAGATGAAATTTATAAAGCAAGCCATCTTCTGTACTTGTCCTCTGCCCTACACTCTAACAGAACATTCTGGTTCACAGGTCTTAGGCAACAAAATGAAGCATCAAGTTCTGTTTTACAATGATACTGAACTGGATGATTTGCTCTTTGGCACAGGTTTGAAGACAGGATTACTTAGAATTTTTAAATTTTTCTTATTCAAGGAGAAAGATTTCCTTCTTCATATTGACTCCTTTTGTTGTTTGCAAAACTAACATGTGGATCTAGAATCTGATTTTAAAAACTGTGATCAGGAGTGGTCTGATCTAGGGCTGGGGAATGGGTTAATCTCCTTTTATCTCTGTGATTTATACTGCTTTGTTGCAAGGAAAATAAAGTGTTATTACAATTCAATGTGTGTTACTACTTTCTGAGGAAAGGGCAACTTATTATGAAAAAGGCACAAAACTCAATGTAATTTGAAAATAACACAGCATAACTGATATTTCTTTAGAACAGGCTTATATGGAAGGGAACCGGAGGTTAATTGTGCAAAATAGTATTACTGCACATCCAAATGCCATTTCTAAATGTTATAGTACATTAAAGTACACTGCAGTGAATTAATAGTCCTAGCAGTGATGATAAGCATGAGTGGATTTGAGGAGGTATCCTACAGCTGCTTTCTGTCAAATATAAGTAATACTAAGGAAACAAGGAACTCTGCTTTTGACCAGAGTTAATGAGACATTAGCAGTGAATAAAACAACTTTAAACCAAAACCTCCATATTATATTTTAGCAAAATATTGCCAAACAATTTTTTCAGTAGTGACAGAATGACTTTGCAGAGAAATTTGGCAAGCCTGTATAGTGTTTGGGTTGCTTTCTCATTTAAGGTGTCACTGATAGGATTATCTCATGGTATGTTAATGTCCATCCAGGCCAGCTTGGTGCAGCCTAAAGATCTTTCCACACTTTGACATCACTGTCAAGGGTGCAGATTGGTGTAGTATTCCCACGATGTCTGGACTGATATTCAGCCAAAGTCAAGCCAGTGCCACTTGAAGCTGAACAAATAATTCTTGCCAGTGGTCACATCAAATCAACAGCTTTCAGCTGCCGAGGTGCTGTGGGAAACAGCAAATGGTGACTGAGTGTCTGTCCTGAGAGACCTGTAGCTTTCAGTGTCACCTGGCTCGTTACGGTAGAGGTCACCCTCAAGGGAAGTAACTCAGTGCAGTGAAAGGGTAAGTGGACTTTTCTAACAATTTTTCTAAGGTAGCCGAAGGACTCAGATGCCACTTACCTATTTCTTTTCAGAAAACACATGGTCTGCTTTTAAAAAATCTCCCCTGGAAAGGTGCCAGAAATATATTGGGAATTCTATAATTCCACAACCCTTCCATAGCACTAATGCCCTTTGCTGCTGGAGATCTCAGGGAAGGACAGAGGCAAAGACTCTTAATGGAATGTGTAGTGCTTCAGGATACATGAGATTGTATTTATAAACCAAGTCTACAGAAACACGGATTAGAGGAATGCCAACAAAAGAAGCAGTGTTCCAGGTGGCTACACTGCCTGGTCTCTGTAAGAGAGATGCAATTCTCTCTGCTGCTCAGTACAGGTCAGAGCTCTGCGCATCTGAACAGGGTTAAAGTTTCCAGAGATACTGAATAGAAGCATCACAAAACTATCTAGTACAGGAATAACACATTTTGCTGAAAGAAAAACTTTGAAGATTGGTGTGCAAGTTACCACTGAATGATTGCAGGGAGAAACTTAAATTTCTCTGAGTTTGTCTTGCATCTCTTAAGGAAAATTCTCTCAAGTAATGAGAGACAAAAATTTCCTTGAACTTTCATGTATGTACTGATGTATTATTGCCTTAAGCAAAAAGGCACGGCATAAATAACTGCATTACTATGCAATGCACACTCCAGAGCGCTGTAATCACAGATACAATTGTAACAACAGGTCTATGTTGTCCCGTTAAATAGAGATCTGTAATTCAGACCATGCAGAATTGAGTGTGGTTTGTATCTCTCAGGATCATAAATCTAAGGTGGGAGTTTTACATTGCAACTTCCTTCACTATGGTGATTGCCATCAACTGCAAGGATAAGCTCCTACATCAATTCAGTGCTAATAGGACTCCCTGGGTATCATCACCCAAGTGTCTCTGGCCAATTAAAGTTTTTCACTTAGTCAAACCAGAATGAATATTCTTTAATACCAATTAACACAATCTGTTCATCATTATGGTATTTTTACAATTGTACAATTGCATT
The DNA here is from genome assembly GCF_048771995.1 of Taeniopygia guttata. Lineage (NCBI taxonomy): Eukaryota > Metazoa > Chordata > Aves > Passeriformes > Estrildidae > Taeniopygia > Taeniopygia guttata. The sequence continues at coordinate 101,865,455 of NC_133026.1, forward strand.
TGCACAATTGGAATACATATGGTACAGAGAAAACCCCATAGCCTGAACGAAACATCACCTTGTTCTTGAAATAGTGTCCTGATATTTTTACATGTGATGTTCTATCAGAGAATGAAAGAAAGCTCCAGGATAGTTGTTCAATTAAATTTCTTGTTTTCATTTCAGAAAGACTTCAGCCATATATTTTAGGTAGTTCTGCTGTGCTATATTATTTGGAGCAAAATATATTATTAGGGTTATTTAAAGAAATTATCTCTTCCCTTTAAGCTGGTGGTACTGTGAGGGTTTGGGGGTATTTTTTCAATCCCCACAATATGACTTCACCCAAACAAGATATTAATTACAGTGCAAAGGAGAAGAAACAGATTTATGGTTGATGACAGTGAAGGCAATAATCCCAACAAATAGAGGACAGAGCCTAATAAAAAACAGTTATGATTTTTGCCTTGTCCCTGACTATGTAATTTCCTTGTTCTATCTGTGGGAGGACACACATTGCCTGAGCTGCTCCTGAGGCTCTCCAAAGTCATCTTTCACTCTTACATTTCAGCAGCAAGCACTTAGAGCAAACTTTCATTCTGTATAACAGCTATGTATTACCTAAGAAACATCAGCTGCAAGATTGTTCAGTGTGATTCTTGGAACATAAAAATGATTGTTTTTCATCAAAATGTTCTGGTCCAATTTAACCCACTGAAACCAGCAAATAGTGAGAGTCTGAAATAAATAATTTTCAGATGACAGGAGAAAAGTACTTGGTATTAGGAATTGGAGGATATTTGTTCTTGCTCTGCCACTTGCTGCCTACAGGACTTTGGTCAAACTGCTTTCTTTCTCATGTTTTCCTTCCCTGTTCTCACTACTTCAATTACAAGGTTTCTGTTTGAGTTTGCACAGACGGTAGCACACTGCAATTCCATTCAACAGAGGGTACATTTACAAAAGCAGGCAGGCTTCCTCTATCATTAAGTTTACCAGTCCTGTGTTGTCGTGGGGTTTACTGGGGTTTTTTAAGGATGAACATCAGCTGCTGAAACTATATATTTTTGTTTTTGGTAAAACGAATTTTCTGGGTTTTGAGACTGCTGTGGGTGCAGAAAGAGGCATGTGGACAGGGATGCTCACAGCCCCTGTGCAAGCAGCTGGGAACATCTGATGGCAGGAGATGGAGCTTATTCCTCCTCAAGATAGTTCCTTGCCCTGGACACTCTTCACCACAGCCAACAGGGAATTCCTTCTCCTGACTTCAAGAAAACATTGCTTTCTTGGCTTAGACATAATTCAGACACAAATTTGGTAGAAGAATTACAGGGAGAGTAGAAAAGAGCGAAAACGTAAAGTCTCCCTCACGCTCAGATTGCACTGGGATTTGTAGCCAGACAGGTTTTTAGCCTGCTGCAGTCATTACCACATTTTGAGACCTCCGGTAATTTTCATCCATCATTGGATTGATTGAGACAGGGTGAATTTTTCTGGCTTTTCAAGGAACCTGGCTGGGTCACACAAAATGGTAAGTTCAGGCCGGCCCATTTCAGCAGGCGACAGAAAGCCACTTTAGACACTTATCTCATGGCAATCTCATACTTTGCCTGATAAAGTCAAATCAGATCAGAGCACAGCAGAAAGCAGAGTTCCTACTAGATCAGTAGAAGGGGAAAAAAAAAATCTACTTTTTCTAGGCCTTTAGTCTCTGCATAATCAGAGATTAGGCTGGGGAGTAGTGATGGAAAGGACTGAGGGAGGAGAACTCTGCAGGGCAGAGAGCTGGCACAGAGCAGGGTGGCAGGGAAGCAGGAAAGAGCCTTCCAGCAGGTGAAAACAATTAGAGAAGAGACTGTGACCTATCCTGCACAAGTTATTAACACTTATTCCCAGATGGCTTTTATTAATAAAATTGTGGCCTAATTATGCCACAAAATTTGAATTTTGTTTTACTCTCCATGCTTCTGGGACAGGAAGCAAAATATATTCAGGAGAAATGAGAAGATGGTCCTGGAGACAAAAATTCCTGGCAGTTTTAAGTTTGTTTTTTTTTTTTTAAAGATATATTATCCAATTCACTAGTGACTTTGCTCATGGGAAAGCAGACAAAATTGAAAAAACATGGAGACAGAGACTAGAAAAAGAGAAGAAACAGAATTAAAGAAAGAACAGAAATGAAGGACACAGTGCAGCTTCCTAAATTGTAAGGGGAAAATGTTATTGTCAAATACCGTGCATAACATGTATGAACAATAAATACTGTCTAAATCCTGTACAGAAGCATGAAGGGTATAGAAATGTCTGCCAGTATAGCCCTTCCTAAAAGCTCCATCCATCCAGGGCAAAATTGTGCAAGCAGCCTCACAAAAGCCTGCTCTAGAGAGGCCAGTTTTCTCCCCTCCTCTCCTCTGGTGTTACTAGAACAAGAAAACCTGGGAAAAAAGTGGCTTTTTTTGTTCTCAGCAGTGCAGTACAAGCCTTAATTTATGAAGTCTCATTCTGAGTAGTCCTACTGTAACCTCAATGTACCTGCCAAAAGTTGAGAAAGTTTTAAAACACTGCAGGCTGAAGACATCATCTTGTTTTTTCATTCTATTTATTTTTAGTTTTCAGGTTGCTTTTAAAAAGCCTTGTGTTACTATGGTTATAACTGTGATGGTCAGAGGACATGGGTGAGCTAAAATTTGCAAGTCTTTACTGGTAAAACTAACACAATGGGAAAAAGGAGAAAGTCTTTCTGGTGTACAGCCTCTCCCTATGTACTTTTTCTGACCGTAGGGATTAGTCTAATAAAAGATTCTACTCCCACTCACAAACCTATCTCCCTGGCATAAGGATTGTAATTCATTTACAGCTCTAAGGGCCTTATATTACTATTTATTTTAATGTTGGAACAATCCTGAATGATGTGCCTCTGTATTTGATAGTCTGAATTTGAAGCACTAAAAGCAATTTGTGACATAACTCACTCAGGCTTTTTTTTTTTTTTTCCTATTTTTGGTCCCAAATGCATAGCTTAACTCACATAATCAGAAAGTGGATTGATAGAACCTATTGCACCTTTAGTGCTTGAAGATGCATTAGCAATTTAGGAAAAGGTATTAGATAAAAACACTAGAAATTTTAGAAAATGTTAATCTCTTCCTTACTGAAATATACTTGCCTTGCCTGAGGCATCTTTGCTAGAGAAAAAAAAAATGGAAAAAAACAAGCTGCATTAAGATTTAACTGCAGGATTGAATTTAATTTTGTTTTATCACATTTGTACACAGGAAATGCATAAGAATAACTAGTTCTTCCTGCAAAAGGTATCATCAGAAATTTTTCTGACATGTTTGTAATTGTTTATGCAAAGAATATGATGGAGAATGCTGTGTCTCAGCAGTTGTAAGCAGTGCTAAAATCTAGTATAAAATAAACTTTTGCTACTTAAACTATTTGAGAAGACCAACCTGAAGCATATTCACTGCTGTTTGTGCAAGAACAGCTCCTCTGTGAACATGAAAGAAGAATTTTGCTCATCTGTAGTACATAGTTATAAATTATTTAAATTTGGGCTGAAACCATGTCCCAGTTTGGTTTTATGAGAGTATTAAGCATGTTTTTTGATACTGGATAAGTAATAAAAAGTAATTAATACCAACAATACTAAGGACATAGCAATACTTCATAAGTACCTACTGCTACACTAGATGGTACCTCGGCAGACATGGATAATTGAGAGAGAGACTTTACAGATGCGGCTGTCACTTTCTTGTATCAGCTTACCTTCTAAACCTGCCTGGAAAAGAAAGGGAATAAACTGCTGTTTAACATGCATGCAAGAAAATTTGTTCTGCTCCTTATGGCCATGTAAGATTGAAGGATTTCTTTTGGGTTTATTATTAGCATAATCAGAAACATTGCACTCAATCATTTTGTGATAATAATTCTTCTTGTTACAGGGGGAAATCAACAGAAGGATAAATCCTTTGTTTGCTTCTACGGGGACAAAACCAAAATAATCATGTTCATAACAGATTTACTCTGGAGTTTACATCAGGGTAAATGAAATCAGAAAACATTGCAAACATATGTATTATGGACAGTAATGGGTGCCAAGTGTAGAAAATGCAGCATTACCACTTGAACTCAGTTTTACCTTTCACAGTATTACTGGGCTGCTTTTTTGCTCATGTCAGCTGATTAGAAGGCTAACATCCTGTAGGAAAAAAAGAACCAACAAAGTGAATTTTATATAACTGATTTCTTTAAAACCTTGGATTTCCAGATTTCATGCTCCATCCAGTGTGACTTCTTATGAGATCCAAAATCCAGTACCTTTTAAATTGACAATATTATAGCTGAAGCGAAAGTTAAATAGAGCTCCTAGGACTGGATTAGCATTTTTTCTGGCAAAGAGGTAAAATTATATTAACAGATTTTTCCCAAGGACTCTGATACGTGTTCTTAGGGAGCAGGCAGTCTGAGAAGCAGTCAGAACCTCCAGAGAAGTGGTTCGTCACCACCTGGGTGGTGCTAAATGTACCAGCTTGTTTAAATAGCAAATGATTTTAAATATGAAAGGAGACTTCCTTCAAGAATTGTTATATTGAGCATCACAAAATTGCTGTGGTTTTCCTTTTTCCTCCCAGAGAGCTAACCTCCATCTGTTTCTGAAAGAGCTTAGCATTCATGAAGTAAGAAATTATATTTCAGAGCATAGCTCTTTATCACTCACCAGTTAATGGGGCTAAGAAAAGATTTGAGTAGATTCTTCTGACTTCAGTGCAAGCTCTGAGGAAACAAAAGGAATTGCCTGGAGATGTTGTGAAGGCATAGCTATTTGATTACAACTTAACCCCTTGCAATCAGAAAGAGACAAAAGGACAAACAACAGTTAGGTCATTACAGAAAATGCTGGTATTTGGCTGGTCATATTTCAACTGAGTTCTGAACTCTGAAACGCTGTTAGGCAAGCAGTACTCTGGAAGGAACATAGAGGAAGCACTGAAAAGTGCAAGAGACCAATAGCAAAGGAGAACACATTTTAGAGGACATACAGTTTTCAGTTCCCTCCTCTGGAAGCTGGACAGTAAAAGGAAGCAGCAGTGATTGTTTGATATGTCCTTGACCAAGATATTTCAAGGACTTGGAATTTCTCTCCAGGTGTGTCTGAAAGCACTGGAGAATTTACCTTTGTGTTAATACCCAACTCTTTCTTCTGCCTTTTATTGATTGTTGTTACAATGTTGATGGTTAGCTACTGAATATTCGTGGCTTATGGGGGGCAATGCCCACCTTCTCTGTTGCCTGACAGTCTCTGAGCAAACTGCTGCTTAGCAAAACTCTCCTCTGTTCTGCTAGAGGTTGTTAGCAAACACATTCCCTCAGTTTCCTTCGTGTTCCATGTCTCAGTGAACACAACTGAAGGAAAGCCACACAGTGGATAATTATTCAGTACATCTTGCTTATCCAACCCCCCATGTGATTGTTTTATGTGTTGGTTGGCTGGTTGGTTGGTTGGTTGGTTGGTTGGTTGGTTGGTTGGTCTGAATCTTGAATATGCCATAGAACTGTTATTTTAAGAATAGGTTAACTTCTTCAAAATATATTTTGATTAGGGCAAAGAAATGTCTCTTTTCAATAGCGTAGTTCAGTAACAGAAATATTTGCTCCCTCCCACTCCCAAAATCAAGCTTCAGGCATAAAAAAAACCCATGAAGAGATCAAAAAGTTAAAAGCAGATGAAAACCTGTATCTGGTAATAGACAATTTTGAATGTAGCTGTCACTGCTGGTAATATGTGAATCCTTTTGTAAACACTTCCACACCTCTCCAGAATGTACATAAATGAATACCACATATAGCAAATAATCACATATGTTGCAACCATGACAGTTTTATTCGTGCTAATAATGCTATTTTATACACTCACAAAACATATGGCAAGTTCATGCTTTTAAATTGGGTAAATCCCTCTTGTTTGACAGTGCTGTACTTGCCCTGAATCTCCAGAAGAATTTATTGAAGTTTGGGTCTCTCACCTTCAGGGCAATCACTTACAAGTGCCCTGGAGGGGCTGGGAACTCGGCAACAGATCAGCATTTCTAGGGGCAGCTCTTCCAAGGTAACTCACTTCTGAGAAGTCCAAGCCTAGCACACACACAGCACTGCCAGCAGCAAAACCACAGCTGTGGCACTTTTCAGCTGAAGCAGGGAGAAAGGATGCATTTAAGGAGACACAATACATTTCTCTGGTTGACTTGGCATAACCTGATGCGATTTTCCTTTCAATTTGCTACAGTCCCACGTGTAAGTCAAATGGAGCAGTAACACATGTATCTACAGCATCTGTAACAGCAAACTTGCTTGGACACCGCTGGTTTGTTGGAGGGGGGAGGGAGGTTCTTCCTTCGTTTGGGGTGTGTTTTTTAATGTGCAGCTTTTGCTGTGAGTTCAGAATAAGTGGCATCATTTATTTAACTTTTAATTGGGAATATTTTGACCTGATGATGTCCTTATGGTTTGGCTGAAACGTGTTCCTGGAACAGCAGGAATGTTTTCCTAGTTCTTAGTAAACTGAGAGCAAATAGAAGAGAAGGTGGGATTTTGGAGGTATAAAAACTTGTTGCTGCATGCCATCCTTTTACTGCTGGCATTTCTGATGTCCCTAAACCCTCTGTCTGCACTGCCCACACCCCGTTTGAAGGCACACTGGAAAGTCTCATCTTTCAGTCTAAAATAACATCAGTCTTTTCCATTGCAAAAGTGATCAGGAAGATAAAACCATTATAAAAATCAGTTCACTGGGGTTAAGTGAGTGTCACTCAGCTTTCAAATACCACATTGTGAGGTCCCCATAAATGAAGGGAGAGAAGGAAGTTTGTTCTCTCAGTGTTGCAAAACCCACATTCCTGCACTAGGAATAGGGAGGAATCCATGTCTGCAGGAAAGAGGCAGCTGCTGAGGAGCTTTAAGGTGGTTAAAGTCAGCAAACAGAACTCCAGAACAGTTATTAGAAATGCTTGCCTAGAAATCTTGGTGACTTAACCAATTTAGCAAAGATCTTGAACCTGGTTCTGGACACAAGCAAACAAAAACCCCTTAATTCACTTATGTACACAGAGTGGAAAAAAAAGGGGAAATAAAGCCTTGCATACTGACCTGGTACACTCAGTACGATTAGTGCAGAAATCAAGCAGCCTACACTGAGTAATTCTATTGTTTTGGGAGCTGCAGAAATGGCTGAGAGTAGAATCATCCTCCTCCTCAGCCATCCAGAGTGTTCAGCAAAGGAGCATTGTTGCTAATGGTATTTGATTTCTAATACCTTTTAACTTAGTAAGAATGGGGACAACCTCTAGAGACGGCAGTAAAAGTTTCTGAAATGTGGGTGATAAAGATGCTGAAGTCTGTATATACAAATGGTTTTGAATGAGAGGGACTGCAAACAGGAACAATATCAGCTGAGCTTACTTTTGGAGTTCGTCAATTATACTTTGTGAGGAAGAAGAAAGAAGAAAGCTTATTTTATGCAAAATCAGAAGAAAGATTTAGGCATTTGATTTTTTTAAAGTAAACCTTATTATTATTATTATATAGTTAAAAGCTGAAAATGATAGCTTCTAAGAAACTTTTTTCCCTCCTAACCAACAAAAAACTGAACAAAATTGACTACATTTAAAATCCCTCTGTATCAAAAGCTGAAAGCTTTGAATAGACGAATAAGAATAAATAAAAAGTAGTTTTGCACTAAAGAATAAAAGAATAATTTTTGCAATTCAGCATATTTAAAGACAGTTACAAGAAACAGAAAATACAGGGGGAGAGAATGAGAGAAGTGTGAGCACTCTTGCACATGTGTGTATGGGTATATGCATGTATGTGTACCTGCAGAACGAATTAGGAATACATAAGAGTGAAATATACAACTGACCTTACTGCTGCAGTCTCAATAGATGAGGCAGTTAGACAGGAGTTGTCAGATTTTAGCTGCCTTTTTTTCCACAAATACCTCATCTTCCATTATTGTCAGGAGGGAACTTTTGTGCTTATTTTCTTGGAAAATACCAAAATGCACACGAGCCATATGTTGGTTTAAGGCATATTCAAAATTTAGTAGCATTAGCACTGTTACTGTTACCACTATCTATCTGATAAACAGGTATTCTGGTTGAATGCAATGCAGAAGTAAGTTCGCTTATAGATCATAAAGATTTTATAAATCATAAAAATGGTGGAAACACTTCCATGGATTTCCTGCTAGAAGTGTAGCAATAAAACAACAACCATCATTGCCAAATCAAAGAAAAAAGAGCCTAAAGAAATTGATACTTTGCTATATTTTGTTGGCTGTAAGGGAGTCTAACTGAAATGAGCTGGTGGTAGTGGAGGTTGACAACATTTAACATGCTCTGAATGATATTCATCACCATCCTGACTGATTAACACCACAAGGAAGCTCATATCTAGAGCTAAATTGGGGGAGGCAGCAATGCAGTGAAGGTCATGGCTGACACTCTCATGCAAGGCTCCGCAAGCAGGAGAAATTATTTTCCAGGAGAGTTGTAAAGTTTAACAGCAGATGCAAAGTCCTTCCCTGAGATGGAGTAACCCTGAGCTGTAACACAGACTTGGGACTGGCAAAAAGGCAGCTCTGCAGAAAATTACTTGAGGCCTTTGGAGATGGCAAATTGCACAGGAGTCAGCAATGCACCCTTGCAGCAGTGCAGGTGAACTGGGCTAAAGCTGTTGGGCAGCTTTAGCCCAGGTGTAGCCAGCGAGTGGCTGGCTAAGAAAAAGAATTATTCCCACAGTACTGGAGGGGCTTCACAGGAAATACTGCACTCATTGCTGGGACACCCAGTTCAAGAGAGACAGGGACAAGCTGGACCAGGTACAGTGGAGGACCATCAAGTTGCTTGGCAGCTGGGGGACATGACATGTATGGAAAGGGAGCTGGGGGTTGAAAGAGAGGAAGCAGAGTGCTAACTACCTTCCACTGCCTAGGCAGGGTAGTTATAGAGAGGAGAAGCCAAACCCGACTCAGAGGAACAAGGAGAAATAGAATAACAAGTCTGCACCCAGGGAAATCTGGACTAGATATTAGAAACACTTTTCTGTGAAGAAAAACTGCTTAAGTCTTGAAGCCAAGAAAGTTTCTGGAAACTCCATCACTGGGGATTTAAAAGTTTGACAGGTAAAGGCCCTGAGCAACCCTAATCGGACTTTGAAATCGCTCCTGCTTTGTAGCAAGAATTTGGACTGGTTGACCTTCAAAAATCCCTTCTGATACAACCTTCCTATGATACTAGTCTTCTTTGAAATGATTTATTCACATGGGTATTTTAACTGACCAGAAAGAAAGAAAAGCAAAAGTATACAAATCCTATAAAACTGAGCAGAACTAATTAGAATTAGAAAACAGTTTCTATAAGCCTGTTCTAAACTCCCGATTCATATCCATATAGCTAGTTTAGCCAATGCAAGAACTACAAAGACTAGTAGATTATGATTCACACACAGGAAGGAAGTTTAATGTAATAGTATAGCACCAGGGGCAGGAGACATATTTTCTGCCCTGTCACTTTCTGGAGGTTGATTAAACACAATGTCTGAGTGCAAGTTTGCATCCTGGCAGTTTGGCTTGGGGCATGAAAAATTCAGCCCTAATTCCACTTTGAAATACGGTGATCCTGTAGGCTCTCAGTAGAATTAGCACGTGGATCTGGGATATGAGAAGAGACTCACCTATGCCAAGAGACAGAGCAGAGTTATGCAAGCAGAGCTCTGCCTTAGGTCTACTGCTCTTGAGACAGGAGAAGTGGATGAAGAGCACTTGTATTTCTCTCCTCACAGGAAGGAAGCAGTCTAGCACCAGCTGAAAGTGGGTATGGACAGACTTTTTTTCAGAAAGAGCTGGGCAAGGCAGAGGACACTTACTGTCTCTTTATACATTAGTACCAGTTAGCGAGCTCTTCATGGAAGCAAATGTTTGCTCAAAAGCTATTCACCCTATCCCACCCCTAAGCCTGAAGAGTGTCTAATATCTTAGGACATTTGTTGATTGTCAGTTTGCAGCTATGTGAGGGTATGAGAAAGTGAAAGGGAGGCATTTCTAGCTCTGCTGTGAGAGTTCTTCAACTGAATAAAATTCTTTATTTTTATTTTAAGAGGAAGAGGCTTGGTCACTTCTCAGAGGCTTATGTTTCACAATTACACATACACTGTTCTAATAAAGGTTGGCTCTGTGGCCCTACCTTACATTTTTTGACTAGGTAACTACTCTACTCAAAGACATGCAAGCCAGAGAGCATTAGAGATGTGTTTCACCTGTAAGAGGGATGTTCACAGAAACCAGCAACCCCAAGCTCAAGTATACAGGGAGCATTTGCAGATCCAGCAACCTCATCCTTACATGATGCCATGGCTACTGTGGGCCATGAGGACCAGGAGGAGGAGGACGTTAATTTCACCAGTACTGCCAAACCTTTTCTTCATGGTTGCTTCTTCAGTGCAGGGCACAAGGGAATGTGCAGCACTGATTGAACATGTAAGTAATGACTATGATACTGAAGAGAGGTGGGAGTAATAGTTCCCGTGTAAGGACATGCTAGAGTGTTGTTGCTGGTAAACCTTTGCCTGTGGTAATAGTATTGATGAGTAGTTTAGTGTTCTGTAGCTGTCTTCTATTTTGACAGTGGCAGCATAAACAAGAATTAGTTCCTTCTCAGGAAATGTTAGTTTTATCTGTGGAAGTCTATACATACCTATCTCCACTGTGGTTTTGTTTTTTTTTTTGTTGACTAAATTATAGTCTCTTTCCGCTTTATCTATTAGACAGCATATTCACTTATGTAGCAAACTAAACAGAGAAATATTGTCCCTGTTACCAGACACTTGATCTATTAATGCCTTATGACCTCAATAATAAATTACTTCAGGTTTGTGGTAACAAATATCTGCTTGGGCTGACTACATAAATAATAATAATACTGATTTGTCCCTTTGCAAAGGACTTGTGCAGCATTGCCAAATATATTGCATGCTTGTAAAAAACTCAGAAGTATTTACTGATTGATGAAAGGTCAGAATCTAAAGTGTTAACAATAAACTTACCTGAAATGAGTTTCTTTTTTTTCCAAGAAACATGGTCCATGATGATTGCTTGAGAGGAGTGAAATCCATGCAGCCTTAAATTTCCATTTACATGAAAGTAGGTCCTTACTTCCAGACTTCTATCAAATCAGCTTATGTTCTTCAAAACATGATGTACCACATCTTTTCTTTCACAGAGGTGAAGCCCTGAGCCTATCAAATGAGGCAGAATGTGAGTTAAGATAAGCAAGGATGTATTTTTAAAACTCACTTCACCAATGAGCTTCAAGCTGTAACTTGCCCCAGTTACTCTGACAACTTCAATCAACCTGGAAGTTCATTATTACTTTTCAATTTATAAAGCCTGCATTCATATTATAAAGCAGAAGATAATCCTTATGAGTTAAGATAAATCCATAGGCAGTGCTCATTTTAGTTCTAATTAGAATCTGCACATTTGTTATGGAAAATGCAAGTTGTATGACTTTATCTTTCATATTAACAACACTGACCATATTATTTCTGTATTATAAGTTTGCCTTTCACATATATAGCAATATAAAAAAGATTATTAACTTAAATCCTGTATTACAAACACTGATCCATACAGTGAAGCAATTACATTATGGCAGTTTAATATATAGAGGCATAGAGCTCTTTCTACCACAGTCAATAGCAATTTAGCCATTAACTTAAATGAAAGCAAGATTAGGTCTAAAAGAGGTAAAATGCATTTTTTATAGCTACAGTTAATGACAATGTCAAAAGTAAAAATAATGAGTCAAATAATTCATTGTGTACAACTGCCACTACTATCTAAAAAAAACCCCATTCAAACCAAACCTCTTATCATTAATGGCATTTATATCATCAATCAGAACATTTATAACATCTGGAGAAGGTAATAATTGCTTCAGCTTGGTTCTAAACTTTATCTTGGATTTAAGTCCAAGTAGTAATTATCAGGGGCTCACATTCATCAGATCCTCAGAGACATCAAAACTCTGCAAGGTGCTGGGACATGTTCCTGCCAACTCCCCACACTGAGGAGCTTGATGCAGTCAGAAGATGGTCTCTGAAAGCACCAGCTGCCATTAGCTGGAGCTGACTGCCTTCACAACCTGGAGTACTCACTAGTTCTCATTACAAGAGGTAATTCTTCTCAATTTACACACACACACACGCACATACACATAAGTGTGTGTGTGTATATATATATATATATGTGTATACACACACGGTATATGGGCATCCTGTTGATGGCAAGTTGTGCCCTGGCAGCCAGGAAGACTAGCCCTGTCCTGGAGGCACCAGGCACAGCATGGACAAGGGCAAGGGAGGGGATTGTCCTGCTCTGCTCTGAGCTGGGGCAGCCTCACCTCCCATGCTGTGTGCAGGTTTGGGAGCTACAATGTAAAAAAGGTAAAAAACTATTAGAAAGCACCCAAAGGAAAGCAACGAGGACAGTGAAGGCCTTGAGTGGAAGCTGTGTGAGGAGTGGCTGAGGTTGCTTGGTCTGTTCAGTCTGGAGAAGAGGGGAGACCTCATTGCATTCCCCCTTGTGAGGGGAAGAGGAAGGGCAGGCACTGATCTCTGCTCTGTGGTGACAGTGACAGGACCAGAAAGAATGGCACAAAGCTGAGTCAGGGGAGGTTTAGACTGAATACTAGGAACAGGAAAACCACCAAAAGGGTGGTTGTGTGTTGGAACAGCCCCCCCAGGGAAGTGGCCACAGCACCAGCCTGATAGGGTTCAAGAAGGGCTTAGATAATCCACTGGGCACAGATGTGATTCTTGGGCCTGTCCTGTGCAGAGCAGAGAGGTGGATTTCAATGATCCCTGTGGGAGCCTTCCAAGCCAGGATATTTATGATTCTATGATATATTACAGGCTGAAAGCTCTCGCCTTGAGACCAGAAACTGAGGCTCAATTCTCTTCTCTGTTGTGACCCTGATAAAGGAATGACTGGCCTAGCCCATAAACTAGCCAGGGGTGGCAGGTCCTTCTCCAAATGCTCTTGAAGCAATTCTATCACGCACACACAAAAAAAAAGAAGAGGTGAGAAGTGAGCACAAAAGATCCTACCTGTACAGGCCAAAGACCTACATGGTCAACTATAACTCAGGTGAAGGAAGTTTTTTCTAATGACTCTCACAGATGTGTGAAACTCTTTTCAAGAAGAAATGTCTTTACCAACGAGTGCTAAGTCTTTCCAGCTTTGCTTCTTCTTAGCTATTCCAGGCAATCAGCTTAAATTGAGTATGTAGCAGCATTTTCTGCGATATGAAAATTTAGAATATTGATTTTCACTGGCTATGGCAGAGAAATGAAGCTGTGTTTCTCATAGCTGGCACTCTGACTTCTGCACATCACTTCTAACCACATCAGGGTTCTTTACAATTTGAATACAGGTTTCTGTATTCAAATAGAGGCTCCACCTCTACATGAGGTAAACCTGTGCAACTTTGCGCTTAAATTACTTGTAAAATCTGTTAGCTTCCTAGAATGACAGCTGTAAGTCTAAAACAAAGGCTGGGAACTACTAGGAAACATACACAAGACTTGGCAGAATTTAGAGTTAAATGCTGGCTTCCAGCTCTGAGCAGAATCCCAGAGGCTATTAGGCATTTTGTATTTTTTGCAAAACATTGCTTGTCTTTGCCGTGCAGGAGATGAGGCAGCCAATATGAATAAAATATGGCAAAATCCATTCTGCCCAAGAGGAATGAAAATGTCAGTGTTTTCTGCCCCAAGGAAAAGTTTGAGCTTAAATAAGAACCAAACCTACCTCTTCATGTATTTGAAACCAAATATTAGCAAGAGGTTTTTTATGCTTAAAAATACCTCTTTTCTTCCTTTCTTATGGACATTTCTGAAGAAACGAGTGGGTGGTGATGTTATCAAAGAATGTCATGTTATTTCTACTTAACTATATAAAGAAATCAAATAGCCTTCTTCAAATAGATATATGACATTAATAAGAAAGTATTATTTTATTGATAGAACTGACTATTGGCAAGGGGAAAAAATATTCTTGGAGCTTGTCAGGACCCAGATTTTCCAAAATGTTACAGAGGACCATTATCACTCAGCTGTCTAAAACAATCCTCAATCAAGTGATTTAATAGAAACAAAAGTGATTTAATAGAAACAATATCAATATAATAAAATATTGCAAAAAATGTGTCATAGTTTGAAAAACTATTAATGGGATTTTATTTTATAACTTTCCATAATTTGTCTTAATCTTACAAATGGGGACCATTCTCTAATGATAAAGTTCTAGCCAATTGACATGATCTCTTAATTATTTTTGTAAAATATTAATTGCAGAATTTGTTAAAGTAAGAAGTTATTGTTTAATTTCCATGATGGATGTGCTCATTTCATGAGTATTAGATTAGTGGAGAGTATACAATTTGTATTAACATGCATATGTCATTAAAGAATACATTGTTTTCCAGCTGTCTTCAAACAAAAGCAAGTCTATGAGATACTGATTTGCTTTTTCAACATCTACTCATGAGGATAGTTCCAGTTAATATTCATGTGAGTAAGGATTACATAATTCAATCTAAAGATTTTGCATTTATTTTCTTTTGTTTTGTCTGATTTTTCTTCCATGTTCATTCTCTTAGAAAACACACACACATTTTTTTTCTTGAGATTGCTTTCACAGTAAGATTAATTTTTATGCTAAATGCAGCCAGACACAGACTGAAATGGCAACATTTCTTGCCTAAGAGGATGAATATTTCTGTGCTGTGAGGAAAATTCCTAAATTTAGAAGGGAGAAATGAAATATAGGTCTTCACTCTCTAAACCCCTTAATGTCAATTAACTCCTGTAACAAAGAAAAGGACCAAACATTTACAGGGTGTCAAAAGGGCAGCACAGACTTTTAGAATTTCATGCCAAATTAGTAGTTCCTATGCTTTGCATGGTCCTAGCAGCCAGGAGGCTCCTGGCACCTGCAGTCATGGGTGTTCCCGTTTCAGCCAGTCCACTGCTCCCATGTGCAGCGCCAAGTGTTTTCATGCCTTACGGCTCATTGAGATTTAGAATTTGGGAAGATGTGTGGGCTTCAGACAGATACAAAATTTGTCTTGAACTTCAGGGGCTCACTTATGTTTCTAGCTCAAAGCTACAAGCAAAGGTGATGAGGAATTTAGTACTTTCGGTAATCATTGTGCCCAACAGATCTAGGTTGGGATACGCTGAATTTCACTGTGTCACCCTGCAAGAAACTCAGGGTATAAAGGAACCCCTCAACAAGATGATGGACAGCATATTTGTGTCACAATGACAGCAGAGCATGATTATGGCTTACCTCAACAGGAGGTGGGAAGAGCTCCCGCCTTACACAGTACAGATACAACTTTGGTTATCACAACAGGATTTAGTGTCTAATTTCAAGCCTATTATGTGACCTCGGCACTCAGCAGTCACTTAATCCTGCTGGCATTTTGCCACCTTCTTTTTGACATAAAGTTCTGGGAAGATGAGGTGCAAAGAAGAGCAATGCCTCAACCCCCTGAGGGGATGCTGAAATCCAGGATCTGGAGCCAGGCTTGCTTTGACATTGTATCTTCCATAAAGGTCACTTTCTCTCACACTCCACAGCAAGACATAAAAATATGGAATGGGAAATCTCAGCTTGGTGGGAAGGTTTCCTACTACTCAGACAAATATAAACTATGTGCCAGTACCCACACCTCCCACATTCCTCCCATGTTCCAGAGTAAAACAGTGCTCTCTGCCCAGCTCAAGCACAGAAGCTATGTGGGTCACTACCCTCAGACAAGAGTTCTGCCTGTTGGATTCAGTGGCACAGCAGTTCTTGCTGGCATCTTTGGTTCAGGACACAGGATCTGAGCTGTGGGGAATGATTCAGACACATCTCTGTGCCCAGAGCTTCCTAATACCTGTGCTAGGAAGCTCCCATTCCCCTAATAGGACTCTTACCTTCCTGATCTGAAACACCAAACTATTTTTTTTTCAGTGGTACCAAATAGTGGGTTTCAGTTTCCATGCAGGTGACCAGGCACCTCAAGATTACACATTTTGACACCAAGCCTATGATTTTTAAAAGGGTAGAGTTAAGCATTTTCCAGGACAGACATAAAGCAGTTGCAATTCCTCTTTTTTTTTTTTTTTCTTGTAAGACTGTATCTTCAATAACATTCCATTTGCCCTGATGCTGGTTGATTTTAGTGGACGATTTCAGCAGCTTTCAGGATAGGACTGCATTAAAAAGCCAGCTCATGAATATACAGTTAGTGGTAAATAAAGAAGTATCTCACTAATTAAAACACATCTAGGAAAGTCTAAACTAATTTAACATCTAAATGATAAGATATAAGGAGGTAAGGAAAACACAGAAGTATTAGCCTTTGAAAAAAATACTTGGCATAAAAATTTTAAAATGAGTGGAGATAAACCTCAAGGCACCTTGCATCAAAAAACCAAACAAAAAAAATCACTGAGACAAAGTTATGGGAAGAGATAAAAGTCCATGTGTACTCCAAGTGAAAAGACATGGAAGAAATGTGCTCAGCTTCCCCAAGATGCTGTTAATGTCTGAGAAAAAACACTACCAAAGTGCAACAAACTAATTAAATTTGGCATACATAGGAACCAATGGGAATAAATTATTATGCAAAAGCAAGGTTTTCTCTACATAAATCAAATGCTAGGAGTTGTGGTGGCAAATAAGGAGTGGGGTGTAATCAGGACTGCTGAGCTGATGCTCATACTGAGGGACCCTGGCAGAGAAGCATCACATTTGAGTGTGGATGGAACTGATTACAAAAAAAAAAAAACAAACCAAACCAAAACAAAACAAAAAAACAAAAAAAAAAAAAAAACCACAAAAAAACCCCCCCAAAAAAACCCCAAAAAAACCCACCAAAAACCAAAAAAACGGGGTAAAATCCCACAGAAAGAGAGAGGATTGGAAGGAAATTTGTACCTGTGACTTCCCACAAAGGGAAAAAGAAATGGATGCAGGACTGCTAAAGCAACAGTGCCATCTGCTGCATACTCCCCTCTTAAAGCCAAATGATTTCAGCTGTCTCCTGCTCTGCTGCAGAGATGGCAAATCTGAGAACCCACACGTAGCACTGAGCAGAGGAGGGCAAGATGAAATCCAGCCTTCCCTTCAGCCCAGGCTATGTACCTAACTGTCTACAGGCCTCCTGAAAAAGCATGTCTGGACTATTGGTGCTAAAGGCATTCCCTGTTAAAAAAAAAAAAAATAATAAAAGGTTTTCTCTCTCTCTCAGTGTAGCAGGACCCTCTGGTTAGGCACTTTTGAAAGATCAGTCAGCTCTAAAGCTGTCCATCAGTGAGATGGGCACTGTGCATGTGTAAGCAATCAAACAGCTGCAGTCCAATCCCTTTCCTATGATGTATTTATGTTACCTTGTAAAAGGGCTTTCTGTTACTTGTGCAAATCTGGTGTCAGTTTCAATCCATGTTTTTATATACAGTCATTTTCACCGTGTTCATTACATCTCTGAATGCCTTTATGCATTATCTTATCTGAAGCAATTATAGCAGAAAAGTCTAATCAATATTATGAATGTTTTATAATGCCTTCCATCATAGCTCTCAAAACTCATTTCTAAATATTGAATCTGACAGAATTTATAAAATACAGGTGTAGCCACTCAATGCACAATTGTGGTGGATTTAATTCTATAACCCACATATTCATGTTAATGCATCTAATAATTTTAGTCTCTATTCAACACTCTTACTTTTTGAAAGGCTTCCTCAAAAGCATATCCCGGACAGATCAGGAATGTTTTTTGATTAAATGATTCCCTTACATATGATGTCCTTCTGGATGTTTAGCCTATTTCTTAAGGATGTTTTGCAGGAGGGATAATCTAACATCTTTAGATTAGGAGGTGCTGATTTAACAGGCCCCATTAAAAAAAATACCCCATACTAGGATATTTGGCTTCAAAAGTGTTTGTAGGCAATAGGCTGTTCTTGGCATATTCCAGCATCTACTAATTTTCCTCATTAGACCACTCCTCAGGCACTGACTCTTTTTGTACCTTGCTACTGGGTCTGGGCAGTTTATCTGTTGGGGATGTTCAACTTCATTGAACAAAGTCTGCTGATTTGCAGACTTTCAAGCTGTCCTCCATGTGTTCTGCTACTGTTCCTGGACTCATTAACAATGCATGGAGGCAAGACTCCTGGAATTAGCCAGTGTGGGATTCTGGGGCAACAGATGCTCTGTGGTAACCCAGAGATGCTTCATATTGCAGAACTGATTTTCACAATTAAGGGTCCAAATTAGAATTTCAGAAAGAGAAAAGTTTGTAATGGAGTGTTTGCTATGAGGAGACATAAATTCTAGGGACTCAAGTCAGCTCCTGCATGGGTTCAAAATATGAATCCCAGTCTCTAGTGGTAGTGAATGAACACATTCCATCACTAAAGTACTGGAATCTTGTGCCTTAGCATGCACAGGCTACATCAAGGATGCATTTCTTCTGACTTGGACTCTTTTTTTTGCTTCTTAAAAGTTTATATGATTACTTTAGATTGGAATAGATATAAGATCTGGAGACTTCACATCAATTATTAACCTCAGTATTTGACTCCTATATTTTGAGAGCTACAGCTCTGAAAAGGGAGACACTGCTGGCAGTAGCTACCTTGGGAGGGTTGAAATTTATTAGAAATCAAACTGATCTATACTGTCTCCTTCTCAGGAAATTGAATTCTAGGAGCTTGTGAGAGTCAACTCAGAGTTTACTGAGACTCCTAATTCACATTGATGGGGAATATTTGCATTGAGATTAGAAAAATCTGTTGATCTGTTTCTTGTTGCAAATCAAATTTAGTCATACAGGAATCCAATATACCGTATTTAAACTGGTTAGCAGGACCTTCAAAAATGGAGAGAAGAGACTTTGTTCTTTAAAAATAGATGCAAGATTATCTATTAAAAATAAGAGACATTCATTTTGTGCATAATTAGCCAACAGACCATTATAATCAAAGTGTAATAAAAAGTTCTTATTATTTAGTTATAGGCCTCTGCTGGCTGAAGTCCAACAGTGGCAATTTTTGAGAGAGTTTTTTGTACTCATGAGCTTAATCAAAAACAAGACTCAGCTCTGTATTTGCCTCCACAAAGTCAATGGACTAAACTCATCATAGTCATAGGGTTAAAATTAGCTCAATGTGTCTTTGTTGAATTGCTTATAATGGAAATGGTGGCTATTCACAAAAGAAGTAACAAGGATTCTGTAGATGGATTTGTTTCTTTGTTACCTCACTGAGCAGATGGAAGGTATCTCCATGAAGAAATATGACTTCTTGTGAGCCTGAAATAAACTATACCCTCCTATTGTGTAAACTCTTGGCTGCCCTTTTCCAAGAAGGTGATGGACATCTTTGTGCTAATGCTTATTAACTACAGTTAAAAGCATTATTAAAAGCTCACAGATGTAATTAATTCCAGGTAGCACAATGAACCCTAAATAAATAAAATTGTGGTTATTCCATCTGAAGTCAGAAATTTCAGCATTTGCACTGCCTAACACCTGCTGGAGGAAAGTAGAACAGAACTTCAGGGAGGGATGGCTGTGGCAGCTGTGTCTGAGAAGCGAGGAATGGCTGTAACCCCTGCAAGCTGTGGATGACCAGGCCCACTCTCAGGTGCCTCTGTCACAGCAAATGCCTGCAGGGATACAGTTTGCCTGGGAGCAGCTTTCCACTGCCAGCAGCCCTCTGTGTGGGATGAAGACATCTGACACTGATGTTAAGTGAACAAAACCTTTTGAAGCAACTGAATCCCAGTGCCACAGGCAGGTTCTGGGGTAAAAGCACATGGAGAGAGAACTCAGACAAGGTTTGGGGGCGGTGTATTAAGCTGTTAGCAATATCTTTATGCCCTGACTAATCCTGTGTGAGTGCTGCTCCAGCTGCTGCTGTGCTCTGTCAGCAATGAGTTAAATTCTTAGCACAGACAAGGCTGAAGAGGTGAACGTTCCTTGATTTTCAGTTTGGCAAAAACCTTTGACCAACATCTCAAAGTGTGACAGCCTGAGAGCATATTAATGAGCAGCTTCCCGATGGGAACTGTAATATCAGCATTTCTTCTCCCTGTGTTGTTTCCTGCTGCTATCATGAGCAGTAACACGGAGGTGCTTGAGCAGCTCAAAGGTGATTTCAGCAATGTAGATACCTAAAACAACCAGGAGGGCTTGGGATATGGAAGCAGATATCCTAACCTTGGAATGACAGCTCTTTCATCTGAACGTGGGGTTATGAATACAGCATTTATTTTTGTACCATCAAATAGAAATGATAACAGAATGGACCAGCACTTCTGCTGTTATTCTGCAAGTACAGAAGTACATAAACTGAAAGGCCAGAGGAATTATTCTTTTACAGTTATCCTTAATTCCTCTGTAGATGCAGAGGTATAATGGGAAGCCAGAAATGGACCTCTACAATGCCTATTTAACCTATGGGAATCTTTCACTAGAAGAAGGCATGGGTACACTGTGTCAGAAATTATATACAGTGATAATAATATATTAGACAGGAGATAATGAGCCTTTCAGGGATTCCTAAATGTATTACTTGTTAATTTAGGAGGTACCCCGAGTGCAGCTTATGAGGTGGTACTAATTTAGAAGGTATCATGAGTAACTCTGCTTGCTGGAGGGCTGAAATGTAAATCCCATTGTGCAACAGGGAAAATGAAAATGCTCCTTCCATTAAGTCTGTGATCTGTCCTGCACTTGCCACAGGGAATAGCATAATTTAGAAAGCTGCCTTCTAGGATGTTGAACAATCATGCCTCATCAGTGAGGTCTCTAGATTAAAAATGTGAACATTTTTACATTACTAGAGGGATTATTATATTTTGCTTAATATTTAATATATTTGACATCAAACTACCATGTAATGAGTATAATGTATTAATGTCCTTCTAGTCATATTATTTCCCTTTATGTAATAGAACTCTATCTGCATTTGTTCAATGATACTGTACAGTGGTTTGACTTATATTTTGTAGTGTCAGACTGAGAAGAGACTTAAAAACTGACTGTCATAGTCAGTTCAGATCTACCCCCAAGTTTCTGTGGATCCTGAAACAGGAGGTTCTACTTGCAGGCAGGAGAGTTTTTGTGTCCTTCCTTCAAATGTAAAACTGATGTGGCACCACCTTCCATGGATCTGGATGCACCTCCAGGTACCCAGCAGTAAGCAACAGCACTATTTTCTGCCTTGATTGGTTCCTTCCAGAACTAGTGAATAGATGTTACTATTATGCAGTTACTGCACCTTATGCCATAACACGCTGTGTATCCTGGTCCATCCCTCTTCACTGCTGCTACAGCCCCCACTGTTCTCAGCAGTGTGGTGAAGCTGACAGGAGCTGTTTCCTTCATCCTGCTTTGCTGGGGTGAATACCTCATGCAAGGAGTCCCCCCTCCCCCGCCCAAAAAAAGCACCTGACAGTCATGGCAGGGCAGTTCTGAGTTTCACACCCCACACGCACAGAAGCAAGATCAGTCCAAACCATGAAAGAAAATTTGTGCCTCCTTACTGGATCCTATTGTCTTTCCTTTCTTTATTCTACTTTTTTCCTCCTATCCTGAATTTTAGGTGAGTACCTCCCTGTGAACAGGATAATTGTTACTGCTCCCTGTAATTGTGGCTATGCATTGTTGCTCCAGATTCAATGCAGCTTCCCTTTTAAAGGACTGACACGAAAGGGAGGGAGGCAGGCGTAATTTTGCAGCAGAGAGGGAGAACTAGACATAAATCTCACTGTCTACAGCACATGGTAAAATCTGGGGCTAGGCAACAGAATCTGTTCTCGTTTTATATGTTTCTAAATCATTCTGTAGCAATATGACAACAGGGGTCCAAATTCCTCACTTCCAAAGTAACAGGGACAGTGAATTTATGGGGAGCTTCATGGGAAAGAGAAGGGGATCTCTGGAGACTGTCAAGAGAGGACAGGACTTCTTGTTTCTTCATGGTGGTGCATGGACTCTTTCCTATGCTTTTAACATTGCAATAGCATTGCAATAGCCCTTCAGGAGCTGGTTAAGATAAATGTCCATCTAGAGTCATATTGGAAACTGAGGATTTAGGAGGTACAGGGACACAGAAAGATGCCACTAAGTGCAAAGTATACTCTGCTCTTCAGACTAGTTGCTGCTCCCTGAAGTTTATTCTCCATTTTTTACTTATTATTTTTGGTTTTTTTTTTTTTTTTTTTTTTTTTTTTTTTTTTTGTTATCCTTCTGTGTAGTTAATGAAGAAAGGCTTCTACTAATGATTAACTTGATTGGATGCCAGATCCAGAAAAGGAAGGTTGAATTGGCATCAGTCAAGCAGTTAACTTTAATTAAAAATGTTAAAACTCATTAATAAGAAACAAAGCTAGAAAACAAACAAAAAAAAAAACAAAAAGGAGGAGAGTGGGGAGCAATAAGGAAGAGGAAGCATAATCAAAAAAGAATGGACAAATGAAAGGAAAAGCAACAGAATTAATGGGAAAATGCAGCTAGCTATTACAGGAGAAACTGTACATCAGTTTTCCTGGCTTCTTACTACAGTGATGACATGTCTGGCGACATCCTCTGAAGCTGTAATCCTTTTCCCTTTTTTCTCCTTGTATTTATTGATTATCTGATATTTTAAAATATTTGGTTGCTTATATCAACTGTGGCAAGGCAACTGTGGGGCTTTTCTGTGCATTTGCTATTGAATATGCACACAAGTCCAAGTCCTCCTCAGAATAGCCAGCTGCTGGTTTGGGGAGTGTACAAGAGAGGAAGGAGTGTTGGGACAGTTTGGTGATCATCACCCTGACAACACTAGCAAGAGAAAAGCGATGCTTGTCTTTATCCAAATCTAAACTGTGCTAAATTGATGTAAATGTGAAAATTACTTACTGAGAAAGGCTATTAGCTTTATGGAGAAGTCTTGAAATGTCACTGCTTTGCAATGTATTAGCCTTGCTAAAGAATATTAAATAGCCTCTCTAATGGACACCTGAGACATCAGGAAGGATTCTGAGTGAATTTCCACATTCTCCCCTAAGGTTGGTCCCTATAATGACTTGGACATGCTGGATGAATTTTCTCACTCATACACTCCAATATCTGCATGCTAGTCCAAGAAAGATGAAACATCTTAACTGCTGTAAATTCATACCTTTGAGCCAAACTATAAATAAATTAAATCTATGTATGGCATGAGCTTTGTGAAACTGAAAATTCACCAGTTCTAAGGGTATTAATTTCCTTTCTGTTTTCTAGTCTCTGGGGCATCATTTAGACCAAGGCAATCTGTGTTCCCTTTAAGTGGGACTAGAAAATGCAGTACCTGAAATCTGAGAGATACTGGCTTTATGATTTTACACAGTATAAGAGGAGGCTCATAGTAAAGACTGTTATATTTGCTTATCCAAATAAAATATGGATATTGACTGGCAGGATTAAAAGACATACATCAGCTTTTTACTAACAATCACTACTAAATTTCTTCTGAAGTTAAATAAAATTTTGAATCAATTTTCTCTAGGAGCAGCCCAGAGAATTTAGTGTGAAGATTCCACTCAAGCCTCCTACAAACATTCAAGCCAAAATGGACTCCAGAAGCATTCAAATATATACATTTTTCTTAGACAAGCAGGGTGTGTAGAATTTAACTTCTTCTTTTATGGGATAAAATCACATTTAAAATTGTTTACTGTGAGAGCTACCAAACTTTTAGTGACATAAAATGAATGTGTCTTCTTGTATGATTATTGATCAATTTAAAAAAAGACCAAATGAGAATTCTTCTATATTTTAAATCCCCACATAGAGTGATAAAAATGCCACAGAACTTTGTGATATCTAATGGTAAAAACCACAGAGGATGTGTAAGTAATTCAAAAGCAACATAATTAACCATCAAATGTTTAAAGTCCCATCTAGATCCTAAATTATCAGCATCTTATTTGCTGCAGAATATGCTACTTCTCAGTTGGCCCATACATATTCTTCATATACTACATTGCAAAGCATGGTTACAACCTCCCAAATACCTCCAAACATACACACACACAAAGGCACACATACATGTGCTCAGAGAGATTTCATTTACTGAACTGAACTCATAGTTAGTACTTTAATGGCTTCATCTGTAGGTAGACAGAACACACAAATGCCATTCTTCACAGTGTTATTTTCAAAGTGGAAAGAGAACATAAGTGTGCTGAAAGATATAGAGAACCCTCGTGCATAGCAATAGATGTGGAAAGGCATTATCTTAACCAAGTCACACTTGGTTGAATGAATTTCCCAAAGTGAAGGTTTTATTCTTCTGTATTTTTTAGCTCTCTGGTCAGTGCCATTAACAGGACACTAGATTACACTATACCAGAGAGACTTCTCTGTTTACACAAACAGTTTAGGAACCAATAATAGCCTGTGTTGTTTCCTGCAGTGAAAGTATGTTTACATGCATGGGCCAGTACAGATACCTATATATACATACAGACTTTCGTTATGTCAAAACAAAAAAAAAACCAAAAACAAACAAACAAAAACAAAACAAAAAATAAGAACAGAGAACAAGCAAGGAAAGCATAATGATAATAACCATATTTTCTATGTGGAAGCAATTCTTTACTGTAACAGTTTTGCTGTTAGTCACTTGGTAGTTTCTTTTAGCTGATTTTGGCATGCTGTTTCTAAAAAATACAATAATTCTTTTAAACATGTCCTGCTTACACCTGTTTTGAGGTGGAACATTTTAATAGCTACGGAGAAAGGATTTTCTGACATCAAAAGTATTTGTCACAGGACAATGTAGGTGTGTTGCTGTTTCTCTGACACATCTCAGCAAATCTGAATGTTTTACTATGCTGAGAGATGGTGGTTTGTGCCCTCTGCACACATGCTGCAGAGGCAAGGAAGGCCAGGCAAAGGAAGGCATTTGGTACCCTACAGCTTCACTGACCTTACTTCACATGCTTAGATTAGTCTGCAGATGACGTAGAGCTCTCTGTATCCATCTCTCTCTGTATCCATCTCTCTCTGTATCCATCTCTCTCTGTCAACCATGGGAACAGTGTCTGGAGAATAACCACTGCCTTGCCTGATACCTTGAAGGCAAGTGCATATAGCTGGTGTTGTGGGCATGACACCAGTTTTGGGTATGTTACTCATCCTGTCTCCAGTGGTTGTGGAGCCTGTCAGGCTCTGCTGTCCTGCACCCCTTAAATGGAGGGTGAGAGATAAAGCCCTCTGTACATTTTGATGCCCACCCACACCTGGCAATGCTACCTTTGCAGGAGGAGAAAAGCAATTCATTGCTTCTGTGAACATGCCAACGATGCAAAGGCTGGAGAGCAGAAAGAAAATGAAGCAATACATATTTCTCTCAGAGAGTTGTATCAAAAGATTAATTTTTGATTTTTAATGTCTGAGCAGTATAAATTAAAAGCAGACTATCCAGCAATGAATTTATGGCATCTGAAACTCCTCTGAGCCCTAGGAAAGCATATAGCTCTGCCCTTTGGTCTTCTTTTCACTCTGCCTGGGTAATCTCACTTTATGAGGCAGCATAATTTGCAGTGACCTTTTCTGAAGCTGTTGATACACTTCCTGCTTTGCTGGAAACCATCTTTTTAGCCATGCATGATGTGACTCCACATACACTGGCATATAAATTTCATGCTTTGTCATTTAAGTCTGCAAAATAATCCTGTCCTGTAGGTGGCTGGTCCGATACAGGATGGTATTTGTTCTGCTGGGCAGTGCTGAGGGGTGGTTTTTGGAGGCTGGTGGGTTCTTGTTGCACCACAGATAAATGCATGGAATCAGTGAGGGAGCATCATTTATAATTATTATTCTGCCTCTTACTTGTACATAGGAATGATCATGCAATTTTATAAAAGGATTTTCAGACTTACTCCACATGTGTGTATTAAAGCCTACCTCTGTAGCAATATATCTAAAGCCTTATTCCAATTTAAGCATTTACTGAGTTGTTAAATATGGGTTTTGCCACATATAAAATGGGAAAAGTATATATTCTCATATAATTACAAGCCCTTCTAGAGACAGAATTTTCCTTCAGCTGTAACTATTTCAAGATTTCAGCTCCCAAATGTGAGAATGGCAGAAGAACATGTGACACAATAATATACATGTTTTCTTAGTATTTTATGAATTATTATATATTTTTATTTTTACATAATTATTTTCATGCATACTGATTAGAACTGTGCCAGGCAGTTCGAAACACTCCTTGAATTACTCAAGAACTGCTGTCTGAAGACTGTGCAGCAAATTTACCCTTGAAATTTGGTGAAATCAAATAATTTTCTCTTCCTTCCCTTTCCCTCCTTCCCTCCTTCCTTGCCTCCTTCCTTCCTCCCTCCTTCCCTCCTTCTTTCTTTCCATCTCTAATGTGATGAAGACTTTTGAGGCTTTTTTCTTCATTGTTTAAGGAAATAAGCTGAAGTATCAATGATTTTTCTAGTTGAAGAACTTATATGCTGTGTTATGTTTTTTCAAGTAATGTGCTGGCCTAGTGAAGTAAATAATAAGTCCAAATCCCTCCAAAGTCAATGTAATATTTTTTAGATTTCTCCTCCTTCACTGATTTAAAATTATTAACTGAAACATCTAGTTTCCTGAAGCTACCTGTACCATAATAAGAAATTTTGTCATTTATTTTCCAAAAAGTTTAAACAGCAGAATGCATATTCTTATAGTAATATGACTAGAAAGTGTGCTTTGTGTTGACAAAAAAGAGGATTTTCATGGAAATTAGAAAAAAAGTATGGAGAAAATATTGGCAAGTTGGCCAAAATAAAAAGTTGGCATATTTTCCATCCAGATTAATAATCACAAACTTTTAAATCTAAATTTCAAGATGTTTCAATTGGACTCTGTTGGAAAACTGTTTTGAAATGCCACTTCAGTCCACATCCTGGAAACTTTCCACATCTTGGAAATTGGTCTTTGTAGGTTCTTGCTGCTTTGCTCATGTAACAGATTGGTGTTTCTGGTCAGGTGACATGCCCCAAGTGGCTGCTGAGACAAGGCAATGTATTTGGGAATTTACCAGTGGCATTAGGAATCTGGCCCGTGTGCCAGAGCTGAGTAGCCTCAGAGCAGTAGGGACAAGGCATTTCAGTCAGGTATTAGTGCAATACTTAAGAAGATTTTTTTTCCTTTCAGTCAATGGCTGAATCACTAACTTTGGTTAGGCCAAAAGCCTGAAGCCTTCCAGTTTTCAAAGGCTTTGCTTATTGACTAGCCTTTAAATTTTACACAGAATGCAGCTTTCTTTTCAATTTAAAGTAAGAGGTGGAGCCTTTTCGCCAGATCTGACCAAATGTACAACCAGTGTGGTTGATGACAGCTGAAAAGCAAATTATATAGCCTTATTGTATATTACATTTATCCTAACCAACTTGACCCCCGACTATATTCTTTCTACTTTGTTCTTTTTTTGCCCTTTCTTTTGTCCACCTCAAGAGTTTTTCTAAGCACCTTGAGAGTTTCTCTGAGTGACAGCCATAGAAAAGCCACTGTGCAAGAAAAGGATCCCTTCCACGAGTGGATCCCACATTTTCAAGTCTTTTAGAGCACTACTGCCAACAAAAATAATAGATGCATCAAAAGTTATGCTGCTGTGAGTCTTAGGATGAGAAAACTTCAGTGCTTACCAGGACAAGAATAATATTCTGCATACAGTTCTCTGAAAGGTTATAAAATTATATAATTTATATAATTATATAATTATATCACTTATATCACTTGATACATACAGAAGTAGTACTGTTGTCGTATATTATGAGATATGACTAGAGGCCCTGCAGCCTTTCAGTTCCTTTTTTCCCTGTCATCTGCACAGCTAATATCAGATGACAATGCTGAGATCCACCAATTCTTTTCTAATGCCCTGCTCAAAACTAGAGCCGGCACGTGACATTACACGTTCTATTTTCCTCCTGTGCCTTTGCTTGCTGCTTCTATCATGCTCCCACTCAGATGCAAATACATATGCCATTATTTGCCTTTCATGCATATTTCTATACAATAACAGTGGTATACAGTCTTTTTTTTTTACAGGAAGAATTCAGAATACTACCCTCATTTATGAGAGATAATTTTCCATGTCTCTGAGAAAGGTATTTTCAGGGCCTTTGACTGAGGAATGAAAAAAAACCAAAAGCAGATCAGTAGAAATTATTTTCTTAATGGTAAAATCTGAATTATACATTAAAACACCATTTATTCAATCAATTTTATTATTCTGTTTAAAAAGGCAGTCACTTTTATGTGTTTCATATGCTTGCAGAGGTTTATTAGCCTGAGTAAAAGGTCATTATTATTCAATTGAATAATTTAATTTTAAATTATTGGTATTGCACTTCATATTATAACTGCTTTTGCAGATGCATTTGATTAAGTCCAAATTTGCCTTTTAATCCTCTGTCTGGAGATCATTTTCTTGAATCGTTCAGTGTTTCTCACCCTTGTAGTGGTATCCTAATGAACAGACAGACTGCAGCCTCATATCTTCCATGTAAATTACTGTGCATAGCTCTTCTAGTCAGATCATATCAGGGGCTATCCGGTGTCATATAATCCTGGGTACTGACATGTGGAAAATCTTTTCAGGTGATTAATGCCATAGGCATCTAATTTTCCAGCAAAGCAATATTGCAGTGTTTACATGCATGCCAGACTTAGGGATATGAAATGGGCATTTAGAAAAGTTAATAATCTGCCCCTAATCCCCTCCAAGAATTATCTGTTGGTATTTCTAAAAATAATTGCAGCTTTATTGCTTGTTGCTAATGGAATCACATATTAATTTATTACATGCATTGTTCATTAAAAACTTGGAATTTTCAACGGGTGAAATAAATACATGTAAAGCTACACATAAAATACCTTTGCATTTAAAACATGCACTAAGTTATAAAAATTCACAAAATATTTGTTTTATTGCCTTGTTTTCTTAATGCTTGAGCAAAAATATCCTTCAAAATTGTTTCATGTTTGCTAGAGACGTAAGATTTGTCCTTGACTGCACACATGGAGACTTTGATTTCTGGGCCTAACACTTAAATTCTCAAAAAAGATAACAAATCATAGCAAAACAATCCAACACAATAAAATATCAGGGCAGGCAGACCCAGTGTGGGTCTGTGAGCACTGATTCCTCATTGCTGGCATCACACCAACAGTGTCAATGTGACCAAAGGTGCTGCGTTTACTCACATGTACCTATTAATTACAAAATTGTCTGCTGTTATCAGGCTGCTTCTACCTCTGCTAAGGAGTTTTTCCCTCAGCCAGGCATTGTCCATCAACTTCACTAGAAGCAGGATCAGCCTTTCATAGCCTTTCATAATTCTGAAAAAATAAAATTTTAGAAAATAATAAATTCCTGAGATTTGACATAGGAAGCACTTTGAAAATGGCTTTGAATACTCATAATTAGCTCAAGAATTACAATTTCATTCCACTCTTACACTGCCATTACAAGCACTTATCTCAACTGATTTCAAGAGAGCTGCTTCTGTTTTACACTGGTGTGAGGGAACAAAAAAACCCATGTTGCATAGATTGTTCACAGCTCTTTCATACTGCCTCTATTACCAGATAAAACTTTGATGAAGGACATTCACAGAAGATCAATATGAGAAACCACATAAGACCTGACTTTTATACTACTGGCTGACACTGAAAATCCCAGAAATAACTATTTCTATTTGTTTTTGAAGCTCTTACTTAAGGTGATGACTGAGTTGATGCTGCTTTTCCTGAAAGAAATATTTCACCTTTAGGAGATGTGCTGCCTTCTGAGTAAAGTTACTTCATAGCTTAGGTTGCAGGGATATGGAAAAGGAGAGCAGTTGTACATCGAGCAATGAGCAACTCCATCCTTTTTGTGAGGGAAGAAGCCACAGTCCTTTCTCTTCTTTGTGCAGATGCTGCTCCCAGCTGATGTGAAGCACTGCTGTCAGCATCCTAGGAGGCTCCATGTGAAGGGCTGCTTGTCTCACCAGGGGAAGGAGGAGCTCTGGGGATGTTTGGGATCTACTTCCAAAGAACTGGCAAATTGCCTCGTCGCTGGCAATCTCTACCTGTAATTTATACAGGCCAGAGCACAGCTGTGGGGTAAACAAGAAGTGGTATTGAACTGACCAGTAATATATTGTCTGTGAGCTAATATAGCTCAGGATATATTCACTGCCAAAAGCAAACATTTTCCTTGATATTCACTTGGACAGCAGTGTTTGTTTATGTCATAGTTTACCTGTGTATGAAGAAGTGAGCAGGAGTAGAAATGCAACTGCAATTGCAGAGAGAAAGTCTAACTTATATTAATATTTCTTCAGCCTAATAGCTGTCAAATATACATTTTTGCATGTCTGGCAGTCTGCTTTAATTTGTTTCTGTCAAATGAAGAGCAAATATTTTATCACAACTGAGTTGTATTTTTTTTCTATAAAAACCCCCAAGTACCACAACGGTGAAGGTTACAGAGGTGGGTATTTTTAGAAAGTCTGCTCTTCCCACACTTAATCAAGACCATCATACTTTACTTGCTTTCCACCCACTGTTACTAAAGCCACCCATAGCCTTCAAAATCCGAGCATTATGAAGTGGAGATGCCTGTGCAGGAAAGCTCTCCGACGCAATTGAGTCCCGATGACAGCTTAATGACAAGCTCAGCGGAAGCTCAGTTGTGCTCCTTTTTGTCCCTGAGGTAGTTGAAGAGGACATCCAGCCCCCCCTCGACGACCTCGGGCAGGGGCCGGGCCAAGGGGTTGTGGGCGATGTGGAGGCCTTTGTCCATGGGGTTCCAGGCAATGCGGCGCAGGCGGCGCAGCAGGTACAGCTCATCTGGCAGGGTCTGTATGGCATTGTAATCGGCGTTCAGTAGCTCCAGAGTGCTGATGTGGCACAGCGACCGCGGCAGACTGCGTATGTTGTTATTTTCCACGATAAAGATTTGCAGATTGACCAGATACTGGATACTCTCTGCGATGTTTTCCAGCTTGTTGGACCCTAGGTGCAAGAAGTCTAAGCTTCTCAGGGCGAAAATGCAGAGGGGAATTTGCACAAAGCGATTGTTACTGAGGTTCAGTTTCCTCAAACTCGTCAGGTCGGTGAAGCTCAAAGGCAGTTGTGAGATGCAGTTGTGTGAGAGGCTCAGAACCTCCAGCTTCCTGCACAAGCTGAGCTCTGCTGGCACTTCTTTCAGGCAATTCATATTGACGAACAAGACCTTCAGGTTCCTCAGCAGCCCAATCTCCTTAGGTAGGCACTTGAGGCAGTTGCCACCCAAGTTCAGGACTACCAGCCTGTCCAGCTTCCCCAGCGAAGGAGGAATCACCACCAGCTGGTTGCGTGAAAGGTTCAGCTTCTGCACCTCATGCAGTCCCCACAAGAAGTCAGGTGTGCTGGTCATCCCTTTCATTATGAGGCTCAAGCTGACATAACGCAATCCCCGTTTCAGCAGTGACTTGGGCTCTCTCCCTGCCAGAAGGGCATCTTCCCATGCAGGCAGCTTTGGGCCTTTCCTAAGGAAAACCATGCTCCTTCGCTCCTTGCTCTTCGAGTGCTCAGTTCCCATAACACTCTGGTTCACTCCTGAGAGAACTGAGGTTTTATTCCCTTGCAATATGCAAATACCAACAGAGAATGACAGCCTGCAGGAGGTGGGAAAGTCAAAGCAAGGAGACAGGGAGGAGCCTGTGAAGTGCATCTCAGTCCACCGGAACAGTTTCCATAGCTGCTGAGGGAAAGTTTCACTTTTGGGGGCTTATGCTGATCTTGGTGCACAGTCTGTAATGAAACACTTGCTCCTGACTTGTGAGCAAACCTGTTCAATTCAAACTGAATGCCACAAGACAGCTGTCGCTGTCATTTGGCCTGGGCTTTATTGGACAGACGTGTAAAAGGTCACAAGGATGCTGCTGTATATAACTTCACCATGTCAGCTTTCTTGGCTATCTGGTACATACCATGACTGCAGGACAATTAGCAAGAGTGATTTCAAAAAAAAACAAACAAGCAAGCTAAAGAAGGAAACAAGCAAAGAAGCCATCATTTCAGCTCAGATTTAACGGATGTTTTCCTAACCACTTTTATTTTGGCTCCTGATTTCTCTGAAGTAGTTACCAGTCTACCAGAAAATTTTGCATGCTGCAAAAGCACTGATAAAAACTTTTTATGTTGGTCCTTGGTTCTAGCTTTTATATGTCCTTTGTGGTGAGGATTGGCCTCTTTCTTTCCAGAAAGGGTGCCAAATTCACTGCAGCAGTGACATTTTACCCAGTAGTATCTGTGCCCACTTGGATAATTTCTTGCTACCCACAGTACCAAGTGTGAGCAGTCATACCACACAGTTCTAACCAAATTACTCTGTCCTAAATGTCCTGTTCTACTTTCAAATCTATCAACCAGATTTTTGGAGTCTGATTCTTTTCTACTCTAGAAAATGGAGCTTCTTGATGTCCCTTTCCATGTGAACTTTCAGGTCTTCCTGGGCTATTCTGGGGTACAGGGGGACTGGCAGTCAAATAGCTTGAACTATATGTGACATTTAGATCCAATATAGAGGGACTGGTGGAAGAGGAAAGGAGCAGTGAGGTATAATAATACCCAACAACAGCTGAAGTGAGCTCTGCTGGTGAAAGGAAATTGTAATGCTACAGGAATACATATGCACTAAATTTAAACTCAAAGGGACCATAAAAAGGATCTGCAAAAACTTCAGGTACCATCCAACCTAAGTGAAAATTGCAACAAATAGTGCAAGGCTTTCAGGGTTTTTTCTCTCCATTGAATCCATGGTGATGAAGATGTGTTGCTGCCTTCTGAGAGATTTGGTGATAAAAGTATCCTCCCTTACTATCTCATTTCAGGGATCCTCACCTTAAAACCTTGTGTTAGTGCCAATGCTAAAGGATTATGCAGAAAACTGCAGCTGGAAGTTGAAGCACTCTAGCAACCACTTTGGAGTCAATCCCCACAGCCCCTTCTTACTGCCAAGCACCAGGCAGTCTCCTTTGAGCTTTGGGTCCCTCACAGAGTTGCATCTGCTTGGGAAGAGAGGGAAGAGAGGGGGCATTCCTGCAGTTGTGTCTGATGAGTGGAGTCCTGCACCAGTCAGGACCGCAGCAGGCAGTGCAAGGCACATTAGCTGAATGAGACATGCAATTAAAACCTGTGTTTGAACAGGGCTGAGTGGCATAAATCCAGCTGGTGCTGAGGCTGAAATATTGCATTCTCTGGAGTGCCTGGGTGAGCCTGAAAAAGGCTGAGGCCAGTTGTATCTGGTTAGAGTGAGTTGGCAGCCTGTGAGTCACTGATCCCTCCCTCACAAGTGCTTTTTGCCAGTATTTGTCAGTTTACATACAAATGTTATACTAATTGCCATCGCAGCTGTACTGACTCAGTGCTCTTGTTAACCATCATCCCCACACGCTGCCAGAGATAACCCTGATGCTGCAGGCAGAGGAGATGCTTGGGGGAAGAGGAAGCCCAGTGGCATGGGCAAGACTGGGCCTTGCGTGATGGGGACTTAAAATGTGGCACTTCATCCCAAACAGGTGGAGAAGTGAAAGCATGAGCCCCTCATGAGCTCTGCCTTTGTATTGTCTGCCCAGCTGCTGTTCAAAATGCACTTATTATCAGGGCGCATCCATGGATTTGAACGTGGCATTTTGCTTCTGCAGTGGCAAAGGCAAAGGGAAGAAAAAGGCTTTTTAGAGAGCATTGGTAAAATTAGTCATTTCCCTTCTTTTAGTCTCAGTTCTGAAACGAGGAATCTGCTTTAGGGAATCTACCAGAGACTGGCTTTGCTCCCTGTGGCTGGGCTCTCACCTGTGACCATGGCCCCATGGTCACTTCAGAACTCTTTCTTCTGATGGTCACTTTTAGTGACAAGTGAAAACAAAACAAAAGGAAGCACAGTCTCCCTGTAGCTGTTGCCTCCCCCCATGGCTGGGCAGATATTTTTGGATAAGAACATTGTCCCCATCTCCAAAACACACTGGAGTTTACTGCCTGGAGACTTGGCAGCGCCAGCTGTGGCTTCTCACCACAGAATTCCTCATTTCCTAGCAGTGTGACTCAGCCAAAATGCTCTGTCTGTATCCTTCCCTGGCTTTGCATCACGCTGTCCATTTGAAACCAGGCCTGTGATACAGCCCAGCAGTGCCTGGGCTGGGCTGGTTTTGGAAAGCTTCACTGGGGGATCTCTATCAAAGAAAAATGTTTGTTCTGCTTCAGCCTCACAGCATCTCCTGCTGTATCTCCACTGCCTGCCAGACATCAAGCAGAAGTAAAGGGGATTTAAAAAAGAAATTCCACATCTGCAGCTCTCATTGTTCAGTTCCCTTCCTGCCTCTGTGAGTATCATAACCACTGTGTGAAACAAAAAAAAACCCAAAAAAACCCCAAAAAACCCCAACAACAACAACAACAACAACAAAAAACCCCACCAAACACATCAAACAAAACAAAACAAAACCAAACCAAAACAAAAAAATAAAAGACAAACCATTTCCTAGTCTTTGTTCTCCAACAGAAAAACAGGCTATTGAGTATGCTTGCCATTGTGAAGACCGGAAACTCTGAGGTAACCAAATGAAATTTTTCTTTAAATCAAGATAATAAAACCACAGTGGCCTCATCTGGACATTTCAGGAACTAAAATTCTGTACAAAAATAGTCCCTTGTCTCCTAGTGTCCTGGACTGGCTTTGTTAAAACACTTTTCAGATCTCTTTTTTTCTGTGCTGCCTGCTGCCGTGCCCTGGCCCTTGCCATGCTATGCTGTGAGGATGGATCCATTCTTTTGGAATGCTCTTAGGCAGCACTGACCTGTGATCACACAGCCTGGCAGAAAGCAGAAATTAATTTCATGCATTCAGGTTTGGAAGCCTGAATTGGTGGGCTTTACATGACAGAGTGTACTTGATAATCACTTTGTAGATTAAACAAAAATGTGTTAAAGGGAAAAAAAATTACTGAAAGCCTGTTGGAGAATTTTGTAGTCTAACTAATATAATATAATAAACTGCATTATAAGCAATGATAAAAAACTGGTAAGCTGACAAAAATGACAAGCTATATTTTCTGACATTCTTTGACAATGAAAATTATTAGATTCTTTTTTTCTTAAGGAATCAGGATTGTCAGCTGTAAAAAAATCTGAAGATGAGCTCACAAAAGACCTGGAACTTAAAAATCTATTATCTATGGGATCTTTTATTTGTCTTCAGGTATTGAGTCTGTAGAACACATTTGGGATACATTTTCTAGCTTTTTTTTCTGCATCCAGGCAGGACTTGCCAGAAAATCAATTGCATTGGTTTTAAGTAAAAGTTGAGATCATCACATAATTATTTTTCCTTAGGATTTGAGCTTTTAATGAAATATCTGATAGTATCAGGCATTTAATGAAACCATAGCTATTTTGACACACTGAGTTTAAATTTTGTTTTGCTCCAAAATAGATCCTGCCATTGTCTTTTAAATTGTTGAGTTTACAATAGATACCTATAGTTTCATTATGATGTATGTATAGGTTCATGATTTATTTTGAAACAAGTTTTATGTTCTCTGTGGAGTCAAAACCTTATATAGTTCCTCTGTCTCAGTATTTTTACAAATGTATTAATATAAGAAGAAATCCTTTAAAACTTTGAGCATAACAATTTCTAAAATGCTGGGAAATTCAACCCACACTCTTTTGGAAGAAATTTTCATTTCATTCATTATCTCAGTCTTAATAAACACCTGTTTAAATAAGGATACAGAAACTACCTAATACTTCCTGTGACAGGAAGGATGATTTGTCTAAAAAGGGTTAACTCAATTCAAGTTCAGCAGAAAAGAAGCAGTGCTGGAGAAATATTAATTGCAACTACAGCTGCAGCTACTGAACCATCTCCTCTTTTGCTATTTCTTTCCCCTAAAATATAGTAAATAAAGGATTTTAAAAGCACCAGTGCCATTCAGATTGTCAGGGAAATCCTCTGGTCTTAGTGCTAAGAAAGCAAATTTTGTAGGTTTTTAACTATGTTGTTGTGGCTTGTTGATCTTGCAGCTATTGTGAAATACTAAGTCAAATTTTATTAGCAATTTGAGATTTATGAGATGCGACACAAGACAGAAACAATTCTTAAGGCAATTTCAGATTTCCTGTTAATTTGTTTTTAATTATGGTGCTGTTAACAGCTTTTAATGACTATCAGTCCCTGCAGCTTTCTTGGAATGTTTCATTAAGGTCCCATGTGGAGCTGCTGGATTGCCTGACCCATGAAGAATTGGACCTGGAGGTGAATGACTGCCTGTGCAGGGGCTCATTTTTCTTTAGACCTCTTGACAGAAGACAAGTTTGAACTAAACCTAGTATGAAATAAAAAGAGAGTGATTTGGGGCTATGTGCATGTGTAGCCTAGAAATGACAGGCTCTTCCTCCTGGTAGTGAGGGACAGCAGCAATTCTTATATGACATGGAATTAGAGGAAGCTTTATTCTTTTATTGCAAACTTGCCATAGTATTTTGAAATTTCAACAAATACATGAATGACTGCTTTGGCACCTCCTACTTCTGCCACAATTTCCCTGTGCGTACATAAGCCAAACAGCTGGTCTGCCTTCTATATGACACAGAAGCAACCCATGATCCTGCACTGTGCCATTATCCATCTTCTCTGGGGCACTGTTTCATCTGCTGCCCATAGTGGTTCTCCCTGGCACCATCAAAACTTGCTTCCTTTAGGTGCTTGCCCACTCCTCTGCAGGACAAGAGGTGTGTAGCACATAGATGTGCCCTATGGAACACCACCACTCTGCAGGAGTACACACAGGGCTCTGTCCTGCTTTATTTAGCCAGCACCCAGCCTCCATGACTCAGCCTTCTCCTCTTAGGGCTGGGGTGACGACAGATTTGACACCAGTCACAAATGTATCTGAAGTCATTACACAGAGGATACCATTGCAATATAGAAAGCATATGCTGCTCTATTTGTCAATACTACACTTATGAGCAGTCACATCTACATTCATAAATTTCTGTAAAATAGTCTGTACCTGTCTAGTAGCAATATGGATGTTTGCTAAATGCTACCCAAAGTCCGTGGCTTTCTGAATAAATTTGGAAATAAAGTTGGAACGGATTGTCCAAACTGGATGAGGTACTTTTACTGTAACTGCTGCCACATGATCTCTGCCACAGATACTCATTTTCACAGAGCTCTTGAAGATAATTTTCCTACATTTTGGATGCATGATAAGAAAACAACAATTCTTGGAAAGTAGAAGAGACAGCCTCATGACCTCCTTGCCTAAATTTAATCTTATAAAATAAGAGATGTTTCTTGGCCTGTCTCACAGAAACAGATCATCTAAGTGTCCATCACATGCCTACATGGTTGGCCTTCAGGCAGAACACATTCCTTCCTTCCTTCCTTCCTTCCTTCCTTCCTTCCTTCCTTCCTTCCTTCCTTCCTTCCTTCCTTCCTTCCTTCCTTCCTTCCTTCCTTCCTTCCTTCCTTCCTTCCTTCCTTCCTTCCTTCCTTCCTTCCTTCCTTCCTTCCTTCCTTCCTTCCTTCCTTCCTTCCTTCCTTCCTTCCTTCCTTCCTTCCTTCCTTCCTTCCTTCCTTCCTTCCTTCCTTCCTTCC
The DNA here is from genome assembly GCF_048771995.1 of Taeniopygia guttata. Taxonomy (NCBI): domain Eukaryota; kingdom Metazoa; phylum Chordata; class Aves; order Passeriformes; family Estrildidae; genus Taeniopygia; species Taeniopygia guttata. The sequence continues at coordinate 101,903,234 of NC_133026.1, forward strand.
TTCCTTCCTTCCTTCCTTCCTTCCTTCCTTCCTTCCTTCCTTCCTTCCTTCCTTCCTTCCTTCCTTCCTTCCTTCCTTCCTTCCTTCCTTCCTTCCTTCCTTCCTTCCTTCCTCCCTCCCTCCCTCCCTCCCTCCCTCCCTCCCTCCCTCCCTCCCTCCCTCCCTCCCTTCAAGTCCTTCCAGATTTATTTCAGTGCCTGGAGCAGATTCAGCCCAGCTGCCTGTGCTGTACAACACCCAGATTTCCGAAGCATCTTTTGCCCAGGGGTTATGTGTCACTCTGAAATGAGGGAAATATCCCCACCTCTTGTGAAGCTGTTGCTAAAGATTAGCAGGGTTTTCTTAAACATCTATGTGTATTGAGAGTCCAAAAATAAGCATGACTCTATGGGCTGCTGGCAAAACTCCCAGTCCCTCCTCCAAAGGCTGTTTTAGTATTCTACATTTAATGGGTCGTTGCAGTTGCCTAGTTTTCAGGAATATGAAAATCCAACTTCTGTTCTGGAAACAGAAGGCAGAGATAATTCTGAGGGTCCTGTGAGAAGAGAGGCATATCCATGGGGTCCTACTTGTGGTACCTGTAGCCCAGAGACAGATGGGACTTAAGAAAGAAACCATCAGTTCAGCATTATCTAGTAAGAGTCTTTAAGATTTTTCCCTGCTCAATCTGCCAACATGCTGATTTTAACAGAATTTTTAAAATCAGTAATTCTGTGCAGGCATTATTAATGTCAATGTGCCTCTGTTCTGGCTCCATGAGGTTTTGCATGCCACAGTAAAGACCAGGTGACTCAATGTTAGCTATTGTAAAGTTCATTGCTGCTGTACCAATACCCTTATCTTTATTCTAATCGTTTAGGTGTATTTGAAAATGTTGAAAAAAAAATCCGGAGTGAAGTTGAAAACTTATTTCAGAAATACAATAAAACACTAAGTGATCCAGGTCTTTGTGCCTGATTTAGTGTATATACTAAATGCATGCTTCTCCAGTTGAAAGCACAAGCTCTTTTTATCTTGGTCCTCATGAAATTTGGTAAATCAGTACTGTAAATCAGTGGGACCCAGTGTGAAGGGGATTAGGTATTTCCATCCAGAGTCCATTAGAATAATGATTGCAAAAAAGAACTTGAGAAATAATTCAATCAAAGCTATTGTGGAGCTTTAATCCCAGATCCATGACTCCTATATAAATGTTACTGATACAAGAAGAAACTCTACATTTACCTTCATATGCCTGATAAATGATAAAACATCTAATTAGAACTCCCTAAAACACATACCAGTATCTCAGTTTGGAATTTTTCAGAGACATTATCAAAGGAAAGGGCAGACATCCCTCTAGACATTTGAAGACTCAATGCTGACAATTAATAGCCTGACTTTTAAATTTCCAAGCTCTAACTTAAGGAAACATATTGAATACTCAGCTCAAAAGGCTTTAGTGAACAAATAAAATTTCTCAAGCAATCAGTAAAGCAATGTTTCTAGGTATTATTAGTATGACAGTGATACTTGAAATTCTGTGAAATAGTGTGGGTCACTCTATGGTCAAACAAAAGCTGGTGAGATCTGAGCCAAGTTGCAGGTAAGGGGAGCTGAGGACATCCCACAGAGCACAGCCTGGAGGCAGAAGATACAGCTTGGTAGGTGAAAAAAGCACATGAAAAGCAACTTGCATATAAAAACTACCTTAAAAGTAATAAAACAGAGCAAATCAAAGGGAAAATATGATCTTCAAGCCCAAGCACAGGCAAAAGGAAAAAGGAAAAGAAAAGCCCACCCATAATAGTCATCTCTCTTATTTTACAACCTCTAATGAGCAACTTCCCAATAGAGAGAATCAAACATGAATGTCTTCTGTAGCTGAACATCAGAAGAGATTAATTGTGATGTACAACCACAGGGTTTCAGCACTTATTGGACTGTGAGAAGACAGGGTATTGTAGTTAATGATTCCACCTGAGGTGAAATGACAGCCCATTTGGCAGCCATGGAGGTAAGTGTGAGGGGAGCATTGATGCTCTGATGTGTGGCCAGGTCAGCTAACAACAAGGCAAGCATCTTCAAAAAGGTGGAAAATGATGTGTGGCTTGAAAGGAATGCAAATGTTATTTAAAAATGAAATTAAAATAGGAGGTTGGATTGGGGTGAGCAGGGCAAGAAGTTGGAGTATTTTATTTTTAATCATATCGTCCTGGACCAGGGAAGATGAAATATTTGCAGAGGATTTGAAATAGCAGTCAGCCTCTGCATTTGTCATTAAATTTTTCTACATGCAGAACTAAATAAATTGATTAAAGTAATTCTACTATATGGTTGCCTGTGAAATTGGAGACTAAGCATAGTGACCCATATTGTCTCATCCCATATTATGGTCTTAAATCTGACCTCTTCTGCTGTCTTCAACTCTTCTACACATGCAAAATTCAGGAGCCTTGGTTCACAGGCCACTGCATTCATATTATCTTTGGTGCTGATCTCCACATTTTCTGCCTCGCTGCATTTCATTTTTAGTTTATTGGATTCGAACAAATGCAGGCAATTAGAGGAAAATGCAATTATAACAGAGTTGCAGACAGCTGTTTTCTAAGAAATCTTATCTGTAGCTAGAGCTAAATGCAGATATGACCTGGGCTGGTGGGCTCAGAGCAATGTGGTGGCAGATGCTAGCAGAAGGTTACAGTCTATTTCCTTCCCTCTTCCATGGAAATACATTCTTGTTTTCCAAGGCTAATGGTCTTTGCTAAGCCATTTCATAAGTCCAGGCTGAATATACAATGTGTTACAAATGTCTTAATTGAGTCAGTTTGGCAATCCAAAAATTATTGTTGTGAGATGCATTTAACTAGAAGTTTGGAAACCACCAGTGTTCTACAGGCTTAGACAAGTACCATTTCAGAAATATAGATTTTGGCAGCTTCACTTTAAAAGCCACTAGTGGAATTCAGCAGCAAGGAAAGTGATTCTAATATGATGTTTCTACCTCCCCCTCAAATGATGGTATCATGATACAGAGGTAATAAATGGTAATATATGGTGGCAAAGGGATGGTGCTAGTCTCCTAGTGATAAGGCAGAGTGAACATTTGTCTGCAGCCACCTGTTCTTGAATTTCTCTAACTGCACTTTTTCACTCTCCCACTCTGGAGCAAACTGTGTGCAATCCAAGTGGGAAAGAGCTAAGTGCATTTCCTTGGGTGGAAAACGATATGGAAATACAGAACGCTCTCTGCTACCTGACATAAATACTGATCTAAAAATACACCACCTTCCCCCTAAACCCTCACTTTACATCATAAATGTAGCATAAGCAGACCCCAGAAAGATTGAAGCAGAATGTCTACTGAATTTATGATTAATAAGTATGTCAAGTTTTATAACAGCATCCTTATGTGGACACAGCTAATGGCCTTAACATTGCTTCCAGAATCAAAATTGAATGGTTGAGCAGATTTAGCCTCAGGAAGGCTCACAGTGATAAGGGAACCATCAGAGAAAATAGGTGTATGCATTTTTCAACCTGTCAAGTGAAAAGAATCGCAGATGATGATAAGTCAAGGATATGCCCTCTCCTATATGAGTTATATGAATGTTTGTGCTGAACAAGGCTGCTTCCTAAACAAAAAGGAAAAGGTGAATGTAAGCAGCAGCAATCTGCAGGATTATCCCTTAAATTACACTCACACAAGAGCAATAATTACTCTGAATCAGCATTTAAACAGGGAGAGTTGGGGGTTGCTGCTCAAAGCTGTTGTAAATTGCTAACCCTGTGAGAAGCGCAGGAACAAAGAAGCATGCAGGTAGGTGTGGCAAAAAAAAAAAAAAGGAGCACAGATTTGGATAGAGCAATATATAGATTTGAGAATTATGTAGATCTTTTAGGGGGAGGATTTCACCTGTTGGCTGGCTCATATCAAAGCCTCTAGAATACACCTCAGGCCCCAGGGACTGAGCCAGGCTGTGGGTGCTGAGGATAAAGAAACTGTAAGCTGGAGCAGAGAACTTATTGAACTATCCAGGCAATCACTGAAAAGCATTTAAGGAGACTGTCCTCTTGAGTTGACATGTGCAGCATATAACATCTGCTGCAAAAAATGTTAGTTGATTTTGTAAGAGATTCTATGTAGTAAGCACAGTTCTGCACCACTGATTTGTGAGACCATCAGCTGTGATAGACCAACAGACTCTTTTATTTCACAGCCTGGCACACTTTTTTCCCCACTTTGCTCTTATTAGGACAGCCTAGCCAACATCTTCCATGTTTTTACCAGAGAACGGACCAGCAATGTCCAACAGTGCTACAGAAGCAGTTTTTTCCTAACCACCTTCTGGAACTGCAGTTGTACTTCCTGGTGCAAACAGGTCTACATTTTTTACAACACTATATGTACAACTTGTAGGAAGTATTAAGTTTTTCTACTGCAGCTTTAAAAAAAGGGGAAAAAATAGAATTAGGGGAGAAACTACAGCACTAATCCCCAGCCTCTTCTTATGTGCTCTTTAATGAATCCTTCTCAAGACAACAGTGAGCACAGTTTCCACTACACAGCTCAGCTGAGGTGTAAGCTTTGGCATCACCACATTTGAAATAGCTCAGCTCCAGCTCCTGCTCTGTGCTGACCTGAATGCAAGGGTGACCCCTGATGAAAACTTACTTCCTGAAATATTTAGGCAATTTGGGGTCTTCTAACACAAGTGCTGACAGATGAGCTTTGTTTCAGACATTAAAATCCCACGTGATATAAATCTCTCTATTCTTGAGAGATCCCCATTGACAAGAGATAAGCCCATCTACAAGACAGGCTGGAAGGAGGATCTGGAAAAGTATAAGCCTGTCAGTCTGACCTCAGTGCCAGGGAAAAACGCAGAGCAGTACATTTGAGTGGCATCATGTGGCACACACAGGCAACCAGAGATCAGGCCCAGCCAGCAGGAGTTTATGAAAGGCAGAACCTTTTAAACTAAACTTTAATCTCTGTATAGGTGGCCACTATTTTCATATGGCATAAAGATATATTATATATTTCCAGCATAACTATTAAAATTATATTAACTATGCTCTATGTACGTTTTATATATGTAAAAATATCATTTTAATGCAATCCATTGCATTTAGATAATTGTGACTATGTGAAACTATTTTGTATTCTGGTATTAACCAGACAAAAATGTTTTCTAAACAACATGTCAAATTCAGACTCAATGTCAGTCAATGCTGTTTATTTTGAAAGTCACACCTGTTAGTTTTTAGATGGAACATGACCCTCTGGCTTTGCATCTTAAAGATTCACACTTATCTCAAAGTCAGAAACGGAGGGACTTTCTTATAGACTCTTGCAATCACATCTCTCAATCCCTTTCTTCTTTCTGAAGCTAGAAAGATCTCTGTCTAGTAATTATTGGAAAACTGTTCCTGAACAGCTAATTTCCTTTAATATAAACTCTCTATTGACATTTTAGCAGTAAATAACTGTACAAAAGCCATTGGATTTGTTCAGTTATGGCAGGATAGACACATGACATAAGACACATCTATGCAAGTCTCTACATCTTCCTTGAACAGAGATTTGCAAGCACTACTGAAGTTATTAAATGTGCATCATATAATTTATTAATGGAAAGCCCATTAGTTCCTGACAAAATCTAGGAAAACAAATAGCTGTATAAATATTTAAGGTATTAATTCAAAGACTTTTAAGGAACATGCAGGGGACAGTGGAGTACAGGAGCCAGGCTTTGTGTAAGGCTTGTTATTGCAAGATTTCTTTGTGAGATTTCTTCTGTCTAAACCACTGAGCATCCTAGTAGAGTGTAAAGGAGCATTGAAATATTTCATCAATTATATAAGAATAGGTGCTTTAATATACCAAAATATATGTACAATTTAGGATTGATTGTCTCAATTGATCATGTGATTAAAATATGCAAATATTTTTTGTTTTCAGGAAATACTCAAATAGTGCTTGTATTCAGATTACAAAAAAATAAGACTTGAAGCCTCTTATAATTTTGTCTTATTCAGAGAGATTTTGCAACTGAGACCTTTAATATTGCTAGGTGGATTATAGCATTGTCCACCACTGGCTCCGACTGTGTTACATGATCATCTAGGTGGACTGGGACTGCCTAGGAAGCATGGCCTCACAGCTTTTCTGGAAAAGCTAAAAAGCCATGGCAGGTTCTTACTTTGGTGTTTGCAAAACAGGAGATGCTGCAGAAATAAGATGTTCATCTCTCTGTGGATGAAAAGTGTTCAGCTCTGGCCAGAGAGGGGCACACTGCTCCACAACAGCAGTGCCTTTAAATTCACAGCCTGATTACAGATGCCTCTTTCTCCTCTACCTCTGGAGATGAAGATGGCAAAGCCTGGCCAGAGAGAGAGAAGGCAGCACAGACGTGCTCTGCCTGGAGCACAGACATGGTTGGGAAGCTGGAAGCTGAGGCAGAGCCATCAGGTCCTTTTGTGACCTGGTGCTTTTATTTCGGAAGTATTAGTTTTATTTTAGCCATGTAATTCTGGGTTTATGTGCCCTTTATGCAGGTCACACTGCCTTTGGTATCTAAGGGGGTGCATTCCAGCATCTGCAGCATTTCTGCAAGAGGAGTTCAGGTGGGGTATCACTACCACTATCCTGTACCTCAACCTCTTCATGGAGTCACTGGCCACTTTGTAACTCTGCACTGCGAAATCTTATCTATAAAGCAGAAATTTGGTACATTGTCTCTTCAGAGAACAGGGGAAATCATGATAGCAGAAATATTAGTGCTCCAAACCCATTTCCTCACAGTGCCTCAGCCCTGATTCAGAAAGATCGCTTTTAGAGATAGAAAGATAATTCAATCATCATTTAGCTTCTCTTCCTCTGAGACTCCCAGACAGGAATGATTTATTGAAAATTGTCATGATGGCTGTTATGTTTCAGATATTCTTGGAAAGGCTCTTTTACAATGTGTAGCCAATTCACATAGTCACAAAAATTAACTTAATTTTAAAGATAAGTATTTTAAAATATATATTAGAGGGGAAAAAAGAATTTAAAATGAACAGCCATTAGCTTCACTAGATAATATTTTTTTAGTAACAGTTGCCTATCAATTATTTACTGCTAGCAAAAGATTTGATCTCCAGCAATTCTGGATTTTGTTAGCTTTGCTGCAGTCGCTGCTGCAAAATCTGGCATGTGGTAATTCTGAATTCCAGGCTCAGTTACTCAATCTTTTTTTTTTTTTTTTTGTGGTAAAGTTCATAATGACTTTAATGAGAGATTTGCTTCAGGATGGGATGTGGAATTTATTATTTTGTCAGTATTACACCATATTACACAAAATATATAAAAACTTAACCCATTACCTTGGCAAAGCAATTAAACCCATGAACTTTGAAGGTGTCCTACTTTTCAAATGCAAATAAGCTAGTTCATTATGGAGCCCAATATTAGAAAATATTAAGGAATAAAAGGCTCCATGAAAGTTGCTTTTCAAAGGGATGAGGGTAATTTGACATTTAGATGAAGCAAAATATATATATTATGTACTAAAATTTTACAGTCAACAAGCAGACATTGTACTCACAATAATATTCAACATTGCACATTAGTTCCAGTACGTACACCCCTCTCCCACACGTACTCTGTTAGTAGTTGCAACTACCCAACAGAGTAGTTGCAACCTACTCTGGACTTTGCTTCTTACATAAATACTATCAGAAGAACAGTGTGTGAAGTAAGCCTGATAATGTCAATCTTTGGGCACTATATGCACTATGAGGACAATCACACAGCTAATAAGTTACATCAGGCCCTTGAAAAATAAGTGCATAAAATTCATTCTTTATGAAATAAGCGAATGTCAAACTGTTTAGGAATAGAAAAACTCTACAGACAGCCTCATAATTTCTTCCATCAGAGTGGCTGTTTTTCCTGCCTGAAGCATCCAGAGTAGTCCAGCCTCTTGTTAGGTACCACCAGCACCAGGATTCTGCCTGCAGGGACAGCAGCAGGGTTTGTGAGACCCTGAACCTGAGGGCGTCTAATTGCTTTGGGAATGGTGCTGGAAATTAAAAAGAAAAAAAAAAAAAGAGTGCCATTAAAGAGTAAGCTGCTGGGACCTGCTTTGTGCCGACTGGTTGCATTGATTTTAATTAGCACATTGAAGTGGGTGCTAGCAGGAACGCAGTTCGGGGTTTTGACTTGCAGTTTTACAGTGCCATCCTGTGGCTGCCTTCAATGTTGCAGAGTAACATCAGAAACTTGGAGCTTACCGAAGCTTTCTTCTCTGTGTAGTAAGATTTTCTCAGGTCTGCACAGTGAAACTACATTAAATTAAGAATAGTTTCTATTTCTCCTTTTAAATAATTATTACAGGCATTTACTCCCTCTGTAGTGGGACCCTCCACTACAAGAAAGACATCAAGGCTCTGAAGCAATTCCAGAGAAGGAAGGGCAACAGAGCTTGTAAAGGGCACAAGCACAAGCACAAGTCCTCTGAGGAGCAGCTGAGGCAGCTGGGATTCTTTAGCCTGGAAGAAAAGGGGGCTTGGGGGGAACCTTTGCACCTTCCTGAAAGGAGACTGTAATCAGGTTGAAAGGTTTGTAAAGCATTGGAACAGACTGCCCAGGGAAGTTGTGGAGTCCCCATCCCTGAAAGTTTTCAAAAAAGATATGTATATGGCACTTGAGACATGGTTCAATAGTGAACATGGTGCTAGGTAGATGGTTGGACTTGATGATCTTAAAGATCATAGAATACTATAGAATACTATAGAATATAAACTATAGAATACTGTAATATAAAGTATTTCCCCCAAATCAGAGGATAAACTCCATATGCTGACCTATATAACCTATGTTCATTTTATAGTTGGTTTGGATTCAGTCACTTGTTGTCAGAACAACTTCCAGGTTTCTGCTGTAGTTCTTGATATTTCATCAAAACTCCTACTTCAGTAACAGCTATATTTTTCCATGTTCCTTTATAGATTTACATAAGATTTTAAGGGGGAAAAAAAAAGAAAATTAAAAAAAAAGAGAATATTTCCTTGGTTTCACTGTGCATGAGACATCAGTCAGGTGTTTTTTTTTTTTCTCCCTTGCTTTTACACAGCAGGAAAGCTGGGAAAAAAAAAAAAAAAAAAAGAGAGAGAAAATAATGGTTTTGTGGGCAGCTCAAGATGAGATATACAAACATCATCTTCAGTCTGATGGAGCTTCATACCAGAGATTTACACATTCCTGGGAGTACCTGTGGTGGAGTCACCTTTGGCAGCAGAGCAGTGGCAAAGAAAGGGGAAAAAGAAGAAAGTTTTTGCAGATGGAATTGCAAAAGAAATTTAATTACCTCTCAGAGGACAGTACCTCTGCCTGCTCCCTACAGACCACCAGAAATGTGCAGGGAAGTGTGGCCACAGCTCTCTGGCCACAGAGAGCAGCACACAACTTTCCCAGCATTGTCCTGGGGAAGGCTGTGAGATCAGAGAAAAGAATGAGAAACTATTCTTCACTTGCTGCTCCTGTTGTTGTGAACATGTGGAATGTGTCATGGACATTTGTTTACCAACGGGTGATTTCTTAATTGGCCAATGGTGACGGTGCTTTGGAATCAAAGACCACTTAGGTCTGTCTGTATTGGACTGCCTGTAAGGGTGATGGGTTTCTTAATTAGTATAGTATAGTATAGTATAGTATAGTATAGTATAGTATAGTATAGTATGGTATGGTATGGTATAGTATGGTATAACAAAGCCTTCTGGAATCACGGAGTCAATGCTAATCACGACCATGCTGGGGACGCTGTGCTACAATAGGGAGGAATCCAGGAACAGTAAATCCAGCACTGCAGTGTCACTGAAAATCATCATTGACTAAAGTTTGATAATGTTTTCATTTATTTAAACAGAAGCATTCCTTGATTGAAGTCAAAGACAGATAGTGAGCTCAGCTTCTAATATCTCAGCTCATCAAACTGATTGGCTTTGTGTCTTGCTCTCCAAAACAAACTTCTAATTAGCACTGGAATTTACACAGAAACAGTCACCTTAGTAAATACAGCCTGACGATCCATCCATCATGTGTATAACATTTATGTAGTCACAGAGACACCCTCTTTTCCCTATGCAATTCAGATTCTAAACATTTCCAATACCTCATAAATTTTTAATTATAATTCTTTTTAAAGTGGAGCTGATACCTCACTAGATATTAAAAACTGTTAGACGGCTTCTTCACTGATGAGCCTTTGTTTACCCAGCACAAAAGAGACAGCAAGCACGACTGCCAGCCTTGGCAGCATTTAATACAGACTATGCACTGTAGATAGCCATGTAGGTAGAAAGGGAATCTGAAAATAAGTTCTACTCAGTGCAATTTCACTTGACAGGAATTAACCTAAGATTGCCCCATAAACTTTGTCCTTTGCCATATGTTTGAATAGTAGAGGATGACTCTAAATAGCATTCTGAAGGTGAAGCACAGAGATTTACATGTCACAATTTCCCACTTTTATCCACCTGTGAAAATTCAGTTGAAACACACGTAAAGGGTGCCCATAAGGTAGCAGCAAAGCACGGTCACCTGCTTTTATAGACAGGAAAAGTTGGTTCTGGTTTTAAAGTAATGCTTTCTGAATCGCACATTAGGACGCTCCCACTGTTCCTCAAATTAGGAACCTCACATAAGTTTTTGAATTATTATTTTTTAAATGGCTTCTGATTTCAGTCTTAGGAAGGGCTAATTTCTTGTAAATTGGAAGTGCTAAATTATTCAGTTTGCTAATAATGGCTTTCCAGATAGGTGTAAGGCACTTTCTTGCAATAGCAGGAATGGCAGTTAAGATTAAAAAATAGCTCACATTATGCTCACATTTCCTCCCACATTAATAAAGTTAAATTGCCTCTTGATTTGGATTCTAAGGCAAATTTCTGTAACAGAAGCTTAAAGTTGACATCAAATTAATGTTTAAGTGTATAAATAAATTACTTAATTTTAAAAGCTGCAGAAGACAACTGGAGATGTTCATTGTTCCACAAGTTGGACTAAGGTCACATATTTAAGCTCTTGACTTTCATCCTATGCCTTCTTGAAGTTTTGTTTCTTGCATTATCTCTATATAATCTACAAAAAAGAGCAATGAATCCTTAACTAATCTCACACCAATATCTATTAACACAGATTTTTTGCATAGGCAGGTGTATTCTCTGAGCAGGAAAAACTCACTATTTGCTAGTAAAATATCAACCACCAGAATAACACTGGTGTCCTAGAGATCTTTTCCTAGCTGCAACCCAACTACGCTTGAAAAGAAATGCAAATTCACTGAAGAAAAGATCAGACAGTATGATTAACTGAATAACTCCTATTTAATAATTTTTGCAAAATAATAAGGAAGCAAACATTATCCACAAAATACAACTGCTCTCACAAATTAATTGTGGTTTAAAAGTATGAGCTAAATTATAATTTTTCTATCCACTCAGAACTATCTGAGATGTTAGGAGCATAAATTGAATGCCATTTAGCTTGCACATCTCTGTGAAGACCAAGCCATATTCTCACTGCTTCCTAATACAAATTTGGAGGTGATGGATTTGGATCCTTCAAGTTCCACAAGTTTTTCCCACAAGATCAGTTGCGAGATGAACAGTAAAATTTTTCATTCTGTTAGCTTTCGTTCTTCATGTTAAAGATGTCTCTTGTGAAATTTACTTGTGGTTGTTCTTTAACCTGAATTGGCTACTGGAGACTTTAAGTTCTTGCAAAGTTTAATCAAAACATAAGAAAAAGTCTAAAACTCCGAAGAGTTTTATGGAAGAGCATTATGGAAGGTTGTTGCTGATTACCTGTAGTGACAATATTTCACTCCTGCCTATGAGTTCCATTTATTTAACAAAAGAAAAATTAACGTGAATTCACTGTGATCTTTTGGTGAGGATTGTATTTGCCATAATTCAGTATACCATCCAATCAGTCCTGCTGAGTAATAACCATTTTCCAGTGTGTGACCTGCATCACAGAAAATATGCTTAGTCTTGCCTTCAACATCATTGATGCCATGAGTATATTCTAGCAGGAAAACAGCAGAAACCAATCAACAGAAAACCATCACCACTTCTTTTCAATGTGGAATCAGTGCAGCTTTATTAACCTGTTTCCAAACCATGCCACCCTTTGCAGGCACAGCTTTGGGCTACCGTGTGTCTCTTGCTGCCTGCATCTCCTGCTTTGGTAGCCATGAAGAGCTCAGAGTTACAAGCAGTGTCTCTGTAGTCAAGCATGTGTGCCTAAGCACAATACAGGCATTTGATGTATTTACTGCAATATAATAAAATAGTTCTGTATTTCATTTCAAAACAGAGAGTCTGAGAACTGCACTGCTTTCATTGGGTCTAGCCAAAGTTCCATCAAAGCAGGGTTCCCAAAATTAAGACATCTAGGAGTTACAGTCTATATTCCTCTTCTTATTAGTATCTTATTATTAAAGCACTTTTATTATGCTATTAGCTGTTGTGCCTTTTTTATTTAAATTGGGGAAAGACCCTGCACAACCAGGCTGTGCTGATGCTTCTGTGCTCTTCTAATTCCTGTCCACATCCCCTTCTTAGCAGGGCCTTGGACCTCCTTGCTGTAGACCTTGGTACCTTCTTCTGAGCAGCCTGATAGGAGGTGTCTGGACCGTCTGCCTTTAGCTCCTGGGATAGATTACAGCTGGAAATAGGAGGGTGTGATGGACTGTTCACAGCCCATCACAAAGCTGGATGGAAGGGTACCACCAATGCTAGGTGCTGTCAGTGTCAGGGATGAGGAGGTGCATGATTGTGGAGCCATATACCAGGCATAGGTGATAGCTGAAGTTTTAAAAAACCTCCGTGTTATGGCACTTACGGTTCTAAGAAAAGTATGAATTTAGAGAGTTTCATGTTTTTTTCTGCTTCCCCATTATGGCATCCAGACAGTCCTGGAGCTCCTGCTTTTCTCCAAAGCCAGCCCTGCTATCTGGTGAGCACTTCAGTTTAGGCAACTCCTGAGGTCAGTGAAGCTTGTACCACGAAGTAGGCAAGCCCTTGTGGGACCTTGCTCTTGGGGCACTTGATGTGGTGTCTTTTCTGGCTAGGCAGGAGGCATTCAATTTGCTTGTCCATTTTCCACTGGCCCGTGACAGCTTTGTGTAGGCTCCTGGAGAAGCTGTTTTCCAGATTCCTCTGAAACAGCAGTTTTTCTTGAATCGTCATGGAAGCCTTTTTCTTCACAGAGCCAAGTAATGTGGATTTCAAATTACAGTTTGAAATCACTTTCAGGAATAGAAAGGGGAAAGACTTTTCCTGCTGAAGCAGAGTGTCAGGCTACCAGCTGTGGAATACCAGGAAGAACCTGAGAGATGTCTTGGCCTACATCTCTTTACTGGATTGCACTTCCAACCTGTCAAGTTGCTGATGTAGTGTCTCTGTTGAGAGGAAGTTGTAGGCAGGGTGTGTTGTGAAGAGCTTTTTGCTTTGAATTTGCTCCTCTCTTTAGTCTGTCACAATTCAGATTTATTAACCTCTGGACGTCCTTCTCTGAGGGAGGGAGGGAGGGAAGAGTTCTGGGGAACAGCTGAAAAGTTATCTAAACCAGCTTTTAGTAGTGACTGAACGTTTATATTAGCGGCAGACAGGCAGTTTATTGTATTGTTTTTACCTCCAATTAATAGTGATAATAATTTCCAAAATGCTTTTTCAGAAAACTCGGGAGGTGCTTATGAGATAATGAGAGAGAGGTAGAATGGATTGCAAATGTGTGCAAAAAGCCCCCCAAAAAAGAGAAACCCTTTGTTGTACAGTACAGCTATAGATAAAATCTTATTTAGCCATTTGATGTAGCTTCATGTGTGCTTATCTACTGGTTATAATGGTATACCTCCTTCTGGAAACTATGCCAAATTCCCTACACCAATTCGAGCAGCTGTTGCATCAGTGGTGTTCACAAGTGTAGAAATGTCCCTAAATGCATTGGAAGTGGGATGGATGGTAAGGTGGGATGGTGGGATATGCAAGTTATTAAATGCTATGGATGAGGAAAAGCACAGCACTGCTGACAGCTATGAGTGCCCCCGCTGCCCTCTGGGGTCAGGAGGTGACCTAATGCTCCTGAGGGGCCTGAAGGGAACCTGCCATTAACACAATAGCTCTGCCTTTAGCACAGGGACACAGACAAAAGCTGAAAAAACATAGTTGGTGTTCTCTTGGAGTTTACTTACATGCCGGATAGCAGAGTGGTTCTATTCAGACTCGGTATTTGGATTTTCTCTGTTTTGAACTCTCCCAAACCTCTGCCAACAGCAATGTTTTTGTCCATAGTTTATTGTCTGTGGATGGTTAGATTAACATATCACTTTGTAATACATCATTCTCACTATCAGGATTTTTTATTTCTTTTAAACTGAAACACTCAGTCCTTAAGACAAATGTAATTAATGAAAATAGGTGAGAGGAAAACCAAGATTTTAAGAAATTCCCTGTAACCACATCTCTGAGTATTTTTCTGGGTATTTACAGATTTTGTCTTACCTTTCAAATCTGTTTGCTTCGTTTATTTTGTCATACATTTTAATTGACAAGACCAGTAAGCGTGAGGCATTTGGATATTACAGTTCCTAAAGTTTGTGCAATCTCTGTCCTTCTTTCAAGTGAAGCTGGAGCAGCAGCAACTTAATTTTGTTAAATATAGATGCTTCCTGTACTGATTGAATGTGTAGTTCTACTAGCTGTATTATGCATATGTGATGTAGTAGCATTCAGAATTTCAGTTTGTGCAGATGGTTTTTGGGGAATGTATAAACATGCACAAAAGTGCTCTAAAATGCTCTCATTCTTTTGTGCATTTCTTCACTCATTCGTGGTCTTACCTGTACCACGGCATTCCATTTTCTCATTGGGTTGGTTTTTCAAAGACTAAGAAATTCCTAATCTCCTTGCAATGCCTGCTGCACTCACTTGGGGTAAATGTGAAGTTCCATTTGCTTAAGAAGCTGAGATTCTCATCTATCCTCATAATCATTCAAAGCTCATTAGAAACCGATGTTAGGAGAAAATTATATTAGTGGTGCCGTACCTTGCAATGAGGACCATTCTGATTGCCTGGTACTTTGTAGTAGGCAATGGTACTTTGTACTTTCAGCAATGAACTGGCAGAAAGGAACAATGGAAAACACTGTAATCCTCTTCTCCAAGAACATACATACTGAAGTGAAATTTCAGAAGAAATTTCACTGTTTTCCTAGGATATTATAATAAAGGGCACTGAACAAAGGTAATATGCTCCTGCAAACTAATTAAATGGTGGGGTTTTTATTAGTATACAGATGTTTAGTTAAACTGTAATAATCAAGTCAGATGATAAAGTCCAGAGAGGGATCTCAGTTTACATTTCATAGCTCTTGTGTAATATTCTAATGAGGATAAATACATGTAATAATAAACTGGCATTTATCATTGTATGGTTGCAACATTGTTGAGCTTGCTGTTACTTGAAGAAATGGTGAAACTGATCATAAAGCTGTAAACTAGCAGATTTTATGTTGCACAGATGCGCCCTCTTTCCCTTTTCTTTGTACTTGGCTCCCAACTGGTACTTAAGATCCTGCACAGAGGATTCCTTAACCTGACCTCTATGATTTTAGACCAAACGACATTTTGGCTCTTGAAATTTGTTGACTTTTCTCTCCACAGATGTTTTGCTTTGCTCCTCCTTGCCTGTCCTGAAATTTAAGAAGTTCCTGGTGTGAGCAAAGAATGGATCTGCTGGGAAGGGACAGATGTGGAGTGTTATTTATTTGCAGGCTTGAAGGCCTTTGATAAAGTTTTATGGCAGAAATTTTTCATTTTATATCTCCTTGACCCATAGATATTTCTCTTTGTCTATGTTTGGAATATAAACATTGCTATACTTTCTCAAGTATAACACTGAGTTACATGATAAGAAATTGCTTTTATGTAAAATATGTAACTCGCTATTATTTTCCTGAGTTTCCTGACTTCCCTGATCAATCAAAAAATTGATCCAGCCAACAAAGCTTAAGTCCAAACTCTGCAAAGAGCTGCCCAAAATTTGAAGAATTGCATCTTAACTCTGCTCATGCAACTCACAAATATTTTTGTATTTTGAAATACGGTTTTTAATCCAATACCATGGAGAGGAGCACAAGGTTTACCTAAAAAAATAAACATAATTTTTTAAACAAGATTATTTTTTTTCCTTAAAAAAGAGGGAATTCGCATTTGAGAGATGGTATCAGTTGACTCAAATTCCCCTACCTTAACCAATTTTTGGCATAGAGTTCTCTTCCCAGGAAAGTGTTCCCTGCTGCACCTTCCTTGAAATATTCATTAAGGAGTATGGTAGATATAAGCTCTGTGATCTGACAAACCTTAAAGCAGTAAAGCCTAATGGACATGAATTTTCCTGAAGCACCAAATAAATGTGTCTATCTTGAGAAATCTCTACAATCTTTTTCCTATGTTTCATGCTAGTTTCATAAGGTAGCTGATTATCAAAAAGCTGCAAAGATTTCCTATGGGACAAAAAGTAATCAGCCTCATAGTTTGCCAGCAGCTGAGAACTCATTTAATTTACAAACATGGCTGATTTGTTGTGGTTATGTGGAACAGGAGCTGGAAAACTATCAGCATGGGAACGAAGTTTCAGAGGTGGGGATGAGAAATTTATAAGGAAAGCCTTAACAGATATTTATTTATTTATTTATTTATTTACACGTGCAAATACCAGCCTTATGGAAATGTATGTTGAATTAGTTTCGCGGTGCTTTCTCCCTTCCCACACTTTTACCCTATTATTTCGCACACTCACCTTTCCCTTCCTCCTCTTCGTTGCAAAAATTCCTTACCTCGATAACTACGGTTTTCGAGAACTTTTTAGGCACGGAGCTCGGGCTCGCCGCACCCCGCGCATCGCCCTCAAGATGTGGTCGGGACCGCAAGCGCTTCGGGGGCGGTTTGGCGGGGCCGGAGACGCGCGGTGCGGGGCGCGGGATCCCCGAGCGTGCGAGCGTGTGAGGAGGGGACGGTGTGCGTGAAAAGCGCGTGTGTGCGAGGAGGGGTGTGAGAACGGGGCTGTGTGTGAAGGAGGGTGTGTGTGAAGGGGGCTGTGTGAGCGAGCCCCCGGTGGTGCGGGGCGGGGCGGGCCGGGGGCGGCGGGGCAGCACATATAAGGCGGGCTCGGCGGGGCGGGCAGCGTCCCTCCAGCGGCGGCATCAGCGATGGGCAGCGGCGGGCGGCGGCTGCTGGCACTGCTGGCGGCGACTTCGCTGCTGTGGGTGCCGGGGCAGGGCCAGCCCCGAGGTGAGCGCAGAAAGGGGGTGCGGGGGTGAGCAGCACAATGCCCCGCAGGGCAGTGCCTGCGGGGCTGGTCTGCAGCCGCCCGCCGCGTCCCGTGGCAGCCTTTGGCCCCCGCGGGGCTGGGGCAGCCTCGGCGGTGTCCCCGTCCCCGCCGGGCACGGCCGCTGCGGGGCCGTGCTGGGCTGCCAAGGCAGCCCGCTGTGGGAGGCGGGCTGGGGTCCGGCGGTGCCGACGCTTCCCGACGGCCTCCCCCATCTCTTTTATCCCTGTTCTCGTCCCCCATCTCCACGTTTTGCGGCCGCCCTCCCCCACTTTCCTGAAGTCCTTTCTCCTCCCTCGGCGGCGGGGGCCAGTGCGCCCGGCCGCCTCCGGGGCCGCCCACTCCCTTTGTGGGAGACGCCGTGAGGCGGCAGAGACCCGGGGGAGGAGGGGGCGACCCCGCCGCTCCTGGGCCGGGGGAGGGCTGCGGCGGAGCCCCCGGCGGAGCCTCTGTCCCGGCGGGAGATGGGGTCAGAGCCGGGCACGGGCTGCAGTCCTGGGGTTCCCTCTCTGGGGAGGGAGAGAAGGAGCCCCAAGGGATGCTGCACGCTGCCGGTAATATAAACCAGATTAAGCTCGGTTTTACGGAGTGAGGAGAGTCCCAAACAACTTTCCGGGCACGAGGCAGAGGTAGCATGAAGAAGTAATGGAGATAATCTAGGAAAGTTTTCTCTTTTTCTTTTTTTTTTTTTTTTTTTTTTTTGGTTTTGCACGTGGGTCGGCCCGCGCGTTGTGGCCGGGACACCGGAACGCTCCGCGCCGAGTTCTTGCCCTGCGAACGACTTCATGTCACGCATCCACTTTGTTCGGGGTGCTGTAACTTGGGTTGTCCTGTTGAGACCCAAGTTGCTGAGCACATCGGCTTACGCTGTTGCGAGGTTAACAGTGGTTGACTCTGCGGTGTGCTGGGTCGCGATAGCAAGCGCTGGTAGATGTCAGATGCTCTCACCTTTAGCTTGGGTCAGCTGCTGCTGGGATCCACCGCAGAATTTCTGCCGATCCCTACTCCTTGTACATGAATCCCCAGTCCCCCCATTAGGTCTCTATTAAAAACCAAAGGAAAAAAAAAAAATCTTGAATGGAAAATGGTTGGAAGGCATATGTTGTGCAGATGCATGACTTGATGAAGTATGGTGTTTGAGATGGATATAAGGTGGGAGATTAGCATCTGGATGTTTACAAGCTGCAGTAAAAGCCAGTGTTTATTAACATAATTATTTGTACAAAATATCCTCTAGGTAAAAAGGACAAAAATTAAGCCCAAGTAAATTTCAGAGGCCATATGTCGCAGTTTGAAAATAAATACACTTTACTTGGGTTATGAAAATTCGGTTGTAGAAACAAATGAAATGCTGAAGTGACATAAATTTTGCTTTTTAGTTTTTTAAGGTACCATCTTGCATCAAATAACCTTAATTCAATACTATTTCCTGTTTGAATATATACGATAACATGCAGTGTAAAATGAAGCTTGTCATGTAGAGGTGACAAGAGCAAATACCATTTTTGGTTTTTTTATTGACATTTCCAGTGATCTCACTGCAGTAATGTTAGCTTTTATATAGCAGCTCACGGGTGCTAGAGGCATCTGGATAAAATACTTGCTTTTTGTGTCAGTGATTGAAGCTACCAATATATTTCATTGCTTCTAAGCCACGCCTCCTGGGAATATTTAAGTTCATAATTACGTTTTTCTAGTTGAAAGATCAGGTCGAGAGACTATGCCTCCTATTAGATTAAGTTGATAGAATTTTTTTTTCTCAGCGTGAGAGCACAGATCATCCGAGGAAGCTATGAGTTTCAACCCCCCTGGTGGTGAACTGCCTTACAAAAGCCACAATTCAAGATAACTGATCCTAAAACAATGTGAAGAATGCGATGCAGATTAGAATAGCAATGTTACTTTTACAGAAAGTAAACAACTTTAGCTCAGAATTGTATGCATCTTGTTGAGGTAAAAATACATTTTGAAGTGAGGATGGAAAGATTTCTCAGAGCAGTTGTCTAGAGAAGTTTGGAGAAAAGGTATCTTGGGATTGCCGTGGACAGTGCTGTGGTAGAATTCAAAGTATTTCTTGTTTGTTTTATTGTTCAGTTTTGCTTTTGTCCTGTCAGCAAATGAAGAAACTGGGGGGTACCGCAGCTGTAAGGGTCTGTCAAAATGTGCTGAAGTCCATTCTAAGAAAAAGAAAAACATGGTACTGAAGTCACTGCACGGAACATCTTTGAAAGTTAATGATTGATTCTTTCAACCTAAAGATTAATATCTACATAGCTATAAAATTTAGTTGGAATTTTAATTACAGGTGTTTTGTTAAAGTGTTCCTATCATGGTAGAAAGTTTGGTTTGCATTTTCTGTTGAGTCTTTTTTATTCACTAATGGAGCAACTCTTCATGAAACATGTAACTATGTCTAGGTGCAGAGGAATTATTTTACGTCAGAAGCAAAAAGCCATTTCAGAGACTTGTTGTAGCAGCTTTACTCTGTTGGAATGCATTCTTTGTTATACTGGAGTTAAGTGATACATGTCTTCAAAGTAGAAAGGAAAATCAGTTAATGGTTTGAACACTTGCCTGTATTTCATAAATTTGACTCTGCCACTGTCAGGTCATTTTTTTTCTGTAATTAAAGAAAAAAATCTTGCTACTGTAAACCTATGGTAATGTTAACTTGGAAGGCTATAGTTGTAGACTAAATATTTCCTCAGCTGCATCTCTGTTTGTGTAAGCTGGTGTGCTGAAGTAGCCTGCTCTTGGGGTTTTGGATAAGTGCTAGTGCTTGGGGAACTGAACAGCCCCGGGAAGATGCTCCATCTGGGCAGATATGAACAAAAGTATTTCATATGCCTGTCACCCATTGGGTTTCAGACCTGCTTTGCTTCAAGGATCTGGTTTAGCGAGTATTCTGAGGCTATGGCTAATATACAAATTATGACATTATGGTCAGCAACCACATTTTTTTTTGTTAAAACACAAGTGATATAAATTATATTGTTAGAGCACATTCCCAGGCAGTGGAAAATTTATATTAATCTCCTTAGTTTGAGGGGGTTTGAACCCACATCTCCAATCTCTGAATATAGTGCTGTATTACCAAGTTGCTGTGACAGGTAATGCAGAGGAGGAGTGTGTGAAGTCTCTCCAGACCTCTCTTTGAAATGGAGCTACTGTACAGCCAAGATGGCAAGTTTCCTTCCAGAAGGAAAAAAAAAGCCGGTGCTTCCATTCTATCATTACTGTGCTCAAAATGTAAGGGGAAATAAGTACAGGCCTCCCTCTCTTTTATTTATTTGCCACAAGCAGCAGTAAGGTGTTTGACTTTGGGAGAAACTCTTATTGTACCAATGTCTCCTTGGGTTTGTTTTTTTGTTTGTTTTAGTTTTGAGTCGTTTTTCACTGGGCCACTCAAGCCGGGCAGCAGTCATGGGGTGTTTGTGAATCCCACTTAGTGAAGAAGGGCTCTTTGGTGCCTAATTCAGGGTGATGAGTTCTACCTCAAGAAGTGATGGCCTTTAATTGTAGGAGTTACGGCATTTGACAGAAGTTTCGGCTGTTAATCTGTGAGCCTAGGTAGGTGGATCTTACACTCTCAGCCACCTCACCACAACCTCATGCATTCAAAGCTGTTCTGTGCAATAAAATAATTTCCTCTGACACTTTTAAAATAGAGAGACAGACTTCCAGAATGTACTCAGAAGAAAATTTTCTGGAGTTTCAAGATGACTTGGATGTTGTATTCACAATTGCTTTCTGCATGAGATGAAGTAAGTCTCTTAAATGCTTCACCATACTGCATCTTGGGTTCATGTATGCTAGTGGCTTGAATAGACCTCGTTGCCATCAGTCTTAAATATCATTTTTTTCCCAATATCTGCAACAGAGCTGTGTTATAGAAAATGAGAAGGTTTCTATCTCTTGAAAAGTTTGCCTTTACTTCTAAACATTTTCCTCTGACATTTCTGCTGTGTTTCCACTGATGTGAATATTGTTTCCTGGTAAGAGAACACTAAAAGAAACTTCAAATTCCTTGAAGTTTGTGGAAGACTTAGAAGCAGTGCTGTCTGCAGCTTGCAGTGTGAGGCAGGAGAGCAGTGAGCTAAAAATATGACAGGAGTTTGAGGCAGAATCACTTAACATTATAGTAAGGTAAAAAAACTTAATTTTTGGCAAGATTTGGTGGAATGGTGTACTTTGCTTAAGTTTCCACTTTTTCCTCGGGGTTGGAAATCTCAGTTGCAAGTGAATCTGTACATCCCTTGTGTTTTCGGGTTGGGTAAGTAGCAGGGTCCCAAGATACTTATTAGCTGTCCACAGTCTTATTTAAGTTCTTAGATTGTGTGAGAAGTCTCATGTCCACCTACAAATTAATACCAGATCAAGGTGGAGCAACATCAATAACAAACCCAGGGAAATGAGCCCCTGCCAGGGCTCTCCTCTGACAGCCACTGATGTGTCATGGCAGCAGCTCTTTAGAGCTTACAGGATGGGGGTGGTGACAGTCTACAGGGGTATGGGATTCATCCTGGGATATAGGGGAAAACATCTTGGTATTGCACAGGACTTATTTTTGGGTGAATGGAGGAAGGGCCTAAGATGCATGGTTCAAACATAGAGTGTGTGTGATGGGGCTGGTGTGTGTGCAGGGCAGTTTGTGGCTCATGGCAGGGGTGGAGCTTTGGGCCTCAGGAGTTCACATGCCAGATAGCAGCAGTGGGGACATCTTGGGTGTGGGGAGCACAGTTACTGGATCCAGTGAGTCTCCAGCTTTGGGTATTTAAGAAATCCAAATTGTGGATAGGCATTGAAGAAATCCATCTCTGTTTAAGAATCCATGTTTTCCCCTGGAGCAGGGAACAGGATGAAACCATTAGTGGTGGTTGCATTTGTGTGTTTCTGTCTTTGTGAGTCTATGTGACTGGCCATATGTGTTTGCATATATCCATGTATGCATTGCATTTTGTGGGTAGCTCTATATGTGCCTGTTGGGAATACTTGCTCAGCTTTACTATGGCTGGGCCTAGGAACATGGAGCTGCAGCAGCCACATCTCTTGGCCTTGGTACACCCCAGCAAGACTGTGGAAGAGTAGGTGTAATGCCAGAACTCTTGGATTTTTTTTTTTTCCTCTGAATCCATTATTTTTGTCTATGACAATCTGACTCTCAAAGCTTTAATGTAGTGGACTGTATTTGATACAGCACTCTAAAAAGGTCAATTTTAGATGACCTATTGATGATGTCACCTGAAACAACAATGCTGTTTTTCTGGATACAATTGTCTTAAAGCTACAAGGTTCCCTAAGTTCATGATAAGCAACACACATATATTTTAAAACTTTTATTAAATATAAATGAGGTTTGGTCTTATTAAAATATATAGGCAGTGTAAAAAAGTAATTAATCTCAACTAGGGAGAAATTTTGCTGATTGGGACCTGACTTGTGGTTGGGGAAAAGAAGAAAGAACTGAGAAATGTCATTTTTTCCTGGTAGTCTGCAAGGGACATAATGGAGATTCTATGGGGAAAATGTGCTTGGTGTTGATTAAAGCCCTACATTTAAAATCCACTTTGTGTTTTTTTGCCTGATTTATTTTGCAAGAAATCACCAACAAGCCACAGACCATTTTCTTTTTTCTCAGAGTAGAAAGGTATGTGACAGAGAAAAATCACATGAAAGCATTCTAAAGCATTCTAGATTGAAGATTAAGATAAAAAAAAATGTCTGTTGTAAATATTTTCTGCATTCCCTGAGGACTTAGAAAATGCATCTCTAAAAGTTTAGGGCTATCAGTGTATGTTGATCACTTGTTGGTATTTGCATCAGTCTCACAAGACATCATCAGGTGGGGTTTGTTGCCTTCCCCTACTTTTATTTGTTGTTTTTCCTGCCCTGCAGACATCCCTTCCTGACCAAATTGAGAAACTGTATTGCAAAAGTTTGCAAGACAAGATTGGTTGGGTCACCTTGCAGGAATTGTGATTTGTTAGTTGGTGTAAACCTTCGGAGCACATCACTCAAATTTTTATTTATGCTTTTAGGTACTCAAGTGGTATCTCAGAGCCTCTGAGCTTGCAGATATGGGTACAGCTCTCTGTCTTTGAGGCCAGTGCTTCATTTGCTTGTGTGTCAGAGCAGAAATAAGGCTAGGTATATCTGTGCTTATTCTTTCTTAGTTACTTTTGCTATTTAAGGACTTCAGTGGTTTCTCAATCATTCTATGCTTTTTTTTAGAGGCTGGAAAAAATGGCTTTTCCCTGAAAATTATTATTTTATACACATTTTTGAGTATTCGAAGCTATATGCATAACAATTTTACAGGAAAATTGGAAGACTCCTTTTGTAATTACAGTAGATATAAATAAAAGTCAGAAAATAGGAAAACATAAAATTGTAAGACTAGAAACTAACTTTCAGTATTCTAATAGCAAATATTATAGGTGCACATCATTTATATTTCTCTTTTTGATGTGAAACAGCAGTTACAATTCCTGAGAAGTGCAAGGCAAAACATAGAGATAGAATGCTTTGGATTTACCCGAAAACCTGGTTTTTTTTTCTTTTTTTTTTTTCTTTTAAATATCTTCTGAAAATCACGACTGTTCTAGTGGCCATGTGAGCTCAGAGGGCCATTGGAAGGGAGGCGGATTCATGGCAGGTATTTTCACCCACTGCCCTTTCCACAAGTTCAACTTGTGACACTTGTGACAGGCTTTGTAAAAGCAGCAGCTAATGTGGGTCGATGGGCTGACACAGTTGTGTTTTTTTCTTGTAATTTCTGGGCTTTTCCACCAGGCCAAGGCCAAGAAGATCCCACTGCTGCTTTGTGTAGGCGGAGTAGATGTCAGCCTTCAGCAATAAATTCCTTCTGTTTTGTCATCTTTAACTTGTTAGCTTTTGATGATTTTTTTTTTTAACTGTCATTTGATACAGCAACAGCTCTGTCAGAGATATTCCCTAACCAATTCTTTTAGATTAAAGATTCAGATTTGAAAGTTGTTTTGCAAGCATAATGTAATTCCTTTCTATGAGCTCATTTATTGCGCTGCGGGACTCAGCCCCCATCTTGATACCTGCATGAAAATAAAGCTTAAAAATCTGTTTAAAAAATGGTCTTCCCAAAGTGGAAACACTGTTTTTTCTCCTTGCAGGCTCTGCCTGCATTTTTATTGCTGCTTGCTAAAAAATGGCCTTGAAACTGGGCTGGTGCCCACTACCTTCTTCACTGTATTTCCGTAACTTCTATTTGCTGAAAGTCTGAGAGGACAGTTCAGAACCTGTACACGTAATTCAAAGCAACTTCTCTAGTCTTGATTTGATTCTTTGATTATTATTTTTTGCTTGTGGAACCAATGAAGCAGGAAGTTTTTAATAGAAAAATCCTAACTCTACAAATCAGTAAGGTGAGTCTCACTGACTGGAGAAAGTGTTGGAATTCAGTCATTGAGCATAAATGTGAATTGGAGCTGTCATTAATGGTAACTTAGACTAGTATTGATTGTTTTTATCAGATTTTTTGAACTACTGCTATTTTGCCTTCTGTCACAAAACCCAAAGATGTATATAAAGAAATGTTTGTGTCGGAAGGCAAGGAACAAAGCCTGTAGCAAGTGAGACATCCAGTGCAATTTGATTGTGGCTGGGTGCAGCCTTGCCAGGGAGCACTGGAGCAGTGATCCAAGTTATCCCTCATATTTTTTTGTGGATGCTGGCAGAGTGAGCTTTGTAGGAAGCACACATGGTGTTGGGCAGGCTGGGTGCCTGGGAGGGATGGCAGCCTGGGGAGCCTGACTGCACCTCTGATGCTCCCTACCCAGGCAGAGCTGCTGCCAGGCTGGATGGTGCCCAGCCAGGCTTCACTGGCTCCTGATCCATCTAGGAGTATCTAGATAGTGAGTGAATCAGCACCAGCAGTAGGCTTGTACTTTAAAAATCAGTTAACTGCATTCCACCTTCCCTCCTCCTGGCTGTTTATTTACAGAAGTGAGAAATACAGCTCCTGAAAGTGCTTCACTTACTGATAAAACTATGGAAGAGAGCCCACTGCTTTTTCTTGTCTGGTTTTAATTCAGATGCATGAATAGCTAATGTGTGTTATGTTATTCTGCATGCCATACCTTTCAGATATTTTGCTTTCTTTTCCTTAGGTGTGCTGTCTGTTGTGCATATCTTGCCACTGCTTAAAGCAGGAAGGCAGAAAAAGGTTTGTAACAGTGTGGCAATGCCTCTGATGATTAGACTGTTTCTACTTTATTGGCTGAGAAGGGCTAGATAACAGAAGTTTGACGTGAAGGGTCTTTGTATTGTCAAGATCTGTGGATGCCCTGTGGTTTAAGTTAGGGTTGTGAAATACATGCTGTTGAAATTTCAAGGATTCCTTTTATTTACTTTAGCTTGTAGTCTCTGAAATGTGTGCTCAATGTCTTCTACTAGAAAATACCCTTTAAAACATGCTGAAGAGATACAAATTTTGATGGCAAAATGAAGGATTAAATTGACTTCACTGGCTTGGGGAGAGTTGCTGTGCTTGACATTATGTCTACTCACAGTTCTTCATTCCTTCTGTAGCTGCTAACTAATGCGTTCATTTTGTATGTGTGTCTTAATTGCCAAAATAGTTCAATTCAGTCTTATGTGATAATATATCTCTTACAGCATAAAGAAAAAGGTTTGTATAGATAGAAAGCAAGTCTGATACATGTCTCTGAGGTTTTTTTTACTATAACTATTAACTTTAACTGTAGCTAATAAATAGCATTATGTCTTGATTAGAATTTTAGGAACCACATATTTTTTGCTAATGCAAAAACATGAGCTTGATACTGAAATTGTCTTTAGACGTAAACATGAATTTTAAACTAAAAGTTACAGGAACTAAGTAATTAAGTTCTTTCCAGACCTATCGCAGTTTATCTTCCTTGAAATTGATTTACAGTATGTCTGTCAATGTTCTATAGAGCAAGTTCATCAATGCTAAAGTCATGCAGCAAATGCAGAGTCCATCCTTGGATGGCCACTCTTTACTTGGGCGTGGTCACACTGGGAACAGCTTAGTTTTCTGCATATTTGATAATATTGCAATGGGGATATTTCTTATTGAAGAAATGATTATTCAAAGTACAGTGCAGGTTTTCAGTGACATGGAGGAGGCAGCCCTTGGCAGGCAATGAGAAAGATGTATGTGATGTGGTGGGGAACTTCCAGGTGAATTGAGTATCTTTCCATCGTGATGAGCAGTAGGATTAGTGACCTAAAGGCAGTGCTGAAGCAATTGGGACAAAGCACAGCTGCTGGTGGACAGCTGTGTTCAGTCGGCATCTTGGTGTGGGTCAGAGGTTGCCATGCTGATGTTTAGCTCCAGTGATTTGTCAGGTTGCTCAGAAACTCTGCTGTGGGGTTTGGTGGAAAGATCTGCTTGTTACTGTACTGCCATGGCTGATAGTGGTAATAGACACATCCAAGTTTGCGTGTTTCTGGTAGGCTGAGAATCCTGCAGGAGTGATAGGAAAAGAGGGTCAGAAGGGAATTCTTGGTGGTACAGTGGCAGGGAAGAGATCAGGAAGTTTGCCCCAAGGAGGAAAACCCTTTTTGTATACCAAAGAATATCTACAGATGATACAATCTCTCTAAAATGGGAGCAGCCCCCCTTATCTTTTCCCTTCTTCAGGACAATGGGATATAAGCTGCCCACTCTGCAGCTCTACCCATGGTGCTGCATTTCCCACAGTCATCAGCAAAAAATGTTTGGGGTGTTTCAGGAAGGATCCAACTGTGCCTCACTGTTATTTTAGTGTCACTGTAACATTGCTGAATTTTAAATTAAACTACTTGAACTCTGTCTGTTAGAATTTTCCTTAAAAATTGCGCTTTGGGCTGAAATGCATCATTCTTGTTTTCAGGCCAAAGGCAAAATACTTGCAGAACACTTGATTAAAATTCCATGTGACTAGCTGAGTTCTTGAGTATTAATGGCAGAACAGAACATTTTAAAATATTGTTTTCTTTTTCCCCCTTGGTTTTTTTGGTACTAAAAATTACACTTTTTCAGGAATTTAACCTGTGTGACACAAAAGCTTTCGAATTCATGGAGTCATTTACTGTAAAATAATGAAATAAGAATTTGCAAGTGATGGGAGTTTGAAACATAAAAAATGTGCAACAATTGACTCGGTACTATTTTTTTTAAATAGTTGCAGTTTGTGCCCTGTAGATTTGTTAATTTGTGTGCCTGTAGACCAGCAGATGCAAGAACAAACAAAGCATGGTGATTAGCAGTTTTACTTTGTTGCCTAGAGTAAAATGCCTAGGAAAAAAAGTAGCAGGATATATTTTACGTTTTACAAAGAGCAGAAAGCTACCTCTATATCATGTTGAGCAGTGGGTTATTTCTGAAATTTAAAAAAAAAAAAAATACAAAAATGCCCCAGTAGGTTTTTCCCAATTAACCTTGAAACTTAGAGATTGCTAAATCTTGTCAGTAGAGATCAGGGAATGACCAAGCTTTGCATGTCTTTGGGGTTACACAGTTGCAAATCCTTTCAGATCCATTCAAGCTGGAGGAAATGTGCTTCCTTCTACCCAGGAAGATCTGGCAGTGATACAGGGCTGTATATGCCCTGGTAATGGCTTTGTGCCTGTTGGAATGAAAATATTTTTCTTCCCGTGTCTGAAAACAGGACAGCTGGTAGTTCTGAGGTGGAAAAACCTCTTAAACTTGTTTTGGTTAATAAATGGAAAATAAATTAAGCTTTGGTTAATAAATGGAAAAAATTGACTTAATTTAAACAGAAATTTAGCTTCATCTAACACAGCTGCAATTTCTAATATTAAGGAAGTGACAAATCTTTTTTAAATTAGGAAAATGAAATAAATTTTGATTTTATGTACATCTAGTTAATAACAAGCTTTCACTTAGTGAAAAAGACATTTCAGAGTTACTTTGTAATGGACCTACTTCATTTATGATCACAAGGTGATGCCAGCTGACTCATGGGCATTTCTAACTGTTTTAATCTTAATGTTTACATGGAGCAAAAAGTAGTGACTTTTTTTTGGTTGTGATACTGAGTCACGGTACTGAGTGGGACCTCTAAACCTTTAAAATTCTTCTCAAGCTCAGGTATCCCAGAATTTGCAAATTATAAATGGAAATTTAGATTCAGAAGAAGGCTAATAGATACGTGGGTCATAACTTCCTTTTTATTATAATGAATGATTAGGTGTGCAGACTGAGGCTGCACATTTATGCATGCAAATTTAATTAGGATTAAACCCAAGAGGATTTTCACTTGCAAGACAGTTGCTTCAGGTTGAAAACTGGTGATAGAAAAGAAGTTCAGGGGGAGATATTATTTAAGGAATCATATTAAGGGGGCATGAGGGAAGTCTGCTATGGGTCCTACATCAGTAAGAACAAAAATGTTTCATTTTGTTGATATTGGGGCACATCATAAGTGACAAGTGACTGAGGTCCCTAGTCTTTGACATGTCAGTCACACTGCCAGTACTTCTGTTTTGTTGCTTTAAGCTAATATTATATCTTAGGCAGCATATAAGCAAAACTGACAAGACACTGAAGTCTTTAATAGCTGTGGCTTGTATTTACTTCAGGTTTGAGCAAAGATTGTTCCCAACTGATGACTACAGAAAAAAAGCTAGTGTACTGGTAGAAGAAAGAACAACTCCCAAACCAACAAGCACAATGATGCAGACTCCTTAAAGTGTGGAAAAAGCTTTAGATGAACAAAAAAGAACTAATTTCATGGTCTGGCAGGTTTGTTGTTCCTTGGCAGCCTGCCCATCTGTCAACTTGTAGCTCTTTTGCTTTGGTGTAAATGCTGTGACAATTTCTGGGCAGATTCTTTAACTGGCCAACAGCATACAAAAAATCAATACTTGCAAGACATGACTTGACAGAAGAAATATTGATTATAATTTTGAAACGCATGATAGAATACTCAAAATTACTTATTTTTCATATCAAGTTGTACAGTTTGATGCTGAAAACTAGTTTTCTTTTATTCCACTACCCCTTAGTTTGTTCTGATTGAAATAAGCAGTAAATTACTGTCAAAATTGAAGGTATTAGAAATACCTGTGATAGATTTTTTTTATTTTTCCCCAGGAAATGATTTTTTTTCTCAAATACCTGAAATCTGTGAAAGGACCAAGCCATAATACCAGAAACCATATTCACGACCGGGATGTAAGCTATGAAACCTATTGAATTCACCAGTGTTTTTATGCTCATGTTGTCAAAGATGATGTGCACTCCTTTGGGAACAAAGTAGCACATTTGTAGGAATGTCTGGTTGGGGCTGAAAACTCGAGCTTCATCTGCACTCTGACCATGTCTTTGCAGCCTTATCCTCTCTCCTTAGTTTTCCAATCATTTGTATACAGATACTTCATACACTTTGAAACTTTTCTTAGAGCTCAGGTTTTCTGTCCTCCTTTGGAAAAGAAAAAGCACTTTTTTTTTTTTTTTTTTTTTTACCTCGTTCAAATTCTGTTACATTGGGCCCATCAGTCTGGCTATATGCTGGTGTTTGGGATTTTTAAGGAAGACATGCAAGTTATGCCAGACACTTGCTCCTTAACCTTCACAAACTATATTGAGGAAGCTAGCTGTGGGAGAAAAATGCAGCTGGTGTTCATTCTTGAATGAGCAAACTTTTGCTTACTTTGTTTCCAGTCTGAGTTTGATGGAATTTCATTAATTTGTAGTGTTATAACTTTAACTTTATTAATTTGCAGTGTTGTAATTATTTTCAATAAATTTCTGAGCACAGAATACTAATTAGCACATCATCTAGCCTAAGGGAGACCACAGTAGGTAAAATGCTTTTGCTGTAGTACCCTGTCTGCATTATGGCCCTCATTAATAATGCTGAGTGCACATAAGCAACTGCAGAAAAAAATATTTGGCAGAGAAGACTTTGCCATTTAGAAGAAGGGGCAAGGTTTCATCCGCTGTAGCTTGTTTGTGCTCTAACAGCTTGTGGAGTTCAAACAGAATGTTTTTTGTTACATTAACTGGTGTAATGAACTTGTTTTGTTGTCCTTTTTTCTGGTGCTCCAGTTGGATTGCTTAAGTGTGATTTGTAAAAGCTTGAGTGGATCAGAGCTGTAAAATAATCAGCAGACTGTTCTGAAAGCAAGTGGTTGAGTGTTCAGCAAATGGCTGCAAAGTAATCTGCTTTACAGATAACCTGAACTCATCTCAGGGTCTGATGTGGAGTATATTTATTTTTTGTAAGTGACCGAACTCTGCAGTACAACAGACCAGGATCTTTTACTTACCTTGGTGTGCAATGCAAACAGAACAGCAGTATCTGGAAAAAATACAAAACTTATTCTCATGTGTGTTAACAAAACTGTCAAGAATTTAAGAAGTTTTTCTACTCCAGTTGGTGCTGATGAAGTCTGAGGATCCACACTGTTGGAAAAATGCAAGCTGCCAAGAATTCAGAAGGATAAGAAGTTTAGCAAATGGACTGTAGAAAGATTGAGAGGGTTGTTTGCATAGTCTGGAAAAGAGTGTGTGATAACAGCTCAGGTA
Source organism: Taeniopygia guttata (assembly GCF_048771995.1). Taxonomy (NCBI): domain Eukaryota; kingdom Metazoa; phylum Chordata; class Aves; order Passeriformes; family Estrildidae; genus Taeniopygia; species Taeniopygia guttata. Next base: position 101,934,154 of record NC_133026.1, read on the forward strand.
AACAAAAGTTGTAATCAAGAACATGATGAATGCAGCAAAGAGGACTGAAAATTTGTAACTTTTAAAGTGATAAAGTGTCAGAATAGACTTGTCAAGGATGTTGAGGAATATCCTCATTGGAAGCTCTTGAGAACAGACAAACTTAGTATGTTCTTACATTAAAAGCTGATTCAATTAAGTAAATGTAATCTTCACTACCTAGTATTTCTGTGATTGACACATTAGTCAGCTTTGCTCTACAATATGAGAAGAAATAGAGAATGGGATTTAGGGAAAGATAATGTTCTGTCATGGTAGAGGTTTCTATAAATCTGAAGTAGTTTTATCTAAATATTACAAATTAAAGTTTGCAGATGTTCTAAAATACCCTAAACATACTACATAGTTAAATCCTGTAAACTTGATATTTTGTAGCAGAAATTCTCCTCTGTGGTGAGCTACAGGAAAAGGTGTGATCAGTTTTCACAATAATTTCTAACTAGTGGCTTGCTATCTAAGCTTATTGTGTAAGTTGTGGTGAAACTTTCAGCTTCTCAAGTGGATTAATGCTGCAGCTACACATTTTAGGCAATGTCTTCGCAAGGAGGATTATAAGGCAGGTTGACTGTTAAACCCACATTTATTGCTGACTGTAAGAACAGAGAATTAGTACCTTAATTCCTGTAGTTAGAAGTTAGCAATTTCAGCCCATTTATTTTAGGGAAACCAGCCTAGATATTTGATGTGATTACAGGGTAGGATTCTGATGAAAGTGTATAGAGAAGGTTAAACTAGAATTGCTTGTTGGTAAAATATAATGAGGGTAAATCTATTGAGCAGGCTAGGAATCTGAACCCAAGCCTGATAGTTCCAGGAGTTTTATTTAGTAAACTCATTTAATCCAAAACTTGAATAAGACATAACAACTAAATTAAATCCATGCTTGAAAACAGTCTGAGAATGTTGAAAAGAATGTGACTTCAACTTCTGTATGCAATGCTATTACATATTCTATACATTCTAATGCTGACATTTTATTACATTTTGTCTTCAGTCTATTCTATTCTCCTGAAGTGCATCAAACTATTCTGAACAACTGTGTACTCCATAAATGTTTTCAATGAAGGGAGAATCCATTGCTTGTGAGCAAACTTCAGCATTGCCAACTTGTTATAAGCTGCTGATTGCCTCTACATTTTTAAAAACCGCTAACTTGCAAATGAGATTAGACTCCTTAAAGTATTTCTGTGTTCTGAAAAATGACACAATAAAAGCTCCTTGTTACTGAACACATCAGCTCTTTATGTTTTTTAAATCAGATCTACTTTGTTCACTTGCAAATTACTGATTTATTACACTCAGCACAAAAAAAGGCAAAATACTTAGAGACAAATCGGGCTGTTGGCATTGCTGAATGTCTTGATGTTGCTCACTGAAGTCTGGTTTAGAGGCTTCATTGTATACACTGATGACCAATCCAGAAAACTTTCTGAACTCAGTCCTTGGCTTGCTTCATATAATCTTTTGTGTTCATTTCACATCCTATTAGTTTGTCTTCAAAAAAAACCCCAATAAACACCTCCCTAATTTAGTTAGCTTTCTATAAATATCAGACAGATCAGTGAATATGGAGTCAGGAAGAAGCTGTCCTAAATGTGACATTTCTGTAAGAGTTTTGCCATCCTTACAATATTGATCTGGATACCAAAATGCATTATCTTAATTGTGCTTGTGGAATATATTTGGTGGCGTTGTGAAGACCATGTAGAGTAGAACTCTCATGTGCATCCTTCTGTTTGTGCAGCAGTTTGTAAAAGAAATTATTTTAATCAGTTGTGCCTCTGTGAGGAAGATTTTTATTCTTGGGACTGTCTCCCTTCACATTCCATCTGTACAAAGTAGTTTTACTCTGTCACATTTTGAGGATTCATACAGTGCAATGTGCAGAAACACAGGTTATGCATGTGTTTTGCCAAAATGCACAAATCCAGTTGTCTTCTACCCAAAAACCAGTGATTAAATACTATTAATTTTTTGACTGGACATAATCATTAATCAGAAAATGCAATTGGAGTTTCTTTCAGATCTAGCTGTACAAAATACAGCCAAGGGTCCTACACTGAGAAAACTTAAATAGAATGCAGGGAAAAAAGTGTGTCTAAAAAGCCTTTGATAGATGGCCCACAAATGCATATGATTTTCATACTTGCATTTAGTGATGGATATGTGCTGTGGGTTGAGCATGGAGAGTAAGTTTAATGTTAGACTGCACTGGTGCTGCTCTGTCCTCTGATGGACAGGATAGCTGAGCTGGACAAAATGCTCAGTAAGTTCAGATATGGTAGACTCATCGCATGGAATGATTACAATTGCTGTGATCTGCTCATGTGCAATAAGTCAGGTGTATCCAGAATGAAGCAACAAATATGCATTGATGGCAGTTAGTTACCAGAATCCTGCAAATGTCCCATATTCTTGAAATGCTTCTTGTTGAGAACTTCAGGGCCCTTGGTAGTCTATATATGTAACAAAGTTAAAGCCTACAAACCCACAAAGAATTTACTTGAGTCCCTAGGAAAGATAATGATATTTACATCAGTAGCAAGGAACTTGTGAGGACTTCTCTATAATCTGGTTTGAAGTAGAATAATTCCCAAAGAAATGTAGGCTGTATGCTCGACCACTAACTTTACAATAGAAGGATAGCTGACCTGGCTAGAGGTGTCTTTTATTTAAGCACTCCATGATGACCTGCATGCATTATCAGTACTTTCAATCTGCCCCAATAAGATGCGTACTCCACCTGTCCCTGTTAATTTGGAGAATCAGAGTCAACAGGTATATTGAAGCATATAAAATACAAATTGCCTTGTCCACCTTAAAGATTTTTGCCTGTCTTCTTTTTCCCTGGCATGCTGCATGCTGACCAACTGTTCATCATTTAAAAATGTTACAATTGGCTTCATTATGAACAAGTTTTTTTCCTGAGTTTTGCTGGAAAACCAATGCTATGTCCTTCACCATAAGGTCTGCTTGCTAAGCTGTACATACAACAAATCCATCTATTCTCGTAATTACTTCTTGTCATTTCCTGATGGATTGAACAGTGTAGAGTGTGGATGTGACTAATTTTGCACTATTCACATGGCATGTCACCTTACTAGGAATGTAATTCCCTCCACTTCCTCTGAGCTTGGGGTGTTTTGTCTCTCTAGGAAAGATCTGAATGACATAATTCTGACAGAACCCACTCAGATTCTCAGTTCTCCCTTACTGAGTTTTAGTCATGCATCTGGCTAAAACCAAGTCCTTACAAATGAGAGCAACTTGTTTGAACTTTAATGAAAACATTGTGCTTAGCTTTTGTGCTGAGCTGTAGTGAACCAATTGTTATTCTTTCTCAAGGTCAAATTAACATCTATGCACTTCATTTTCTGGCACTGGGGTGTGTGCAAATCTCTGGTTTGAGGCAAATGAGCATCTGAGTAGCTGGAAAATAATGAAAGAGTTCACCTTACCATGAAAAGGACCGGCCAGCAGTTAGAAGTAAATGAGTTTAGTTTAAAAATCTTCCAGCTTTTCTCAGGACCACCATAGTCTCTTGCAAAATGCTAAGCAGTAATTCTCATGGTTTTGCATGGAGCACTTGCCTTCCTTTTTAGTGGGAATAATATAATAAATCCAATTTAATGTATAATTTGTGCTGTACTTTAGATAGAAAACCATGAAAGTTAAATGGATGAAGGGCCTAGAGGGTAAGTCCTATGAGGAGGGACTTAGAGGGCTGGGGTTGTTTAGCCTGGAGGAAAGAAGACTCAGCAGAGGCTTTATCACTCTCCGAAACTACCTGAAAAGGAGTGTGTAGCCAGGCAAGGGTCTGCCTATTCTCCCGGCAACAAGTAATAGGATGAAAGGACATAGCCTTAAGCTGTGCCTGGGGAGATTCAGGTTTGACCTCAGGATCAGAATTTCTTCATGGGAATAATTGTTAGTCATTGGAAATGGACTGCCCAGGGAAGTGGTGGAGTCACTGTCCCTGGAGGTATTCAAGAAATGACTCTGTGTGGCACTTGGTGACCTACTCTAGGTAACCATGTGGTAATCAGAGGTTGGACTTCATGATCTCAGAGGTCCTTTCCTAAGGACTTAATGATGCTGTGATGTCCTTAAAAATGCAAATATAATTTGCTGAAATTTCAGTTTAATTAAATATGTTATCTTCTGATGAAGTTTTATGTCAGTTACAGCCACTTACATTTCACACCAAGATATGATGGCAGTCACCTGTTTATGTGTAAGTGGCTCATTTAAGTGACTGATTATGTGGTTGCTCATCTTTATCATACCTACTGCTTCCTACAAGGCATAAAAATATTTTAGCAGATGTTTGGTTTCCTGATTTTTTTTGGGGAGGAGGGGGTTGGAGAAGTAAGAGAGAAGGGAGGTTGGCAGAGCAGCATCTAAGAGCTTTTGAACTCCTAACTCTGAGTACCTGGCTCTCCTTACTAAAAGAATAAAGAGGAACAATGTTCTTTGAAGATGCAACTCTTTTCATTTGTTCCAGATGCTTATTGTTTCTTAATAAATCATCTCCAACACTATCCTTGATCTTGCCTGAAATCAGTGGCTGCACCTCTGCAGTTTGCCTTAAAATTTAATTGTGGTAAAGAGATTCAGAGGTGAACATAGTCAACTAGGATTTGAAGAGATGCAGTACCTTACAAGACAAAGCTAACAACCTCTATTTATTTGGATCCTGGGGCAAAACTCCAGTGCAACTCACTTAGATTGAAGTGCTCTTTTTTATGTCTGTGGGACTCAGAAAACTCACCATGAGAGAGTGTTGCTATTCCTTTGGCACAAGTCTGACTGAAGGTTGTTGGAGGCAAATTATTTCACTGTAGCAAATGGAAAGAAATGCCAGGGCTACTGTGTGAGTGAAGGTAATGAGTGACCTGGGAAGTAATGGAGACATGTCTTCATGGGAGCTCATGAAGACAGGCTGGTATACCCCTGCATGAACAGTAAGTAATACTGAATAAGAAGGATTTTATGTAACTGGAGAACAATGTTAAAAAAGGCACCCTCTTCCACTGCTGAGCTTTCTTGTTGAGTAGGAAAACAGAGGCAGCATTTCTTCTCTGGCTCCAGCTTTACATCTGGAGATGCACTACACACATACTGCACAAGGTGAGAGAAGCCTCTGTAGAAAATATCTTACTGGCAGAAGGGCCTCACTGGTGTAGTCATTAGGATGTCTTCAGCATCCCCATCTGCATCAGATTTAGGTGTAATGAGAACAAGGCATCTGACCTAGTCTGGATTTACCATAAATGAAGTCAGGATTAAAAAAACTAAAAAGCTCCATCTCCCTCCTATTATATTTCAAGTACAGCACAATTGAAAACACACAGTTTGTTATTCATACAGTGGTGCAGAGGGTTAGGATTTAGCCAAATTTTCAATAGCTGAAGGCAAGTCTTAAATAACACTGAAACTTTTCTCCAATATTTCTAGGGTAATATAATTACTAGGCAAAGACACTTGAAAGGAATATTGAATGTAACCTTGTTAAATCACAGAATTGTTAGGGTTGGAAGGGAATTCTGGAGGTCATTTGGTCCAATGACACTGCCAAGGCAGGGTCACCCTGAGCAGTACACAGGGATTTGTTCAGGTGGGTTTTGAATGTCTCCAGAGAGAGACTCCATAACCCCTCTGGGCAGCCACTCCATTGCATGGCCACCTTTGGTGTGAAGAAGTTCCTCCTTGTGTTGAGGTGAAACTTCTGTTTTAGTTTATGGCCATCACTCTTTGTCCTGTTGCTGAAGAGTGCTGAAAAGAGCCTGGAACCTTTCTCTTGGCACCCACCTTCGAGATATTTATACGTATAAACAGCTAAGGAAAACAAAACTTGAATATTGCAGTCTCTTTTGATGTATATTGTGGATAATGAAGTAAAAAAATTCATACAGTTTTACTAGTGGAATAGGAACATGTTTCCACAAATATGGCTTGATTTTTTTTTTCAGATTTCTTTTTAACAGAAGACAAATGATTGTAATACCTTATTATTGCAAGACAAGCAAGTCTTGCGGCATTTTTAATGTGCCATACCAAGGTTCTAGCTTTGATTTTAGCCCACTGGGTTTAATCTCTAAAGACAGGACTCCTCTTTTCAAACTTTTCTTTTTCAGAGTTACGTATGGGTGGAAATGGAGTATCTCTGTTACACCATAACCATGCAAGAAACAGAAGCTTTTTAGCTCATGAGGGACAGCTGGAAGCTGATTGAGAGACTGTGCTTAACTTCTGTCACATACAGTATTCTAGAAATTTTATCAGTAGCCTTCAAACCAAAGTAAAACTTTACTCCTTTTAGAGAAAGTGAAGGATTCCTGGTCAGGTAGCTGTAATCTTGAAACTTAGTCTATTGTTACATTATTCCAGTGCACAAGAGCAAAACTATTTGAAAGTACACCGAAGTGTTTGTATAAAGATTAATAAGTGTCAAGCAAAATATCCCTTAGGCTTTACAGGGACTGCAGAAGAGGCCTGTAGCAAAGGTCTAAAGTTCAGTCCTTAAATCTTTCAAGTCTGGAGTGTCCTGTTCAGGCCAGTGGTGTTGCTGCTGCAAAGAGCATATGTAAAATTTCCACACCAGCTGAGTGTGTGCTCTATAATCCCTCTTTGATTCTGGCAGTGAGTCAGTTGTCCCCCAGGTTTTGATCAATTCACTATGCAGGGGAAGATTTAGTAACTGGGAGAGATGGTTTGCAAACTCTTGTGTTCCTCAGCACAAAACATCCAAATGTGGAGTGAAATAACAGGGATATTGCTGTCAGGGTGCCAACTTTGCATGCCTTATGATGTGGCTGATAAACATTATTTCTTTCAAGGCCTGTTTCCTGCCATTTTGAACCTGGCCAGCAATGCTCACATCTCCACCAATGCTACCTGCGGGGAGAAGGGACCAGAGATGTTCTGCAAACTGGTGGAGCACGTCCCCGGACGGCCCCTGCGCAACGCCCAGTGCCGTGTCTGTGACAGTCACAGCGCCAATCCCAAAGGCAAGCTTCACATGTTTTGGGTTTTGTTTGTTTCATGACTTTGTGTCTTTTTTTTAACCCTTCCCCTCAAATACAGAGTGTACTGCAGTCAAATATGTTGTGGGTTTAGTCTCTGTACTATGTGAGTGCAATTACCTTGGAGCAAAAGGCTGACAAAGTGTGAGCACCATGTATCACCACTGAGCACTGCAAGATCCAGTGACAGCCTTTTTTTCTCTGAGGGCAGATTTCAGCTTTTACTTCTTTATGACAGGAAGAGATTGTTCTTTGTGTGAAAGAACAAATGTGCTGGGTCAGAAAAGTTCAGTGAGATTTATTTTCAAGAGATGTTTAATTTTTTTGCTTTGAAACAGAGCAGCACCCAATTTCCAGTGCAATCGATGGTACCAATAACTGGTGGCAGAGTCCCAGCATTCAGAATGGCAGGCAATACCACTGGGTCACCATCACTTTGGATTTAAGGCAGGTGAGTAACATTTATGTGAGTGTCATTCAATGGATGCAGGATACAAGCCAATATAAATTGATTGCAGCTCTCCTGTATTTAGATAAACAAAAAAGTTTTTAGTAAAATCTCTCATCCATGTTCTTTCTGTCTTGGTAACCAATTTCATCTGTACCAATTCCTTTGTCGTGGTAACTTCTATACGAAGATTTGTCTAACTTCTGTCTTTTCCTCATGCTTCTGTCTTTCCCTCAGCAGTCCTATGATATTGCTTTCCTCCACCTTTTATTTCTTAAAAGTTACTTGAAGTCTGTGTTTTCAACACCTATTTTTAAACATGAGTGTTTTCAGGGTATTGGCCAAAGCACACATTTTATATGTGAGGATGCTTCTGGCTGATTCTGATCATCATCTTATTGGAAGGAGCACTGGAAAAAAAATGTTCAAAACTGTATCTTCTCGGAACTTTTGCTGTCTGCTGTGCTGCAGACCTGGGGTTTGAATTTCTGAAACAGTGATTTGTGACCCTGGGGAGTCTGGAACTGTCTGGGCAAAAGTTGGTGGTCTCTGTTTTGGCCACTCTGCATGGCCAAACTTGGAGGGATTTGTCATTCTTAGACAGGAGCAAGGAGCATGCTAAACTGTACAGGGTATTTGCTAATTTATAAGTTCATCTGCTAGACATACAAGAATCAGAAGTCTCCTACCCTCCTCCAAGAATAGACAAAATAATTGGTGAAGAAATGTATTTTTCTTGGCTTTTACTTGTTGTTTTGCTTTGAACATATCTATGTACTGGCCTACCTATGTTGTTTGAAAATCATAGATCAGCAATTCCTTATTAATATGGGAATGCCTCCAAACTCTGGAAGAAGCAGCTTTATTACTTACTAAGAAATGCATACTTGAGGTGTAGAATTGGTAAGAAGCTTTTGCAGGATCTCTGGACCCTGCTTAAAAGTTATTTTAAAGATTAAAACAGAGAGTTTAACTTTGATGTTTTCAAATAAAACATAGATTAAGCAGTGCCTCGTTTACTCTTTAATTAGAAAGCGGAACTGTTAGGATAATGATCACAGGGTGCCTTTTGTCAGTGACAGAAGGTTTGGATAGGATGTTCATGTTATTTGAAGAGTTAACTTTGTGTTTGGTTTGTAAATGGACAAACAGGAAGGAAAAATGAAGGAGGAGGGGATGGATGCCTCAGTTTTTATCCTCCTAGAACAAATTCACTTTGGAAACAGACCAGCTGAGCTGCCCTCTGACTCATTTATTCTTCAGTCTTAGTGCTGTTGATGTTTTAACAAATACATATCTTTCCTCTCCTGACCCATGCTCAGTTTCACTAATTTGATTTGATAAGTTTCCCCTAAGGGGCCTTTCTTGTGTGTTTTCCCTAGAGAGTTTGAGAGAGAGAAGGCATCTAGGGCTACGCAAACTGAATGTAAATTACTGCTTTGTGAGAAAGGATTTGGTTAATAGAGATTGCTTGAAGTCAGTGAGTTATTAGAGCTGACTTGGTGTGCTTACTTTAAGCCAGTCAGCACAAGTAAAGAAAACACAAAAGAAAAGCATATGAAGCACCTTAGTGGTTTTGGCGATTGTTTATTCATACATTTGTTTCAGAATAACTTAAAATAGGACCTATAAAAATATTTCTGAGAGTCAGTACCGATGTTCAGTACAACTTCATCATTGGTATTTTTTTTTTCCACATTTCAAGTGTTGTACATTAAATCTGTCAAGAACCATATTAAAGTAAACAAGTCCTTCAACTTTCCTTGCCAGAGTATAGAATATATTCACACCTTTTTGTGATGTTAAAAATCTGGTCATTATGGGTGGGTTTTTTAGCAATTATTAGAAATTCTAGGACTAAGAGGAATTTATAATTTCTTGGGATTATTACCAAAGTACAGAGATTTTAGAGATATAATCCAAGCAGTTGGGTTGGTAAGTGCTGAAACATACTGGCTGGCAAACATGGGGAAAATTCCCATAGCTGGTGAACACTGACTCCACTCCAAATTTCCTAGGTGAAACTCTATGACTACTCATCTTTTGGCTTCAAGTTGAACGGAATAGAGGATATTCTTTTAGCTAATATTCTATCTTGTTCTTAGTCTATTGAGTCTAAACCCAGCTGTACTACAGAGTAGTTTGATGGGCTCTTAGTAAGAAAAGAGGGTTAGCTAAAAAACCAGCATTGAAATTGCTGTTTTTATCTTTCTCCTTTGCAGAATCTGTGCTATTTGTAGCTAATATAGTGTTTTATAAGGATAGTGAGTGCTTATATAATGATTTTCTAGCTCATATACATCATGACAAATAGGTGCATTTATTCTAGTGTGCCTTTCAGACTTTCCAGGATCCACATATATGATAATCTTTCCTTCCCACACCCTATACCAGTGCCTCCTCCTCCCTCTTTCCATTAAATGTATGGCAATGATCCAGAACTGGGGAAAGAGCAGTGTAGCAATCAGGTGTAGGATTGATGTACAAGACACTAAGATTTGATTTATGACCTTGTGCTTCCTACACTGGTAGTTCTACAGAAACAAAATACACAGCAGCGGTTTTCTATAAAAACCGCATTTTTTGTCTGAGTTTGACTCCTCTGGGCAGTTGCACTGTGAAATTACAATTCTAATAAATTTTGGCTATAATATATTTTACTGGTGTGATTGAGCCAGCTGTAAAATATTACTCTATGACACCATTAAACAAAGACTACCGACCTCAGTTTTTTTGCCATGCTTCAGGCTTCTAAAGGTATTTAAATGTACTCTGTGTCCTCGGTGTAGCAGAAAGGCAGATGTTTATATATCAAAAAGTTACTGAATTGCAAAACAAGACTAGTTCTTCTTGGAAGACCCTTGATATTAAGTTGAGTTGAGAAAATAATTCCATTTCTGATTAAGTCATAGTTTATGAATATTCTATGAGTACTGGATTACCACTCAGAGGCTGATGTAGGAGTAATTTGTAGTTTCTGCTTTTACAAAGTTGAAAAGAATGTAAATATTATAATATGATATTTCCAGAGCTTTCATCTTGAAATCAACTGGCAAGAACAGGTTTCTGTAAAGATACATGGTTTGCTAATGTCAAAAAATGGTATTCTGTTGATTTTACAGGACTAATGCTGATTTATTGTATGTGGCAAGCTTCCTTAAAAGCCTTTTGTGGCTTTGTAAAACTGATGATTCAGGGTGTTCATCTGTACATTCTTAAAATAAAATTTCCCTTCAATTCCAAATTAATGTTTGCACGTAATGAATCAAAATCTTGAGGAAAATATAATTGATGAGATTAAAGGTTCTCCTGGATTTAGTGTATTTTGCACTTTTAACATCACAGAATCGTCAGAGAAAAATATTGCAAACAATTGCTAGGCTTCACAGTGTCGAAGAGAAGGAAGCTCTCCTTATCTCTTAAAAAGATATTTCTGTAAACAATATAAGCTGATAAACATTCCTTCAGCTAGTCTCCTATTCTGAGAGTGTTCAAGAATTATGCATTTGGTGTTGCTGGATCAGCATTCAGGGAAACAAGGTTTTTAGAAAGTCTAATTAAAGCAGAAATTTCTTGTTTTGTTGGCATTGCAGCTACAAAAAAGTTTCTTCAATAGAAGTTTATTTGGCCCATCTTAAAAATCAGGATTGACATGGCACCTGTAAAATGGCACTTATAATATATGGCTTGGGAATTGCTAACTTGCTTTGACTTGCCCTTTTTACCCTTGTAGTTCAATAAGGAAATTACTTCTGAGAAAGTTATACAGCCAAATAAAAGTATACAAATCATTAGCTCTTGCTCAGGTTTATCACATGGCTGGTTGGTGGGCACTGAATGAACGTGGAAAGTGATAAGAAACTGCCTTTGATGTTCAAACTTGAAGAACTTATAAAAGTCAAATTCTTTTTAAAAAAGTGCTCAAAGAAAAATCAGTTTTCATTACATGGAAAATCAGTTTTCGTTACAAGGTCAAGAGACCTTGGTTGCAGAGTCTGTGGAATAGAAGGTCTGAAAAACCCCTGCCTGCAGATATTCCTTAAAACATCTTCATCTGTGAGCACTGTGGACACCTTTGTCCCTTTCTCCAGCTTCATTCCCTTTCTGGGAATCATAATCCCCGAGAATAAAGCTCCTCCTGGTAGGTTGTCTTGTGACTTCTCCAGTCTGAGAACATTTATACAAAATCCTTTATTTATTTATTTAACCTATAATATTTCAGACAAATTTTCCTGAAGTTATTGATATTCATTATCCTGTGAATTTACCTGTGAAGTAAAATGGGATACCTGTGAGCTATGTGTGTAAATGGAAGCGTTGAGAGGAGATTTAATTTGTTGAACTGTGCATTGAATTTGTGCAGTTGTTGTGAAAATGTTAATATTTAACTGGCTTTTCCCTTCACTCCCCCCTCACCAAGGAACTTGATATTTAAAATAAGTTTAACTTGCATAATCTTGTGAATACCTTTTACTGCAGCAGTTAGTTTGTGATGAAGGATAGCTCATTGTTCCTAGTTGGAACTGGATTTAAAACTAGCCACATCAGCTGCAGACTATAATAGGTCTTGAAAAATCTCAAAGTAATCAAAAGTGGATCATTTGTTGTTCAGCCAACTGTGTAATAAGTAGGGAAGCAGTTTAGTTGATGACAGCAAACAGAGTGGGGAAAAAAAAATAAATATGAGAGTTTTTGAGGGAGATTTTTTACCAGGGTATTTGAAAAAGGTTTGCGTTCCAGACTTGCATCTTTTATGCATTTGAGAAGGATTACCGACTTCAAAGGAACTTGAAAGTACATAGTTGTTTCTAAGCCCAGTCAATAAAACTTCTCTAGTTTTAATAGTTTTGTGATATTCTTATCTGCAATGGAGAAAATACCCATACAAGCAACTCCTGTCACATACAAGTGTCTTTGGGTTTTGGGTACTGAAATGATTCTGTTTGGTTATAACTGAGTGCAAAACTCAATACCACTAACTGAATCAATGAAATCCGAGTTGTGTGTAGAGAATATAGTTATTTGGCTTGAAGTCTGCCCAGATGGTGTACTTTGTTCCTTTAAAGCCATGTATTTTGGCTTTTATTTTTCAGTTGGAGATTGTTGGCATGATGTAGATTTTATTTAAAAGACTCTCTTCTCTTCATGGAAGCTGGACTATAATTCTTGATATTCATTTAACTTTGATCAAATTTTAAGACTGTGTGAAACAACAAAGAATTCACAGAACCCAGAGAAATATATTTCTAAGACTGGTTAAAGAGTGACCTGGCTTCTCCTTTTGCCTGCATCTCCTTGCATTGCTGAAAGGTCACAGTAAAATCTTTGTTTTCTGTAAATTTTCATATTTATTGGAACAACTAGAAATATTCTGTTTTTATCTGACTGGTGTTTAACAGGATAAAATTGGAGTGCCTGTAACAAAAATCAAACCAAATGAATATTGTAGTTTAAATTATGTCTGATTTCAATAAAAAAGTAAGATTGTTTTAATTTTTAAAAGATATTATGCGTAGTGAATCATTTGAAGACAAGTATCGCCAAATTTTTTTCCTTCTCATGTGTGCAAGATCTTCTAATCAAAGCTTTGTTCACTTAAATAATATTTTGTTTCAAAAGTAGTTTCCTGAATTGCATACACAATGCAGCTACTATTTATTTATGTGAGTTTATATTCCCATTTGGCAAAATCAAAACCTGCTTTCATGTGGCAAGTATTGTTCTTGCTCTGGCTTTAATCTGTATTGCAACAACAACAAAAAAAAAGTCCTAAAAATTTAAATTTAAATTTATAATGTATGAAAAAACTCATTGCAGCCAGATTGGAGCTCAACACAGTATTAATACTGCACATGCAGGCAGGAATTATGATGATAATAGCAGCCAAACCAGGCAGTCTGCTCAAGTGGAAATACATTTCTCTGAGATGGCTGAATAATACAGAGTTTTTCTGTCATCTAAACTGGGCTTGTTACTCCAGTGCATATGAAACATTAAACTCCTATATAGAAGTCTTACGAGTTTCCAAATGCAGCCTTTTTGAGTGAGGTGATGTGGTGAGTAAGGGAGAACATGGTGGCTTTGCAGTAAGGGCTCTTCAGTGTTCATGTCTGATGCTGCAGTGAGTTTGGGGCCAGTGCAGGTTATCTGGCTGCATGACAAGGTAATTTAAAAGGTAATATGAACTTAATTACTGCCCTGCCTACTCACAGAAGTGAACAGTCACGTTGTGTGCATGGGATTTCACTTTGGGTAGTTAGAAAAATAGTCAAGATACCTGCATACACATACATCTCAATGTTACTTGAGAATATTAGCTATTTTAGCGTGCTTATTTTTGTCACGTTCAGCTTACTTGTCTCTGTGTATTTTTAGCAGTGTCTGCAAGTAGTCTTCTGCTGAAATAACTTCAACAAAGGATGAAATTGTAATGCAAAGAGGTTTTTAACATAGGGTTAAAAAGTTTATCAGAAATGTTCTTACAGAGAAGATTATATTCCCTACTAAATTGTAAACCAAAGAGGTGTTTTTGGCTACATTTATAAATAAATCCTACAAAAACAACCAAGCACAAAAACACAAACAAGAAAACCCAACCAAACTCCATTTTTTTGAAGCCCTCAGTGGTTCAGAAAAGCTAAGCAGTTCCCACAGATTGTTATACTCAACTAATCATGAAATGGGCAGTATAGATAAAGATTTCAGCTATTGCATCAGCACAAACTGATGCCTTGGACTCAATTAGATGGACCTCTTGTCAAACATTTGTGCAAAAAATTTATCCAGAGTTACTTTACCAAATTTTACCCTCTGCCCAGGCAAATTGTAAACTGCTTTTAAAATTTAAATTTCCTACCCAGTTGGCTTCTGGTCATGTTTCACAGTACAATTAAGTGTTAACATTTTCTTCTTGCTTTTTTTTTTTTTTTCTAGGTCTTTCAAGTTGCATATGTCATCATCAAAGCTGCTAATGCTCCACGACCTGGAAACTGGATTTTGGAACGCTCCATAGATGGCACAGAGTTCAGACCATGGCAGTACTATGCAATTAGTGATACTGAATGTTTAACTCGTTACAATATTACACCAAGAATTGGGCCGCCAACTTACAAGAGAGATGATGAAGTGATCTGCACCTCCTATTATTCCAGACTAGTTCCCCTGGAACATGGAGAGGTATCATTGTGTTTGTAGTTGCAGTTTGTGATTAGGGACATGGAATGATAGCGATTAGAAAACATTTGAATTGCAGTTAGTTACAGAGTTTAGCACCCTCAGCACTACCAGGTCATCTGTTATTCTTCTTTAATAACGTTATCTTACATCATGTAGTATAGCAAACTTCTAAACCTTGGGATGAAATGTGTTTTTGTTTCTATGTGTTCCCATTACTAAACTCTTTGTTCTCTCTTACCATATAATTTGATGGTTGCAGTTAGCTGTGAATTATTAGTTCCTTTATCCTGAAAAACTATAACAGACGCTCTGTGTTCTGCCAGTTTTTTTCATTTAGTAGAGAAAACTCCTGTGTTAGGAACACCTGGGTGTGTGAGATAAAGCAGCTAACACTGTTGAAGTGCTCGGCACAGCTGGAACTCCTAAACAAGCCTTGGCATTGTTTCAAGGATGCAGCATAATTAAAAGGGCTACAAGTTGTACAGTCTTGCTGTTGATTGTCCTTTCTTTTAACAAACTCTATTCATGGTACTTCTGTAATTTATTATGGAGAGACAGCCACACAATGAAATGATACATTAAAACCAATGGTTATTCCATCGTGAAGGCTATAATGTATGACCGTGATAATAAGTGTGGTGTTATCCCATGGAGAGTGTTAGTAACCCCTAGCTTCACAGACATCAATATGTTTTTATTTCTTGGTTAAAAAGTAGATAGGACAGTATGTAGCCATTCACACAAAATTAAAACTAACAGCAAAAAAATCCCCAGTGAAATTCAGTAATGTAGAGTCACGCTTACCTTAATAAAATGTTTATTGCAATGTTGTGACCATGTGGCCAATATATAGTCAACATACAACCAACAGATCAGATGAAACAAAGAAACCTAAACCTGTCTCTACACACAATTAACCAGAAAACCCTTTTTGACTGTATAGGAGATTGACTGCATAGCAACAGTGCTGCTTGTAATGTGCATTTAGTAGGCCGTACAACTCCAGCTCCAGGGATGCCAGAAATTCAGTTTAGTGACATTTTTTTCTCATTCTTTTTTTCTGGTGGTACACATAATTAATTTGGCTTCACTATCAAAACACTGCTTTTTTTTTTTTTTTCTGAGTGTGGTGATGGAAAAACGCAAAAAAATGAGAGAATTAACTTTCTGTTTACTATGGAGAATCTCAGAATCTTTTAGGTTGGAAAAGACTTTTAAGGTCATTGAGTCCAGCTATTAGTCCTACTAATAAGGACTAAGGTCACTGAGTCCATTGAGTACTACTATATGAGTTCAGCACTGCCAACTTCACTTCTAGACCATGTTCTTAAAGTGGCACATCTATATGTGTCCTTCCAGGGATGATGACTCTATAATTTCCATGGGCAGTCTTCTCCAATGCTTGACAAGCCTTTCTATGCAAAAAACATTCCTAATTTTCCATCTAAAACTCCCTTGCACAATTTGAGGCTATTTCCTCTTGTTCTATCACTTGATACCTGAGAGAAGAGACTGACCCCCATCTGGTTACAGCCTCCTGTCTAGTTAGGGAATGACAAGACCACCCCGAGCCTCCTTTTCTCCAGGCTAAACACCCCCAGCTCCCTCAGCTGCTCCCCACAGAACTTGTGCCCCAGACTCTTCACCAGCTCTGCTGCCCTTCTCTGGACACGCTCCAGCACCTCAATGACCTTCCTGGATTGAGGGGCCCAGAAGTGAACGCAGAATTTGAGGTGCAGCCTCACCAGTGCTGAGTACAAGGGGACAATCACTGCTCTGGTCCTGCTGGGCACACTGCGGCTGACACAGGCCAGGATGCCATCAGCCTCCTTGGCTACCTGGACACAGCTGGCTCAGGTTCAGCTGCTGTCAGCCAGCACCCCCAGGACCTTTTCTGCTGGGCAGCTTTCCAGCTGTGCCCCAGCCTGTAGCGCTGCCTGGGGCTGTTGTGACCCAAGGGCAGGACTCAGCAATTGACCTTGTTGAACTTCATCCAATTGGCCTCAGCCCAGGAATCCAGCCAGTCCAGATCCCTCTGGGGAGCCTTCCTGCCCTCCAGCAGGATCAACACACATGCATAAAAGCTGTCATTCAAAGGACAGGCTGCTCCTTTGTAACTGGATTGTCTGTCAGACAGGAATATTGCCTGTACAGAATATCTCATAACCTGCATTAGTGAATCTTGGAACTCTATGGAAAATATATGTATATTTAGGGCTTTGTTATTTGTTGTGGCCAATCTGTTGCCCTTAAGAATGGCCCAGCAAACCAGTCTGCCTTGTATCCAGCATTTGCTAGCATCCCAGTTTTCTGCCATCAGCTTGGAGTGTCTTGATGTGAAATAACTGTTAGGGTAAAGAGACAACATATCTAAATATGGATATCAGTAATAACATTTTTTTGCCAAATCTGACATTTTGCCAGTAATAGCTTTTATAAGAAATACAATAGTCAAATTTAGCAGTGTGCAAGGAGAATCACAGTATTTCTTCTTTAGTATCTTAGTATCCCTTCTGTTTCTCCCTTTTTCTGCTTGTTAAGATTCCTCTACAGTCTCTATAAAGATTTAAGTGTATTGTTGCAGAATTTCTACTTGTAGAATTTCTAGACAGTAGAATTTCTACTGTTCAAGCTTTTAACTTGAGAGTAAAAAAGTGTGTCCTAATTTACATTTCATGACTTGAAGGCACTACTTCTGATTAGTGAGAGTATATATTAGGCAGGAAAGACCATGTAAAATGAAGTGCCACATGGGAGATGAGGCCAATTGGTTGTGACAGGCATTTCTGGATCTTTAAATCTCTGATGCCTAAGTAATAAAACGCAAACATAGTGTGCTAGAAATTCCAGTGCTGTGGTTGGGTCCTGCTCTCAATGCTGAGAAAATCAAAGAATTTCAGGAAGCCCAGCAAATTCTATGTTTGTACTAGGTAAAGTGTCACCATCCTGAGTTGTTGGGAAACAAGTTAAATTCTGTGGTTTTGATTCTCAGACTAATGCTTGTTGTGGTAAATGAATCACATTTATGTTTGTGACTAAGTCAGCCTTTCTTTCCAGATTCACACATCACTGATCAATGGTAGGCCTAGTGCTGATGATCCTTCACAGAAGCTGTTGGAATTTACTTCTGCACGATACATTCGCCTGCGACTGCAGCGTATTAGAACTCTGAATGCTGACCTCATGACTCTCAGCCATAATGATCCTAAGGAGCTAGACCCTATTGTTACCAGAAGGGTAAGCTGATTATTCATAAATATATTCAGTATAGCTTGATGGGAGAGTCTATTCTGACCTATTTGAGAAGGAGAAGTACTTAATCCTTGTCATTCAGAGTGACTCTGATCGGTTGTTAGATAATTCTTGCCTTGCCTTTGACACTATTTGCAACAGTATCTTGTCATAAACAGCTTTTAGAAAAAGCTTTTCAAGATGGTTTTTATTTGTTTTATTTTTATTTGTTTGTGTAACTGATTTGTGCTAGGAAGAGTATTTATAACGCTTTATCATCAAAATACAAAATATGGTTTGGCTGATGGAGATGCTCCTTGAGGTTGCTCTTGATGTCACTGTAGTACTTTTTGTGGTGTATCATGTATTTCAGGACCCAGTGCTGGTTCATAAACATAATTATTTGAAAACATTGCTATTATGAATTTTCATGTCATTTTATAAAGGCTGTTATAATCAATTGCTTTAGAGCTCATAAATTAGTGTAAAATGTTTGTGTAGAATTCCAACGGCATTAACTGTTTTCCAGATTTGATACTGAAACTGTGGAAACTGAGCCCCAGACTCTTAGGCTGACTTCTTCAGGTTCTCATATAAATTTAACTTTGGAAGTCTCAACAGTTTTTCTGCTGGAAAATGATTTCTGCTTTGTATCTTGCAATTTTGACCATCTTAATTTGCCCCTGACTCATAGGTTAACACTTCAGAGGCTTCAAGTTTTTCTGTGAAAGTAGGCTTTCTGATGAGGACAGGAGAACATGAGAAGTGTTTCCTTCTTCCCTTCCTTTGTAGCTCTTTTTCCTGAAAAACATTTGCAGGCAACTCTTCCTTGTGCAGCAACAGGATTCTTGCAGTTTGTGGCTTCTCTGATACAGGCAATCCTTGTGCTGTCTGGATAGCTGAGTAGAGAAGGGAGCAAGGAACTTGGATTTGGTCAGAGATCGGTGGGTGCTTTCAAGGTGTCCATTCAACTGCAGCATTTTAAATTGTAAAATCTGGATGGTTTGCATTTTCTGTCAGTGGGAATTGCTAGCATGGAGACTGCAAGAGCAGAGCAAGACTGGACAGCTGCTCCAGCTGTGCTTTACTGGCAATAGGGAAACACACAGCCTGAAAGGTGAGATGTTCCCACAGAGCAGGCTGGTTGATATTTTAATCTATTGATAGTATTGGCATATCAAGACACACACCCCAAAAAGAAAAGTTAGACATGGAAGAATGCAAACATACAGCTGGGAAACAAGAATTTGAAGGACAAGCATTGCCACTGGTTTTGTAGCATACACAGTTGTGCAATTCAGGGCTTAGTACTTCTGCACCTAGCACTGCTTAGAGCAGTTTTACATTAAGAACTACACATGTTAGCCAGGTTTCCCAAATCCTGATGTCTCACCTTGAGTCTCACTTTGCTGTGCAACCAGCTGTAGCAAAACCGCTTCCAAGTTTTTAGATGCTGTTTTTATTGGCTTTGAAGAGTTTGTTATGGTTGTTGATACCAATTATCTTTTGTTTCCTGTATCTAGTCTTGAAAAATGGCCAATTCAGATTCTGAGTGTTCAACAGCACCTTTATTAATGTGTTCTTTTTTATTTATTTCTGTATGTAGCATTTGATTATCATTGGTCTCTCATTCAACTCCAAGCTGCACACAGCTGCTGTGAGGCATACAATGGCAGAAAATAAGACAAAGGAGATATAGCAGGGAATGCAGTGAGAAATTAAATTCTGCTTCTGTCCTCTCCCTTTCTCAGCCTGAACATCCTTCTTTGTAGTTTAGGACTGACTGCTCATGATAAGCCCCTGAATGACTTTTGTAGTTCAAGTCCGTAACATTAAAAATCCTCACAAAATAGTGATCATAAGAAATTTAAGACAATAAAAAATAAGTATGAAATCAGAGAAGATAGTTTGCTCCGACTCCAAGAGCCTTCAAAGAAATAACAGTGCAGGAGTCAGCATGTCTGACCACCCAGGGCTACCTCTCTTCCTGAACCAGCTGACATTAGGGTTGCTAGGTCTGAGAGCTTCCCTTAGAAGTATCCTCAAAAAGAGTTTCTTTTCATTTCCCTGTAGTACATACTTCCCAGGATACAAACAGGCCAACAATGTTGATACTGCAGCTTAACTGAACCCAGATGGTCATTTCCTGCCTCCTCTTTGCCTTGAAAATTAAATCCTTTCCTTATGTATGTTGTTTCTGCTCACCACCTGGCAATATTAATGGATAGTATTGTGCTGTATCTGCAATTTTTCTAAGAGTTTGGATAGAATATTTCACTGGCCACACAGTAGTACCAAAAGCTGGTCTGGAAATGAGTGTGCAAAGTTGTCTTAAGGGAGGGAGGGTTCCCATTTTAAGGAAGAGGAAGCATACTCTTAGCCCCCTGATTGATTCTAAAATATGGCAAATTTTTATGCTTTATGGCTTCTTGTAAAGTGAAGAAAAAAATTTGTGGTTTGTTTTTTTTTTTTTGCAAGTACATTTCAGTTGAGGTCACAATTGGTGGGCTTTCTCAAAGCTGAGGAATTGTACATACGTACTTAAAAGTTAAAAGTCAGTTAGTTTTTCATACCAATAGGGAAAAACATGGGACAAATAAAACCTGCCAAAATAGAAGGCTTCCCCAAATGGCAAATATTTTCAAGTATTTCTTTTATTTACACAGAGCAGTTGAATGCTGGCATTTTATTTTGCAGAGTAGGGCAGGGAAATGTAAATACATGTAGCTATCTTTTATTTATACATTTCTCACCTTTGTTTTTTTGTAGTACTACTATTCAATAAAGGACATCTCTGTTGGTGGCATGTGTATTTGTTATGGCCACGCTCGAAGCTGCCCACTGGATGAAATCACAAAGGTATTCTTTAATCTCATTGTTTTTGCAAAACAACTTTTTGAATTAAATAATTAAAAAAAACTTAAGGAGAATGAGAAACAGGATGCTAAAATAAATCTCATGATGGATACTATATTTTTTTTTTCAGAGCAAGCATATCTGGGTTTTATAGTGTAACTTTCTTGAAGTTAACGCTTCTTCTTGGGCATTGAATTTAAGCAATTCAAAGGGCACAAGACATAATCTGTCTTGCAGCACAGGAGATTTTTCACTCCTGTATTTCCTAGTAGTTGATGTACCATGGTAGAGCAGTTCAGTGCCACTTGTTGGGTGTTTGTGGGTCATGCCATTTTTTGGAGTAAGATTGATACTGAGCAGACTTTTGGCAAAATTGATTAAATTTTCCATTAAAAAATATTTCAAGAAAGTGGATTTTTTTATTCTTAGAAATTGCAGTGCCAGTGTGAACACAACACATGTGGAGAGAGCTGTAACAAGTGCTGTCCAGGCTACCACCAAAAACCATGGAGACCAGGAACCCTTTCTGCTGGGAACAAATGTGAGAGTAAGTATGCACAGGCAGTTAGGTAGTTTCATGAAGTCTTACTATTCTCTTGTTTGAGGTTGCTTTCATACAGGTCTGTAATAGTTCTCCAGGAAAAGTCACAAACTATTAACTGTCTTCATGGGTTGTTAAGAGGTAGAGAACCTGCTTCTAATCATAAATGTTCAGATGATTTTCCATAATCTGTTCAGTGTGACTCCTTGGCTAGTGGAGTTGTCATGTATTATAGCTTCCAGAATCTCTTTTTCAAAGGGACTTGGGATTTATTGTACTCCTGTAGAAACTAGCAGATTTGCATCAATCATTTTGTTAGCTACTTGAAATGCAAATTTCATCAATTGATCATCAATTTTGTCAGGTGAAGAACTTTGTTCTGATAGCAAATGTTTTGAAAGAAACTCCTTATTGGCCAGTTACACTTCAGATTGTCTGATAGATTGACTTAGGCTGTGCCAGTGTGGCTGAATGTGTTACTAGGGCTAGTTCGTGCATTTTCTCACTTCACATTACTAATGCATAGCACAAGCTGCAGACAATTAAGAACCTATTGGATAAAAGTTAAAGTTCCAGATGGAAAAGAAGTCTTTTTGTTTGAAATCTTTGCACAAGTCATCACTCTTTAAACTAAATAAAATTTATACTTAGGTACTTCTTTGACTTCTCAGATTTTGTCTATAATACAAATAAGACAAGAATTAGGTAGGTTCTTATCTGTAATGCAGAGGACAGAAGAAGTAACAGTTATTGCTAATTGCACACATCATTGTCAATAACAGTCCTGACAAGATTGGTGTAGTAGGATATACAGAATACTTCTAAAAACAGTGCTGTTAAAATGATAATAGTGGTTTTGAAATTTACTTACTTGATAATAAATATAATGTATTATGTCTGATGAAGCACATGGCATGGTTAAAGGGAAAAAACACACTTTTGAGGTCAATTCATAGGCTCTTCTACTTACTGACATTTTTCAGATTTGAAAATGTATTATAGGAAATGTTACACAGTGTGAGTAAGAAAAAAATTGATTTCTTTTCCGTTCCTTCTCAGAATGTAACTGTCATAACAAAGCAGAAGATTGCTATTACAACCAGAGTATTGCAGATCAGAAAAGGAGCATGGATATTCATGGCCAGTTTATAGGAGGTGGTGTGTGTTTAAACTGTACTCAACATACTACTGGGATCAACTGTGAAATATGTGCTGATGGATATTTCAGACCACACAAAGTAAGATGTGGAAAATACCATTCTAATGTTTTGTTGAATTATAACATGGTATCATGCCTATTTCAGCTGATTGTGATTAATATATTGTTTTCTTATTAGTTGCAGAATAGCTGAGAATAATAGCAGTGTTTTTTGGGTTTTATTTTTATTTTTTTGGGTTTTTTTTTTTTTGTTTTGTTTTTTTTTGTAAATGACGTAATGCCAAAACTTTCAGAAAGAACCAAAATGCTTGTCTAGGTGTGCAGGAGGGCAAGTCAAGATGTTGCAGAAGAAAAT
This sequence comes from Taeniopygia guttata, assembly GCF_048771995.1. NCBI lineage: Eukaryota > Metazoa > Chordata > Aves > Passeriformes > Estrildidae > Taeniopygia > Taeniopygia guttata. The sequence continues at coordinate 101,956,984 of NC_133026.1, forward strand.
TATAAGAGAAGATGACACTTGATATCCTAGTGTGCAAATATACATGTTCTGATAGGAAATAATGTACACAGGAAATCTCCTGTGGGTAAAGCTCTAAAAAGGTCAAAAGTACTAAAGTTTCACTGTCTTCAAAAGTGCAAAAATTGTGTACCATGCTGTATCAGCCCATTTCGATCAGTGTTAAAAAGGACCTGGCTCGAAAATCAGAATCTTTGGCTCATGAGATGTTGCAACAAATGCTCTTCTTGATATGATTGTTGCAGAACTCAAGCTCTCTGCGTGTAGTTTCCAGTGTCACTCTTTGGAAAGAGGGCACAAACTCTACAAGACATGTCTGACAGAGTTAACCATATGAACTTACATAACTAACATCACATGTAACTGCAATGTTAGAGGTCTCTATAATGAGACATTATGAACTTAAGTTTCTACTCCATATGGTCTTGCTTTAGTAGGTTCATGCATATTTTGAAAAACCCGTACTTTAAAAATCTGACATAAATTGGTGCAGAGGGCAAGGGTGAGTCCATAGCATTATGGATAGACAGCAGGTACAGCTCATCCAAAGAAATAAATTTGAGTCAGAGATTGTCCCAGAGTTGTTGTAAGATGCATTGAAGAAAGGTCTTTGATCAACTCATTAAATGTGAGGTCATTGCTGATTTGCTTTACAGGTAAAGCACCTCAAAGGACAATTTTCATTGCAAAAAAAAAAAAAAAATAGAATCTTGCCGTATGATTTGCACTGCCTCATATTTCAAAGATTTATAGATCATAAAGTCAGAATGAGTCTTTATTAATAGATAAGCTGTCCTTCCATTGAACACAGAGCCAAGGATTTCTTTAATTTCCCTCCTCTTGAACCAGAATGTCTTTGCAAAAAGCATCCACTCTTGTCTTAAACATTTCCATATCTTTTGGCAAACCTTCACAGTGGTTAATGGCTGTTACTTTAAAAAAATGTCTATTTATACTGAATGTGTTAGACTTCAGCTTCCAGCCATTAGCACTTACTATGTCTTTGTGCTATTGAAGATCAGCTTCTGTTGCCACATTTAAGCTTTTTCTAGACTGCAATCCCCTGATCCTTCTGCTTGCTAAAGTTGGACTAGTCCCTTTATCTATTGCCCCATATTATCTTTTTCCAGTTGTATTTGTTTTAGCATTGGTGATTGAAGACAGGAAATGGATGTAACTTTACTGTTCCCAGTTAATAATTTGAGAATTTGCCAGTAAACTTTTATTTTATAGGTTTCTCCCTATGAGGATCACCCCTGCTATCCCTGTGAATGCGACCCTTTTGGCTCTCTGAGTTCCGTCTGTGTTAAAGATGAACACCATTCTGACTCTGAGCATGGTAAGGAAGCAGCAAGTGCCTTTTCCCTAAACTTCAAGTCTGGTTGGAGGTCATTGAGGTTGAGGGAACACTAGCTACCTTTGAATGGCTGCCTTTTAGGTATCACTGTGGGAAGGTGAGGCTGAGGCATAATGTAATTTCATTATTTTAAGGTATGTCAGGTCCCTGAATGTGTTCTCCTATGGGGATTGTGGGCTCCTACTGTGTAAAACAATGTGAGGTGTTGAGATCTAACACTGTTGTTTGTGAATGCTGTAACAAAATTTACTTTGCTGCAATTTCTGTGCATTTGATTCTTTAAATGTGAAAAACAGATAGTGAGACTGACCTTGTGCCACATATATTTGGAATATGACATGGAGTGTAATAAAAAAGGAATGCTAAATTTTTTGTACCCTCTCAGACATCTTGAATCCAACCTATTGCCTGCTCTGATTCTTTTTTCTGTACTTTTGCTATTCAAGGGACTTGGCCAGGCCAGTGTCAGTGCAGGAAAGGTTATGCAGGAGAAAAATGCGATCATTGTGCATTTGGGTATCGAGGCTACCCAAACTGCCTGCGTTGTAACTGCAGCCTGGTTGGTAGCATCAATGAAGATCCATGCACGGAACCTTGTCTTTGCAAAGTGAGTACTAAACTTCCACTTTTGTTCAATCTATGGTTTATTAACTCCTTTTTAATAGTGAAATTACTTCATTTACTGTGGACACCATTTCCTTTATAAGATGTAACCTGTTGTACACCTGACAGCCTGGAACTCAAAACTTCTAATTATTCTCTGTACTGAAAAATATGGTATTTTTTGTTGAGTAGTTCTGTATGTTACTAATACAATATTTTCTATAATAATGTACCAGATTGACATTAAAACGAAATAAAACCTGTACATGTGTGAGGCAGCCATAGCGAGTGAGCATGCCTAGATGGGTTTGATTTTAGGAATAAGCTGATATTTCTCTTCAAAGCCACTGATGGCTTGTAAACAAATGTTGTGTTTAAAACATCTGCTTTTTGTAAAGAAACAGCAGGCATTTGGAAAGAACTATTGTAACACTTGCACTAGACATATGTATGAAATACGGTTTAATTATTCAATTACAAAATATAAACCATAAAAATATTTAAAATATTTTGCAGCATTTTATTTTTTGGTAAATATCCAAACCTCTTAAAATTGCTTGCAGCTGTAGATTCCACTGAATTTTATTAAAAAGCTGTGCTAATATTTAAGGAAGTTACTTAATTTTCTGCACCAAATGTTAGAGTAGTTTAAGTATTTGTTGCCAAATATGATAGTGAACAGGAGCCAAAGATAACATGGTTTGTTTGACAATTCTTCTGAAAATTTAGTCCTTTTGCATAATTTATCTGATCTGAAAAATGAAACCTATATAAATAGCAAGACTCTGGAAAAACAAAATGGCTCCAATCACCAATTTAAATATAAAAGTTCCTGATTTTGAGCTAGGATAACACTGTATCTATCAGCCAATGCAGCTAACTAGTGAAAATTTTGCTATAAACTGGACTAGAAACTGCCCCTTTTCCGTGGGCGTGAGCCTAGCATACAGAACTTTTAGGCCCGATCACAAAGACTGTCAGTAGCCAGTGGACCACCTACAGAGATGAAAGGAGAAAAGTTGTGTGCTCCAAATATCAAATGAAAGAGACAGGATTTCTAACCTTTGCAGACTCTATTCTTTTTTTATGTAGTGCATTTTGTGATATTTGATCTTTCCTGAAACACAGCTCTTGAGGTCTAATCATTGGGTAAGATTTTTATTTTTCATTAAGAAATAAATAATTTCTGTCTAATAATGTTAGATAGTGAAATGTGTGATCCAAATCCATCTTGAAGACTGAGAAATAAAAGAGCATACAAAAACTATTTCTGTAAAAATCCACGATTTTAAGTTCTCATTATCTCAGGGGACACTTTACCTGAGATTTTTCCCAAATTTGCATATGAACAAATAGAAACAGCCATCCTCAACACTTGAATCAGAACTGGAGATCAGAAATTATTAGTATGCTTTGCAAACACAGGTTGTACTTTGCTTACAAAAGCATGTAATCTGGCTGTGTAGGGAGGTCTGATGTAATCTTGACATGCCAAACACTGTTCCAGAAGGAAAGACAGTTGGAAGTCTCAGATTTCTCTCTGGTGAGCTTGAAATATGCTCCAGATCCAAGTCTGCAGTCTGGAGTGATTCTTGTGACTGAAGTGAAGGTATCCTTGTAACTGCTTCTGAAAGCAGATTTTGGTCCACAAGCTTTGGATTTCACATGGTAATGCAGAGCTTGTATAAGCCTCTTCAAAACAGTAAGACAGTTCTTCACATGGATGCCTTGTGGTCCTAGTGTCGTAACCATATGTATCAGGGAATTTTGTGAGGTGTTCTGTAAAGTTCTTTTTGCCTTTATACTGGAGTTTTCCCATAATTGAAACCAAAGGTTGAGATTGGAGGATTGGAGAGTGGTGTGTCTTCAGGTCTTGTCCTGATATGAAGTCAGAACACTATAAGAATTTTGTCCCTGGCAGTAGGAAATGTTCTGTATCTTAGTGTGTGGAAATGCCCATGGAGATCTGCTATTTGCCCAGCTTTGTGGGTAATTATCAAATATTTTCTCTGCTGGTTTCTTTGTCAGCAGCAATTGTTTAAACCTTTTTGAAGAAATAGCCACATATTTCCTGCACAAATTTTATGAGGAAAAATATTGCTACACCATTTTGGACTTTTTTATTCCCTGTAAATTCTGCATTGAAAAAGGTCTGTAGCTGTATACTCTGAACTACCCAATTTGCATGGCAGAAGACCAATGAAAGGAGCTAAGGGAGTGGAACATCTCTGCTTCTGGAGCAGGAGTTTCTGGACCTTAGCCCCAGGGCATACTGGGTGGAAGAGTTGCCAGCCAGCAAATGTGGTGTTCTTCCAGGAAGAGGTGGCAGCAGTAGTGGGCATCACAGCATAAATATTAAGAGAGGGCTGAGAAACTATTGTCTTGAAGCTGGCTGTAGTGGCTCCTAGAGCCTGGCCTTTCACCAAAAGGGTTCTGCGTTCTGAGATATCTGAAAGGTAATCCATCTGGATTCAGAAAGCATGAGATCTTTTCTCCAGAGAAATCTACAAAGTCAAGCTACAAGAGAAGTAGACTGGCAGGCTGGCAGACGTTTTTCAAACCCTGCCTGTGTGTTGAAATTTTACTACAATAGAACCCTTGCTGGGGCTTGTTTAGATTTTGATGAACTGGCAAATTCTGATGAATTTTTCCAATCAGTTTCAGTTTTAAGCTCTGAGTATTATTCAATAATCCTGCTGTGCTGAAATGTGTTTTCTTTTACAACCTTCTGAATGCTGTTATGCCTAAATCCCACCTAATCCATGGTATTTGTTACCATAATAATGCTGATGTGAACCAAATGTTATATGCCTTTGACAGGAAAATGTAGAAGGTGAAAACTGTGATCTCTGTAAACCAGGATTCTACAATTTGCAAGAAAGAAATCCTCAGGGCTGCACAGAGTGTTTTTGCTTTGGTGTTTCTGATGTCTGTGACAGTCTTACGTGGCCCATCAGTCAGGTATTTAAATGTTATGTCCATGACCTAATATTCTTTCTTCAGGCAGCTGCAAAATGTACTATATTTCTCTTTGACGTGCCCAAGTTAACTTCAGATACTGGTATGTGTCTCCTTACAGAAGAATGGATTTTTAGTATCATTGGGCAGTTCTGAGGCAGTCAGCAAGTCATCCCAGTGCAGGATTTGGCCCTGCTGACTTGCAGTAATATCAGAAGCATTGGGTAATGAAAGCTGCAATAATGCATTGGAAAAATGAACTTTTTTCTGACTGTTAAAGTGGGTTTTTTTTCATGCTGAAGAGATAAGCCCAAACCTCCTTCCTTGGTCTCATACCTAATGGACAAGGCTATTGGACCTCTGGCAATATGGCCAATACTGTTTCTTAGTAAACAGTGTTTATAAATATCACTGTTTTCTGATTAGAATGTTCTTAAGTTATGGGGCTTTGGGGCCACTCTTTTCCCACCTTATGTGTCTTTGCAGAGCTAGCTACACTTTGCTCTCCTGTTTTGTGTGTGAAATAAAAAGGAGGACAACATATCAAATTTACTGAAATTCTAAGATGATTGAATAAAACTCTTTCTGTGAGAAGAACAAAGTTCTCTCATCTTGGTCCCTCTTCTGGGGCTGTAGTTTTTGCTTTCCTCCAGCTCAGCCCTATATATAAATGGGGACAATTGGCCTTGAAGCCTTTGAAATTCTGCATTTCTGTCTCAGGGAGCTGCATAGGTATAATGTTAATATTGTTGGAAGGATGAAAATCGCATACGTTATATTTTTGTTCCTGTCAAATAGAAGTGGAGACCATCCTAGTCTGAACATATACATATTTGCGTATCTTGGTATCAGACTTGGCTAATGGAAGTGTTTCAGATCCAGCAGTTTGAGTGAATACCTATGAAGAGGTGAACACTTTCTCAGTGGCACAAGTGCCTGACTGCCATTAATATTACTATTGTAGATTTCAGACATGACTGGATGGCTCGTTACTGATCTGTACAAAGCAAGGAGCGTGCAGCCTCAGCGAAGCCAATTTGATGGACCCCATCAAATAAGTATTAACAACACTGAGGCTGTGAAAGTACTGAAAAATACTTATTACTGGTCAGCACCTGAGGCATATCTAGGAAATAAAGTAAGTACTCAGCTAAGAAGTCAAAACTCCTTCATAGGTTCTCTGTCTTGAGCATAACCTGTTGCTCTAAATATATGGTTTCTGTAATTAAATATTACGCATAAAGCTCAGTATAACCAAACTTCTCACTGTATCTCTGCTTTTTGAATCAGAATGTTCCTGTGCAGATATTCCCAGTACCCTCTCTTTGCACTTTGAGTTCATCCACTTCCCTCCATCATCTCTCTGCTTCCTTCCCTGTCTATCCCTGACATGATATAATATTTCTTGACTGTTACTGACTTATATGCTCATTTCCCATCCACTTGGTTTTTATCCCAAAACTTACACCCTTAATGCCTTGTCCAATAACAGTAGATGGAACCATTAAAATCTCTTGCCTGCTTCTTAGCCATCTTGTGTTTCCAAACAACTAGTCTTTAATTTTTTCCCTGTTTACTAGCTAAAGCTCTAGTAACTAGGTGTCCTAGTTTTTGCAGCAGAATCACAGAATAGCTGAGGTTGGAAGGGACCTCTGGGGGTCATCTTGCCCAATCTCTGTCCTCAAGCAGGAACACCTGGAGCAGTTAACCAAGTACCATGATCAGAGAGCTGCTTCTGAGTATCTCCAAGGATGGAGGCTCCACAACCTCTCTGAGCAACCTGTGCCACTGTGTAGGCACCCTCACAATAAGTGTTTCCTGATGTTCAGCAGGAACCTCCTGTATTTCAGGTTGTGGTCATTGCCTCTTTTCCTGGCACAGGGCACTACTGAAAAGAGCCCAGCTCCATCCTCTGTGCACCCTCTCTTAAGATGTTTGCATATATTAATAAGATCTCTCTGAGCCTTTTGTAGGTGGGACAGTCCTGCTACTCTTGGTCTTTCCTCATATGAAAGATGCTTCAGGCTCTTAATAATTTTAGTGGCCCTTTGCTGGACTCTTTTCAGTATGTATTTTTCAGTATCTCTCTCTTGTACTGGGAGGCCCCGAACTGGAGTCAGAACTGCAGCTGTGGCCTCACCAGTGGTGAGCAGAGGAGAACCTTGCAGCTTTAGCTGTAACTATTTTCAGTCCACTCTCTCTGCCCATGCAGCTGTGTTTATTACTGGTATAGTCACACAGTAATTGAAAACAAGTGTAAGAAGTGTATCATTAGAGAACAGATTTTGCACAGGGCAAAAACACATTCAAATTCTGATTTCTTATTCATTTAATATAGGTCTAATTGTTGATTAACTTACTTTGTAGTAGTCAGCAGCAGATGAGGGGCTAAGAACCCTGAAAGGTGGTATACGGAATGTGAAAAATTCCTATATGCTGTACCCCTTGGCTAGGATTATAATGTACACCTCAGCTGTCTGTTTAGAGTCCTGTTAGTGTTTCACTGAATGAGGGCACTTATCTGAATCACCTGTAGAGCCTTGAGCTAGCTCTCACCACCTGTACAGCAGCAAGCCAGGTCTTGTTCCTGTGCTGATGCTCACGGCACATTATGCTTTTTCTGTAAAATGGTGTTTGTAATCCTACAGTTGTCTTATAATTTGGGCATTGTACTGACCCATGTAACTTCTTTGTGTTGGTTGGAGGTTATTGTGTTGTTAAGGCTTTGCTTTTTGTTGTTTCAGCTCACAGCTTTTAGTGGAGACTTGAAGTATACAGTATCTTATGACATTCCAATGGAGAGCGTGGACAGTGATATAGTGTCTAGTGTGGATGTCATCATTCAGGTGGATTTTTTTTTCTGCTTGTTACTATTCAGATGTTATTAAGAATCTATGAAGGCGTTACAAAATAAAATAATTTCTATAGTAGTGGTTTTAAGTCCCTTAAAAGTCATTATCAGAATATTCTTATAATTTCTCTCATTTTCTAATCCATTTGTCTGAAATTGTAGGTATGCAATACTAGTTTTAAATGCTAAATACTTAGAATTTAATCTGTGTGTATATGGGTGAGTTGCTTATTACCAAATGTACAAAGCTGTATTTACAAAACAAACTGCAATAAACTGGAAAGACTTATGCTTATGAGACAGGTGAGTGTTCTTGCTGATTGCTTACTTTTCTAGATTTATCTTGCAATTAAAAAGTAAGGCTCTATACTGAATCCAGCCATCTCCAAAAGCATAATTTTTTTTATGTACTAGCAATAGAACAGAGGAGAAAGGAGATTCTGTTTTGTAGAGGTATTTGATTTTTGCAATTCAGTTTATTATTTTACAAAAGATTTCTGAAGACTGTGAATCAAGAGAGAACGGGATTGTGGTCTTGAAGCCACAGAAAGTGTTGACCTTTTACTTACTGTGTCTTAATGTAAGGAATTTATTTTGATTCCCTCTTCTCTGTGTTACATGGATGTGTATTTGACACTAAATGTTACTGCTTAATAAAATTTACATGCAAATATGGAAAATGTTTTCTCTTGTCCTTCAATTTCAGGGTAACAGGCAGATTCTGAGTACAAGAGCAGCAGGCTTATCATTACAGCCATATGAGGAGTATTCTAATTCAGTGAGACTTGTGTCAGAGAATTTCATAGATTTTAATACAAAAAAGGCAATAGACCGGGAGATGTTGATGACTGTTCTGGCAAATGTAACCCATCTTCTGATCAGGGCCAACTACAACATTGCCAAAAAGGCTGTGTACAGGTAAGTGAGATAAAATATTCAAGTTAATCTATATACTTCTCTTATTTTTCTGCATATGAATCATGATTCTTAGTGGCAGTATTCCTGAAGTTTTATGTTAATAGTTTCTAGAAAAAATGTTGTTTATTGAATTTTCCTAAGACCAGTCTTTGTCCCCAAAATGCAGTCATATGGAGTGTACGGTAAGGGACATTTGATTTTAAAGATATTTGACAGCAGAGATGTTGTCTTCTGCTTTAAAGTAAGAGTGCATAAAAGCCTTATTACAATGACTACTGTTTTTAGGGGGAAATGCCTCCAGAACTGTCTACAGTATGCTTATTTTGGGTATGTGGCAAGTTAACCCATCACTAACTATTGAAAACCTGTGAATAAAGACATTGATTGTAATTTCTTTTGATGTGTGTTTGTGGATGTTACTGAGACTCATCTCTAAGGGAGTCCTTAATAGGAAAATTAGGCTGCAATGCATTAGCTGATCATTCCATAGTCTCAAAGCAGCATTGGCAGATGCTTACAGTGTCAGACCTTACAGATCTTTGTTTCACCTCTTCTCCAAGATACAGGAATAAAGTTATATTGCTCTCAAGGGAACCAGCTTCATCATTTACTTACTTAATTTCCTTACACTCACTGGCAGCCTTTCTTCCTTATTCCCTAATTAGAGCATGGTGCTAATAACACTAAAGTTATAGATTCAAATCCCATATGGTCCATTTATTAAAGAGCTGGACTTGATGATCCCTTTCAAATCAAAAAATTCTGTGAATATTTTGTCATTTGGTAGCAATTCCTGTCAATAAAGCAGGAATTGATACCAAATTTGCTTTGTGTACCCACACCACTCTGGCAAAATTTGTTCATTTAGGGATAGTGTGTTTGTCTTTATGGAATGTTTGTAAAGATTTCGTACAAAAATGTTACTTGTGTCTGAGGAGGTTGTCTCTTCCAGTAACAATAATGATAACAGGAGACATCTGCAAATGCTGTGATAAGAGTATGATCACACACTTCTTAAAGATTTGTGCCTGTTCCTCAGTTATCCTTGCCGGGGAGCAGCGCTCACTGGTGTTACTTCCCTGGAAGCAAACTGTCCTGCTCAAGATAAGTCTGGGGAAACAAAGGATGTGATGTTTTCCTGTTTAACCCTAGGCTGGACTCCGTGACCCTGGATATTGCAAGTGCAAATGTTATAGATCTTTCTTCAGCACCAGATGTGGAATTCTGTGAATGTCCTCAAGGTTACACAGGATTATCCTGTGAGGTAACCTCTTACAGTATTTTGTGTATGCAAAATTATCTCCTATTGCAAAGGATCTAGGTTTAAAGGCAGGCTGCCTTTAATTAAACTACCATTAAAGTATGTTTTCTGTGGTGAATTGCTGCCTACTATACTTTATGCAATCCTGAAGGTATTTTCTTTCAGATACTCTAAATGGGATTTTAAACTTATTTATTGAATTTTTTTTTATGGCACTAAAATATGATGATGTGCTTCAGAATATCAGTGTTTAAGAGGGAGCAGCTATTAAAACTATGTGAAGATATTTTGAGCTTCCCTTACTCATTAATAGCACTTTTTCTGGAGCTGGATCACGTTCAGTTTATTCCTATTGTGTGCCATTAAGTTTATGGAGGCAATGAGGAATCTTAGCAGGGAGGAATGCCAGCTTTTGGAAGAGCCCACAGGGGTGAAATGCATTGTGCAAGGTGGTGTCTTGTGTATCTGTAAATAGAAGATTTAGAGAGGCACAGTCCTACTGCAGAATAGCAGACATTATTTTGACAAATAATTTAAGTATGAAAATATTGAAATTGTGCTATAGCATTGTTAATGATTCCACAGAGGTGTAGAATATCTGTTCTATTGTCCCATAATAAGGAATTTCACATATTAAACCACAGAAAAGTTAACTTTCATGCCTCCAGGGAACAAAGGGATGAATCAAAGTTTTATGGAGTTAATTCTTATCCCCTTTATCCAGTGCAAGTAAAAACCAACCACTTGAAAAGAGCTACAGTGACATCAATAGGGTTGAAAGAGCATTCATTTACCACAGTGTGAATGGGTTGGATGGTGGGTGGTCGGAAGTGCACTCTTTGAAAAAGTTTTGAAGTGTATTTGCAACACACATAATGCTACTGCTATTTTTCCCTTCATTTCTTTTCAGTCCTGTCTCCCTGGGTACTACCGTGTGGATGGAATACTCTTTGGAGGTATTTGTCAACCCTGCAAGTGCAATGGGCATGCAACTGAGTGTGACATTCACGGTGTTTGCTTTGTAAGTCATCCTTCAAAGTGTTCTGCGTTTCTAGCATCTATTTAGTGTGCATAATTTCAAACTATGGGTACCAAGTGTTTATTTTTGTTGGTTTTCACTGTTTAGTTCAGAGTATGTTTCAAGACTCCATTATTGTGTTTTCCAATAAACAATTTGTTTCAGTTTATTATTTCAAGTGGGGAATAGTCAGAACTAATATAAAAATGCCATCATATACTGGCTGATAAAAATCTTGATTTTGTTTTCTGCAGGTTCCCGAAAGGAACAAATTGAAGCAGTGAATATCTGTTTTCAGATATATGTGCATCTTCCATGACTAACACCAGTGGAAATTGCACATTACCTTGTGAAGAAAAAATTTAGCTCTCAGATCTCTTCTGAAAATTTAAGGTTACTGGAATAAAATGGCTAAACACCAGTGAAAACTATATATGTTTATTACTGCAAATGTGTGCAATATGTGAAATACATTTAAGTATGTGTATAAATAATGTACCTGGCTTCATAAAATATATTCTAAAATGTAGGAAAAAACCATCAGGATTGTCATAACTCAGAAAAAAAATCCAACACTTATTTTCAGGGTTCTAGGAAGTTCTTCATGGCTTGAAGAATGGCTTCCTTGGATGTCATACTGCATGCAGACTGCTGTAGGAATCCCTCAGGGGCCAAAAAACTTTGAAGAGAAAATACAAAAAGATTTTTTCCATGTCTCACAGGCTTGTCAACATAACACAACAGGACCTTTCTGTGATCAGTGCTTGCCTGGCTTCTATGGAAATCCATCCCAAGGAACATCTGAGGACTGCCAGCCCTGTGCATGTCCTCTGAGTTCTGCTGCAAACAAGTAAGCTTCTTATGCAAGACTGTCTTTTGCATCTTCAGCAAAAATAGAAAGTGAGAAAAATAAAAATGTCATGACATCTGAAGGTGATAGAAAAGGAATTTTTTTTCTTCATCTTTGCTTATATCTCATAGAAACATTATTTTTTGAGGCAGACAAATATATAGACTCGGCTAAAACGGGATGAGTGAACTGGTATGATTTTGCACAGTGGATGAAAGTAATAATTCAACCTGTCCTTGAACTTTGCACAAAAACCATGGTTATCGTCGTTGTTTTTTAAGAAAACAGTAGAAGGACAGAAGCATTGTATCTAGTATCTAAAAAAAGGAACTCAGTACAGTAATTGCACTGCTTTCCTTGAATGAAAGCCAAATATTTAGGAAGTTCTAAAATCTTGCTTTTCAGGTGAAAAAAACCAAGATTTTTTGAAAATTATACATTTATTTTGACACATTCTAATGTTAAAAGCATTGTTAAACTAGGAAAAATTGCAATTGTGTGTTCATATAGCAACATATGCAAGGAAGGGCGGATACTGAATGTTTGCAGAAGTCTTGTGATTCTGTGCATTGATGCCAACTGCCGTAACTATTCTTAATAGTTTCAGTCCCACTTGCCAGCTGAGTGAAGAAGGTGGGATTGTCTGTGACAAATGTCTTCCAGGCTACACTGGTTCTCAATGTGAAAGGTATGTACACTAATTTTGGGTGAAACATCTATATCATTGCCATCACTAAGTGGTGATCATCTTATCTTCCTTGTATTGTTCATAGCACATGTACAGAGCATTCCTAATAACATTTTCCATATTATTTTGTCTTTCACTGTAATACAGAGACACTTTAGTTTCAAATTTAAAAGGAAAAACTCCCTTCAGTGAGGGGAGTATATGACATGACCACATGCCAGCTGATAAGGTTTTTAAACTCTAATGCAGGTGTGCTAATGGTTACTATGGGAATCCTCTTATGCCTGGACAGTCGTGTGCTCCTTGTGAATGCAATGGCAATGTAAACCCTCAAGAAGAGGGCCACTGTGATCCCTCCACAGGACAGTGCCTGAAATGTCTGGGGAACACAGCAGGTCACCACTGTGAAAAGTGTGCTGATGGGTATTATGGGGATGCAGTGATTGACAAGAACTGTCGTGGTAAGTTGTTATTTTTATTACTCTCAACATTTAAAGAACACAAAAATATAGTGTTCACGTGCAAGATGGATGGGGACGTGTGCATCTTTGCTGAAAGGGTTTAACCTTCAAGTTGTGAGTTGGCAAGTGCAGGTTGAAAACTCTGGGGCTGGGTCAGGCTGAGGGAGGGGAATGTATTTTGTTAGGGTTTTATACTTGGTATCCCTGGAACTTATTGATTTGCTTAACACTGTCCCTCCAGTGACATGCTGGACACATTTCCTACTTCTGAATGTCACATATAGGGCTGGAAGGAAAAAACTTTTCAAATACAGCTATTCAGAGGTGTTTTGTTGTGGGTTTTTTTTTAAGTTTTATTCCAAATGCACAGGCATTTCTGTGGTATATTAGCATCTGAGGGATATAAACAGATGAAACACATCCTATACCAGATTTTGAATTCTGTATAATAATGGATGTCTATAGATACACATAAATATTTTTTTAATTTGATTTCTTTTTGTCTGAACACAAGCCTGTGCCTGCCATGTGAATGGTTCCCTTTCAAGTACTTGTCAACATGAGACAGGTGTCTGCTCCTGCAAATCAAATGTAATTGGAGAAAAGTGTGATAAATGCTTGGTAAGCAGATATATTGCCTGTTGCTAATTTATATGTTTTCTTGTCTTTCTCCTTATCTGTAGATTTTGATTTGAGCAGACACAGAGAATAGCAGCAAATAGGTTTGGGGGAGAGGGGCCTGTGGAGTGGAGACCAAAGTTCATCTGCAGAGGTTTTTGTGGCTGAAAATTGCTGTGCATGTGCTCATTTCAGATGTGAAGCTATGTAATTGACTCAGCACCCTCCTGCATAGGGCTGTTCAGGCTAGTGCTGTGCGGTCAAAAACCAAACCAAACACTGTTAACAAACCTGAAGGGATCTCAGAGCTGTGCTTCTGTGAAATGAGAACTGAGTAGGGAGTATCTGAAGAAATGTGTTTGGTGATAATACATACATCATGGTTAAACAGTAGCTGAAAGGCAGGCCTGCTATAACAACAAGCAGATATTCACTGATATAAACCAGCAGTTTCCAGTGTATGCTAAGCATAGAACTACATCAGAGACCAGAGCAGGAGATCTGTGCACAGTTACTGCCTTTTGTGCCGGCCCAGCTGAATGAATGTGCATGTACACCGGGTCACTGACCTGCCCTGTTCTAGGCTTTCATTCATAGTCACAGGTGTTTGATCAGCACAGCCCAGCCTCACCTCATGCAAGTCTTTAAATTAGAATAACATCAGACTTCAAAACATAGTGTCTTGCTTGGGAGATTAGAGGACCATGAGAGCATTTCAGGGTTGAGTTTTTCACCCAAGTGCATATTGGTTTATAGCTGGCAACAGTGAAGACATAATGCCAGGGAGTCTTTCCACAGCAGTCATGCAGTGCTGGCCAAGATTCATGCAGGTCAGACATCATGGGGAGTAAACAAGAGAAAACAAGAGTGTATATTGTAGTGTTTTCAAAATTTACGGAACAGCACAAATCTATTTATTTCTTTTCCAACAGAACGGGTATTATGGGCTGCTAACTGGGCTTGGCTGTGTTCCCTGCAACTGCAGTCAGTTTGGCTCGGTGTCTGAGGACTGCAATCATCAGGGGCAGTGTCACTGTGTGCCAGGAGTGGCTGGAGAGAAGTGTGATCGTTGTGCTCATGGCTTTTACGCGTTCCGGGATGGTGGCTGCACACGTAAGCTCTAATCCATGATCCTTCCAGAGTTGGTCTGGAATTTCTTTCAGCACTATATTGTATGTTGACCTCTGGCAAAGGTCAGTTGTTTTGATGACAATACAGAAGAATCTGTAGGAAGGTCTACTAATGCTTTGATTAAGCTAGGGAACAAAATGTTTCTTTGCTTACTGTGTGGCTCCTTGTAAAAGGTGGTGACTATGAAATAACTCATAAAGTGTGCGTGAGAGAAATATTACATCCTCAATGGCTCCTTTGTCTCTTTATTACAGAACCCTTCAGTCCTTCAAAGAGAATGAAACCTTTTTTTTTTCTGCAGTTGGGAAAGTGAAGATCTACTCCTAAAGATTTTTACTTTATTTTTTTTTTATTTAACTCTTAAATATGTGTTTCATACTTTGATAAAAAGTCATTGAGTCTGTTTTCCCATCATCACCTGTCTGTGTGCAATTTTTAGTCATGATAAGGAAGAAATTGTTCGTCTAAAAGGAGAATATGCCATCAAAACCTAATTTTTCATGTTATTAAGATGCCCTTTTCAATACAGTATAGCTAAAGGAATGCCTGCCTTTTCTCCAGCCAGATAAAGCCACTTTTCTCATGTCTCAAACAGTACATTAAAATGAAATATGCAAGGAGATTGTGATAAGATTGTTTTGAAATGAATATACTTTGTCTATACTAAGAATCAAAGATCCCTTGGGTACCTTTAACCATTTCATTATTGGAAATTACTTAAATGTTACCAAAAATATTAAGAAGATCACTTCTTTGAAATTCTGCTTTTTAACTGAAATACTATTTTGTTTCTTAAATAGCCAAGTGCATCCTGCAATAGTTAGTTATTATAAAAATAATTATCTCTCCCTATTATTCAATAAGCAGTTCTTGAGATTATTCCTTTCACCTGCTTGAGAACATTAACTTATCTCCTGATGAGTTTTATGTTGTCTATAACAGAAAAGTTTTCCTACAAATGTACTCTACTCCAGAAGTTTTATTTGGTCTTGTTGATCCCCCTGTGGAAGTGCAGCACTACTTTTTGAAACACCAAATAGGCTAAGTCAATAAGCAATAATGGGCTTCCATTAAAAAGATGAAATGTCACTGTGGTCATGGTTTGTTTCTCAGTGATTAGGGATGACAAGAAGTTTCTAGTGGAACAGACAAATATACTGCATAAGAAAAAAAAGATAATTGGTGGTCTTGGAGTTTATTCTCTGTAGTAAAATGTGGATAATGTTACCATTTGGTTCTGTTTCTCTTGCAGCCTGTGACTGTGCCCATACTCAGAACAACTGTAATGCTGATTCTGGCCAGTGCATTTGTCCCCCTCACACTCAGGGACAAAAGTGTGAACTCTGTGAAGAAAATTACTGGGGACTCTCTCCTAAACTTGGTTGCAAGGTATGGTAAGTTGGGTGAAAAGCCATGGCTCTTAAAAGCAGTTTGCCTTATGGAAATGTCAGAATTGGACTCTTTTTTTGAGAACCAAGATCTTTATTCTGTCTCAGTGTTAAGTACCATGCTCACATTAAAACAAAAAACAGCAAAACAACAGATGGCACAATGTTTATTGAGGAACCTTCTAAGAGAGCTTTCTTCGAAAATACTATCAGAGTGCTTATTCTGGATAGGTGCATAGTTCACATTGAAATTGTGAGATGTGTATTCTAACATTTAGGTGTTTAAATAATGGTACTAAACCAGAATTATAGCAGCAAGGGGCAACTGGGAACTTATTTTCTGTGCAAATCAATAAGTAATAATGTTACAGATTTAAGAACATTGGAAGTGTCTTGAAAGTTACTGAAGGCATTTTTCCTGAAAATTTATAATTTAAATGGTATAATGTAGTTAATGTTTAATGGGTGGAATAATGATAGCTCCCATTATCTCAGCTTAATACCTATGATTTAGGAATAAAATGCAAAGTCAGTGCAAATCTAAGGAATAGCAACCATTTATGCCTTTAGGTTCATGCAGTAAATTCCTGTCAGATATGGCATTGGTCCAAACTATTTTATAAATGTTGAGATTTTAAAAAGCCTCAGTCACATGAATGTAATGGGTAACTTCAGTGGAGAAACCACAAATATAATCAACTTGACAAGGGCTGTCATTACATGCAGTGAGTAGTTAAGTGTCAGCCAAATTTGTATCCTTTTTCTCTCTTTAATTTTTTAGAGTAAGGGTGATAAAGTATTCCTAATAAGTCTTCGGAGTTAACCATCTTAGTGATTTATAGTAACATAGTTGGCAACTGGTCTTTAAACCACAGTGTTGTTAGCTGTCAGCTTACTGTCATTCTTACCTAACGTACTGCAAATACAATGTGCTGGTCTCTGCATTTCCTTTCAGGTGTTCATTTCATAGGGCGATTCCACAGCACCTTCCCATGATCAGGTGCAGTTAAATGCAGTCATATGCAGTTGCTCACTTTTTCTAGGTTATTTATCATTTATTTTTGTTGCAGCTTCGTGGTAATGAATGTGAAGTACTCTAAAGTATTTTAGATCCCTTCTTGATGCAACAGACAGTAAAGTGATCTCCAAATAATAGTCCCAACAGGGGGATATTCCCAATGCTGAATAGTCAGGTGTGGTAGTTTAAGATCAGGAGCAATGTCTTTTGGCAAAACCAGGAGAGACTCTTTGCATTCTGTTTGCATGCATGAAATGGGGGAGATGCTGAGAAGCCCAGACTGTCTGGTTTTGCAGCACAAGTGGTTACTTTACCTGGCACTGTTTCTAGAGGTTTTCTTGATGTTTAGTATCCATTTCTGGGTGCAGTAGTATAGCAGACCTGTAGTCTTTTTAAGATTACAATCCTTTTCATGTGTGCTGGCATAACAGTGCATTGTATCTTAGAATCTTTGTTTATCTTTATTACAAGTAGCTAGAGATTGAATGCATGTAAATTATTACTATTTTGGAGTTTGATGTTCAGAGCTGTGGGCCTTTACTGATACCTGAGAGCCACAGTTGTCAACCTGTGTGACCATAAAGTGTATAAAACTGGGCATTACAGTACCCAGTGCTAGAGTAAAAAATGCTTAATACAAAGAGTGCTGTGGGTAACCAGCAAAATTTTGAAGCATGCTAAAGGATAGACAGTAATTCTTCTAGAACTTGTGGCTCTTGACATACAGGCCTTGGCAAGGTAAAGGCTTTTTCATCTCAAAGAGAGCTGATGAGGAAAATAACTCAGGGCAAATGCTCACAGTAGATGATGATAGATGTAATGTACTTTTTTCCTGTTCAGTTAGAAATAACCACAGACCAGACTTGGGCTTGTGAAGTAACCACAGATAAGAAATTAAGAGTGAAGGCTAATCCAGACTGCTTCAAAAAAGAATGACAAATAAAGTACACCCACTTTGCATGTTTGTAATAACAGATTCATATTACTAATTGCATAATGAAGGATGCACTGCCAGGAAGCAGTTTTCCTTTGGTACTGAGCTGCATTGCATGCTGAGCTTCCCACTTTTGGGATGCAGTGAGATTTTTGGTTCCTCATCAAATAGTAAAAGTAGCTTAAGCAAGATGCAAAAGCTATTAATGCTTCTTGAAATGTTAAAGAGAATGTTAATTTTAAGATTTTCCTTTCTGTTATATTTATAAAATGATATACAGATTTCTTCCATTCAGCATTTATGTAGCATTATTTAATTTACTTTCTTTATTCAATTACTAGTACTGTAAATTAAGTATTTTGTATATATTTTTGTTTTCTGGAAGAGATTCCTTCAACTCCTTTGGTTCCTAACCCATATTTGGGAACCAACAATGCTTCTAACTTTTTGCCATCCACTGTTTACTGGAAATGCAGTTCTTTGCTAAAAAAACAAATCAAACGACCTCATTTTTGTGTGGAATTTCTTCAGTTTTATTATTGTACAGTATTTGTTGACAAACATTGCGTTTTAAGGGTCATTTTTAAATTTACTGTATTGTTTCTGTTGTAAATTTTTTTTTAAAGATCTGCTATTTATGAACCTTTCTTCTCTTCCGCTAAGGCTTGCAACTGTAGCGGTGCTGGTTCAGCCAATCTCCAGTGCAATGTGTTGACAGGTCAATGTCAGTGCAAAATTGAATTTGGAGGACGAGACTGTTCCAGGTGTGCCTTGGGCTACAGGGACTACCCGGACTGTGTAGCCTGTGACTGTGATTTGAGTGGAACCAAGGCAGAGACGTGTAACGACACTGAAGGAATTTGTGGTTGTGAAGAAGAAACTGGTGTCTGTACCTGCAAGGTACCGAGTTATTCAGCTCCTTCTGGGGCAGAAAGCATTAGTGCTTTCTAGACATTGAGTGCATTAAAGTCAAGGAAGATACAAGGCTGAAAGGACTTCAAAAGGCAATCTACATCATTTATGAGTACACCTAGATGATTCTAAAGGATTTTCTGTGATCTTGCTATTAGCCAGGAAAAACTGAAAACCAGTGAAGCTTTCCTGTTCGTACACATTTGGTTTTCTTAGGTTTAAGAACAACACATTAGTTCAGCTGATACATCCTGCTTTTTTTGAAAATTCAAATTATAATGATAGGAAGAAACAATAAATACTAAATGGAGACTCTCAGTGTTTTTTGAAACACATTTATGTTGCAATTTCGAATTAATTTCCTATGCTGCAAGCAAAGACAGTGCTTAGGAATAACTCAGATATATTGCTAATAGTGAAGTCTGATATTCTTGTATATAGGAAAGGAA
Organism: Taeniopygia guttata; assembly: GCF_048771995.1. Lineage (NCBI taxonomy): Eukaryota > Metazoa > Chordata > Aves > Passeriformes > Estrildidae > Taeniopygia > Taeniopygia guttata. Next base: position 101,976,417 of record NC_133026.1, read on the forward strand.
ACATTAAAAACACGGATAGTATGGATTTCTCTGACAAGATGGGAATAATTTCTTGAAAAACTGACTGATAGAAAACTTACTTCAAGACAACAAATTTATGCCTTCATAGGTGTCTGTCCAATCTCTGGTTAAAGGTACCAGTGGGCATTGACTGTAGTTTTGGGTGTTTCTTGAGGTTCAGCTTACCAATTGGGAATTGAGTGGAAAAATAGACACTAGGGAATAGGTTCCTTGATTCTTACTCATACTGAGCAGTTTATTTGGCTTTTAGAGCTCATTTTCCAGATGCAGGTTTAGGAGGAAATTCTGTCTTGATTTGAAATACATAGCTGCAAATTTTTGATAGACAGTCAAATATATGAGCTTAACTTAAATGTTCTGTGGTTGTTTGTGGGGAGTTTTGTGTGTGTATGTTTTTGGTTTTTTTTTAAGGAAGAAAGCAAAACAGCATTGGAAAATAATGGAAAAAGTAATGTACTGCACTGTTGTCTACAGTAATTGATATTCTGCTATGTAGTTTATGTAGCAACTAGTTTTTCTTCAGAAAATAATCATCTTTCATTTAGGTAGTGTAGTATTATGAGTGTAATATTGCTTTTTTTTTTTAATATCGTCCAGGAAAATGTTTTTGGCCTACAATGCAGTGAGTGTAAACCTGGAACTTTTGGTCTGTCTGCTAACAATGCGCTGGGATGTTCTCCATGCTTCTGTTTTGGAGTGTCTGCATCATGTTCAGAACTAGAAGACTATGTGAGAATTCCTGTAAGTAAAGCAATATAATCACACAGAGACAATTTGCTGTTATCCTCATGTTAGGTGCCACACTGGGGTGCACATTTAATGGATCAGGCTGAGTGTCCTGAGTGGCTTATGGGGCCAGTGGCAGAGTTCAGAACAGAAAAGAAAGCAAATGGTAAATGGTCATACTGGAGCCTTGCATTTTACTCTTCACTTCTTAAAAAACGTAAATATCAAACATATTTTCCAGTTTTTTGGATTGGGCATTTATTACTCTAAGAATGGACTATTGACTGTTTCAAAGCAGCTAATATTAGCAGGTTTTTTTGTTGAATGAATCTTTTGCTCTTTGTGTTGCAGATAACACTAACTCCAGATCAGGCTATTCTGCATGTAGTAGCTCAAAGTAACCTGACTGGAACAGTGGAAGGAGTATTTTCACAATTTCCAGATGTTTTATTGGATGCTGCCATAGTTAGAAAATATTTAAATACAGAAACATTTTACTGGAAGTTGCCAGAGCAGTTTCAGGGAGACCAGGTAAGAACATTAAATAATTGGAATGCTTTGTAGATAACCTTGTTGTCCGATAGACACTCCTTTATTCTAGAATAGTAACTTTATCTTCATAACATATTTCTGTGTTAGTTCTATTCTTGTAGGTCATAATATTGTAACTATTTAGTGATAGAATTTACATATAGCAAGCACAAACAATATATTTACATTACCCTTTCCTAGCAAGATTTTTCTTGACTCTGTAAATTGGTAATACCCATGTATAATTACTTCACAGTTTCTGTTCAAAGGAAACAATTATATATTTGGTTTCATTTTAGAAACCTAAAAGAATTTTCAATGTTGATGCTAGAATCAGTGTATCGGTATATTAGATCATGGAATCTCTATTGCATAGGAATTTAATGAAAATTGAGTGTACACCTTGAGAGGGTCTAGGTAAAGAAACTAAGACTGCTTTTTAGAATTATGTGTATTTAACCTTGGTGGAAAAGCCACTGAGTTGTTTTATTGCAAATTCTTCAATAGACTGGTAGTTTTCTGATCTACAGATGATTTTAAGATATTTTCAACTAGTAGCTCGAACCTTAGAATAAATAATAGTAATAATTTTTAATCCAAACAGCTCATGGCCTATGGAGGGAAGCTGAGATATACTGTTGCCTTTTATGCTTTGGATGGCTTTGGAACCTCAAATTTTGAGCCACAGATTCTAATGAAAGGAGGTCAGACCAGCAAGTTAGTCATCTATGTAGACATCCCTTCTCCAGAAAATGGAGTAAGAACTGACGAGGAAGTAGAAATGAAGGAGGTAAGCCAAAACACAGGCAGGAACATAGCGTTACCTTGAAGTAAACATGAATTTTCCTGGTTTTAATAATAAATAAATTTAAAAGTAATAATAATAAATGTGTTATGTTTCACTAGGATTCTTGGAAGTATTTTAACTCTGTGTCTGATGAGCCTGTCTTACGTTCTGACTTCATGTCTGTGCTCAGCAATATTGAATACATTCTTATCAAGGCAGCTTATGGCCAAGCATTACAGCAAAGCAGGTAAAGCAACCTCTGATTGCAATTCTTTATTGTAATCCATTTCCTGTAATTTAATTTACAAATAGCCCTAACTGAGTTATACAGTAAAGACTTATCTCAGAGAAATTTGCAATTTCCTATTTATGACATTTGCTCTTCGTCTGACAAGAAAACATTTATAACTTTTAATTGCAGCAGAATCCCTCTTGTATTTTTTTTTTGTGAAGCACTAAGTGAGTCTGCTGCTTACTTTGATATCAAAACACACAAAGGAGCACAGGCTGGTGCAGTGTTCTGCAGGACTGATGATATAATTAAATATTTTATATTTTCTAAAATACTCCTTTCCCATCTAATTTTTATGGATATTGATTTATTTCTTTTTTCAGTTGAAGCACATGGTCCCCTGAGTTCTTGGGTTTGTATCAATCTAGGTGTCTCCTGTAGCTTGAAACACTCTGGGCAGTGGTAATAACATCATCTTACCTCAGAACAGTAGCATTTTATTACTATTTTGTCCAGAAATGTTACTAATGAGAGGGAAGGGATGGGTTATCATCATTCCATCTGTCAACCTGGAAACAAGCAAGACAAGCAAAGGCATCCAGTGAAAACCCAATGTCTGTACGTCTTTACAGCTCTGAAGAAGGCTGATTTCCCCCTCCAGATTTTGTGCTATTTTTGATTCATATACCCTCAATTATCTTTTTGTTAACTCTATCCAAAACTGTGGCATGAGGCAAATGTAGTTGTCTGATATTTCTGAGAAGAATTAAATACTCTTGCATTGTGGGTTTGGGAAGTTTTCCATATTCTTGCATGGTGGGTTTGGGAAGTCTTCCAGACTGAGAGGGATCAACATTTATTACTTTTAATAATTGCTGATGTGTGTGGTTGGGATTCTTAAATCCCATAAATAAGTAAAAAATGTTCAGGTTTTGAGATGTTTGCATGGGAAATTATGGAAAATTATGTATTGTAGCCCTGACCTTGAAGCATGAAAATGTTTTTGGATCTTGTTTTCATGCTTCTTTAGATGTTCACACTCTCTTCTGCATATATCTTGTAGAATTGCAAATATCTCAATGGAAACTGCAGTCAAGTTTGAAGAAATGCATCTAGGCAGACCTGTAGCCCATCTTGTAGAGCAATGTAGGTGTCCTGCTGGTTACACTGGATTGTCCTGCCAGGTACTGAACCCTTGAATCCTTCTTGTGTGTCTAACTGTGTGAAATTAAAAAAAAAAAAAAAAAAAAAAACACAAAAACTTTTATGGCTTTAAAAATTGTTGTTGCTATTGATAGCTGCGATAATTTCTTTAAAATTTTACTTTTTAATTTATTTTTAAATGTTTAAATAAAATTTTTACTATCCCCTTACAACTAGAGCTGTGCTCCAGGATACTACAGGGGAAGGCATACAGAACCCAGTGTAAGAGAGCCTCACACTTTGATAGCACCTTGTGTGCCGTGCCAGTGCAACAACCACAGTGAAACTTGTGATCCTGACACTGGGAAGTGCTTGGTATGTACATCTTATACATTCTTCTATTGATTTCAGCAGAGTGAAATGGCAGTAACCTGTCCAAGGAGTTTTTAGGAGAAGCATATGGCTGTACTACTTGGATAAAATGTGATTTTTTTCCCCCTACAGCTGTGAAAAATGGCAAATCTGAATAGCTTCCCTTATGGTCCATTCAGTAAAATTAGCAAGATTTTGGGGTGCTAACATACTCAAAATCATTATTTATTTTAGTTTTAATTTTACTTTTAATGTTATTTCTATATCAGTTGAATTTGTCTGTTTTTCTGTGAGACATTTTGGGCTTCTGGACAAGGTCTGCTTAGGCACCCAAAAAAAAAATGAAATAAAGAATGCAGTAAGCCATACTGCACCACAGACTTAAAGGTAAATTCTTTCTCAAGAAGAGAATCCTCTGGGCAGCTTTAAATGAGGCTTTTTATTTTAATGCCCAGAGACTACAGTATTGTAGGAGTATGCTTCAGCTAAGTTGATTTGCTCACTTTGCTCATTTTATCCCATTTTATTCCTATCTCTTGTGGTCTGACGGGCTATGGACAGCAAATTTTCAGCTACACCAAATAAGGCATATTAAGTACATTCGCTGGCATTGCTCAGTATTTTGTTCTATTTTTTTCCCAGTTTCTTTATTTTTCCAGTGGTGACTGGGTTAGTTCAAAGTCAATGTCTGCTGAATTAATTCTTGAAGTTAATTTTTAAGTGAGTTTCCTTGATCCTTCAGGCTTTTCTAAGCCATTCTTTTGCTTTCAGGTTTGTACAAAAGTATGTAGCTCATGAATAAGAACTAAGCCTTTTACAAGGCTAAGATGCATAGGTCTTTCACAGAGGTGAATGTTCATCATTCTTCCTCTTAGTACTTGTTGAGGGTTAGGAAGTCATCTCTGTCTTGGGATTACTACTTGGACATTTCCAACTGAGTGGTGTAGGCAAGAGAGTTGGTTTTCACCTGACTTCTGCTCCCATAAAATAGGAGGTTGCATTGCTACTGTTTACTTCATCAACCAGCCTAAAATACACACTAGCAGGTATATGAAATACAGAATAAGAAAAAAAAAAGCTTAAAAGAAAAAAAGGAGGGTAAAGCAGAAAAATATTTTTGTTTACTTGAGGGACTGGTCAGTTAAAATGTGTTTATAATGCAAATTTAGTGTTTTAATATTAACAGCACTGGTTATTGATCAGTACTCTTGACAAATAAAATGTAGTGTCTGTTAATCCTAACTGTGGACAGTCTCTCAGCATTTGCTGAAATACTGAAGCAGAAAAGCCAGGTATTCTGATTCATATTTCCTTTTTGTTTGTTTGTTTCTTTTGTTTGGATTTTTTGTTTTGGGGTTTTTTTAGTATCTTTTGTTTTGTACTGTGATGTCATGACCTGAAATGGTTAATAGTAGCAAAAATACATAGGCTTTACATAAATTTAAAAAAGAAATCAGGTCAGCCTGCCTGAAGGGGCATTCACATAAGAGAAAATGCTCTGGCATTCTGTTTGCATAAAAAGTTTTTTCACTCAGAGAATGCTGATCAGGTGGTAGTGACATGTAGAGATCATTATTGGAAACACTATGCATGTATTGATGAAGTAGATAAAGTTACTCCTGTTGTTTGCTGTTGTTTTAAATGATCTGAATTTTGTGTCTCAGAACTGCAGAGATAATACGGTTGGTGATTACTGCAGTGCTTGTGCCCCAGGCTACTATGGGAAAGTAACTGGATCTGCCAGTGACTGCTCTCCTTGTGCCTGTCCTAGGGCCAACCCTGTCAGGTAACCAGAACTTACTAAATCCACTGTACATTTTACCATTCCCATTTCTTGTGTTTGTCCAATCTCCTATTCCTTCTGTTCCTCCTACACTATGACAGTAGGGGTTGGTTATTGTTATGTGTCCTTAATTTTTAGACATTTGAATTCTGCCTATTTTTATTTAGTAAATGGAGCTTGCATTTTGAGCTCTACTAGTAACTCTATTAAATTTTCAAATAAAAAGATTAGGTGATAGATGAGTCATTTTTTTTCTCTAAGGCTGAAACAGACACATAGACTGTTTTATAGATAGTTGACTAAGTTGCTGTGACAAATCTTTCTTCATTCAGAGAAAAATACTTTGTATTTACAAAGATTCAGGCCATCCCCACTCAATGCAAGAACTTTTCATGAGATCAGTCCAAGGGGAAGAACAAATACTCTTTTGTTTGAAATTTATACACATGCTTGTTTGGTAGAGGAACAGTTAACTTTGTATTTTGAAGAACAAAATGGTGTACAGACTGGGATTTTTCACAAGCTTAAGCATACTTGTTGTTTGCTTTTGTATAATTGAGTCAGAAAGTCAGTCTAGCAAGTCTCAGTTAAATAATTGCATTAGCCATCTCATACAGCATCAGTTTTACATTGCCTTACCTTTTTAAAGGAAGGTCATAATGTGCTCTAGCATGTTCTTCAGTAAGGGAGCTGCATTGGGAAAGCAAACTTAACTTACTTAAAGTACAACTTCTAGAGAAATGAAATCAGATTAAACAGATTAAACTGTTTCTTACAGTACTTAACCAGTGGCTGAAGGTGTTACTGTCTTTTTCTATGGTCTTTTATTCATATGATAGCAGGTATTTGTTTATTCTTCCCCTAGTTTTAGTCCTACTTGTGTCCTGAAAGGTGTTCAGGATTACCACTGTGATGCTTGTTTCCCAGGATATGAAGGACAGTACTGTGAGAGGTGAGTTACACATGATGTTCCAATTTATTCCCAACTCCCCAAAGCAGTTTGGTTAATATGAGCCATATGTGTACTCAGATTATTCAGTGTTCATAAATAAGTCTATAAATGAGTGCTCAAGGACTTGAAGTGATTTGCTAGTTACTGTTGAACTATTAATAAAGACCCCAAGCTATCAGTAAATGTAACATCTGATGTCATGATGTTCATCCCGTGATAACTGAGCGCGACCAGAGGAGGGCAATGAGGCTGGTGAGGGGCTTGGAACACAAGCCCTACAAGGAACGTTTGAGGGAGTTTGGGTTGTTTAGCCTGAGAAGAGGAGGCTTAGATGTGACCTTATTGCTCTCTACAGCTTCCTGAAGGGAGGTTGTAGACAGGGGGGGGTCGATCTCTTCCACCGGGCAGCAAGTGGCAGAACAAGAGGATACAGTCTCAAGCTACATCAGGGAAGGTTTAGGTTGAATATTAGGAAAAAAATTTTCACTGAAAGAATAATAAAATACTGGAATTGTCTTCCTAGGAAGGTGGTGGAATCACCACCTCTGGATATGTTTAAAAAGAGACTGGACTTGGCACTTGGTGCTATAGTCTAGTTGTGGTTTTAGGGCATAGGTTGGACTTGATGATCTTGGAGGTCTCTTCAAACCTCATTATTCTGTGATTCTGTGATGTACAGTGTGCTGTTCCTCCCTGTAGGTGCTCCCCTGGCTACTATGGCAACCCTCATCTTGCTGGCGGCAGCTGCCGTCTGTGCCAGTGCGATCCGGGCGGTTCCGTTCACGGGGATTGCGACGGTGCCACTGGGCAGTGCCTCTGCAAGCCGGGGGTGACGGGACAGCTCTGCCAGGAGTGTGAGCCCAGGCATCTTCTGCTGCAAGATCAGTGTGTGTGTAGGTGCTTTTTAAATTGGCTACTTTCCCAAGGGGCTGTGCTCTGCTCCAGGGGTATATATGTGCGCATGGGTATTCCCTGGATGGGTTTATGGTGTCAGGCCCTGTTCTTTCCGTGAAGGAAAGAAACCATAACAGCTCCTTATTTCTGTAAAACAGAGAGGTCTGGAAAAGGCATTCTCTGGAGGTCTCATCCAACATCAACCATTCTGAACACAGAGGAAGCTACATTAGAGATTGTAACATTAGCCAAGTGGTTAATCCTTCAACTAGCTTATTTAGTGTTACAAGCAAGTTTAAGGAAAGATAATTTTAAGACTTTTGCTGACTGTATAATATTTATTGCAAAATCTTGAATTCCTATATCACTGACTCTTTGGATTTGAGGCTGCTGTAATAATACTTTTGGAATTATGCCAGGTTTATAGGCGTTCTCCACCAAAAATAAGTTATATTTCCCCAGTAATTACTCTTGAAATTCTTTATGAGAATGTAAGTAGCAGAAAGGCATATCTAGTACAGCAATCTGCTTCTATAATAAATCAGGATTTAGAACTCTGGTTTTATTTTGTATAAATAAAAAAAAACCTGAGAAATAAATGAAATTACAAGACTTTAGGCTTAAATTTCCTGTCTGCCATACCTGGTTGACTGAGTGGCTTCAACATGGATTTATTGCAAAATAGCTAAATAGGCTCAATAAGCTTATAATACAGCAAGCAACTCAATAGTTAGCAGGACCAATAGGGCTCTAATATGTGCTAATCTAAGGAGAATGTGTTTGGAATAAGTTCACTCTTGGGCAAGAAGAGAAAGGCAAGACTACAAATCTGTACATTGAGGTTATATACTTTATCACTCTTAACTCTAAAGATGAAGGCACATACTGTCTAAATCAAAAGTGCAGTTTTTTTGGTCTTCATTTTAATAATAATACTGCTTCTTTTTTTTTTTTTTTTATTTAGCTTGTGATGACAATTGCACAGGAGTCTTGTTAAACAGTTTGGACGATCTCAACGAGGCTATTCTTTCAGTGAACCTCACTGGTATTGACCGTGTGCCCTATGGGATATTGACAGGGTTGGAGAATGCAACACAATATCTGAAGGTAAATGAGCACATAGACAGCAGAAATATTCAGTCACACTTTTAAAGCAAGGTTTACAGACACCCACATGTGCTGGTAATTTGACAGAAGGCCTTCTGAAGTTCATAGCTTGAATACGCATAAATGATACTGGATTAAGACCATTATGTTTGCTGTGGAACTATACCTTAAGTTATTTGGCTGCCCGTATAAGTTTATTTTCATCTGTTGCACTGGCATTTAAATAAATTTATTAATATATTTTTCAATCACCAAATGGATTTCTGAATGTGCTGTATGTATGTGCTTCACCTAGATTATGTCCATTCTTAAGTCTGGCTAGCAAGGGGATTAACTTTCAGTGGTGAAATAGAAACAGCAGGACAGGTCTTCTGCCTTTTTGGTCCCTTGGCTAAAGAGCTGCCATGGCATAGATGTAGTGTTTCCCCCTAGAGTTCCCTGGGTCCTTCCCTGGAGTGGTAAGCTGCTTTTCCATTAGCAAGGGTGCTTGGTGTGCAGAAGTTTGCTTTCTTTTTGACTATGTGGTAGTCCAAGTGCTTTACGCTATCCTGCATCTCACGGCACTAAAGTCAGGCGGAATGTTTCAGTGTTGGACACTTTCAGACTGCTTGGGGCTAACTTCCCTTCAGCTCCTCCCGCCCTTCAACAAAGTATGAAATACCACCTTTTGTGATTGTAGAAGGTCATTTATTGTTACTGAGAAATAGGTTCATGTGGCCTCTGCACAAAACCAGAGATAAACAGGAACTTCCCTGCTTCACGACTACTAGAAATAAGCACATTTATTGGTAAGAGTCTTCTCAGCAATAGTCAAACGGACAACCTCTGAGTCAGAAACAAAGCCATCTTCTTTGTATTTCACCGAATTACAAGAAAAACAAAATAATATGAGTCTTTTCATGCTGCCAAATTCAGCAAATTAAAATTTTGAATTATAATTTCTTCGATTTAAGATATAAGGCAGAATGAATTCCAATCAGTGTTCTTCAAAATGTTAGTATTTACAATAAGTGATGGCAAACTCGATTAAATTACATGTTTATGCTTCAGCAGAAGTACTCTTATCCTTTAATTTTAGTTGCTAACCTTTTAGTTTGAAAGCTTCGGTTATGCTTCCCTTCCTTTATGTCCTAAGGCATAAATGTATTGAACTACTGTAATACTTCATTTGCTTTCTATAATTAATTTGTATTTGTTTACTCCTGCACCATCATCTTTTACTTGGAAACATTGTTCATATGCAGTTCTTACTGAGCACTTTATTGCAAAGAAAAGTCAAATGTTATTTAAAAATAAGGGCATTTTAAGTTTCTGCCTTTTTCTTAGGTAAGTTTAACTTTCTTAACTATAGTAAGTTTATAGTAAGTTCACCGTAACTATTTAAGTAAGCTTCTACTTACTTATTTCTTAAGTTTTAGGATATACATTTTTTCTATATTAAAATTAAATCAAAGCCAGATGCCACTTTCTTGGAAGTGGGGTGCTTAAAATGATGCAAAACTTCTTGTGACTCACGTAATTTAATTTTTGTTGGGCCATGGTGTTTTTTAAACAACTTAATAGTGGGGGTGAGTTGATAGTCTTATAATTGTTCTCTGTTTGGAAGCAGGTATTCCCCTTTTTTCTGGACATTTAAAGATTACCTTGCCTTTTGCCTTGTAGCAAAGAAACTGTGGCTGGAGGCCAGAAATTCCCCAAGGTTATTTCTGTGAATTACACATCTTCCCTGAAGGGCTGTCCCTTCACTTGCTGCCTCTGCCTCATGCTGGTAGCTCAGGAACTGAGTACTTCCTCTTTTTCTGTACCTTTCAGTGGGTCATTTGGTAATGACAATGTTATCAAATCAGATTATCCACTCCTCATTGCTTCTGCACCTCCAGTCCATTGGAAGACTTCAGTAGTTCTGTTTTTCTAGTTAAAGCCCCCTGCTTTGTTCCTCCTGATTATACCTAAACTGGGTTGCTGTCCTGTCCTGCTTTTTTGAACTCAGCTTTTAAAGAAATCTGCTGGGCTTTAAGGCTCAAGAGCTTTAGCTTTCTCTTTCACTTATTTTTCATGCTGAGGAAAAGACTTTAAAATTAATATTTGAAACAAGGCTGTTGGATACTCTTGTGTACTTTTTAAAAATTTGGATTTTACTTTTGTGTGTGTTAATACACACACACACATATATATATATATATATATATATATATAATTTATTATGGTATTTATGATGATTGGTTCTGAAACATCTGAAATCTAAAAATAATCTTTCCTAGATTTGCTCTCTCTGTAAGAGATGCCCTAAGTTTCTTTGCATCTTTAGAGAAGTGGTATTCTCTTGCAGGTCTTGACTGTATCAAATATGATAGACTTGGTTACAATGACCTATTTATTGCTGTATGGAGTGGGTTTGAGGTGACCTTGGAGGCAAAGACAGCCTATTATTCTTTCTCATTGACAAAGGGATCCACAGGACTGCTGATCTCCAGGGTCATCCTCACAGATGACCCTGTGAATCACATTTCACAGGACCAGCCACTGAAATGATAGCAGCTATGGTACTGGATGAAATACTTAATTTGAAGGGCCTTGGAACTCCTCAAAGTAGTTTATTTGGGCAGTTCAGACTGTGGTGAAATTGAGAATCAGGAATGCAGAACTGCTGTTTCCTTCCTTTTTACTCAATTAAAAACACAACGTGGCTGGATTCTTGCTTATTTAAAGAAATGGTAAACTGTGTTGCATGAACTGTACGTATGTAATTAATTTACATCTTCTTGTGTGCTTTGAAAATCAGTCCTTTCAAACATATAAATAATCTAAATAGTGTGCATAGTTATTTTCTTCCCAACTTTTCTGGATCCACAGCAAAGTCTTCAAATTACAATGAGCTGTCACTTCTCATTTCTTACAGAGGTCTGTAGTTCCTAGAGAAGACCCAACTTACTTGTTAGATACAGCAAAAGAAAATCTTCTGAATTTATCAGGAGGAATTGATTACTTGCATGAAGAGGTAGGTGCTGGCTTCTTTATTCTTAGCCTATCTGGAGAAATCATTTGAGTTTTCATAGCATAATAGCAGAATGGCTAGAGATTTGTTCAGAGATTACTTAAAATCTACAGAGTTCAGTGAAAGAATTCAGTCCATGCTGTAGTCTTCCTGAAAAGGGGGGTTAATTGCTTTGTGGAAATCTGCGAATGAAAGTGGTTTATGATATTGTACAGGAGATTTACATGGTTTCTGTTAAAGTTAACTTTTTTAGTACTGTGTTCCTTTACTGTCCTAAAACTGGAGAGAGTGAGTTACTTTCTTCTCATTGCTTTTCCTATGTGGAGCTAATTAAAAGTCACGTCATAGCTGAATGTTCACCAAAAAGTCCTTGATACCTGTAGTATTGTGTTTAAAATGTTCTCAGGAGAAAAAATTCTGTTAAAGTCCTACAGGAAAAATAGACAACATCTGTATTCTTTATCCAGTCTTAACAGGAGAATAATTGTAGGTAGGAAAAATTGACCACAGTACTTCAGTCATTAGATTTCATTTGCTGACCAAATGTTCTTATAATTTTCTGGCCATGTATAGAGAATCTAACCAGGTGCTTCCACTGAGTGTTGTTATTGTATTGCATTAATACTGATGTATCCAGAACAGTGATTTTCTTAACAAACATTAGTTGTGCCTCAAAAAAATATATAATATTTACTTCATTAAAGAAATAGCTTTGCTAATTATGAGCTTACTGATTATGGAAATAATTGATAAGTCTGATCTGAGAGTCTGGAACTTTAAACACCATTAAGGCATCTGCAAGGATGGAAGCATCATAGATTTGTAAAGCAGTTAGATTTACTTTACCAAAAAGCATTGTTTCTTTAAACTAAAAAATTCTCAATATTAAGAAAATAAGCATAAAAACCATAGACAAGGGTCAGGAATTAATCAGTGTTTTAGGAGAACCGTCAAATATCATCTCTGATTTTATTCTAGACAACTAGATTTTTGAAAAAAGCTCAGCAACTTGATACAATGACTCAGAAAACCAGGAATAAAAGTCAAGAACTGACTGGCTTTATTGACACAGTACATTCAACCATCAAAGGTATCCTGCTTTTAAGATATTTCTTTACAAAATTTTGTAAGGGTATGTCCTTTGCTGCTCTTAAAGTCCTATTTACATGGAAAATATCACAGGGAAATGCATACAGTTTGCACAGGGGATTCAAATATGTTGGGTTTTTTTTGGTTTTTTTTTAATGGTATGACTAAATGGTTTACTCTCCTACTCAGTACTTGCTGAAGTTGCTTTGTCACTAAATGAAACACTGGGCCTGGATCTGCCACTGTCAGATGCTACATCTCAGAGCCTGCAGGATGATATTTCTGCCCTTTTGGATGCATTGCGCAAGAAGGATTTTGTTCAACAGCACCATAATGCTACCACAGTCCTAAAGTAAGCCTGTTCCGCCAAAAACTTTATTTCACATATGTCTCTGCCATGCAGCGCTGCTTTTTTGAAGAGGTATCTGGAAAAACATTTTGTCATAATAAGTGGCAGTGTGATAGTGAGCCCAGATGTGGGCTATGTGAACTTTGTTTTGGAGTTACATGATTTGGTGATACTTGGTCATCCCAAGTGATACTTTATCAATAATGAAGTCTTTTAGAAGTCTGTAAAATCAATAGTAAAGCCTGTTAACTTGGATGTGATACAAAATTCCCTTGCAGTAAGTGAAAAGACTCACTGATTTCAGATTCTTTCAGATCTGACCCTAATACACATCTCTGTGTTGGTTTTGGCTGAAAACTGTCTCAGTCAATTGCAAGCCCAGGACTTGTCAGGCCTGCTGAAGGACATGACAGTTGATTGCCACTGGAACATGTAACACAATGATCTGCAAATAAAACCAAGCCATTTTTTTTAAAGCACTCTCAGCTATTGCTTAGCATTATATTCTGTTGTCTTGATTTGTCCCCAGTTGAAGGCTATTTTGAAATAGCTTTTATATTCATTATAAGTGCTTATTGCCAGACTTGGCAAGATAAAACAATTACTGTTCCAAAAGTCAGCAATTTTCTTGTTCTACTTTCAGAAATACTAACCAATGCCGTATCACACCAAAACCTGTAGGAACGCCAACACTGGCTTCAAGGACAAGGATTTCTACCAAAGTAGAATATTTCTGAAAATTTGAACTTTTTTTATAAAGTGTTTTGGATTAAGTAGGATAGAGTGTTCATGTTGATACTATGTCTCATTTTGTTCAGCAGACTCTTGTGCTGAATATAGAACTGTATAGAAACTATATAGACATGAAAATGGACCAGAAATGTACCATTTATTCTCATTAGGAACTTCAAATATGTCTCCAAATGTGTTGTTCTATAGTAACAGAATGTTCTGACTTTCAACATCAACAACTTTTGAGCTGTTATAGAAGGTGTTTGCAAATTAACTTTTTTAATTATAGTCTCTGTGGAAATTTCTGAAGGCTCTCTGATAAGGGCCCTTTGACAGATCGAAGAAGAGAGCTAATAAATTCTATAAGGTTGTTTGCTCTGCAGAATTTCTTAAGCAATGCAGCTGTAAATTCAAAAATTATTTAAATAAGCAGCTTGCTAGTCTGTATTTTAGGGAGTAGATGTTGCCACATGACTCACAGTGGACTGAGTTTGTGATAATGTACTTTAGGCAACATTTGTTACAACATTTGTTACTTTCATTTGCCATGAAAGACAAAGGCCCCAGATGATTTGGAATATGATGTTTTGCCTCTATGGTGAAGCCATAATTGACTTGTAAAATATTTTAGATCTTGTAAATTTTTTAAGGCTGTGGCTTCTGATTGAAGGAACTCTGAATTTTTAGTTTTAGTATATACCTGCAAATGCACATCTGCTGTTCAGTAAGAAAGGTGGAATGCATTTTGTTGTATATGACTGTGAAATCAACTAGGTTTCTTCCACAATTGCTAAAGATCTATGTTATATGCACTCAGATTAACAAGGACAAAATATTTATGTGAAAATACCATTTCAGGAGTTGCAATGTTCAGTATATGTGCTGAAATGAAGAGAAACAAAGGAATAGACTTTCAGGATCATTTTAATTCCTGCTCCTTCAGTTCTGGAAAGTGTTCAGATGAAGATGCAAATTTTCCAAAATAGAACAGTTGAAGCAATTAACAATGGACATATTTGGGAGAATTTAATATTTGCCCAATAATCTCTGTTGCTGATTAAAAATATAAGTGCAGAGATTGTTCATATCAGTGTTCATTTTAATGAGGCTATTTATTTTTATTTGATATTTAAACTTTTCTGGACTCATATAAGAGTTCTGGTTACTTGTTTCTTTCCAGTGCTAATCCTTGTAAATGATGTTTTGATCCTACATTCAAAATATGAATCAATACAATTAGGATATAGAGTACTCCCAGAGGAACGTTTCACAGAGATTTTGATGTGGGTGGGTTTGTCCCAAATCAAATCAAAACAAATGTGATTCATACTCACCCATTTCTGCTCTAGTCATTACATGTGAAGTTTATGAACTGTATTACTGTCCTGTCTCCAGGCAGTCATCATTTTGTGTGGTAAGATGAATAACTAAGCCACCATGTGTATGTGTGCTATTCTAGAAAAGAAGGCAGACTTTAGTAGGAAGATGCATAGAAATTAATTTCACATGACACCATTTTCTCCTTAAGAAATTCCTGCCTAAGTTCTTCCTTTGCTGTTTATCTAAGTTCTAATTCCTCTACTTTTTCAGAGCTGCAGAAAAGTTGTTGACCCAGGTTCAGACAGAGTATCTCAAACCCCAGCAGGAACTTGCTGAACTAAAAACAAATGCAAGCCAATTCTTATCAAAGCAGAACAGCAGACTGCAGGATGCCCAGGACCTGGTGAACGAGGCACTCGCGAACATCAATGAGACCCATCGCTTGTTTCCTCTCATCTCCAGCAACCTGGCAGAGTTAAATGTAAGACTGGATAGTCAGAGTTGCTGAATAAGAAATATTGAGTATGTGATTGTGTTTAAAAGCTGATTTTTATATTTTTAAACATTTTTAAATGTTTTAATATGTATGATACCTTAAAAATTTAAAGGAAACCAGACGCCTGTTTGAAAACGACAGTATTATATGTTATGTGAACTCATCAGTATAGCTGGCTTTTCAGCCTACTATAAAACACTTGATTTATGCTATAGGACAAAAAGCTAAAAATAAAAGAAGGTGAAGAAATCTCAACCATGCTCATTAAAGAAGGGAAGGTCCTACTAAATGATGCTGCTGCTCTTGCCCAAGATGTAGAGAACTCTACATTTGTAAGTCAAATTTAAACATCATCTTACAGACTCTGAAGTTTATTTTGCTAGTGAAAGAAAAACCAAAAAAAAGGGAAACACTTTTTTTGCAGAATGTTGAAGTCCACCAGGATGGGTTGGTCCTGTGGAGCACCAAACTGCGACATCATGTGGATGAGCTGGTGATGCAGATGTCTGTGAGAGGAGTCCTTGACTTGGTGTACAGAGCTGAGGAGCATGCCACCCAGTTCCAAAGACTTGCAGATGCACTAGAGAGGTGATCAACTCAAGAATTACAAAATTGAGATTTACATTAGTGTCAGAGTTAACATAAATAGGTAAAGGCCTAACTCACCAAACTAATTCCCTGCCCATCTTTTGAAAACTGAAAATTTTGCTTGGAATTCTTGCAAGCAATTCTTGACCTCACCACAGCCAGATAAATTCAGTAAAGCAAAATTTATTATAGATTAGATTTCAGATGCTTATAATTTCCTCCTAGATCCTGTATCTGTGCTTAGTTTTTGAGTTTCAAATAGGGGCTTGTTTCTGCTCTGTTTAGGTAATATGATTTGTTTGTTCTAAGGGTCTTTATAAATTGAAAAAACTAACATAAACAAAAGGGAGCAAAATAGGAGAAAAAAGAGATGGAATGGAACAAAATAGAACAGCAAGTAACAAAATAGAAAAAAAAACCCATAATTGAAAATATTTTTTCTTGTTCTTTCAGTTCAAAATAATGAATTGAAAGCCCCTTATGCAACGTTGGGCAAGGTGTGCTCGTTATTTTCAGAGTGCATCATGTATTCTGGAAAGATGTGCATGTTGTAATTGAAGACATAGAAATCAGTGCTTGATTGAAACCAGAATTGCTTGTTAATTGTCTATTCAGTGACCTTTCTAGAGTGAGAAATTTGACTCTGAACACAACTGCTGCTATCTACACTCACTCCAGTGTTCAAAGTGTGATTGAAAGAACAGAGAGTTTGGCAGATGATGCATCTAGAGCTGTGAATGGCCCCTTGGATTTAGTAAGTATCAAAATTAGTATTTTAATTTATGTCTGCCCCTTTCTCATTTAGGAGTATTTGTTCTAGCTGTTTCTGCACTTGCTGAAAACTTGAGTCATCTTGATGGAGGCATGTCCTTGATGGCAGCCTGTCCTACCAGCTAGTATGTACTGTATCCTGAACCCCTACTCCAAGGCAGTAATGACACCACATTTCAAGTTCTGTTTAACTTGCTTTTCTCATTGCCACAGCATCATTTGCCCTTTGTTTTGTTTGCTTTTTAATGTCTAATGCATGTTTAGCTGGACTGGACTTGATTCTATGAGGGTTTATGTCAGGCATCTGACGTGTATTCCTGTAGAACTTAATTTCCCAAACCTCTAGTGCTCCCTTCCACCTTTGGAATTATTCAATGATCTCCTTATTTGACATATCCCTTTTCCATTTCTATCTGGATATTCCCAGCCACAGCTACTTTGCTTAGTAGAGGACATTTTATAACAAATCTATGTTTGTCTCACCTACCATCCCTCTGCCTGCAAAGATTACCAGATTGTTACTGAAATAATAGATTAGAAAGACCAAACCAGTTCGCAGTCTGATCTTAACAGTTTCCTCTAATTTTATTTCCCCTTCACATCTCTTTGTCATGCACATTATATCTGCACAAGCAAATGTGTGGGAATGCATTTACATGACAGTGATCGAAATAGTTGACATTGTTTTGTGAGCTTGTATGTTTTTATATAGCACTCTGTCTTATTTAAGCTGTCTACGGCATGAATCCTTCAAGGTTTTCCAGATTTTTTCAGTTGGAGAAAGGTAAAAAAAGAATGATCCAAGTCTCTGATTTTGAAATATCTCACTCTAAATTGCTCAGTGCTGGAAATTTTGAATTAGGTCTGGAATTAGAATTACAAAAAGACAACACTAAATCACTAGCAGTATTGAAACTAAAATTTTGTAGGCTTTGTTTCACAGTTGTCTTTTTTTAAATTACTCAACACAAAGACATTCAATGTCACATTCTTGAATAAAGGATAACAACTTTTATTATTTTAATGGATGCTTAATAAGGTAATTGATATAATATTTCATAAATAACAAGAATGTTCAATAGCTTTATGTAGGTGTCTGCAAATACCTAAATGTTTTCAATTTAATTTCTGTTTTTCATATATGGTAACTTAATGTCTGTGGTTTTTAGCCAGAGAAGTCTTTCAGTCTTCTGGGAAAAGAAACTCTACTGCTTACCTCCAAATTTCAGAATGAAGCTAAAAGTCTGAAAAAAAAGAGTGATGGTAAATTCTATAGAATTCATATTTCTGCCTCTATTTCTTTTCCCCATTTTCTGTTTTGTGCTTTTTTGTGTAGTTTATTTCTTTTTTAATGAGCATAAGCTATGGTAAATATATGTATATGACTATGTACATATTATCATGTAATTAAGATTAATGTTTTATGGGTATTTTCATTTTTTGGGTAAGAATAAAATTTTTCTCTGTAAACATTTAAAAATTTGGCCTTTACCTTTACCCCATTTACCTATAAGCAGTGCTTGAAAACTTTATTAATTAAAGCATTAGAGATTGTGTACTAGACTAAGAGAAAACATCATTCTTGAAAATTCCATTAATTTGTTTTTATTTAATAAATCATGGATGACACAGGTATGTAAGATGACATGTTTAAATCCTAATAATTTTTTCTTTGTTCCTGATGGACAGTTGAAATACAAAAAAAAAAAAAGCTGAAGTTCTTTCTCTCCATAAACTCAAAAAATACTTTCGGTTTTTTATTGCTCCAAAGATACTAGCAAGGCATTGAAGTCTACACCATGAAAATTCAAGAGCATTTTGAACAAAGGCTTTGTGTAGGAGCAGAAGCAAACCCTAAATTAAATTTTTGACAAAATTGGACAGAAAGAGAATGTTTCACAGAGATAAACTGTAACTGTAAAATAGTGTTGTCTTGCAATACCAGTGGTTTACAAATATGTATAAATTTTCTGTAATTCAGACGGACAGAATGACCTTTTTTTGTTCATTGTATTCTACATATTTTAATTTCTAATGAGAGGATTCTGCAAACAGATCACAAGTATATAGAAAAAAAACACTTATTTGGCTACTGTTAGATAACATAAAGCATAAAGAACACTGTAAAAATTATTAGAATTCACAATTATGGAATAATTTTAATTTTATAGCCTTTTCCTTGCTGTTTGTAGCCATTCAGTATCCTAGAATTGGCCAAAAAGGGTAGTTTTGAACAGAATAGTGCCCTTAGGAGCTTATCTATTTATACTTCATACATTTTGCATTCCTGTTTGTAAAATGCTCTTTCTGTTGATAAATGAATACTTTGGTTTTATGTGGATTGTATGGTCTCTGTTTATGCATATGTTATTTCTTTCAACAGGACTTCTATTTGGATTGAATGGGTTGAACAAAAAGGTAGAAAAGATTCAGGAAAGTACTAATAAAATTGGCAACCAACTTAATGATTCTCTGTTGACACTCAGAGCATTGCCTAACAGTAAGTGAAATTTATATTGGCATTCTCCTTATTACAGAACTCTCTAGTACAATTGTAATAAAACCCTGTTCATTATCTGATTGCAGAGGCCTAGCTATAAACTATATTGGAGACTTCATTTAACCTCCTAAATATTTTGCATTCTTTTCAGTAAACCCGTTAAACATAATTGGGTTATTATACAAGGTCTGTAGTCTGATTCACATTTCACATTGTTGTAAATCAGGAGGGGCTCTGATAGAAATATAGTTGCACTGATATGTAAGAGGAGTGAAGTTATAGAATATTTAATCCCACATGCAGAGAAATTTACATATGGAACTCTGAGATTTCACTTTCTTTTCTGGTTTGTTTCAAATTTGTTTATACTAATCTGTGAATTTTACAGCCTGCATGTAAATGTTTTCTTGCTGTAAATCCAGACTTCATTTAATTAAAATCTATTTTTCTGTGCTTTTCTAAAATGACAGAATTCCTTTTCTTCAGTCATTATTTTGAATAAAGGCAAAAAATAAAGTTCACAGAAACTAATAGAGAAAACTACTTTGAAGTTGTTAATGAGAGGATTCAAAATACTTTGCCAAACTTAATAATGTGTTTTAAGTTAGAAAAACACTGATAAAGACCTCTTGCTAGGGTTGTTTGATTCTACTATGAATCTGGATTAGAATACTAAATTCAAAGCCTTAAAATACCCATTTTGCAGTTCAGAAACCTAATTCAGGCTAAAGGGTAATAGTAGTGATGATACACTGGATATGAACTGCAGGATGCTATCGAACATAAAGCCACACATTGAAAATTAAATCATTAAAATCACAGGAGTGTTTTCCTTAATTCACAGCTTCATATTGATTTCAGATTTGTTGTTATATTTCTTGAAGTTGTCTCTTTTTTTTTTCCCTCTGGTCAGAGATTGATGGTGGCATTCCTCTCTGCATAGAAAGTGGTGAAGGAGGACCCTTGGAGCTCTAACTCAGGCCTTTTTTGCCAGCTGCAGCCTCTTCCCAGTCTTGTGGGCAGAGTGTGTAAGGGGTAGGCTGAGAGTGGGGGTGGTACACTCAGTATACAGGTGATTGCAGCCAAAACCAGAGGGTGTAATAGACCTTCTGCCTCACCAGCTTTGCATAGGATTCAGATCTTTAGTCTCGGACTAAAGTTTCTCTGGGTGCCAACACTCATTTAGGGAACTTAAACACTACAAGCCTGATGCATTCATACAAACTTCCTGATGAGATAGGCAGAACCAAGTTCCCCAAAGAAACAAGAATACAATTCTTACTATGACAGGAATGTAACTGATGGCATTCCTAGTATTTTGGCAATGTTTGTAGCTGCAGTTACAAAGCCAGGCATTTGTTGGTCACAAAAGTATGAAAATTTTGAATGTTTTTTAACCTTGGAACTGTGTTTCAGATACCAGAAAATACATCCTGGAAGTGAAAGAGCTGGCTGTGTCTGCAAACACCAGTGCTGTGGTGGATTTAAGTCACTTTGGGGAGTTCAGTCAAAAGCTAATGAATACATCTTCTACATTGTCCCAAGTTAATGACACTTTGAGGAAAACAAGTGAACTCATAACTGATTCAACAAAAGCTGGTAAGTTTGCTCTGTGGCAATGTAACTGCTTGCAGAAGCAGTATTAATATTCAGTTTTAACAGGCATTAAATAAGATTCTGATGGACTGAGAGTTTATTCCTAATTCAGTAAAAATACGCTAACTTTTTTTAAAAGTCCTCTAGAGGATTCACATGGAATGTATATCCCTTACTGATGTTAAAAGTTGCTGAAACCAAAATGATCACAAGCTGGCTACCTTGGCTAAGTATTTTAGCAATTTCACCCTGCCTCAACATTTCTTCTATGTTTCCACAGCATTAAAAGCTGAAAAACAAGTTAAAGAAGTTGAAGCACAAGCAAGTCTTTTACTGGATAGACTCAAACCTTTGAAAATGCTGGAGGAGAACCTGAACAGAAACCTGTCTGAAATTAAAGAACTTATCAGCCAGGCCCGCAAGCAGGCAGCATCTGTAAGTTCTATCATCCCAGACTGAAATGAATTTTCACTTTTAGCAGGGAGGTTATTTGAGATAAGGAGCCTAAAATTTACTTTCAAGGTACCTGGTTGTTGTTGCGGAGTCTCAGTGAAGTCCAAAGAGCACTGACTGATGCCAAAATCATACTGGCAACATTTTAAGGTTTTAGCATCAAGGCTCTTATTGCATTTGTGAGTTTGTCAGAACAGCCAGCTAGTAATTTATCTGCTATTTCCTCCTGTTTCCTATAAAATTAATGAAACATAGTATGGCAGAGAGCAGTCATGAGTGATTTTGATAAGAAGGAGATGAGTTGGAGGATGGTACAGCTTTTCTCTTTAGTACAAGATGTTAATTTTTGAGGTTATTTAGAGATTGGTGTGGGGTGCCCCATATAACATCAAGTACCATTGCAAACTTTTTGTCATGAATGTTGATTCTATGAATAAATTTGCCATCTGTGGCCTGTCATGGCCATATGTTTTGCAAGAAGCAGCTGAGTATCCAGAGTACTTTAAGACAGTATACTTGTTTTCAAACCTCTGCTTTGACCTTAAAGACAGCAAAAGTGAATCAACTGTACTATTGATCTCATTAGACTGTGAGAAAAATATGAAAATGACTTTGCAATGAGTAATTTTTGGTATGCCTTTGACATACTTGTGGATATGCTATTGTGAGGTTTAGGGAGGTTTTTTTTTAAAAAGGAAGGCACTCAGTTCTTTCTGCAAATCTTCTTAATTATATGGTTATTGCTTCTCTGTCACAGTCTACTGAAGCTTAATGAATCCTCTGAAAAAATAAGATAATGATATTTTCTGAGGTGTCATAAGCCACAAAAGTTCCTGGCAAGGTGAAATGAAGTGTTAGGAAAGTCCCTTTTTCCAGTTTGGGGGAATTTGTTCTGTTTGGGGTGGGGAGTGGGGGTTAAGGGTTTTGGTTTAGTTTTTTGCGGGGGGGCGGGGGGGTGGGGTTTGGTTTTTTTGTTAGTTTATATTTTTGTTTGGTCTCTTTTGTTTGTTGTTTTGTTTGTAATTTTTTGCTACACAAAAGAAACTTTATATATCTGTGTCCAGATGCATGCATACACACGCGCGTGCATGCATTTAGCAGTAACAGGTATATTCCATGAAGTTAAAGGAATTAAGGCTTTTTTCTTGCTGAGATGGATTTTCTGTCATTATACTACCAAGCTGCTGGAAGTTTGGTTGCATTTAGCTTGGATCAATTTTTCATCAGTTTACTAAACAGTGGTCTTAGGGATATGACAACAGGAATATTATTTATTTAATCTTTAAAAAGTTGAACTTGCCATATATTTACAAATATATTTTTAAGTATTGTGTGATCTGTTACAAATTTGAAATAACCAGAATTGTTACAGTCTCCTTCTTAATTTGTTTAAAAGAAAAAAAATCTCTCCAGATAGATTAGAAATGGTTTCCTTTATTTTAAAACATTTTGAGTTTCCATATCTTTATTTTCTGATATTTTGTCATGGCTTTTTGCAGCTGCATGATCTTCTGACCCAAGACTTATTGTTATTTTCTGAGGCATTTGAACAGTTTGTTTAGTGATTCAAACCTCCCAATTAAGTGAGTGTATTAAGACAGATTTCATACTTTTCTATTGTGAATCTCTTTATCAAGTGATACCTAGATGATTGCAAAAATCTAACCAAGGTAGCAATACTTAGATTGCATGGAAGGATCTCAGCAAAACGTTTGCATTTGCTGGTCAGAAGCTAAGTACATACTCCACCAGTGATTGCTGTGTACACTGAGACTTGCTTAGATGCTGTCTTTTTCTTTCCCCCCCAGATTAAAGTTGCAGTATCAGCAGACAGAGATTGCATTCGTGCCTATCAACCCCAAATTTCATCTACAAATTACAACACCTTAACACTCAATGTGAAAACTGCTGAACCGGATAACCTTCTTTTCTACTTGGGTAGCAATGGAAAGGTAAGTTTCTGGGGTACATTTACTGAAGGTGATGTTAGTCAAAAGTCTTAAATTACTTTTGAAAGTCTTAAATATGCTTTTGCTTACTTGATTTCAAACTAAGTAACCAAGTGAGGCCCCTTGCAGATGGATGTGTTCACTAGGGGTAGAAATATTTTTGTGCCTTAGATGATTCCAGAGATTTTCAAAGTTAAACAATAAAAGCACCAGATTCCTCAGCCTCTTGGCCCTGTGCTGAAACTCCCCCTTCCTTTTCCTGTGTTGTGCATTAACCACATGATGCCTGCTGTGATACTTTCATATAGCATGCTGGAGTGTGTCAAATGATTGCACAGAATCACAGAGTGACTAGGTTGGAAGAGACCTTCAAGATCATCAAGTCCAAATCATGCCCTAAACACCTTAACTAAACCATGGCACCAAGTGCCATATCCAGTCTTTTTTTTTTATCAAATCCAGGGATGGTGACTCCACCACCTCCCCAGGCAGGCCATTCCAATATTTTATCACTCTTTGTGAAAAACCTCTTCCTGATATCCACCCTATATATCCCCTATCACAGCTTGAGACTGTGTCCTCTCATTCTGACATTTGTTGCCTGGAGAAAGAGACCAGCCCCCCCTGACTACAGCCACCTTTCAGGAAGTTGTAGAGAGTGATGAGGTCACCCCTGAGTCTCCTTTTCTCCAGGCTAAACAACCCCAGCTCCCTCAGTTGTTCCTCACAGGGCTTGTGTTCCAAGCCCCTCACCAGCCTTGTCACTCTTCTCTGGATACGCTCAAGTGTCTCAACGTCCTGCCTTTGCTTGGTAATACAGCTAAACTTCTTAAGGCTGGCTCTCATGAGCACGGAGCATCCACCCACTTGAAAGGGAGTGTGATGGCTCACTGTCACATTGCTCTCCTCTTCATTCTCTCTGCAATCCCAAGAAATGCACAGCTGTTAGTTCCTTGTGGCAAACTATCATGGGACAGTACTTTTTCACAGACTGCTACTTGCAGCAGAACATATTCAGCTACTTGCATATAACCTGAACACATTCAGGTTACACATTCAGCTACGTGCATATAACCTCAGGGAGTTTTGTCTCATTAGAAGTGAGTGAAAAACCTGATTTTACTAAATGTCAACTCCTGTTATATGGGATGTAGGCACATGAATCTGGAAAGACTTTCTCTGTGTTACTGGTGAAAATACATATTTGATACCATCAATTAGAGTAGGCTCTGCTGTTTTTCAGCCAGACTTCCTGGCAGTGGAGATGCGACGTGGTAAGGTAGCTCTTCTTTGGGATTTGGGCTCTGGATCAACAAGAGTGGAATACCCTGATTTACAAATCGACAACAACAAATGGCACAGAATACATGCCACCAGGTAATTAAAATGAAAATGTCATAAGTGTTGTACACAAAGCATCCACTGTTTAAACGATGTCCACTCATTTTCAGTGATGAGATTTTTCTTGTCTTTAGAAAGAGAAGCCAAAAGTATGTATGTGTTGATTAGGCCTGGTGATTTCTATGACTATTTATTAGTATTTGTATTTGGCAGGTTTGGAAAAACAGGTACACTCAGCATAGAGGAAATGAACTCCAATCAGAAGCCTTCACCTAAATCTGGAACCTCTCTGGGGACAGCCAGCATATTGGATGTCAACAAGTCAACCCTAATGTTTATTGGAGGACTTGGAGGGCAGATCAAGGTTAAATTCTGAGATCAGCATTCTGTTAATTGTTTTGAACATGTCTGAGAAATAATTTTGCCTTAGAAATAATGGCTTGATTTAGTTACTTCATCAAGAAATGCCAAGTACTCTGAGCATGAAGCAGAGATGCTGTAGGGGTCTTCTTGTATCCTGAAGTTAATTTTCCCTAGAAATTTTTGCATAAAGTTTTACCCAGGCAGTCTGTGTGTACATGTACCATGTGTAAACATTATCAAATGGTTTTGTTTGCTTGTTCCATGGCAATGGTTATTCATGCTGTGAGGAGTATGTAAGTAGGTCAAGGGCATAGTTATTTTACTTTTTTGATGTACTAATCTATTGTTATTTCAATTTATTATAATTGTTAATAGATAAACTAAAACATGTTGTTCTCTTATTATGATTTATATCTAACGAAGTTGAAGTTCAAGGAAAACAACCAAGCAAAAATTTTGCTGCATACTTTTCAGAGTACTTAACATTAATTGTATTCATGAAATATTTCATTTCTTATAGAAATCACCTGCTGTTAAGGTGACCCATTTTAAAGGGTGCCTAGGAGAAGCATCCCTGAATGGCAAATCTATTGGTCTTTGGAACTACATAGAAAGAGAGGGCAAGTGCAATGGCTGTTTTGGAAGGTATTGTTGCTCTCTATTTTGTGGATGGGAAGTAGGGACTACCAGTGAACCAAAATACTGTGGAATCTTTGCTTTTCAGTAGTTTTTTGTAAGACAGATTTATTCTTTCCTAGGGTAAGAAACAGTGTAAAGCAGTCTTATAAAAAAAATTGATAGCAAAACTGTAGCCACAGAGCTTGGTGCCTTTTGCAGAATACTATTTTTATGTTTAAGGAATAAAAAAGAAATATGCTTGTCCATATTCCCTTTGCAGAATATTTCTTGCAGAAACAGCAGAGGGTGCTGCTTGATTGTATGAGATATTTTTTACAAGTCTTGTA
Organism: Taeniopygia guttata; assembly: GCF_048771995.1. Lineage (NCBI taxonomy): Eukaryota > Metazoa > Chordata > Aves > Passeriformes > Estrildidae > Taeniopygia > Taeniopygia guttata. Next base: position 102,002,472 of record NC_133026.1, read on the forward strand.
CTGCAGGGAAAGGGGCTAATAGATCATGTATTGTAAGTGCAATTATGAAAAGCATTTTGAGAAGTGGATGACATGTTTTAATTTAGAGGTTGTATGCTGTAACAATTATTTTTTCCCTTAGGAAATCACTGGATTTGGCTTTCATTTTTGTATATAAGGGAAGAACACTTATCTTGTATGAATCCTTCCCCATGGCTAAATCGTGTGTTGTGAGGTTGCGTAGTGAAAGTGGCCATTGGCCGGAATCCTTCAGTTATTCATTCCATCAAGATCCAAGTGTTTCCCCACACTTTATAAACTACTGCCTGGAGGCTGCACTGACTGAGCAGTGCCTGAAGGGAGCCAGCTAGAAAAATGGAGAGAGACTGTTTACAGGGGCATGGATTGACAGGACAAGGGCTAGTGGATTACAACTGAAAGGTTTAGATTATACGTTAGGAGGAAAGTCTTTACTGTGAGGGTGGTGAGATGCTGGATGAGGTTGCCCAGAGAAGTTGTGGATGTCCCATTCCTGGAAGTGTTCAAGGCCAGGTTGGATGGGGCTCTGAGCAACCTGGTCTAGTGGAAGGTGTCCCTCATGTGGCAGGAGGTGGATAGGGATGGGCTTTAAGGTCCCTCCCAACTCAAACTATTCTACAACCTGACTTTTCTTATATTTTATATAAAAATTACTGGGAAAAAACAAATGTTCAATTAACATTTTTATACTGGTTTTCTACTTCTGTAGCCCACAGGACGAGGACACCTCATTCCATTTTGATGGCAGTGGATACTCCGTTGTGGAGAAGGCACTCCGCTCAACAGTGACTCAGATATTAATATCTTTCAGTACCTTTTCACCAAATGGGCTTCTTCTCTATCTTGCTTCAAATGGCACTGTAAGAACATGTCTGGTTCCTTAACTGTCATTCAGCTTACATATATTAAAGCATATTGCTACTTTTTTTGTAGTTTTGTGCCATCACTTGTGATTGACATCGTAAGCTAAAGGACTAAAAGACAAGAATGCTAGAGGACAACTCATTAGAGCAAATATCTACCTAAACTAAGGGCAGAATTAAACAATGAAAATAATTATTCACAATTTATTTAAAGTTTAGAATAAAAATAAATTATTTTAGATTTAGATTAATGATTACTTAACTAAAGGATAGAAAAGGAAACAGTAAGGATAACAAACTAGTTTTTTTCAGTTGGAGGAACCTTTCCAGAATGTAAAAATGTTTTGGAATTGAGCTTGCAGAAGGACAATATAATAATGAAAAACCATATTGAATTAAATCCATAAGATATGAATTCAGTACACTGAAACAAATCAAATAACACTCCTGAAAAAGCAGTATAACCTAGACCCGTCACCAGACCTTCATTGTCATGTCATGCAGTTTACTGCATATTTAGATGTTGGTTTTCTGTTCCTGAAGGAAAAACTTTGTTTGGGTACAAATTCTTTCAGAGACACTGCATTATTCATTTGCTGTATGTACTCACTGCCTGAATACATTGCACAATAATATCTGATTTAAGCTTTATAGAGTTCAGAGGGGGAACCTTCAATGCAATTCAGAAAGTCTTTTTTACTCTGTGAAGACTGTCTTTGCTACTTGCAGAAAGAACATCGTAGTGTTTGATCATTATGCTGTCAAACCAAATTACTTTCAACTTCATCCAAAAACAGGAAAATGTGACTTTGTTATTTAAACATTCTTCTGCTGAGTAATCAAAGCTCATGATACATTTAAGTAAGGGTAATAACAAAAAAAATACATCCTTGTGAGGTACTTGTAACTTAATTTTCCTAAATAAAGTGAAGATGAGCATCTTGGGCCTATCAAATAGTACAGGGTACAGGCACAAGAGTTACTAAATCTTTTCCACACAGTAGGCCAAACCTGCCAGGCATGCATATTCTTTAGGAAGATTTTATTTCCAGTAATGTAATCTGTTTTTGTTTTGGCATTTTTTTTTCATCCTCTCAGAGAGACTTCTTGTCCCTTGAGCTTGTTGATGGCAAAGTGAGGGTGACTGTTGATCTTGGTTCCGGACCCCTTGCTCTTACAACGGAAAATCGTTACAACAATGGAACCTGGTATAAAATCTCATTCAATCGGAATAAGAAGCAAGGTAGGCTACAGATTGAAACGACTGGGTGTCTGCATATTTACAAATACAAATATCTAAGACAGCTGCAGGGAACATCACTGCAACCAAATTTGATCACTTCCAATGCAGTGTCTTTAGCAGCCACACCTGTGGTCCTTTGCCTTTAGAAGGACTATGGTGCAAATCTTGTATTTGGCTTAACACATCTCACATAAAGCAGATAGTGTAGAAACTGCTGCACAAAACCATACTAACAGTCTTTAAAGACTGAAATATTTTTGTCTGAGTCTGTAGATGAGGGATCACATTTTCTCTTCTGCATTTTAATATTACTTTATACTAACTGTTTTGTGGGGGGCTGTGTTTTGGCAATAACACATTTGTGCTAATAGTTATAACATATTCTCATATGTATCTATTTTCCTGTAGACTTCTCCAGATTCGGTTTTGGCAGAGAGGAATGAATGAGATTAACAGAATAGCTGGAAGTACAACAAATTGCTTACTCTAGAAATAAGAAGATTGTCCATACATGTCCGAGTCAATGAATACATTTTCTTTTGTTACAGATGAGATTTCCAGAAGGGAAGAATGTGTATTCATGTCCTTCTCCAGATCTTTACTCTTTTCTTTGCAGGAATTCTGGCAGTCATGGATGCATATAACCTTAATTATAAAGAAACCAAGCAAGGAGAATCTCCTGGGGTTGCCTCAGACCTGAACCGCTCTGATAAGGACCCAATCTTCATTGGTGGGCTGCCAAGATCGAGGGCTCTGAGGTAAAGTGTCTCACTTTTTGCACCTCTGCTAAGACTTTTGTAAAGTGAGAGGAAAACTTTTACACACCCTTATCTCCTCTGAAATTGGAGAAAAACAGTGAATTCTGAAGTTTAGTTTCCGGCCATGTATACCTCATCTGTCCTTTGACTTCAAACTCTGATATGGTGCTTTCCACTAGTAGGTCTGATGTTGCAGTTCAGATAAGAAATAGTTTTGTTTTCTTCCTCAAAGGGTTATTTCCACCACAGCAGCTGCCACAGCTCCCCCCTCTGCTCTCTGGGGCAAGCATCTAGTTCTGCTGTATGCAATAATGCTCCTTTGGTCTCTACCTCTGCGAGCCTTGTGTTTTCCAGATGGGTTTATGGGCAAAACTGCACTTAAGGATGAAAGTTGTACTTCAAATTCCTGTAATTCAGTAACTTGGAACAGAGGAAAACCAACTGTGAACAGATCAACAGAAAACATTGCAAATACATATTTTATAGCAGGTCTCTAGTTTATGGGTTTTTTTTGTATTACACATCTGTACTGAACTTGCAAAGTCACATTTCTTCCACTGTGAAAGAAACTTTCACAGTGGAAGAAATGTGAAAGGATAAATATAGCAAGAGAAAATATAATTAAACTTTCTGCATGCCTTTGACAATAACGTAAATTTGAGTACATTATTGGTCTCTGCACAGTTATTACAGAGTGCAGACTTGTTAATCTTAGCTGGCATTCCAGCCTTTAAGGGATTATGGCAGGATAGCCTTAGATTTCTCAGCCTTAAACCGGGAACCAAACCAGGCATCCTCCAGACTTGAAAACTGACAGCATTACACACTTGTATGTTTTAATTTGGGCACAACAGTATTTTGACTCTTTTCAAGACCAGATTTAGTATCTGAGAGTAAAACTTAAACTCTTCACTTACCCCAGACCGACTGCATCCTTTAAAACAGATCTCTCTTTCTTTTCCTATTGAAGGGAAATTAATCTTTTCTCATGGGAGATTCCAAGTACTTCTCCTTGGAAAGAAAGCCTTGTTTTGTGTTTCAGGAAAGGTCTTAATAGTAGAATCTATGTGGGATGCATCAAGAATCTGGAAATATCTCGTTCCACCTTTGACTTGCTTAGAAATTCATATGGAGTAAGAAAAGGCTGTGTATTGGAGGTAGGAGACTTTAAAGTTTTGTGATCTGATCTTTATTTTAATAGAATAGTGAATATTTGTGTTTACAGTGAGTTGAAACACCTTTATTTTTAAAAATTCTAAGGTAATCTAATCTATATTTGATTTTTTCTTATCTGACACTATGTGTGGTAAGTTCAGTAATTATTTCTGTTCTTCATAAAATAGCCTATTCACAGTGTAAGCATCATGAACAATGGATATATTGAGTTGGTACCTAAATCCTTGAACCCAGAGTCAGAACTGATGGCAACTTTTGCTACAAAGAACAGCAGTGGCATCATCCTCGTTGGACTCAGCAAGGGACTGGAAAAGCGACAGCGAAGACAAGCACACTTGGCAAGTACTGAAAACAAAGAAGTTTTGAAGATTATTTTTGCCATTTTTATTTTGTAAAATCAAGTCAGGTTGCTATATATATTGTGTATCTGATGGAGAATTGGATCTTCTATAATCTAAAGAGAAAATCTTACTATTTTCCTGTTCTAAGAGAAAGAGTGTGTGGGTGTGAGTGTATAAAAAATACTCCTGCACTTTACCTAGAGTAAGTTTGACCAGAGAAATGTTCAGCTTTTGTGTTTGCTATTAGAAGGCCTTGCACTTTGAGAGGTGCCAATACAATTCCTACTAGTCTTTGAGTTTCATTAAAAAATTTGCAACAAGTTTGGAGGTAAATTTTTCCCATGTATGTTCTATTTAAACACTAAATGAGTGTCTTGAAAATTGAGCTACAGTTAAAAATTAATCTTCTGTTTAAATCTACAGCCCTTCTTTTCCATCATGCTGATTGATGGTCATCTTGCAGTGCATGTTAATGCTGGAGATAGAGCAAGTACTAGGAAAGTAGTTCTTCAGTCTGCTAATGGAACATACAGTGATGGACAAGGGCACTCTGTCATCCTAATTCGAAATAAGAGGTACATGTGACTGCAAAGAGTACTACCTGTTTAATTACTGCATGTTGTTGTCAGTTCACTGCACTCTCTGAGGAATTACCTTTGCTAGCTTATTAGGTGGGATAATCAGGGCTGTGTTTTTCTCTGTCAATGCAGATGTTCTGATTTACATGGTAATTGTATACAGTATACAGCTACTGATAGAGGTGTAGCTAAAGCTCTCAAAATCTCTAGAACAGCTTGGGGCACTTGAGTACAAGTATACTAAATAGCATTAGAAAAAAGATACACAGCTATCAAAATAATTTAGAGAGATATTTGACAAAACTTTACATTTTAAAAATCATCAAAAGAAGGGCTTCCAGTTTTAAGACATTGAAAGGATTATAAAAGTGATGGAACCTTTATTTATTAGAGGGGGATGTTTTTGAAGCTGATAGGAATGCTTTTCATCTGAAAATTACTCTCTTAAGACCTTGTTGAATGTTTTCCCTTCTTTATCTTTTTCAGGATCATAACTGTACAGGTGGATGAAAGTAAACCTGCAGAATTGAGGCTTGGTTCAGCAGCAGAAAATAGCCCCATTAATATTTCCAACTTCTATGCTGGTGGCATTCCAGCAGGAGAGGGCATCTTAGGGCTAAAATTGGCTGGCTCCTTTCATGGCTGTATCAGCAACCTTATTTTTAACAAGGAGTAAGTCAGAAGGGTAACTGCCTTGTTTTGGAAAACCATGTATTTGTTAAATGTAGTTTGTGATCTCTTCCATGACACTTCTGTTCACCTGGGTTTTAACATGATATATGCATGATACTCATGATCTGAGTATTTTAACAGCTGGAAAATGGATATTACCAGCTATATTTCTAAACAGTATTAACAATGTCTTTAATGTTTATGGAGATGCTGCACAAAGCACACAGCTTTCTCTACTATAATTTCATCATCAGTGACAGACAGAATGGTTTTCCAGAAATGTTGTAGATTTATGTTGTTCTTTGGACAGATTATTTGCCTCTTCTCAATCTGTTTGTCATAGATGCCACTTCTTTCCTTTTCTCCTGATATTACTGAAAGACCTTGTAAAACACTCTCCTTCTGTTTTGGAAATAAGCAGAAATGCACCTCTTAAAATGTATTTTTTTTTTTTACATACAGGCTTTTATATTTTACCACTTCCATGAAGTATGAACATGTGGATATGGACAGCTGCTTTCTGTCTGAGAAGCCTAAAACAGCTGTACAGCCATCAAACGTGATTCAACCTGAACTTCAGGCTTTACCAGTTCCCCTGAGACCTCTCACAGACACAAAAAAAGTACGTATTGCAGCAAAGCTCAGTTACCACCTCTTTTGTCCTTTCTTTGTGGAGAATTATCAAATTATAGACTGTGTATATTTGCTTCCTCTGCAGTATGGAATAGTTCAATGGACGTTGATTTGAAATTATAGAAAAACTGATACTAACTGTAGGAAAGGCTGTGCTCCAGGACGGTTTTGATGAATGGCGACGAGAGATCTCTGAAGGCTGCTCTTAGAATATAAGGTTTATTGGGGATGGTGAAAGGTCTTGCTTGGAGCTGCCAGACGCAGCACATGGCAAGGCCTGAGGAGAGAGACAAGGGGTAGAGAGGATGTTCTAGGAGAGGGTGGAAGTTCCAAGAGGGGGAAGATCCAAGAGAGGGGAAGTTCCAAGAGGGCGTCTGGCCCCCCCAGAGACCCCTTATCAGGGGGCTTCAAGGTGAGCTGGACCAAGACTTGGGCCAATGGGGTCACAGACACTTGATGCTTCAGGGTAGGGTTACAGGTGTGGGATGAACCATACATTTTGGGGAGTGAGAGAGAACAGTCCGTTTGACTTTTGGACCTATCTGTAGGTAAGGGTATTGTAGGGGGGATTGTTTTCATCCTGGCCGTACTATTGTGAATCTTTTGCCAGGCAATTATATTTATCCATCCTTTCCAACAATTAACCTTTGCAGCAGCCTGTTGGCCATTTGGAATGGAAAAGTAGTTAGGTTTATCACTCTTTGGGCAGCAACAACAACAACAGCAGCAACCAAAAAAAAAGATTAAAAAAAATGGAATTATAATCTCCCAACAGAAGGACTTGACAGTAACTATTATCTTTAGTGTATTTGTGACAAAGGGACTCAGAGCAGATTTGCATAATCTGTGCAGTTTTGCATTCACATTTTCCTGGTCACACACATGCAGTCTCTGCTCTGTGTCAGAGAGGAGGCATAAACCCCTTGAGAAACACACAGTGTCTGAATGCAGCTTGCATGGCATCTCTTACCTCTCACACAGTCCCTGTTCCCAAGAGAGAAGGCAGCATTACTTCTCTCCTCCTGCAGCTGCACATCTTTATAAGGAAGGGTTTCCAAAGTATCCTGAAACCAATTTTTTGTAGCAACAGAAAGCAAGATTTTTATACATACAACTTAGGACTACAAAAAGAAATAAGTTGTCTTTTTTAGAGCTAAAATGTAGATTTGGCTCATACTCTATTACTCAGCTCTCCATATCCCAAATCATAACAAAAATATGTGTCCTCATAAAATGGGAAAATATTTCTACCAAACCTATAAGATTTTCACACTGAAATGGTACTTTCCAGCATCTGTTATCAAAAGGGCTATCAATTAAGACAAAAAGTGAATTGAATAGGTCTCAAACTACAAATATTTCTCCAGTAGAAAAGGTCAGTGCTGTCTACAAGACATAGCTTAATCATTAGAACCAGTTCTTTTTGAGCCTGAAGATGAGTTGGAATTATTATGAGTTTAGTTAATTGATGTTTTGCTGTGTATTTTGTGGTTATCTTTTGGCTTAGTTTGGTTTTCTGCAAAGCTCTATGTAGGCTCATTGTGACTTAACAGTTGCTGGGCAGCACCTGACACTATCCTACTTAATAAATTCCTTTCATTAGCAGGTAGTTTGTGCAAAAGATGAGCTGCCTGATGATGTTCAAGGTGCCCATCAGTTTGGACTTGCCAAAGGCAGCCACTTGACCCTACTCTTCAATCAGTCTGCAGTCAGGAAGAAGTGAGTATATCCCAAATTACCCATGCACACAGTGTTACATTGTATTGAGCTGCAAGAAGTGCAGTGATGGTTTTCGTGATTGGTCACTGCATTGCCAGCTTTGAACATGGTCCTCACTTCAGGTTTCTGTGGGCTCTGAATGGAAGAAGTACCATTTCCCAGGTTAATGATCATGAGTTTAGTAACTCATGGTCAGAATTGTGCATTTTTTTTCCTCTCAGACTTGAGTCTCACTCTTCCTTCTGTAAGTACTTGGATTACTTTTTTCCACATACAGAGCTCACATCCGGTTCCTATTCCTTTGTCTGATGCAGGTGACATCTCACCCTCTGCTCCCTATTTTCTGCAAGTGCACCTTCCATGTTTCAAGGTGCACTTGAAGGAGAAAAGACTACTGAGAAGAATCATTTTGTTGAAAGCTAATGTGTGCACTCCTATTACGTATTTGAGAGGCTCCCAACAAGGTCCCCGTCACACGGACTGCAAGTCACTTGTATTTGCTTCTTTCAGCTCAGGAAGTCTCTGCAGGCATTGAGAAAAGAGTATTTTTTCCTCTAGCCCTTCTGTTACAGCTTGTGAGCAAAGGACATTGCAGAGGATTGATGCCATGTAGTCTGAACCTGGTGTCTCCATAATAAATGGCTCATTCATCTCCTCTACCTTTTAAGCCTCCCTCTGTTCTCAGTCTGCCCATAATATTCCAGCAAGCCTTGCTAGCAATAATGGATGCCATAAAGTTATCCTAGAGTCCTTTCTTGGGGCAATAAGCAAGCCTGCAGTCACAAACAGCTGAGCCTGTCCCTCTTAAAGTTCATCTCACTCTTTGACAAGCACTTTTTTCTTTTTCTGACAGGCACAGCACTGATTTCCATTATGAAATACGTTATAAGTCATGCTTTCTTAAAATCAACCAAAATTCTACTTTTCTGGCCTTTGTAATAATAAATCTCCTTTCCTAACAATAAATTGGTTCAGGCTGTTCTCTGTGTCCAGAAAAGCTTTTCATCACTGCAGAAGAAATACCTTTAAGTAACACTGAATTTTTATTGTCTAGACTTTCCATCCAGCTGAATCTCAGAACCTTTGCCTCCAGTGGCCTGATTTACTACATGGCTCACCAGAACCAGGTTGATTATGCAGCCCTACAGCTTTATGGGGGACAGCTCCATTTCTCATTTGATTTAGGCAAAGGAAAAGCAGTAGCTCTTCACCCTGCTGTTGTCAGTGATGGAAAATGGCATACGGTAGGTGGTTGTCAATCTTGTGCTCCATTTTCTCTTCCCTGGAGGTACTGGTATGGATTTTGCTTGCCTTTTCTGTGTAATTTCTGTGTTGCAAAAGCACACTGGCCCTAACCCAATTGTGAAGTCATTCAGAAACCTTTTATTTGATAATTCTTTCCTTTTAAAAATGTCATTAATTCTACATCAAATCCATCTTCCAACTACTGTCAAGTATCTCAAACTATTTAGGAATAAAATAGTTTACCAACTGTGTAGTGATGATCATCTTCAACAGAGAAGGTGTAAAAAATCTGACCTTTTCTACAGAGATATTTCAATGCATTATGTCACCAAAGATCTGCACTTCAGTGTGTGACAGTGTGACAGAGATTTGTGGGTGCAGCATTTCTCTTTTCTCCCACTTGCTGCTTATTGCCTGAGCATGTCACAGCAGCTAGTGACAACAGAGAAGCACTGTCTCTCCTTTCCTTGGTCGAGGCAACATGGTAAAGGGGGACATTTGAAATGAATGGAGGACTTGAGTTAAGTCGAGTTGAGGAGAAATTATGTCTTGGAGGTGTCACACAGCACTCGGGGCCGTTTGCACAAAGGTTGCATCAGTCTCTATTGGCCCAATTCCTCCGAGCAACCCACCTGCTACTGGCTCTGGCTTTCTGTGTGAGAAGTGATTGTGATGTTTGCAGGAGTTTGAGAAGTAACTATGAGGATATCACTTTTCCTAAAGGCAGGTGAGGATGACAATATTCATCCTGCTAAGCTTCCCCTCCCTTGTCTGTATGTGAAGACTTCACGCTAAGAAGTGACTTCTGTGGGACAAAGTGATTAATGACACAAAGCTGCCAGCTTTCCTAGGTGCCTTCAGAATCAACAGAGTTCTTTTTGCTTTTTATAAATAATCAGCAGAAGAAAAAACAGGAAAAATAACATGAAGAAATGTGAACTTCTGTCAGAGATGTCACAGTTAAGCTCTGCTGCCTTCCCTGAAAGGAAGAATGCTCTAGGACTTACAGCTGCATGTTTAAAAATTACACATACTCACATAAAACTCCTACTGACACTATCCATATTTGAAGAGCTGAACAGATTGCATCCAAGAGCTTACCTATCTTTACTATCCAGGACACAAAACAGGAGCTTCAGGCTTCTTCAGAGATTAAGTCTGTCACACCACTTCTCAGTTGGGGGTGATTATTGCAGTCTGTCTGCAATCAAAGCAAACTAATACGCATTGCTACTGAAAGAAGCACCACTTCTTTTCATTCTCTGCCCTCTGCTCACACCACCCTGCTTTACCCATTTATCCCCTTACCCCAGTCCAAATGTTCATGAAACTTCATGTTGAACCTAGTCATGAATCTGAGTGGTGCTAAAAGTAAATAGAAAAGAATAAATGGCTAGCTAATTTCCCTCAGTCACATGTGAGTAATTGTTTTAGGGCAAGGCAGGCATAAGGACAAAAATGAACAAGATGGACAGAACTGGAAAGCTTTTTGGTCCTAACAAATATAGCACTGCCTATCTTAAAAATGACAGCATAGGAGTGTGCACTTCAGAGAGCTGAGATGTCTCAGCTGTTGGGCAGCACAATAATTGTAGGAGGCCAGCACAGAATGCCTTTCTCCAAACTCAGTGACCTGTCCATATCCTAAGGCAATAAACTAGTGATTTAAAGAAATAATAAAATACTGAAAACCTTAGGCAGGATATTATGAAATCATTGTGAGCCCTTGGGAAGGCAAGAAAGCTGTTTAACTGCTCAGTTGTATTCGGAAATGGTGTTAGCCTCAGGAAGAATTTCAAGAGGTTGCCCCAGAACAGAATGTCAAAGCAATTGAACCACTAAACAATTGTCTTGCTTATTTCTATGGCAAATGATGGCTAGGTAACAAATTTAGCTTACTCATTTATGTTCACATGCTTCCCTTTTTTCCAGGTAAAGATGGAATATGTTAAAAGAAAAGGCACAATCATTGTGGATGGACAGGATCTGGTAGCAGTCAATGCTCTGGGAGATGGTAGCACCTTGGATGTGGAAGGGAAGCTCTATGTGGGAGGACTCCCCTTAGACTACATACCAAAGAATCTTGGGAATGTAAGAAGGTTTGGGGTGGGGGGTTGCCTCTGGCATTTTGCAAGACTAGAATGAGCATAGTGCAGCAAACTCATCTAAATCAGCATCCTGTCTCTGACAGGCTAAAAAGAAGTACTTAGAGAAAGAAGCAACAAGGAAAGTAATGACCCTTTACCAGATAAATCTTTCTAGCTTTCTATGGCTTAATGAGTCCAGCTACAGCTTATATCCTTGTGTGTTAGTAATAGCCCTTAACGGAACTTTTTTTTTTTTTTAAATTCTGTTTCTCTGTTAAAAATGAATAAAGAATATAAATTCCTGTCTTTCACAGTATAAAGTAAAAACATGACCTACAACCTCAGACATTTTGGTACTTGAGTCCTATTGCATTCAAACAGAAATAAGGCACCTAAAATATCTCTGAAAGACTGGGTTTACCTGTCTTTAGATTAAAGCATATTTTTAATACATGCTTTTAGAGAGTAGGTTTTGTCGCCTTCCTCCTTGTTGCAGCCGATTATATTAATGAGGATTCCAGTGATAGGATAATGTTTCTCATAGAATTGTAGAATGTTCTGATTTGGAAGGGATCCTTAAGGGTCATCGAAGTCCAACTCCTGGCCCTGCACAGGACACCCCAAGAGTCACATCATGTGACTGAAGCTTTGTCCAAATGCCTCTTGAACTCTGTCAGGCTGGTGCTGTGAACACTTCCCTGGGGAACCGGTTCCAGTGCCCAACCACCTTCTGGAGTGATTCAGATAAATCATTTTGATGAAGAGAACTTGCAAAATGTCCTAAAAATTTTTTGATTACTCATTAATTTGATGCAGCACATTTGGGATGTTTTTACTGTTGGGTGTATCCCGGCTCACAGTCAAGCAAATAAAGTTCTTCCTGTATGTTATAGACAGTGTATACTCTGCTTCTAAACAATTTGATTTTGACTCTTTAGACTTTATGTGCCTTACATAATTACAGGTAATACTAGAAATTTAATTACGTAAATATTTTAGATTCTGCTGTGTTTTGTTCAGATAATATTTTGTCTACAATAAGATCAGGTGAATCCATAAGAGAGTATTGCAGCAGTTTATACTAAACTGTCTCTTATGTCTCCATATGCTTAGGTTAGTCACAGTATTCCTGCCTGCATTGGTAGCATGACAATTAATGGCAATCAACTGGACAATGAGAGTTCTGTCTCTATCTTTGCTGTGAATAAATGCTATGAAACAGTGCAGGATGGTACTTTCTTTGATGGAAGTGGCTTTGCTGCTCTTGGTAAGTGTCATTAAATGAAAAGAGTGCCTTACTGAATTAAAGTTAAGGAAAACATACTCCTTTCAGGTCTTACTGGAACTGTGTGTAATTAACTGACTCCTCACACAGTGAGTGCATGCCCTGCATATGGATTTCTGAGTCCTTTTACTTCATTCATCCAAAAGTGGTCATTTCTGCAAAGGGCTATCTTGCACAAAGAAAAGAGATAATGATTTTAGCACTGGGAAAAAAATGAACTACATCTTTATTAGCTAAGACTATCCATGCTCATGATGTTAAGGTCTGATAAAGAATATGAAGACAAAAGATTGTGAAGTAACACGAAGGATTACATTTGTGCTCTTTACTGTTTCCTAGAGATGAGATAGAATGGATTAAATCTGAATTACTGAAAAAAACCTTACTTGGGAAGTTATCTTTTTCAGTAAAAAATGGGAATTATGACTTTGGAAAACTTAGTTTCCAGAGGTTTTGCAAGGTCATGTACCAGCAGCATAATTAACAAGTCTTTTAGACCTTTTAGTGGTAATGTATATATTTAACTCTGTACTGTGGGTTGCAAGTCTTCTGCTAGAAGCTTCTAACTTATTTTCAGCCAGAGAAGGCTACAAAGTGCGGTCTGACGTGAACATCACCCTGGAATTCCGCACAACAGCGGTGCACGGCGTTCTGCTCGGCGTCAGCAGCACCAAGGTTGACGCGATTGGGCTGGAAATTGTACATGGCAAGGTAGGCTGCCCTGTGCAGGCACACTGATTTCACAGGGCTTGTTTGAAACTGGGAGGCTAGAACCCTTGGAATGCATGGAATAATGCACCAGTGAAGTGTCATGGAGGAAACCTTCCACAGAACAAATATGTGACAGACTTTGTCTCGAGGTTTCTCACTGCCATCGTATGATAAAATATGTGATTAGCAGAAGTCACTGGAAGGTTTTGGATTTTTAATTAGTGTAATTTATGTAGTGTGCAGCCACTCTGACCTCCTGTACTATATACCATGTATTTTAGATCAAATATATATCTTTTTTATTGCTTTATACTTTTTCTGCCATAAAGCTATTCTTGTCCTTGAGAAAAATATTGCATGTACAATGCACACTGTTTTGTAACCTCTTCTTCAATATTCATGAGCAATTAACTCATTCTCTACTTGTACTGGCCATTATGCTCCATAAACCTTTTAACAATCAATATACATAGCTCTCCAGTCTTGTCTTGCATAAAAAAATATACACTTGATTGCTTTTAAGTATTTGTTTTTTCAGAAATGGCTCATTTTTTATTAAAAGCTTCCTAGCTGGAGACAGTGTTAAATATCACTGTTCCTGTGGGACGTACTTTCCCAGTTAATACTTACATATTAATCCTCACTGCAGAGTTGAGGAAATGTCTGCTGCTTTGAAAAATAAATACATGAAAAAAATCAATGCATTTATTGGCCATGACAAGTGCTTTCAGGCTATTCTTCTTTCTCTTCAGTTATATACAGTGATTCTTCTTTAAGATCTGAAGTCGCAGGTTCTATGGAAAATGTCTTGATTTGTATTTGTAAGAAACATTGAAATCCCTAGTGAAGTGTATCAATGGACCATTGCATAGGTAGACCTTGTTGTTTTAAATTTTAAAAAACACTTTAGTAAGGATCTACTCTACCTATCAAAGTAAATATTCACCATACATATTGCCAAACATTTAAAATGGAAATCTCTGCACCACTGTGATTGTGCTTTTATCTAGTCAGATTAGTTCATGTATTCTTACTTTATATCTTCATTGGCATCTGGCTGTTTGTACAGGTTTTATTCCATGTCAACAATGGAGCTGGCAGAATAACGGCTACATACGAACCAAGAGGCACAAATAGCTTGTGTGATGGGAAATGGCACAAGCTTCAAGCAAACAAAAGCAAACATCACATTTCACTGATAATTGATGGCAATTTGGTTCACACTGATAATCCCTACGTCCACTCAACATCTGCAGATACGAACAATCCCATTTATGTTGGAGGTTATCCTGGTAGGTACAATAATATTTCCCTTTCCTTCTGTCCCTCCTGTGCTTACTCTCACAAGAGTGACTCTTAACATGTGCTCCTTTTTGGTTTGCCATGGGAATTGTGACTGTGTACAGCTCAGCTGTTGCTTCATATTCTTCTAGTTTCTATTTTAACTTAAGAAACAGCCATGCAGAGGGGCTTTCTCCTCTGTTTTTCCCTCTCATCTTCATTGACCCCTGGGAAGAACTATTTCTGCAAACTCTGCCGAGTTTTTGCTGTGCATGGCATATGCTTGAAAAGAGCAATGACTGTCTGTGTTGGGATGTCACAGTTCATACAAACATGAATGGAACTTGATGCTCCTCAGGTGTTGGTTTTATCTCTTTCAGGGGGGGAAATTTTTTAATAGCCTGGATCTTTGTATTTTTTTCAGTTTGGTGGAAATAGATTTTATGTATTTCCTGCTTGTTTTTCAGCTGATGTCAAGCAAAACTGCCTCACAAGCAAGAGTTCATTCCGTGGCTGTTTGAGGAACCTTGTTTTGACCAAGGGCCAACATACAGAATTGTTTGACTTTAGCAGAGCTTTTGACCTGCGTGGAGTGTTTCCTCATTCCTGCCCTGGGGCTGAGCACTGAACTGTAGCAAAGCCTGTCTGGATTGAGAGAGGGTTTGTTGGTTTTTTGTTTTTTGATTTTTTTTTTGTTGATCTGTTATTTTGCATTCTCATTTTGTAATGAAAAGAAGAACTGATAAGAACCTGCATCTATTTGATTTTTCTGGTTGTTTTCCAACTCAGGTCATTTATTTTTTTAATCAGCAGCTCCATGTCTGCATTTTAACTAAATGGTTTTAAACAAAAAATACCTCTACGACAATTTTACTGGCATTAATTGAGTATTTTTGTTTTGGTAAGTTTTATTAATCAGTGTTTAGAGTATATTTTCTTTTGATTACTTGACAGTACTTCATTTTATTGTGCGTTGGTGGTTTTGTAAGAAGGTAATAATTTTGGACCACATAATAAAACTACAATAAACTGCATTATTTTATGTAGTTCAGTTGTCCATGTATTTTAGTTAGAAGAAAAAGAGCTGGTAGGCTGAGAAGTTACAAGTATGCTCACCACAGGGGGATTGGGATTAGATAATCTTAAAGGCTTCTTCCAATCCGGGCCATTATATGGCTCTGATTATATGAAATGTAAGTGGACATAGCCCAGCAGAGGGAGCAGGAGACTGAGTAAAGGCATAATTTTGAAGGTCTCAGATTCAGTTTAATGAATAGAATTGTCTTAGTTACACATCATAGGGTAGCTCCAGCTCTTTTTCCTTGTGCCTTACTATCCAGTGCTTCTGACACTCATTATAGATACATTGGCTAGATGGATTATGTTCCTGTTTGTGCTTTCATGGACTCAGCTTCAGGACAAGCAGCATCTCTACAGCACAGAGATGCCTGTGAAATGATGTGTTGCTGAAGAAACAATTTGGGTCTTATTTGGGAAAAATTATGTATTTTGGCAGTGCAAACTGTTGAATCATTCTTTGGAAAACAGTATTTCTCATGGACACTGGGAGGCAGTTTTGAGGCCAGCCTGCAGTTTTATCTTTGTCTTTTCTTACTATGTCTGCCTCAGTTTCTAAAATGAGTCTTCCAGTAGTTGTTCTTGAGCCAGGTTTGAGGGATGTGTGCTCAATCTCAATCAAGTAAGGACATCCATTCATCAACTGGCCAGATTACTGAGCAGTGACAAATGTGTCCCATACTTTAATATGCATCTATAATAAACATAGTTCTTTGCAAGTTACTCCCATCTCCCTTTTTTTTTTCTCTTTGAACTAGCAGTACTCCTGTTTGTTCTTTACTATTTTATTTGGCTTTTACTATGCACTTGTACTATTTGTTCTAATGTTAGTTTTTTCTCTATGTATTTTGTGCTAGTTTTAAAAATCCTGGCTGAAATGAAACTCCAAAGCAGTTTGCCATTGCTTTCAATGAGGCAGGATTCCAAGCAATGTGTTCTGTACATTGCATAGAGGTAATCCAAGGGAATAGCTCCTGGAGCAAAGAGCTCCTCCACTTCAGCAAGGGTGGCAGAATGTGATCCTCTCTTCAGGTGGTATTGAGGTGCCTCAGTTACAGCTGTTCAGGTGCTGTAACAACACAGTTGCTTTTAAAAGTTTTTAAGCTGCTTTTCTGCCCCCTGCTTCTATCCAAAATACACGTGTTTAGATTTGAAGAGCTGGCTTTGTTGTATTGTTTTTATTTTTGACATGGATACAATACAGTGGACACACTGCTGTACAAATACACTTACATGTTGGCGTACTTCAACAAAACACATAACTTAATGAGGATTGTGAGGAAAACATACAAACACTTCACTTCAATTAGTGGCATTGTATTATTTTTCAGAGAAGACACACATTAATAGAAACCCATTGAAAAATAAAAATGAAACACAGTGTGTTTGTATTCATTCTCTATTAACCCCAACATTTGATCTTACAAGGTTCACATTACAAGCATAATTTAGGCCACATGTTTTTGATAAAATTTCATCCATATGCCGAAATACGTATTTTACTATATATTCTTTTGTAATTTCAAATCTTGCCTCATACAAAAAAAATTTTGTCAGCATTAATGTAAATTGATAATAGATTAAGTAGTAAATGTCTAAGCCAAAATATTTTTCTTGGAAAATGCAGAGTGAGGTAGTTAATATTATACATGGACACATACACATTTGCACACACACAGACTTTCTAATGATATTCACTGCATATGCAGGTTAAAGCATTCCAGTCTGTTTTGAAACACCTGCTTTTTACAATACTCTCTCTCTATGTGTTGATATGCAAAATGCTGTCCTTGTAGAACCGTGGAGTATATAAATGCTTGAGGCATCTTTGGAATTTCAGCAAATTTCTCTCTGCTTGCTACTACTTTCTTACTAATAGCTTTCCACATATGTTACTTTTTGTTAGGTGACAATCCTCTTGCAGCTTAGTTTTGACTTCATATTCTGTTAGGAGAAACAAAATTCCTCATGCCTCCAACCAGTATCTTGAAATATAAGACCTAAAGTTGGGACCTCATATTTCAAAATGTGATTGAGCTTGTTCCATTTGTCTGCTGCATATTAAATCAAGTTAGTGTACCAAAACAATACAAAACAACTTAATGTGGAACAGTATTAACCACTACACATGGGTCATTAGGGCCATTTGTATCAAAAGAGAATTATGACATTCTGTTTCAGAGACAGGAGGTATTTGGCCACTCTATGTATAATCCAGTTCATCTGCTAATATGCATGTTTTATAAGCAGTTTCAGCATAAAACAAGAGCTCACAGCATGTTATATCATATTTGACGTCCCTAAGTTGTGAAGTGGTAAAAGTGGTACAAAACCCCCTTATATTCTATACAGAATGCAGGGAGATCTATTTCAGAAATAACTTTGATGAGGTCCAGAACGTGCTGAGCAAGTTGCAGCATGAACACAGGGCTGCTCTGTCCTTTCCCTTGCACAGCCATTGAGAGCACAGAGTGAAGTGAGTGGGCAAGATGGAGGAGGTCAATGCATTTGTCTGAAAGTACTGTAGGAAGATAGCTCATTTGCTATGACACTTCAAATAACTTCCTTAGTTTATGCTTTCTGTATAGTCACAGAATGCCTTTTAGTTTGCTATAGATACAATGATACTTAGCATTTATCTGATTATATTCAAAGCACTTTCCACATAAAAAGCCTTTGCTGAGTTTGTTCTTCCCAGATGGATGTTCATCACTCCTGATCTGCTCAGGGAACTGTTTCTGAGAGTAGAATTTAACTCAATTAATTCTCATGTTGCCTTTATATAGAAAGTACTAGTCCTGCTTTACAGCTGACATTCAAGGGCAGCATAAGCAGAAAGAGCTGTTGATTGCCACAGAGGGGTAGGGTATCAGGAACAAAGCACAAGACAAAATGTTTATGCTTAGTCCTACAAACAAGCCACAGACCTACTATCTCTTGTATACTTAAAAAATAAATATTGTCAAAATAAAGAGTGTATTTTATAATACAATTGTCCTGTTTTTTTCCTGGCTGCAACTGTGTCTCCTTTAGTGTTAAGAAGAAAATGGAAAAACAAAACAAAGAAATAAACAAAAAACTCAAAAAACCAAGAACAACAACAAAGAAACCCAAAACAAAAAACAAAACAAAACAAAAAACCTGCCAAAACAACTAGGAAGTTTAAAATGTCACTGTTTTAAAGAAAATGTTGTTCATTTTTTATCAAGAAGATAAGAAAGGAGACAGGATCTGCCCTCTGTAGACATTGTTGCTAGTAAAGGTACTGATTCAATGTTGACTTCTTTCACTGACTGCTAACAATAAAAGAGAACACGATTAACTTGACACATTTTAGAGGGTCTGCTTCTGGTTCAGACCCTCAGTGCACAGCTTCAGCAGAGCATCACAAGTTACAGACAGCAGGACAGCAGACTTTATTTACCTCCAGTTCACCTGGAGGACTTAGTTCAGAGTGCTTCTAGGTTGCTAGATAATAAACAGAGCTGCTGCCTCATCCCTGTGTCCAGATCAGGAACAAAAATCATTGCTCAGGCTGAGGGTGGTTTCATTGTGCAACATCATCGTCTAATGATGGGGGCAGTGCAGTTGAAGGCATTGGTTCCCACTTATTGCATATGACACAGATTAAAAAACAACTGGCTCTTGTCCAGAGATTTGTGATTTCCTTACTCAGCAAACCTCTTTTAGTTCAGCACAGCCCAAAGTGAGATGACTGACACCACCTGCTCTTGTGACTAGCTCCAAATGAGACAACCTATCTGACATTCCCAATTCAGTGGCAGCTCACTATTCTCTTGTCAGCCTGTGTGTTTGCTTAGACTTCATGCCAGCTGCAATTTGGTATGTACTGTAAAACCCCCAGCACAACTGGGCCTAGATTGGCTGTGGTTTTAAAGACCTAATGTGTAAATTATTAAATCCCTTTTCTCATCGGAAGCCCAGTTGCTTCTCCATGCTGTATTATCCAAGACCTGAACAAGATCTCTCTTGTTGATGCAGCTGAAGAGTATAAAAATTGCTTACATATTGAAGCTAAAATAAACAAAATAAAAAGAATTAGGTTACAAATTAGAAAATATAATGATTAACAAAAATGGTGATGACTGTAAGTGGCACCATTAACACATCTCATAATCTGGCATTACACAGATTTAGTTCTGAGAGCATCAAGTAAAAGGCAGAGCTGGGGGCATATCCCCTCCTCACCTACCCTTTGTCTCCTTAAACTTGTGTGACAGGGGAAGGGAGGGGAGTGTGGTTTGTGGCATTACAATTGCACACAGCTGAGGGATCCAGACAGATGATTTTGGAAGACTGGTAGTGAGATATACAGTGGTACGTACACTGAGCGGTACAGCTGTCTGTAGTTCCTCCCCCTGCCTCCCTCCCCCAGCATCAGGTACTCATGAGGAGTGACTGAGAGACACAAGCATTGCAGTAACACACACTGTATGGGTTTACTTTCAGGAGAAAGGTTTGGTTTTCACACAGCTGTCTTGGCACTGCTGCATGTTGAGATCCCGCCTTCCATGCCTGACAGACATCTTCCCTTCTCCAGTGTCTGTCATGCTTCTGTGTCATGCTGTGGTCAGTAGTGTTTCATTCATCTGATGCCACTGCATTATTTCCAAAAATTGTTCTAACACCAGGTCAGGAAACGAACACTGTACCTTGGTCTGCCCTCCTCACCTCCTGGGCCAACTGGCACAAGTGTAATCCATATGAAAGCATAACTGATATTTTTACGATGCTTTGGTAGCTGGAATACCAAAAGTACTATGTGCTGACCATCAGCTGGACAGTACAGTAGGTAGGAATGATGTCCTGTGGATACCATTTTGTTATGTCTCTGCAAGAGCTGCTTAAAATGACAGGCATCACTCCTGTCCATTTGGCTTTTGTCCAGTATACTGCTGCCATCTGCTTCAGCTGGCTTTTGGTTTTATCACCCATTCTGCCTGAGGATTTGCACGGTAGACATCTAGCATGAATGCATCTGGATCCAGACAGTGCTGACCTGAAAAGGAAATTGTCAGCCATGAATCATAAGATGTTCTGAGCACACAGGGACAGAGCTGTGTTAAAATGTCCTTCAATGCTCCTCTGACTTGCACACAGCAAGCCTAGTTTGGTGTGTCCATCCAGCTATCATCTTGCCTTGATACAGAGAGGGCCTTTGGTAAATCTGCCAGTGATTTTACTCTGTGACAGTCGTGAATTCACTGCCACTTCCAGGCAGGATGTCCTGCATTACACTGAGTAATGGACAAGACATTTAGTCAAATGGTGAATATGGTCTCTTTAGAAGCATCAACAACACTGTTAGTCTAAGTGCTGCAGTGTGGGGGGTTTTATTTCTTTGGATTTACTGAGCTGGAATTACAACTCTCTAACTTCTACACTATTTTTAAATGCTGAAAAAGTAGCTCTCTAAACGTGTTCCCATACAGTAGGATCTTGGAAAGTAATGCAGGGACTCTAACAAGGTTTTTGGGAGTTGCCAATTTTCTGGTTAAAAAAAAACTCCTCTGCACTCCGGCTCTTTCATTAGCTGGTGATTGGGAAGTTGTGTCTGCCTTTGCCTGAATGAGGATTTTGTGCCTCTTAGTTGAGTAATAAGGCAATAAATTCTAGAGTTAAGTTGATTTGTGGAACTATATTGCATTTACATGGGGTAATGAAGTAATTTCACTGGTGAGGTTACTTTGCTGTGACACAAGATTATGGTAAAATTTTTGTACAGTTACTTATAAGGTCACTGGGGTCCTCATGATTTTATTCAAGTGAAAGCAGTATAAATGAATTAATGCATAAGCAGCAGACTAAGGTACCCTGAAGGATCTAGGACTATAAAAATGATTTTAAATGAAGATGTAAATTAAATACCCCAATTATTTTGGAAGACCATGGTAGGAATATTTGGGATTGTTTCACAAGGCCTTTAGGACAATTTTTCTGTTTTAGCATTAGCTGGTCATCCTGTTTGGACAGGCAAAACAAATCACAAATCCAATTTAGTTTTTTGTTATCATCAGTAATAAAGACTGATTCCAGATTACTGCTGAAGTAAGTCTGTAATGTTTTGTAATAACTTTGCAGAATGTCTTTAGAACTGAATCTAGAAGAAATAAGATATAATCTTATCAGGTGATTTACAACTGACTTCAACAGAGCATCCAGAATTTTGGCATGAACAGGGAAAGGAGAGAGTAAGAAGAGAAAGGATTGTGTACCATCAAATTAAAATATGTTTTTTGACCTTTAGGCCAGAAACTTGTGGGGCAACCCTCACTGTTGTTGTTATTATAAGAAGTGTCACTGCATGAAACAGAAAATGACAAAAGCCCTGTTGCAAGAAATTTGCAATCTAAATAAAGCACACAGATTAGTGTGAGTATAAAGCACCCATACATGCAGAGGCTGAATTCACAAGTCTGTGGTTTTTTATCTGCGGGAAGTTAACATTTATATACAGTAAAAAAGAAAGAAGTCTTGGAAAAATGCTCTACAGCAAGGTGGAATGTGCTTGCCAAAGGAAGACCAATGATCTCTTAACCATGGAAAAATGCTCAGTTACGAGAGGGAGAGAGGTAAGCAAAAGGTCAGATGAATTTGGCAAGACTGTAAGAAGTGCTGCTGAGATCTAGCCGCTGGGTTCATTCTCTCCTGTGGGGTGCCCCTCCTGTCACTCTGGAGTTGGAATAAATAATGACATTGATTCTAACAGCTTTTGGGGCAGGCTCCTTTCCTCCAAATGGACTGGAGGGTAAGAGAGACCCAGCTGTGTCAAAACAGTACTATCTTGAGGTTATTTAGGAGGTTAAGGACATTCAGAATTAATTTTCAAAATTAAGACCTACCTATATTTCCTCCAATTTCATGTAAACTTTGGATATGGCCTCTCATGTTCTGTGATGATCCATGGCTAGGATGGAAAAAAAAACCTTTCAGTTTGTCCTTCTGTTATAACCACTGCTTATCACCCACCATGTATGGTAAACAAGTTTGATATTTTTTCCCCTGTAAATTGCCTTGTCAAAACCAACAACTTCTACCAAATAGACCACTGCAGAATAATGAATCTGTTACAGAGGTACAGTACTGCACTACAATCAACTAAACCTTTTATATTATTTCTTTTATATTATTTATTCAAAGAACAGAATGGGAAGACTTTGCAGAAAAGACTTTCAGACACAATTTGCCATTTCCCATAAGTATTAATAATTATTACCCTACAGAAATAAAAACATTCTACACTTATGGGTAGATATAAAACAATCCCTTTGGGTTCTCTATGTGGCAAGTCTATAAAATATATGTTTAATGTACATTTTTAGTGGTGTAAGGGAGGGCAGGTTGATTCTGTATAGAGCCAATTATTAAGTAAAATAAAAATAGTAAGATAAGTGTTAAAATTTCTTTGATTGACATAACCATAAATTAGCAATTTTAGATTAGAAAAAGAGTTCTTGTAACACAATGAATCTTTGAAGAGGGAACAATCTATTGATTTATAGTTCTGACATTGTTGTTCAGGAAAAACAAAATGTTCTGCTTTACCCACCTGTTTTCACAGTGGAATCGAGCCAAGATGTCTTTGGCTTTTGTTTGGCTGTTGAGCTGAATTGCCATAGAGACTTTTGAATGCAGTGGAGCATAAACTCTTATCACTCCCTCCGGTATGTCAGACTGCATGGAGGGAAAGTGACAGCTCCTTAAAATCAATATTCAATAGAGTAAGTCAAAGGCAAATATTGCTCTAGCTCAATTTGGAAGCAGTTCTACAACCCCATTTGAAGCTGCTTGCAAAACTCACTGTCCTGCATTCTCTTGGCTATTTAAAAGACATTTACAGTCATACAAATGCAAATTTGTAGACATAAATCAGATACAACACAAAGACACAAACTCTTTGGTAAGTAGCACATAAATGCACACAGGGTAAAGCCCTTGAATTGTAACTTTAACTTATTTCTGTTAACACTGGCAGTGAACCAACTGTTTATTTAAAAACATAAAAATTATTAAGAATATCTGTGTTTCCTTCTGAAGATGAAATTCCCCTGAGGCATAAAAATCCAGTTCTCTGTTTCTGCTTCCTATATCTTCAAGTAGATTGAAGTGTGTGTACAGTAAAACATCAAGTACCATATGGTTTCTGTTAATTTGAAATTTGACCTTGTGTAGCGTTCAAATGATCATCTATGAAGTTTATGCACTCTTCCATGATTAATGGTGGATAAATCAATTAGCAAGGTTTGCATTCCAGTTCCAATCCAGTTAATACCATGCTGACTAGAACACAATAGTCTTTCCAGTCTCTGTCTCTGTGTAATTTAGAACATCTGAGACCTGGGGATTGCGTTAAGTGCTCTCAACATTAAACTCAGTTATCCAAACAAAGTTTGCCTCCAATTTACTCTTCATATTTCAGCTCCTTGCCATGGCTACCCTCATTTTTATTAGATGTAAAGCCAATTACTCTGATCAATGGACTTGTCTTCCCAAAGGTGCAATGATTTCAGTAATTGACTCTCCTCAGAGAAGGATGTGTTCATCCTGGGCTGAATTTAACTCTGTGGCACAGTAGTCTACACTGCCATTTAAAAAAAAACATCTCTGTCTCCATCTGCAGCACCAATGTATGTCCTACCCTAGATAAAATATTTCAGTCAGTGCCAGCAAATTCTTGAGAAAGGTGAATTGGAATGTATTCACCATTCATACATAACATTTATCTTTCTACATTTCCCCCCATACATTACCTTCTGCATTTTCTCTCGTCTGTACTAGGCATCTCATTCTCTATTTCTCATAACCTTGTGATATCATTCCTTCCTAATTTGTCTTTTCTTTTGTTCTTCAATGCCTATAGAATCCTTTGCTCTTTCCTTGATTACTTCTCCTACAATTCACCAGTCTTCATTCTTTTAAACATTCATGGAAGACTCTCTGTCAGGGACAGTCCACATATAACCATTTCTTATGAAACAGGTTAAAAACCAGCTTGGCAGCTTTGGCCGCTGTAAATCATTCTGCCTTCCTTACCTTTTCTCAATCAATTCCCAAAACTTTGTCTTATCAGAGTATTAGACTGAGAAGCACACCTGTCAAGATAACTCTCAAATCAGCTTATGTTTTATGGCAAAATTTCCTCCCCACACCCAGAATCTCTCATGAGATAAAGGAGAGAGGCTGTTTAAAGCTGCCCTTAAAACCTGTATCTGTTTATCATACCTCTGGTCTTTCAGGTCTCTCCCGTTCCATAGTCTTTCTCCTCAAAAGTTTTCTCACTCCTTTGTCAAACATTAGCTGTCTCTTGCTGTTGTTCATTGCTGCCTCATTCATTTTTCTCACCTGGGAAATCAGGAAGGATGGGACCTAGAAAGAGGAAACCATATCTGAGAATATACAGTAATTTTTCCCCAATGGGAAAAGACCCCCAATGGGTCTTTAGAAGGGCACAAAATTTAGGCAGCAGAAACTCTGTTTATTCCTAGAAGATACATGCAGTCAGTAGCTTCCTCTAACAACCTACAGTTATTCCTTTGGTGAAACTGTAGATCATCTTTCATGCCATAAGAAACTTGAAAGCAATGTTTGCAGCTGCAGCAGGTAGTCTTTGCAACCCCCTTTATACTCTCCCTCTGTTATGAGCAAACAAGCTGAGACTGTCGATATCTCCAGGCCAACCTTCAGAAGCTCAGAAAGTTGTACACACTTTTGTCCCATTTTATTGTGGTGCAGACTTTAAACAGATATCTAACTACATTCAAGTTCAGACATATCACCTAAACATCCAGATTAAATAATTCTTCTATGCATCACTCTGTTTAAACAATGGTGTGGGAGAGGTACTTCCAGAAGGCAACTGATGCTAAAATAGGTGTTTTAGATTAGAAAGGTAGCTCTCAATCCAGAAATATCTGTCAGGGTGCCTCATTCTAGACATGGAAGACTACAGCCAGTTTCCAAAGAAACTGTTTCTCCTTGGAAGGTCCGTTTATTCTGATTTCTGCCCATGTCCTACATATAGCAAAGTACTGCACTGTAATGGAACCATAAAGGGGGAACCAGCACTACTCACTGTCCACAGGATGTCCTGGTACCGGATTAAAAGCCGCACAACGTGCGCAGTGGTGGCTGCTGCTTGCATTTCTTGTTGGTTTGCACGTTTCCCTTTGTAGATGAAGAGGTTTGGCGCAACAATCATAGACACATTCCACAAATTCATCTTGTTTTTCCCTTCATTAGCAACCACCTTCTTCAGGAACTGAAGAAAGGCCTGGAAAAAAAGCAAGACTTGTTTAATTTCAGGAAATCATTTGCTTTTGAAATACAGCATTTTCAAATGCACGTCTGGCTGCTATATTTGCACTTGGAAGTGAAATTTTGTGGTCTTTTCATTGTATTTGGATTACTCTGATATTTGTTGTTACAACAGCCTGTGTCAACCACAGAGGGATAGTTAATGTTATCAAAATACACATTAATAAATTATCACTTAGACCATAATCCCAAATTTATAAGGCAAATACAGTGTCTACAGTAAGGCTTTGAATCCTATAGTAGAGGTAAGATGTACCCAAAGGGAATAGTTACTGTCTTCACATATTATCAAGTGTCCATTTTGATGTATCTAGCCAGAGCTTTTTATATCACAGTGACTTGGGGTGATTAGTCTCTCTTCAAATATGCACCAGTTCCACATGTAATACAACCTGAAATTTCTGCCAACAGCCTTCAAACTTTTATTCTGGGATAACAATGCAAGAAGAGCTAAGTGATTGTCCATTGACCTTACTTCTGCACATGCTTGGCAGCGTCAAAGGAAATTAATTTCCCCTTTTAGGTAGTTTATTCAGAATTTTGCTTGAATGATTAAATAGCACAGACTACAGCTGTGGCTAGAGTTGGGTTCTACCAATGAGTCCTTCTGCAATATTGTTCTGGTTTCAGCTGGGATAGAGTTAATTTTCTTCCTTATATCTGGTACAGGGTTGTGTTTTGGATTTAGGATAGGAATAATGTTGATAACACACTGATGTTTTAGTTGTTGCTAAGCAGTGTTTACGCTTAGTCAAGTGTAATCTTTAGCTTCTCATGCTGCCTTGCCAGCAAGGGGGCAAGGACGTGGGAGGGGACATAGCCTGGAGAACTGACTCCCAAAGGATATTCCATACTATATGGCATTGTGCTCACTATCTAAACTGTAGGGAAAACTAGTCTTGGCCCACTACTCAAGAACTGGCTGGGCATCAGTCAGTGAGTGGTGAAAAATTGCATTGTGCACTGTAATTGTGTGCTCTAATTAATTAATCATTATTATTTTCCCATTCATTTCTGTCCTATTAAACTGCTGTTGTCAACCCATGAATTTCATTTTTCTTTTCAAATTTTCTCACCCATCCCACTGGGAGGGGGAGGACTGAAGGAATGACTGTGTGGTGGTGTGCTGGCTTCAGATGGAGTAGAGTTTATTTTCTTCATGCTGACTGGTATAGGGTTATGTTTGGGACTTGTGCTGAACAGTGTTTATAATATAGATTTTTTTGTTGTTGTTGTTATTGCTGATTAGGACTTGCTTAGAGCCAAGGCCTTCTCTGATTTTTGTGCTGCCACAGTGCTGAAATGCATGACAAATAAGGAGGAAACACAGCCAGGACAGGTGACCAAAGGGATATTCCAGACCATGTGACATCATGCTCAGTGTAAAAAAAGTGGGAAGAAGATGAAGGAAGGGGGGGATTTTTGGAGTGATGGCATTTGTCTTTCCAAGTAACTGTTACATGCAATCAAGCCCTGCTCCCCTGGTGATGGCTGAACACCTGCCTGCCCATGGGAAATGGTGAGTTCCTTTGTTTGCTCTGCTTTCATAAACAGCCTTTGTTTTCCTTTTAAATTACATCTATCTCAACTCATTAATTTTCCAGCTTTTACACTTCTTATTCTCTCCCTCATCCCACTGATGGGGGAGTGAGTGAGAAGAGGCACATGCTTGGTTGCTGGCTAGGGTTAAACCATTACAGGTATTACCTGCCTCTTGGTTAAACCATGAAAACCATACCACTAAAAACACTGTCTTGGTACTCTGACATAGCAATTAAAACATTTTTACAAACTCAAGAATTACAAAATAGAACCTGTATTGGAGAAGTTTCTAAGATCTCATTATAGACAAGAGAGTGGAGCTGTGTAAAGTTTTGTCATCATTTCTATTTTTGTACAGAAGCCTAATTAATAATAAAGTAATAATTAAGACTCCTCTAGCATGTGTTTTACATATGCAGCTTTATATCCAAATGAACTTTGGTAGCAGAAACAACCCCCATTCTTTACAGAGCACTCGTACACCTCCAGGTGCTTTGAAAACAGCTCTTGTTCTTGTCCCTTGTTATTGTATAAATAAATTCAGGTAAAGAAGGGACCTGAACTGATAAGGTTGTGTCTAAACTGACTAATGAAAGGCTTTCAGAAATGGGAGACTTGCATGGTCTTGATGAACAGGGGACCTGATGAAATGTCTGGAGGTTCCCAGGAAGCCTCTTCACTCAGGTTTCCTTGAAGTAGAAACAGGCTCAAAGATGCAACCAGTGTCTCTTATGGTCAGGACATAGCTGCAGTCAGATCTGGGAGCTCCCAAACATCCAAAATGCTTGTACCCACTGTGTTCATATCAGGAATTGGCACATGGGGGTGGGCATGGATTTGTAAGGCAAACTGAGGGTGAGCTCCTGACATCTGTGCTACAGATGCATATTTTTACTTTGGACTGCATGCTGCAGCCTGGTCCAGTGCCCTGAAAGTTCCAGTACCAGGAGTACTAGGCAAACTCCTACAGGGCAGCTTCTCTTTCAAATTCATTCTGGAGAATTTCAGTTATACAAAAATTCCAGAAACTGGACCTCCTTTGTTCAAACTAAGCAAGGAATATGCCTCTTTGAAATGAGTGTTCCATAACAATGATGCCTGAGATCCAGCAGTTGGATACTCCCAATTATTTCTTAATTGCTTGTAAAAGAAATGACAGACAGGAAATTTGAATATCTTTTGAGGGAAATTGTCAAAAAACACAGACGAATACTTTCCCTGTGTAGCATCTGAAAAAAATGAGTTTCTCATGTAAAAGTCAAAAGCACCACAGGTGACAGCAGGTGAAGCAGGTGATAGCAAATGAAGAACTTACCTTGGCTGTGTCTCTGTTGGCTTCAGGCATCAGCATGATCAACAAATGCAAAGCTTGTAGTTGTAACTTGATCTTGGAGATTTCTAAAGACATGAATAATTAATGCTTTTGAAATCCCAACTGGAATTGGTTTGTTCTAAAAATGTTGTGTGTCAGCAGTTCTAGAAACACCAACTAGTCCCTGGTTGAGACTAGCATGCTTAGGTGTTAATTAACCATACACTTTCCCCCAAATTCAAAATCACCTTAATGAGTAGGTTTTTCCTCATCATCTTGGATCTTTGTCACACAGGGACACAAGGTGCTATAAAATTCTATCCATATTACTATGTGGATCAATATACAATCCAGTATTTTTTAGTACTAGCTAGTTTCTCTTAGATATCTGTGTATTTGTTGTAGGGAATAAAGTCACTTTATTCTGCACAGACATCTCCTGTTCAGTCTTCTCGAAACTGCTGAGCCATTGTAACTGCATGCAGCCTGGAGCTCAAAAGCAGTCCACACACACTCAGGTATGTGAAGTTTATGGAGAGAGGTCACCTCCTTCTGCCCTTTAAGCTACTCATGGAGACACTGAAAGTGT
Organism: Taeniopygia guttata; assembly: GCF_048771995.1. NCBI lineage: Eukaryota > Metazoa > Chordata > Aves > Passeriformes > Estrildidae > Taeniopygia > Taeniopygia guttata. The sequence goes on from NC_133026.1 coordinate 102,031,937, forward strand.
GACTGCAATCTTGTGTAAAGATCCTCAGTTTTCTGTACCAATTTGCTAATAAATTCACCATCCTGAGACCTTCAGTCTGTCCTAGCTCAAGTGACTTTACAGTGAAGTCATAGGTATGGCAAGGTACAATTGCATTCTTCCTGGAGGAGAAATGAACAAAATGTGCTGAGATTGAGAGGGTGTATGTACACTGAAAACAAAGCCCAGCTGCCTGAACCTTTCTGTGCTCACACATAGCTCTGTACCGATGATCTGACCTCAACATAAACTTTAACATAAATAAAATAGGTCCAGTAAGTCTAGTGGATTAAGGATAGGGATTTGAGTTTACCTTGCAGAAATTTTCATTTGTAAAACCTACAGTTAATGTGAATCAAAGGCTATATATGAAAGTCATTACCCAGTCACTGTGTACACCAGTACACAGGTTCCAAATTTTACATTAAACAGTTGTTTTGTTCACATAACAAAGCTGTGCTATTAGCTGAATGCAGACATCCTTCTCTTTTGAAAACAAAATCTTACAGAAAATTAAAATGTTTAGGCAAAGCACCAGGTCTGTTTTTCTCTCTACTTCAGACGGAGAAAAAATTACATGACTTTTCTCTAAATACTTCAGAGAAGAGAAAAAAAATGTAACGTCTGCTCTTGCATTTTATCATATCAGTCCATACTAACTCCAATTCCACATACTTTCTACTAGCATGATGAATGCAGGCAGATATTCTACTGTGAAGAGTGGGCTTGGGAGTTCTCTTATAAACATTTTTAGCAGTCCTGCTGCATCGTTATTTCGTACTTGGTCCCAGTCAAAGGTGTCTTCATAAAATTTTGCTTCAAGTTCTTGATGGAGATTCTGAAAAATAAAAGAAACATTTGGCCTTCAATCATTGCGCTGATCCAGCAGTTTGTGATCACTTCAGAAATCCCATTACAAGCAGCAGACAGGTTTGTACTACAGCACTTGAACTAAAGCACCCCTAACCCAGTGACAGCCATGTGGAGCTCAGAGCAGGCTAACAAGTCAAGTTCCTGCAGATATTTGGCAACCCAGGCTAAATTTGGTTTGCTATATCTAGATTTCTGCCAGTGAACAATTTGAACCACCTTAAAGCAAGACATTTTGTGCAATGTCTTAGAACTACAAGCAGAAAACTCCGTTTGCACAGCTGTTCTTTTTGTTTAAAACACTCTCCAGAGTTTTTGACCCTTAAGTCACAAAGGAGTGGTGTTTCTTCTTCACTGCCAGTGAACTTGCTAGGTACTCTGAATCCATGGGCCTTGCACAAATGGCTTAAAATTCAGGTCTTCCAATCTTTGAAAGGAAGACTTACGTTAGGATAATTATAGTTAGATTTGGTCAAATTGTAGAAAAATAAATATTCAAATCCATTACTGTCAGAAAAAACCTTAATGCATAAAACCCTCCCCCAAACCTCTAAAAACACAGGAGAGGTTTAAGATAGAATTGATGATGATACCATTTTGGGTTCCCATTTAATCCCCTTGTTCTCCAAAGGCAGCATCCTACTCCATAACAGAGGTCAGTTAAGTTCTGGAGGGTCACTATCCAGTGTTCAAAACACGTATGTGAAAGGAAATACTCAGTAAGGTTCCTAGTAGGAACAGGATTTGGCTTCAAACCCAGATTACCATTCAAAAAATGCAAGGTCCTCAAAAAACTGTTGAGTTATAAAGATTGAAGGAAAGAATTTTAATATAAGGACGTCCATAAATAATTGCAGCTTTCACAATTATTACTGGCCAAACACTGCCTTATCCATAGGAAGTTTGTTGCTGCTTTTTACGAGACCTTTATGACAAAATATATCTGTAGCAAATATTCACTTTCAGATCATGATTTTGTCAGATGTACTTTAATATTATGCAAAAAGTTCAGTCCATTCAGGCAGAAAAGCTTTTAAAAATGAATTCTGCTTGCCACATCTCACATGAATGGAAGGAAATTACATATCAAGTACAGTCACAAATAATGAAGCCAAATGGTTGCAGAAAAGGAAGTAGAAAGTCATTCAGGATTTCTCATAAAATGTTACAGTGTCATTTTTACTAGTACATTTTACTGGTTTTAATCTGGGCTATCTAAGCTTCCTCTGTAGTCACATCCTTTGCACATAATCAATACAAACACCTAGACTGAATTCTCTCCTGCAACTGACTGGAAATGTGGAACAGAAATCCTCACCTCATCAAAAGCACAAGAGGACAGAATTCTACTCCACATTTTTCTGCTGAGAACTGGGAAAAAGCCACAAAAACAGGTAAGCATATATTTTATACATTTAATTCCCTCCCTCCTCTGCCTTCCTGTCTTGTATACATGTATCAATATATGCATCTAATAATTTTAAAATATGTGCTGCAATTTTTTTTAACATGACTGATCCTTCACTAGACTATCATACAGTTTTGGTTCACTGGAGCTTTTGTTACAGAGGAAAAGTTGTATTCATTTCTTTTACTCTTTGTTTTATAGAAGAGAAACCTTTAATCATTTCCATATGCCTTTTCTTTTCCAAACAAGACTGAAATAAAGTTGAAATGCCCTCAGGTCCTAATGTCATAATAATGTATGAAGGCTTTTGAAGGATGAAATCTGGATCTGCTTTGAAAAAAATCTCTCTATTGCTCGTTGGTTTGTTGGGCAGACTCAAATGAAACCAAAACTCAAATAGTTTAAAACTCTTATATGGGCAGTTTAACTTACTACCTAGTATAGAGGAGTTGCATATGAAGTCATATCTCATAGCAGCTCCCAGGATAAAGGTTGTGAAAAAGAAGTGAACAAGACACAGTGCAGTGTATGCAAAGAATATGAAAATAATTGAACTAGAGCACAGCCCTGCTGTGCAATCTCCATGGAAAGACTGGAAAAATTTGAGATTGTGTAAAATAAGATTCAATCATTTGTATGAAAAAATGAGGAAGTTGTAAAGTACAGGGCAAGTTAGGAGCTCCCTTCTGCAAGATGTGTTACTTTTCAAGGCTTTGAGTACTTTTATCAATACATGGAGTTGAAGGAGCTGGGATGCTGATGCCTATCTTCAGTGTGTTTCATGTAATGCTGCTTTTTCTTATTCAGCCATTTTTTATGATCCTCAGTCCACCCAATTGTTTAGCAATCCCCATCATTTGTCTGGCCACCACAATGTTGACACTTCCTGCCTCAGAACACAAAACTAGCTTCCCTGAGGATGAAAAAGTGGGAGGAGGATGCATTGTAAGGTGTTGCTTAAATCAGATTAAAAAAAAAAAAAAAGCATAAAGAAAATACCCCCAAAAATCTGGGAAAGAGATAGACCCTAATAAGCCCAGAAAAAAAAGCCCAACCAACCAAAAAAAATGCCTTGTTTTTCTAATTTGCCTCCTCCAGCTCCTGGAATGAAGTTGGTCTGGAGAAACAATTTCACATATTACTGGCCCACAGTGTCAGGTTATTGGGTGCCAATTATATTGTGTTCATAGCCCACAAATAGCCTGTGAAAATGCAGTACTTCAGGCTGCCAGCAGTGAACAGAGGCCAAATTTCTCTCACTTGGATCATGAAATTGTGAGATCACAGATGATAAATGAAAAATAAATTGACACAGAGGTTAAAATTACATAGAATAAGATCTTTATCTGATGTTCACTCGGTTTAGGAACTCTGCATTTCTGAAATAAATTAAAACAGAGATAAGACCACAGCAATTTTGGATGACAGAGATAAAGTGAAAGGATGTCTCAAAGTTTTGTGGAGAAAAATCACATTCAACATCCTCTGCACTTTATATAGAACATTAACTAAATCAAAGTAATAGACCAAATGGTCTGTGATTTACTGGTTCCCAGGAACTAATCTGACCTTTCACTGGCAGGAGTAGGAATGCTGAGCTACACAGATCAGTATTTGTGTGCAGTCTGAATTTGTGTGTATCCTGTATAATTTTACATAGAGTCTGTGGTCCAGAAGACGGAAAACTGTCTTGAGTGTATACCTTGACTCTGGAGGCAGATCCAGGAACCCGCAGAATTCCTTCAGTTTCCAAACCTGTTTCCTCAAGCTTGAGCAGCAGCTGAAAGGAGAGACAAAAAAAAACCCCAGGAAAATTTTCAGAAGTGCTTAAGAATACTCCTGACTTTCTTTTCAATCTAGGTATCCTTGAAACTAATCTGAAAAAAGATACATTTCTATGGAGTCAGCTAATGAAGTGCAGCCAGTTTATGTAAATAAATCTGCCTAATTTCTTTCCATAGTCCTGATCCTGAAGTAAGGAGTATGTAGAGTATAGAAAACTGCTAATGCAATAGGCCCCTCTGTCCTTGACTTGAAAGTTGGCACAGCTCTAGAACAATTAACACATAAATACATTAATGAAACAGCAGATATACTTAAACACAATGGTGTTTTGAAGGAAAAATAACCTCTGAGAAATGTTTAAGTGCACCCCAAGGGACACAATGGAAAGGTCTATAGATAACATAGGTTTTTTGGAACTGAGAACTCTGATTAGAAAATGATCCTAAGATATTTTATTTTGAAGTATCTGTGAATAGAGGACTAAACTTTCTACTCCAATTGGTCATTAAAAAAAAAAAAGAAACCAAAACAAAAATGCTTTGATTTTATGTAATTTTGAACATTGAGGAAAAAAAAAAAAATTCCAGCATTTAATCATACAGTTTTGGATTTTCACAACCAGATCTGCTTCCTGCCCTAACCTTAATTCTTCTAATTTTCAATGTTATCTTGATAGGGCAGCAGTGGAGCTAATTGCAAAGTCATGTAAATGTTCAAGTCGTGTCAGTCTTTCCCCTGACACTCCCCAACACTTCTTCTTTTGTCAGTATTTACAAGGAAATCTGTTGCCATTTTGAGTCTGTGTAAATCTGTGCAATTACACACATACTTGTGTCTGTGTACCTGCCTCCAAGACATCCCCAGGATATCCCTGTGTGGCCAAATGTCTCATTTAAATACCCTTGTCTTGTCATACAAACCTCACTCAGAAGATACTGCTTCCATTCTGGAAACAGTAGCTAAGTAATACCTATGACTAGAATTAATGTGAAATTAAAACTCCTGAGACAACTCATCTCTGCCACTTCTGCACACACAATTTTGCTTGGCTCTCTATTTTAATGAAAAAGGGAAACAGAAAGACATTTTTTTTCCCAAAGTTTCCTGTGTGGTATCACAAAATTACAAAAATCAAAAAGAGTACCTACTACAGATAAAAAAACAAAAAAGGAGTAGATTTTCTCTTCTTGTCACAAAGTTTTCAAACCGTAATCTTCAGTCAGACAATCTCTAGACACCTGCCAGTCTGTAATGCCTGTCAGAAATTTCTCTTATCTGATGACTCCTTTGAGTGTCAATGCAAATGGTGGAAAAGCAAATCCTAGTGACCACGAAGGCCAAGTGATACTCACTTTTTGGAAGATAAGGGGCACTTTTGTTCCAGGAACCTTCTTTTGATCATTCTCCAGCAGTACGGTGAGAGGAACTCCGAAAAGACCATTCTCTTAAAAATAATAACAACAAACGTGAAAACAAGGAAACACAGCCTCATAAGCACCTTCTTTCAAAGCTGGTGGACATGAAGGTGACTGCAAAGGGGATGTCACACACGGTACCTCGTCCCCGCACCCTCTCCAGGCGGTTCCTCTTCAGCTCCACGCCCAGCGCGTCGTAGAAGGCCGTGAGCTCGATCAGGGAGAGGTAGCGGATCTTCTTCATGTCTTCGGGAGAGAGGTCCCCAACCTCTGTCAGTCCAAAACGGCTTTTCCGAACAATGAATTTCTACAGTAGAGATGGGTCGCATCTTTATTTGCACCAAAGTTACAGGAAGTGCATTTTTGTTTTAAAGGAGACACGCAGATGTGCTTGGAGGTCGTGTTCAGGTGGATGGATCACAATAAAGAGATGAACTACAGCCCTAAAACTGAGCTTCTTGCTCACCATGCACCCTTGCAGGTTGACTGGGAAGTGGTGCTGGAGCACCTCAGTGCCTGCACTTCAGCGGGACAAATGAGTTACGTGCTTCTTTAGAAGTTTTGCCCAGCTTCTGCAGAATGTAGTATTTTGCTCTGCTTCTGCCTTCCCCAAAACATCTTTGAATGCTGTTGAAGTGGCTGACACAGTTAATGATGGATATGGTTCTGTATAAATTGTGTGTGTGTAATGAATCCATGCCTGTCTTGCATAATGCTATTAACTTATGAGGTCTTACAGGGGAGTTCAAACTAAAGATCTGAGGAAAAGCCCAGAAGCAAAATTGTTTAGTTCAGAAGCAAACCTGCCAACTTAGTGGTATCTTTTATTATTCAAGAAAGCTTAGAAACAGGACTCTCAGCAGCTACCAAATAATTTATTCAAGTAGGCTTAAACTAAATGATACAGAGTAATCTGGGGGCATGTGAAGATGTCTACATATTTTAGAAACTGCAGTGTCAGGGACCAGAGCCAGGAATGTTGCGTCATAACAGATGCATTTGTACAAATGTCAAAAAGAACAAACACCCATCAGTTTCTGAGATAATTGTTAGGCATAATAAGAAAGTCACAGTAAAAAACATTGTAAGAACCATGCTTTTCAAAGAACTGTGGATCTTTGATACTTTTTTAAAAATTTAAACCAAACATTGTTAGTCAGAGGCATAAATAAATAGTATTACAAAATTATCTCCATCCGTTAGGGACCTGAGTGGAAACCCAGCCTCTAGTAATGTTTTGCTTCTGGAGATTTCAGACCAGTCCTTAATTTTTTTAAACAAATTTGGACTCAAAAGGTTTAACCCATCTTTAAATTAAGCCAGTCAAACTGATTAAGAAAAAGTTTAACAAAAACCCCCCAAAACAAACAAACAAACAAACAAACAAAAAAAAACCCCAAACCCTAAACCAAATCAAAACAGAAATTAAACTTACATCACATTTCAACAGGAAGAGAGTACAAAGGACATCCAGATCATGTAGTTTAGGACTTCATAAACCACATAAACAATAATTGGGAGAGAAAGAGTGTAGGGAATGGAATAGCTTTTTTACTTGCTGCCTGGGGCATTTTTAGCCCAGAATATTCCCTCCTTAGAATGCAGCGATTCCACTGTTAGCCTTTTTTCTGAGACTTAAGTGTGACAAAAGCTGCATGAAAGTTAGCCTTCTGAAGAAACATAACATACTAAAGAATATCCACACATTTTGTTTCCAGTGATGCAAAAAGTGCAAACATTTTCACCTTGGAAAAAAGGAAAAAAATCCAGACTGTATACATATATTTTCTGGGGTAAAAGAGAAAAAAATCTAAGCACTGCAAAACTGATTAAAAAGGGTACTACAAAGATTTTCCACAGTGGCTGTTTGACTCCTAGTGGTCACTATGACGTGATGCTGTGGTTAATACAAACTTTGGGTCTGGCTCTCTTTCTCTGTTGTGTCACCATTTTCCAGTGTTTTTTCTTACAGTGGTGTAATATGCAGGTTTGAAGGAGGTTGGGCTATCCTGAAACTGGATTACTAATGTTTTGGCTAAAGATCATGTCTGATATTTTGCGATGTTGTTTCTATGTGGAACAGTGCAGCGTACTCAGACTTGTAGTTCTGTGCTATCTTCAACTAAGTCACATGGACCATGGTCCCACATTGGAGAAATCACATGTACTTTGGGGAAATCCCTGTGCTCCTGGGGATGTTGAGTTGACTCTTGTAGAAGTCAGAGGACTCCCTGCTGCGGAGGACATGCTATTTTATGATATATAATATCTGTGCAGCTCTGTACACACCATCAATGAAGTTGGCTACGCTGTTAGGCCTGCCCTGGAGAAAGTGTGATGTTACACAGCCTCCAGGTCAGCCCCATTATCCCATTGTCCTTCTGAGTGTAGGTGACTGGTTGCTCAGTGTAACAGAGTGAGAGGTGATTTTTCTGCTGAGGTCCATTACGGTCTGAGTCATCATGGGAAAAAACCAAACACCATGAGCAGCAGCAGATGAAACAAGGGAAAGGCCAACATCAACAGCTATGATGACCTTTATTCAGAAACACTCTGCAATGACCTGGCATGTTTCTTGTGTAGTCTTCTGAGCTCATAAAATTATGTCCTGAATGCAGAGCAGTTCAACTCCAGCACAATACTGGTGTTTTCTAAGGCTTATCAATTATGAATCCACAGATCCATGATATTCAATATGGCATCTTCTCTTCCCTCTTTTTCATCAGTTTCCCTGCTCTGTCAGCTGGGAGTTGTCTGTGCTTTTGCAGAGAACAATTTGTGAGTGTGCATGTGTTGTAGTAAAGACCAAAATCATGATGAGTGTAGAGATGCCCTTCCTTAGCTGCCACAAGACACCAAGTTACCCCCACAAAAAAACCCCCAAAAAAACCCCAAAAAAAGAAAGATAGAAAAAGAAAAAGCACAGGGATTTCACATAAATTATGTAATCTACTTGGTGTCTTATCATTCAACATAGAAGCTTACTTCTGCATCTCAGCTTTTTCCTTGGTGGAATCTGAGATGGACAACTGCCTAATTCTCAGATAATTCAATGTCTGTGTGGATTTTAACAATTTCAGATTAGTTTGGGACCTCAGGACACCAAAACATTCAGTAAATTTTTCCAAATACTTGACAGCTACTTCATACATGTCACTGAAGAGGTGGTATTGGAAGTACTAAATTAATGCTCCAGTTTTCAGTGATGGAAGTTGTGAGGGCTCATGTGAGTAGAAAATTTTACTTCCATGACTTCATGAAATAATTCCAGATAATGACACAACTGCTCAGTGAAGGCTTGGTTGGATTATATGGCAAACTTTTCTTGAAGAATTAATGTAGTATCTCCTACAGTGTGATTTGCACTCAATAATGACTGGAAACAGCCAGTACTGCTGCAGGAATAAGGTTTGCTTTCCTCCTTTCATCTGCAAAGCAATTTTAAATCCATATGTTAACAAAGGCAGATAATCCGTGGGGGGAAAAGTAGGAAAGCAGACCGGTAATGAAAATGATTGTTAGCTTTAATGCCAATAAGTAGTTGTTATTTCTGTGTGAAAAAATTGTGGATGATGCAATATTTGTGGACTGAGTTACACATACTCATCTGGGTGCACATGTTTATGATGGGTACAAGTAAAAACCTGGCTTGGATATCCACATTAACTTCAGGAATCAGTCACAGGCAGTAGGCAGGCACATCGAGAAGCCTCTACAAAACACACACTACAAAGGTCAGATGTATCTTAACAGACTCCATTGTACTGGGGATATAAAACAGGAAATTGCTGTGCTAAAGAAAACAATAAAGGAAATATATGGAGAAGAAACTTACTGGCAAAGCTGAGTCTTCCTTTTTGAACCTCTGGTTTTTTGGCCACTCTTGGGTTTTTGGAAGGACTGTAATGGATTCTGAGAAAGAGACATCATAGGAGAGCTCTTCTGTTATGGATGGGCTGCTCTTATCTGTTCCACAGTCTAGACAGCTCTTAGCTGAAAATAAGGGAAATTATATATGAATAATGAATTACATTTAGTACAGAGACATTAAAAAATTGAGCCGAGAAGAAAAAATTCTTGAGAAAGGAATAAAGGAAGTGCTTCAAAGAGGAATTTCAGTGCAAACCACAGCATGTTCCTGTTTTGTCTTGAGAAAATAAGCCCTTAGAAATAAAATCCTTACTTTCATTTTAGATTATTTAACTTGTTGCTTTCTATGAGAAATATAGTCAAGCTGGAACTTCCTGTTTATCAGGAATTACCAAGTTTTCTTACTCCATCCTTGTCTTCTCAGGCCAGCAAACTGTGGTGTCACTTGTCAAATGAACAATTACAAATAAAAGGTCTTGACAGAAAAATGCTCTTGACATAGTTTCTCAGGTTACTGATGACTTATTTACAATCACAAGACATTGTGTACATATTTTATGTAGTCATATACACATATTTCTCACTGTTGATAGTTTAGGTGTATAGTACCATAACAGGACAAAACATACAATATTCCATCTTGAAAAGCACTATATCTACTGGCATTTATAGTAGATATTGTGAAATTACTTATTGCTCTTCTCTAAAATTTAGCCACCTCCTTAAATTACTGGATGTCAGAGGAAAATTTTTGAAATCAATACAATCAAGTCCAGAAATATGCTATTGTCATGAAAGCCAAAGTGTGAAAACATAAATGAGTTACAGGGTTGCCAACTTTCTAGACAGATCTCTAGTATCTCAGGTCAATTTTTAGTTTTCCTCTAAGGTTGAGCTCCTAAATCCATTTGGGATGGAATCATGAATCTAATTGAAAGTAAAGTTTCAGCCCCCAGGACTACAGAGAAGAATTTACTAACATGACACAAGTGTATTCAAAAGCTATGGCAATCAGAAAGTGCATTAAAAAATGTTACATGTCTTATAAACTTGTGCATGCCCCATGTTTTCTGAATCACTGCGTTTACAGGGACTTTTTTGCAACACCACATATTTTACAAGTCTGACATGAAAAAAGTTAAGTTTGTTATTAAGTGGCTTCTGGTTTCTGAACTGTGGCTTTAGTTGTTGTCTTATGTCCAAGCCATTTAAGATGTTTTCCATCTCTCTTTCCACCCTTGGACCTGGAACCACAGACTGCTCACAGTACCCCATGACATTAGGTTCCGCATCTGTTCCAGTAAAACTGCTTGCAGAGCAGAAGTATCAGCAGAGCAGCTTTTGCCACCAAGGAAAATGTCTGTGGCACTGTGTCCAGAGGTAAACATCCAAGGGATTAGTTTAGAAATTTGGGTATTAATATCCCTTTAGTTAAGCCCTGAACAATGGTGACAGGAAGAGCTTTCAAACTAAGAGATGAACATTCTCGTGGAAGGTTGCTGACAATTATCCAGACACTGAGTAGAGGAGAACTATTACTTTCATTAGCACTGCCAATCACTGTCAGGGCAAAGAATTTAAGGGATAACACCATTCATAGATCAAAATAACAGGGCAGAACTAGGAAAACATAAATTTCTAATACTACAACTTCTGCAGTACTGGAGAAGAAATGTGGAGGAAATATGCCTCTCTGATTTCCAGCTAGAAAATACACTGATGACATATTTTGGACAAATTCTACATGATATTGCTCATAGATTATTTTTACATTCCCAGCCTTGCAATGATCAGCATTTTTTAGATGGTGATGCCTCAAGGGCAGCAGTCTGTGTCTGTATAACGTTGATCTTTAATGGGAAAATTTGGTTCCTGAATGACAATAAGGTGACAATGATTTTAAAGAAATATATGCAGTACTGCCCCAACATGAAAGAGGGGACTAACCTCTGAACCAGAACAGGTTCTTTCTCTCTGTCATTTTCCTAAGAGGAAGTGAACACTGGTTACATGTTTTCATACTCACAGCTAACTGATTTCCAAACTGGCTTCTGCCCAGGGAGCTGGATGCCATTAGAAGATACTGGTGACACTGGAACTGTATCAAATGTGGGCTGAAAGAAAAGGAAAAATGATCAGACTGCAGTGAAGGCAAACGTCTATGGACAGAAACTGCAACAGTTCAAGAAAAGGTGTATCATTCTCAGCTTACACTCTCTTGACAAGATTAAACAACATGTTGTGATTAGTCAGAGTATATTTTTTATAGCCAAGCCTGAGAATCAGTCTTCCCCAGACTGCACAGATTTGGACCATGTGGAGGTCAGTAATACTGCAACTTGCTGTACCTAATGAGTCCTGTCTTATAAAATGACTGAAATTAGCTAAGTAAATTGCTGTATAGAATTAGGCTAACTGAAAGGTCCTCCTCAAATTGTAATTCATCCTGGCTTTAATCATTTTGGCCACAAATCTTTTTGAAGACTCTCTGGCACAGGTTGAATACCTGCTATTCCCAGGGACCCATCAGAAATCAGTCAGTCTGCTACCTCTTATGATTTGGGCACCTGAAAGCTTTTAAAGGATGGATGTCCTCCCATAGGTTATACACTAATACTTTTATCAGTGAATTGCAACAAACAACTTGAAGGAACAAATAAACATTTTCTATATTCAAATCCATTTCTTTCCACTCCAGAAACCATTCTGCATTGCAGAGAAGTTTCATTATAGACTCTCACTCTGGAGGCTGGGAAATGAGACTGAGATTATGATATTTTCAGGTACCCCAATTATTGTGCTTGGCAACCCAAGGGGTGACTTTCAAGCAGTGTCACCTCTTCTTGGCAATGGTGTTTTGGCCTTGTCCTCAGCAGTTTTGTGGCTCATAAAGACAAATCTAAGTGTTTGTGCTCCATGGGAAATAGCAGCCAGCTCAACTATTTGCTCTCGAGTGAAAAAATATCCAAACAAAAACAAGGTCAGGAATTACAAAACTGCTCTGAAGGTTACTCATGAAAGTAACTACAATGTTCCAAACCTGGGACATTTTTTCTGCTGTTATTTGCATCCTTATGGGAGGCCCTGAAACCCTCAGCCTTTCCCAAACCTGCTGTCTCACACACACCCTGAGCCTGATGGAATAGACCCAGTTTTCCATCTGAACCTGCTCCCATGAGCCCTTAATACCAGCTCTTTTAATTGCTCTTCAAATTGCTAAATCAGCTGCTTATCAACAAGTAGCAATGCCTCAAGGAAAAAATTCTGTTTCCCCCAGTTGTAGTCAATGTGTAGGAGAAGTGTTTTGGCTGTCAAAAAATATCAGATATTTAAAAGACAGGCAGCTCTTCCAATTGGAAGCCTGAAACAACGTTTCAGTTGTTTTATCCGATCTTATCCTCTGAGCTATTCGGGTAACAAAGTCAAATGTAACATGAATAAAATCTCTCCTGAGAAAGTCCATTCAATGGCTTGTGAACTTGATAGCAAACACGATCTGAGTCACATGGGCTTCCTTTGCCAGAAGACTGTAAGGACCATATGTTTTTTAAAAAAGAGAACTGGATACCTTTATGATAAAATCCCACAACATTAACACATAAAGCTTCAAAAAAGCACTATAAATTTAAGCTGGGAATACAGAAGTGGAGAGGATGGCTAAACTTCTCTCAGTAATTTGGGAAAATCAACCATAAAAGTAGTTATGCTTCTGCTTGAGATGCAGATGGAGAAATTAATGGTAAATTAGCAACTGGCTCATCCCCTTTCAGTGCTTAAAATGTCTGACCCTGTGAACAATATTCAGAATAGATTTACAGTCAGTCAAGTTTATTAAGAAAAAATGCACTTCCAGCCTTGTTACATGAGTGAAATGAGTCATGAAGGACCTGCAGTAACCTGGTTCTGATAAGCAGGGCAGAGCAGGCAGACACAGATATGGAAGATGGAGTGGACTGCACACCTCTGCCTGGCGCCCAGCAGGGCTGGCAGCAGGCGGCTCTAACCTGGGGACCTGAATAATGTGAACTGTGCACAATAACTGGGGTACCTGAAGATGTCATATTCTCAGTCCCATTTCCCAGCCTCCATAGTGAAAGTCTATAATGAAACCAAATCTGTGTCTTTTGTGAAAATGTCTTCCTTCCTCCCCTCCCTGCCATCCATTTACTTTTTTTAATGTTAGAAAGACTGGGTATAAAACCTTTTTAATACATGAATTTAAAGATCCACATTATTTCTGTAGGGTAAAAGAAAATTAAAGAACTTTTGAAGACCTTTTCTCAATGAATGTGAAAGACCAAGAGTCAGATTGTATCCTTAAATAAACTGTGACAGCTTTATTCATTTGCCTAGGGCTCCAGAAAAGGTGAGGCTTCCCATATCCTGATTTCTGACTGAAAGTGATTCATGAGACACACTAAAAATGAGCCCACTGTTTGCTGCCACAACATACACAGGAATTTCCAAAGGGAAGATGAAATCAGAAGAGCAAGGAGATGAAGCAGATAGACACTTTTTTAGTAGCTACCCTCATTGCAGAAGATGTAAAACCAAATCATTGGAGCACCAAAGAGACCAAATTTTATTTTCAGCCCTGCAGTTAAAGGAAATAGAAGCGAAGGAGGATAACATTATATCTGTCCAGGATACAATTTGCCCATGCTTTGAATATATTCATATTTCCTAGCACTGCCATCACAAACACCTTTTCATGCAAATAGCTTTGGGTTAGTAAGTGGTTCTTCTTTAACTAGGACATGATTTTGTCAAGCATTGCTGAAGTAAAATGCTTGTAAAAAGTCTTAAGGAGTTTTAGCAATTGCAACGTACAGGGTTGGGCCGTTAATGAACACAGTGCTTCATCTCCTCTCCACAATAACAGAATCAATGAATGTATGTTTGTCTCCCATTTGTATTCTGACATTGATACTTCTAAGCTCTGAGCACCAGCAGAGCCAACAGCTTCTGATGGAAGCAGCAGGGTACCAGTAGTAAGAAAAATCAGGTCACTCTGCCTAATAAATCCTCCAATTTAAAACTCAGTAGTATGGCTGTCAGTCAAGTCTGCTGGCTGTGGACCTGTCTGAAGCAGAGCAAAAGCACCTCAACTGGGTCAGGCTGCTCTACTTGCCAAGCTTGACTTTTATAACCACAAGCATTTTTTGTACCACAGGGGTAGCATTTTGTCCCTAAGAATCACTGCTCCTTTCCAGGACAGGCAACAAGAAGAAGACCCAAAAAAACCCCAAAGCTACCAAACAAGAATTTCCTTTATTTCAGTCCATTTTGTCTGTTGAGGGGACACTCCTACCATGAAGGCATGGACCTCAAGGCAGGATGGATGGAAAAGCACCCTTTGTTCTATGCTGACCCATGCAGAGCCTGGCCACTAGGCACTAGCAGCAAAACATCTAGTAGCCAGGTTTTTTTCAGAACAGGGATAAAAAACCTAGGGCAAATCTACCCTTTTCTTCCCCCACTCCAGATGACAACTAATTTATGCCTGTTTAGTGGTCCCCTTGATCTCATCTCAGGTGACCCTAGTAAGCTAATCACCTTTTATCTCATCATTAGCCAAGGAAGAGAATAATCCATCCTGTGACCCATCCCTCTGGGCTCTTGTGATTCTTGCTTGCTGGAAGAGGTATAAATCCATTCTCCTAATGGGGAGGATTATAGAGTTAAGTGAAATAATTAGAGCTGGTTTGCTATTTGCAGCATGTTCAGTTTACTTCTGCCCTTCCCAGCTAAAAGGTAGGATGGGAAAACAAAACTGCATGTCATTTCAGTCTCCTCACCAGCCTCTCTTCCCCATCTGTGCTGAAAAGATCTGCCCGTCCCCATCTCCTGCCACTCTTTTCTTTTGGCTGTTGTTTTTAATGTGCTTCTCTTCCCTAAACTGATTAATCACAAAGATTCTTTGGCAGCTGTAGGGCCGTGCCCAAAGAGGCAGCAAAGCTCCAGGGACTGCCGATACCCCATTAAAAAGACTACTTGGGAAACCCTTAGGTCAGGGACACACGCCCTCCTGAATTGTGTTTATCCCTAAAGGGCTGATAATCAGGACGAAGTTTCTAAATCCCATAACAAGCAGCAGAGATAGAAGCACTGGTGAATAGGAAAATTAGAGAGTTGAGGCCTTGCAGGCTTTTAGAAATACAATGTTTCACAGGCTGTTGGAGAGGTGATGCCGTGCTCTGCAGTTGTGTTTGGGCATCTGGGTTTAGCATCTAGGTCAGCACCTGCAGAACTGCATATTTTTGTGGGAAGAAGAATTAGAAGACTTAATTACTTATTTGATCTTATCTTTTAGGCTTTCACAATGCAGAACTAGTATTTTGGAGGAGGTAAAATGCTGATTTGAAGGGCAGTTGCTCTAAACATCCAAATTTCTTTTGCAAGTGAGAAACATTTTTCAAGTAAGAAGGGGAAAATAAGCAGGTCAAAAATAAATCAATAATGTGCCCATCTGAGAGGAAATGTACAATGCTTATTTGGATAATTGAAATTTATTAGGAAACTCAAGCTCCTGTAAAAAAAATTTAAACACCTTATGGTTTACAGATACTTGAATCGGGAGAAGTGAGCTAATCTAGCTAGAAGTACCACCAGATTTTTAATGTTCATGCAAATGTGCCTGATATCTCTCATGAAAGAAAGTCTGCCCACAGGAAACTATTGGGTGCTTCTGAATGTATTTGTGGGTTATGTGCAAGAGGTTTGAAAGAATCCAGACATGTAATTTGGAAACAAATAAGTTAAATATCTGGACATTATATCTTTGTAATTTTAATATAACTATGAACCTACAATTTTGTTCCAATTTTTTTTGGTAAATAATCCAGGATATCAAGCCTTGAGAAGATGGTTGAACAAACAGGAAAGGACAAAGCAATGCCATAATGAAAAATAGTTTCTTGGAGTTTTATAATGGCAACAATTTTAATATTTATTTCAAAGGTGAGCTTGTGATCTTACTGGTGACTCCCATTTAAGATATCATGAGTAATAAACGTAAAATCCCGTGTTGCTTTGAGCAGTGGACTAAACTCACACAGTTGACTGCGTTCACCAGAATCAAAACATGTACTGACAGGAACTGGTGCGTGCAGAGCTATCCTCAGGGCAAAGTGGATGAAACCTCCAGAGGCGCTGCTGATTTCCGAAGCCGTGAAGCAAATGAACAGTTAATAGGTTTTTGTTTGCTATGTAAGTGAAATGTAACTGCCAGTGTACAAGTTACAATCGTGCTGGCAGGTGTTTAATTGCTTATGCGTGTGTGAACCCCAGTTGCTTCATTAGACAAGTTTTACTTCACCACTGAGACTGCTGAGTAAATAGCAAGTGTCCCCAGAAGCCATCCAAAATTTGAATAGCTGCCAAGAGTAACTCACCAATTTCCAAAAAATAAAGGAGTAAATGTTAGTCTTGACATGAGGTTTCAGGAGGAAAGCTGGCAACAGATACAACTTTATGTTACAGGTTAGTTACAAAAACCATTGGATTTGGTTTCTTCCTTTCCTCTCAAATGTACTGTATACAGCATTAAAGTCTGGTCTTAGAGTCATAAGCTGCTAATGACTGTCTGTGCATTGTCAGCAAGGAAGGGTTCCTATCTGGAGGAAACTTTTTGAGCTACTTGCAAATTGCATAAAAATTAAGATCAAAGGCATGCATGGGGACACTTACAGAAGAGTCACTGGTGCCAAAGATATCTCTCACATCCCGGACTGTGTGCTTGTTCTTCTTCCTCAGGGTCTGAGTGTAGGTGTTGTACCTCTTCTGTACAGCAGCAGCTTGAGTTCTGGTCAGAGTGGACAGCAGGGCTTGGCCATCCTCCTCTTCAGCTCCTGAGATCAACGTGGATAAACCTACATCTTGCAGCCATTCTGCCTCCAGTTCCCCTTCTGTGGAGGAAGATAGCAATGTTAATAAGCCTGGCAAGGAAGGGAGAAGAGGTTTAAAAGAAAAGACGACTGCAACCACAGCCTTTACCTTGAGAATACTCTAATTCCAACCTTTCTTAGGCCACAAGTGCAAGTTAAGTTAGTTTTGTAAACGTACTGTCTTTGACAAACTTTCAGTTTGTCAGTGTGGAAAACAGAAGAGGCATTTCATCAACATATATGTGTGAAGAAGGCAGCAGAGTAACCAACCTGACAAAGCAAGGTCCCTAAAAATTAACCCCTAATTCCAAAGCATAAATCCCCTCAATTCCCATTTATGCCACGTTCACGATTTGTAGCATGGTGTACTGGAGAAAGCCATTTGGCTAATGGAAATAAAATCAGTATTCCAATTCAAATAAACAGAAATACTGGAGGTGTGTATAGAACAGAATAATGTATTTTCACACTATTGATGTAATTTCATATTCCATAGGGCTGGTGGTAGCTAGTGAAGAGGCCACACTGACAGAAGGTTGATGTCCACCTAGTCTGATTGCTTGCTTTGAACGAGATGATTAAGAACCAGAGATGCTCTCTAAAGCACAAGGGTCAGGAAGGGGTAGGTGTCTCAGAGGTCAGGTAAGGGAGGAAGGTGCAGAAACAGCCATCCTAGCATGCTAGGTATCACCTTAACTTCTAATTCTTAAAGACTCGCAAGCACTGTACACCCCAGTGTTTTTTGGGATCTCAATTAGTGACTAATACCTTCTTTAATCTGTTGAATACCTGCTTCCCAACTGGTTCAATACTGCAATTTGTTCCATAGTGAGGGTATGCATTGTGGGAAGAATTGTTTTCTATCCTGGCTCTACTGGACATGGCAGATGCTTCTGGCATCTTTTCACTGAGCCACGCCTGCAGTCCCCTCACTATCAAAACCTGCCCATGTGAAGACAATATAGGTTTTCAGCTTGCTACCTGTTACCTGAATTGAATGTGCATTGTCATTATCTGTCTGTGAAAAGGTCCCAATCTACCTTCTCTGAATCATTCAGTAATTTTAAATTTTGCTGTCACTGCTTTTTGATTTGTGTTCTTTTTAAAATAAATAGTCATAGTCTTTTAAAGTCCCTCTTCACATAGGAGATTTTGAGGACCTTCATTTCAGTTTTGTAGAGCAATCCTAGCTCAGCAGTAAGCGGCTTGACACAAAACAGTAATTTCATTCCAGCCCTGACTGAAGAAGAAGTACTACAAATAAACATGTCAAACAGGAAATGGATTAATTTGCAGCATGTTCTATAAAACAACTAATCAATGCACTTTTTGTTCTTGTCCCAGCACCAGTCTTAATGGCAGGTTGGTATTTCCACTCTCCCTTTATTGCCTCTTCTTGACATCAGAATGCAGGCTGATTGATGGACACCAGTTTGCTGCACTTTGGCAGTTACATACACAAAAGAGAAAATTACAGGACTTGGCTGTAGGGACAAGTAAAACCATCTTATATATGTGCCATCACTGACTTCATTGTTAACTGCCCTGCCTCTTTACAAAGCACTACAAAAATAGCTGCTTCTAAACCCCCTGCTCTGTGTTAGCCAGGGGTATGACCAGCTCTGTATCCCATAAAAAAAGCTTGTCTCTGCTCTTATTCTTTCTGTATCCACAGACAGGATGGAGACTGTTCCTTTTCCTTCCCTGTAAGCTTTGAATCAGTGGTTCTTCTGCCATTTTCACTCTTCTTTCTAAGAAGGTCTCTTCTCTTTTCTTATGTGTCGCTGTTGGAACCACATCTGTCCATGTTTCAGCTTTTAAATTACATTAATTTTTGCTTTTGTCCCGACATATTCTTTCCAAGAACTGAGCTTGTAATCAAACTTGCTATGAAAAATAGCAGGGCAGACATTAAATTCTGCCTACTTACTAGTCACCCTGTGACTTGTTTTCTCTGACTTTTCCCTTTTCCTGTTCCAACCACACACAAACAATAGACTAACACATAACAACAGTAATCAGAGGAGAAAAAGTATTAAAGAGAAGAAATGTATGCATTAAAAAAGGCTCAAAATTTTATGACACATTTATGACCTTAAATTAAGGTAAATCCCCCACCCCCCATGTTGTTTAGGAAAGCATTATTTTTATAGTGTTAGCTACTAATACAGCATAGTCTTGATACTGTGTTTGATTCTGCTCCACTAGAAGACAGAAAATTGAAAAGGTAATTCTCTTTTTCTCACAGAGTTTGCTAGGAAAGAGGCATGTCCTGTTTTGAATCTCAGATATAACCTGAAATAGCCCAGAGAAATAACCTTAAATAACTCATAGCATTCAAGCCTTGCAACAAAAATTGTAAAGCAATTCTGCATGGCATGGACATCTTAAATACATCATGACTTTCTCCTTCCCTACATTTTCATTCATTGTGTCACTTGTCATGATCCTCTGTTCTTTTTGACTGTATTTGCTAACATCAACAGAATTCTGCCCTTTGCACATGATGTCTGGCAAATCACATTGAGGTTTTGACAGTCATGCCTGCCTGGCTTCTATCACCCTTTGGCCTCCTTCTTAGGGATCTTCATCTCCTCCTCTCAAAGACATCTCAAAAGGGTGATGAATATTTGATTTTATTTTGCCCTGAGGGTTTCCACATTGATTTTTAGTGTTTTGATTATTGGCAAGGAGTATTATCCTATTAGGACCTTAACAGAACTCACTATTATTTCCAAGATTTATAATCCCAGACTGAATATATTCCTGATGTTAATAACTAGGACAAACTGCCTGATTGTGTGTGGGTATATGCAATACATATATATGTGTTTAAGACAACAATATGAAGGTAAATGTAGTGTGGAGATGTATTGCATTTTGACTTTCAGTCTCATTTTTAATTCACAGCAGAGGGGAAAAATCAATGTGATGTAATGAGGTGTACTCAGACAAAGGGTAACATGGGACTGCAGCAGAGTTTGGGCTGTTGAGAAGATTTAGTTCAGCAGTGATGAAACTGATGGAAACGTTTCTGGAAAATAAGCTCCTGTATTGCCTTGTCCTAATAAGTTATCCAGCTTGGTAGCCCACAGATTTATATCATCTCCCTGACAGTGCAGACAAGTCAGGGACACGTGTTAGTTTGTGGTGACAATTGCATGGAGGAGCCACCACGAGGCTCACAATCTCTTTAGGGAGTCTCCAAGCTAAAGAGTATGACCAGACAGGAGTTTTCCCAATAAGGAACAGCGAAATTCAGAACAGTGGATTTAGGCTGACTGATCATAACCCTCACAGCAGACCAAGATTTCTGGTGGTCTTCTCCCTTTGCTTCCAGGGGAGCCCAGATGGAAACTACTGAATAGGAGGTGTTTCCCATGGAAACAGTACACGGTTGGAGCTAGATACCTCTGTGTGGGTTACTTACCATGACTGGTTGTGTATTTGATTGCTTAATAAAAAGTAGTACTTTGCACCATTCTTCCTGGTAGCAGAATTAATGGCATCCCATTGTACGTCAAAGTAGGAAAAATACATCATCACTTGTGTTAATAATTGTATGGAAAGAACATGCCATCGTTTCAAAATCTATCCCTACATCAGCAGTTACCAGACCAGTGGCCAGGAGCCATAGAAGGGTAGCAGCAGTTTTCAGGAGGTCACAACTTCAGAAGAAATTTGGTTTCATTGTATAGTAACACCTGGTATTTTGTGTTACACAATATAATGCATTTGTAATGAGGGTCCTAATAAAAAAAAAAAAAGAGAACCACTGTTCTAGATGTTATCAAATCATCTAACACAAAGCTACATTGCAACAAGCTAGCACATACTGCTTGTTTTTCCAAATACAGTACCTAACGAGAGGGGAAAACATTAAGGTAACAGAAAGGCAGAAATACCTTCAGGATACATTGTATAAGTGATGAATGAATGTGGTCTAGTGGGGAGCCTGATATACAGGCATGCCTGCATTCAGACTTATCTCTAACCTCTCCTTAATGATAAGTTAATTGGGCAATCTCAGCAAAACAGGCAGGTATTAAATTCCTGATAGAAGAATACTACATCTAACCAAAAACTACTTCAAGACTTTAATAATTTCTGAATCATAACCTATCAAAAGCCAGAAAGTTTAAAATTAGAGCATACTAAATTAACATTTTACTACTTTAGATGTTTTGGTTTAATCTATGTAATGCTGAAAATTTAGTTTTCATTGAGTGCCTTTATTTTCTGAATTACACTGTATCTGTCCTCCTCAAGCACAACTAAAATCAATGCAACAAAACTTACTTCAGAAGTTAATTACTGGCTCCAGTGTATAAACCAGACAATTATTGTTTCTTGACAGTGATTAACTGTGATGCTCAGAAGACGAGCTACAATGGTCATACATCCAGACTAGTACTGCTCAGACTGAGTGACAGAAGGAAGGCTCCTCAGGAGAGGAGGCAAAGCCAGGGTATGAGGACTAAGTGGTGTTCATGTGCTCACCATCAGCAGGTTTGAACTCCAAGAGCATTGCTTCTTCAGATCCATCTTCTCTGCTCTCTTTGATGCTCGCTACTTCACACCAGAAGTCCTCCATGGAAGTGCTGTCCATGGAGGCCTGAGAATTGGAGCGACTGAAGGCAGGAGGTACTGACTCGTTGGAAAGCATCCTGTTAATTCTTCGACAACGAGAGAGAGACTTTCTGAAAAGAGAAAGCCGTACAAATAAAATCATCTTTCTATCATGCTAACTTGTCCCACGCAAATGGAAGCAAGCAACTAGTGCTTGACCTGTGACTGTACCAGGAAATAGGGAAGAAGATTTCAGAGGCCAAGTACACAGTTCTGCTAATTGTCATGATCTCCATCGTTCACAACAATAATGGCTGGACATGTATTTTGCATCTGATAATCTCTTTAATGTCCTTCAGTATTTCACAATCTAGAGAGAACTCAGGAAATGCAATTTGTTTTTCTCATACTGGTATCCTGCAAAACTATTTTCACTTCTTTTTGCCTCAGTTTCTCTTTCTATCCCTTCCTGTTCTGCTTACTGGATGAAATGCCTCAGTGAAAACTTCTCTGGGGGAACAAAGTGAAAATTTGGAACACTGAAATATTTTACAAACTCATCTTCACTCCAAAAAAGAAAAAAAAAAACTTGAAAGATTTTAATTTGGAAAAATAATTACTTTTTAATTGAAAACCCTTTAAAAAATTTTGGGTTTTTTAATTAAGTTAAACTGATTTTAAACAACATTTGACTTTAAATTAAAGTAGTATATTCTAGGTCAAACAGAGGTTTTGATCACAGGTTCAAAAACATTATGATTCACCAAAAATTAAGTTTCAAGTTAAGATTCAATGCAGGGATTGAATTAAAACAAAGTTTGCTCCTTATTCTTTTGTACTTGTCTTTTTCTCCACTGTAAGTACTTGCAGCTGAAGACAGTTATACAAATTCATTCAAAATCTCATATAACGCCCACCATGAAAATTGCCTGACTTTGTTCTTTTGCATTATTATGGCTGCAACACTGTAAACAGCTTTTGTATGTGTAATTGCAGTAGATACAGTAATCAGTAGTAATAACCACAACAATATTTGTACAAAGGAGTTAGGAGGTAACACAATTTTGGCAGAGAGTTAGACCATAGGAATTAATGGAAAATTCTGACATAAGGTCTTCTGACCTTCACTTATCTGAATTAATTCAAATGCAGTTTCCCTTTCTCTTCCTCTTCTGTATGGCATGATCCTGCCAAAACACTTTTGTTTAAAACCACAGGCATCACTTTTACTCCAGGAGAAAAAAAGTTATTTCCTTTTCAGTGTTTCCCTCCTTATCAAAGTTTTCCTAATGGATGTATAAACAATGTATTATTTCATAAAGCTGACTGAGCATGCTTCTCCCTCATTGTGCTGCTGCCTCTGCTTTATCCTTCCTCGCTGGAAGGGCTGGATGCTTCCCTGGGGCTGGCAGAGCCTCCTCACTTTATCTGGGCAGGTCCTTCTGGGCTAGATCTGAGCCCCGGTCTGGGGACCTGTGGTGGGAACAACAGAGCACAACAAATCCAGCTTTGGACATTATCAGGCTTTATAAAAGGCAAAGCTCAGGCCTTTGCCTATTTTTGAACACTCATAGGTGTAATATGGATTATTCGTCTGCCAAATTAGCCCCTGTGCTCTTGGAAACAAAGGTGGGAAGCAAAGCTTTCTGATGGGTGACAACATTACAGCAGGAGAGAACATGCTATGTGGTCGTGGACACACGTTCTCTGGGAAGAGAAGCACTCCTTTCAGTATTTCTCTCTGTTTTTATCCTCATAAACAGTTTGTTTGCTTTAAAACAGTGCTGAAACTGTAATTGTTTTAATTAGAACAAGCCACAGCCACCAAATGTGAGAGGAATTTGTGACACAAGTGTGGCTAAAAATGCCTTAGTTGTAGCTCTCCCTCGGGGGAGATGCGAGTTTCAGTTGGCTTTTGTCCCCAAAGCCTCACATGGCTGGGGTACCTGAAAAATTATAATCACTGGAATGATGCATCTGGACACGTCAGCCTCTGAGGTTTTTGTATGGATTTCCCTTTCTTTTGTGGATTCACCTATGTATCATCCTCACATTAGCAAATAAGAAAAATGCAAGGATCACTGGACTTAAATATGGTGAGTTAATACTGTACCAAGCATCCCTGAGCAGAGGTTTTAACCAGCAGAAACAGAACTCCTGAGAAGCAGCCAGAAAACCCCATCTCTTCTGCTGGGAGCTGGGTGGCATGGGGCAAACAGCACCCACCAACCCATTGCTTGTTGCTGTGAAAACCTGAGCTCTTTTGTTTAAAAGGTGATTGTGAACACAAATAAGGAAAAAGGCAAAACTGCCTGGTATTCCAACAGTGTTTGGGGCTCCCGTTCACTGGACACTGTGCAAGCAGAGGAGACACCAAGGGCTGGTGTCTGTCCTCTTGTCACAGCTTGTCCCTCACCAGCCTCCTCTTCAGCTTGAGGCCTGAGACCCCAACACAGCTGCTCACTGAGAAATTCGTGTCCCTGCTTAATATAAATCTTGTGAAAATAAGTCCCTACTCAAGCTATATAGCACAGCCCAGAGCTCCCGAGCCAGCAAGTGAAGGAAAGAACGCTCTCACCATTCTGGAATTGAACATGAGCTGGGACAAGAAGAGGGCATCCCTGATAGCATTATTGGCTCCCATCATTTAGTCATGGTCAGGGAATTTAAACATTTCCTGCCTTCCCAGTGTGAATCTTGACCACAACCTTTGTGCTCTTCAGGCATCACACTACACTGATCCTTGGGCTTTGACTCCATCAGCACTTCAGCGGGCTCAGACCAAGGGCTTTTTATTTCACCATATTAGGAAGAAAGAGGCTTGGTGGGTTGTTGCTTTTCTCCCCACACTGAGTGTTCTTATTTTGTAATATTACCATACCAGAAAGCTAACTGCTTAAATAGACCATGTAAAACAGCAACAACTGCTGTGGCAACGACCTTTGCCAAATATGTCTAAGGTTCCTGTGTAATTAATGTGCATTTACAACAATATTACAAGCACAGAGCTTATTTGGAAAACCAGCTGAACAAAGTTCCTGAGAACTTCGTATTTGAGGCTTGTTCTCTCAACCCAGATTAAATCGAGCTGTGTAAAATTCCAGTAACAAGAAAGGTTAGGCAGAGGTGCTTTACATTTTACATATTGGTAAACATCTGAAGCTTGCTTCCAGGTGGTCTGGTACAAACCTTCTCCAATTATTCTGAGTATGTCTAATTAAAGCTCATGTGTTAAGACTTCCAGCTGCTGTTTCAACCCTTATACCTGTGACTCCTGTCTGGGAGGAAGTGGTCTTGCCTTTATGTGATAATGGCAGCTGTCTCCCATTTCCTCCAGCCAAAGCTGCTCAAACAGTTTCAGGAAAAAAAAAAATATCCTACTGAGGAAGCAAAGCATATTCTTCACTGCTTTTAATTAATTCTTGAGGGACACTGTAAGAGCACTGACTCAGCAACATCTGAGAACTGTCTCAGAAACGTCTAGAGAAGATCAGGTTGCCTGCTACCTGGGAACTCTTGCAGCAGACAACCTCTGTTCCTGACACCTTTTTCACCCTCAAGCTGTCCTTTGTTTTGGTCTTTTTTTTCTCAGTGTCTCAAGAGAACTTTAGAACAATAAAAAGTTTTTACTAATCTGATTCTGCTGTTCCTACAGAAAAGTTGTAAACCAGTCTTGTTAAGCAAGCAGCGATCACAAAGTTCATGCTAAGTTTCTTTTGTTCCCTCACATACATGGGTAGTACTGTGCTAATCTGAAATGCTGATTAAATTAAACATGGGAGGGATCTCAGATCCTGGCTTCCTTGATGGAAAAAGTTGGGAGAGGAGTATGAACCTAAAAGCACTGAGCAAAAATTATAGCAACTCCACTGAATGAGCTGAAATGTTTTTCAGGATGGAATAAAATAAAAAAGAAAAGCCACATAAAACACCGAGGAAGGAAAAAAAAAAGAAGGGAAAAGTATATAAGAACTAAAAGTATATAAGAACTTATCAAAGAACTTGTATTACTGGATATTTGCAGAAGAAAGAGTTAAAGAGTGCCAGGAAGGAGAAACATGATATAATTTAGAAAGCTTGCTGTGGAAAAACTATTGCAGGGAAGGAGGGTATTTCCATGGGGCACTAGAAAGCTAATTCAACTGTGTTTGACTCTGGTTTTGGCCTGGTGTATGTTTATAATACTGATGAAAGGCATCAGCTAAACAGGCCTCCTGACTCTATATTTTATCTTGCACTGCACTAGTGTGTTCAGGATCTTATACCACCTATTGATTTCAGAATAGCCAAGCCAGATCCAATAAGCTCTTCTTACCCTATCCTCAAAAGTAAAGGTTTGTAAAACCACATGAAGAGCTGGCTCAGTGACACTTAATGATTGCTCACAGGCTCAGTAATGATAAAGCCAGGTTTGTATTTTGAGTTTAATTAAGTAATGGATGGTGAAGAATCAATAAAACAAATGGGAGCAATAAAGCCATCTTGTAGTTAAAAACAGCACTTGATTGTTGTTTACACAGAGGGAAAGGACATCTTATTCTTGTGGGCTGTTATCTTTAATTTCATTCAGTGGGTCCTGAACCTGCTTCACCACAATTAGTCACATTTATAAGAATGGGAAAGGTGAAGGAATCAAATTGTCCTGGTAATCGTAGGATGAATATCCACCTTTTCACACTGCAATAATTCTATCAGTATAGCCATTTGTTCAGCTTTACCCATATGTAAGAAAGGGGATAGTAGCTTGCATTGACAGGGAAAAAGCATTTATTCCTCATTATTAAGAACTGTTCTGAATTTTTAGCAGTCATGTACCAATATATCTCTTTCTTCTAAATAAAATGTATACAAATTCCAGGCAAAGGAAGCGACCAGCAATGGAAAATAGTATTTTTCTGCACAGTTCACTCTTGACCCAAATCTCTCATCTTCTGGTTCCTTCCTCATGACCTTGTTCCTGCACTGTTTGTGGTCTGCTTATTTCCTTCTCCTCATGCTTCATGGCTTCTGATCACAGGGAAGGGTACAGATCAGACAATATCCCCCCAACTCTGTCTACACTCTTCTGTTTCTGATTATCTTGCAGATGTTAGGCAAGTTGTAGGCAGTGGATGCTAAAGCTTCCTTGTCCTCTCTCTAGCATCTGGTATAGCAAATATTTAAATATCATGCTCCCTCTTGCTGTCAGAGGAAGGTTTTATTTCATTATTAATTTTCTCATCCTGTGGCCCAGCAGAACTCCAAAAATACGTGAATCTCATTGCTCTTTGTTAACAAAGGTGGGTTTGAAAATAAGCTATCACCTTACTTGATTGGTTAGATTTCAAAACACAGGAATTCTCTGTTTTGCCTTTCTTTGTAGTCTACAAAAGATTCTTCGAAATATGTTTCTGTCAACTTGAATTTTACTCCAGTTTCTGCACCTGGAGTGGGTCAACCTTGGATATAGACACAGATTGAGGAACAAAATGCAGAGAGCAGCACCACAAAAAATGGTCCTGGGGATCCTGTTGATGGCAAGCTGAACATGAGTCAGCACTGCCCTGGCATCCAGGAGGGTCAACCCTGTCCTGGAGACATCAGGTACAGCCAACCCACTAGCTGGGCAAGGCAGGGGATTGTCCTGCTCTGCTCTGCACTGGCAGCCTCATCTTGAGTGCTGGGGGCAGTTTTGGGAGCCACAGTATAAGATATAAAGCTATTAGAGATCATACAAAGGAAGTCTACAAAGATGGTGAACGCTCTACAGGGAAAGTTGTATGAGAAGTGACTCAGATCACTTGTTTTTTTCAGTCTGGAAAAGATGAGACTGAAGGAAGACTTCACAGCAGTCCACAGCTTCCTCATGAGGGGAAGAGCCGGGATCTCTTCTCTCTGGTGACCAGCAATGGTATATGAGGGAATGCCATAAAGCTGTGTCAAGTGAGGTTTAAGTTGGATATTAGCTAAAGATTTTTTTCAACTACAGGGTGGTTGGGCACTGGAACAGGATCCCCAGGGAAGTGGTCACAGCACCAGCCTCACAGAGTTCAAGAAGAGTTTGGACAATGTTCTCAGGCACATGGTGTGACTCTTGGGGCTGTCATGCACAGGGCTAGAAGTTGGACTTTGATGACCCTTGTGGTCCCTTCCAACTCAGGATGTTCTATGCTTCTATGGTTTTTGGGACCAAAATGGGTTGTCTACTGAATCTTAAGATTAAAAAAGAAAATAGCTGTAATATTTACAGGAATTAAAAGTTTTGTTTATTTAATTATATTTTGTCTGCAATCCATCAAGGTAGTAACAGAAGTCAGGAGATTGAGTTGCAGAATTTGCAGGCCAGTGTTACCTGCCAACATTTAAAAATGCGTTTCACCTTGGGTTCTTCAACTGTCTCTTACGCAATGTTACTGTAAGTGGCAGGGAAGTTCCCTGCCTAACAAAGGCCACATTGTGGCCCCTCTTCAGTCAAGCATGGAGATTGCAGAAGAATCTCTCTCTGTTTGTGGGTTTCAGTGTGAGGGCTCTCACAATCAAACCCTTTGAGTTTGGGGAGTTCAGGGAATATACTCTCTAGGTATTGCCTGCTGGCAACAGTGACCTTTGAGGACATAACCCAGACCTCCCCTCCACACTGGCAATCACATCACTTCAGCGTTGGCCCAATGCAACAGAGACAGTGCACTACATGGCTACAATGCGTCTGCCAAAATCTGAAAGGGACTCTATTTCATCTTCTTTCTCCTAACAAAGCTGTTGCTAAAGGGCAGAAGGGGTTCCCAAATGATTAACAAGAGTATGTTCTGTTAACCATTTTTTTTTCAAGTTAATTGGAAAGAATTCTTTTCATATACATTATGAGGAAACAGTTTAAGCCAGTTTTCAATGCTGATGACTTAAGAACATGAACAGATCATGGCAGAATATGTTACATGTAATTTTCAGTGGGTATGGGCAAGATAAGAAACATCTGGACATGACCTACAGGAGGCAAAAGCTGGACATGAGCAGCTAGTTCAAACATCTTAAACATTTCCCACACGTATTTATTGTTAGAAGCGATAAATTCTTTTGTTGTGCTGATGCTCACCTAAGATCTATTTTATATTAAAAATAAATCCATGTATCCAGGGTAGGACAAAGTTTTCCAGGAGGAAACATAGGCATGTGGGCCATGTACTGTGGGCTTAGATCCTGTGCTTCCAGAAAATGTTTGCTCTCTGGTGCCTTTACAGTACAAGCAAGTTGTGTCTGAGCACTGAACCCACTGATGTCACACTTTATCAGTTAGAGCTGATGAAAGGCTCCGGGAGCATCAGGCTCACTGAACATGACTGTACAATTTATCCACTTCTGTTGAGTAGATGCCTCCATAAATTCCATCTGGCACTCACCCAGAGAGATCCTAGTTAGCTGAGCACTCTGAAATCCAAGGCAAACCCTTCAGATTTCACCTGGGCTGACCTGAAAATACATTGTGTGGCAGTTCTGGGTTTACTACGGGTCCTTGGCATTAATTACTCCGTGAATGCACACAATTAGCATGAAGCAGAAGTGTTTTGTTCTGCAGTTTAGGGTAAGCAGTGTCTTAACTAAAGTAGCAAGCAAAGATTGTTAAGAGTCACATGAAGGAAAAGGAGAGCAGGAAGCACAAATATATTAGATTCTGTCTAAACACTGGTACTGCACGAAGTGTGATGCTGTTCACTGCATGCACTCAGTCTCTCCTCAGAGAGCTATCTGCAGCACTGAGGAAGATCTCACAAAAGGCAGTGCTGTCATGCTCTTTTGCTTCCTACTGCTCTGGTAGTGTCATTTCAAAGGTAACCAAGAGCCCTGTGAACACTCCCTGGGTACAGCATGGTCTCATGTCAGCTGGAGTACATCAGGCCACTGTGCATCCTTCTGTGTGCAACTACAAGTACCAAGGAATAAGGAGGAGAAAAGTAATGTGCAGACTGATCCAGAATATTTTTTCACAGTAAAATTGATTAGTGTCTGCCAGCAACTCGCATTTAGCCAGATTCATTATTTATTACTCAAAAGGATAGTTAAAAGTGCAGGAAATGCCCAAGGCCTCCAATGGGGCCCAAATGATTCACCACGCAAAGAAGTAAACCAAATAAAATCTATGTGAGATGTAAACTTGACAATATTAGAAGAGTTTTGTCTCTAGAGTGACAAATTAATAAGAGTTTTTAAAGAAAAATAAATATTAAAAAACTCAGTAGATACAATGAAGCAGTGAAACATAAGGGATCAAAATTTCTACCGCTTTCAATACATCTTCTAAACATTGACTACATTTATGTTGAAAATGTGAGAGAATATACATTTTTATTTTTATATCATTCTAGAGGAGCTATCCTTTCAACTAGCATGATTATTATCATTAAGAAAATCAACAGTATTTGTATGACTTTCTGAAACACTTCAAAAAACAAGGTCAATAATTTTGACTGACTTAAGGTAATAGCATAAGGAACTGGATTATAGTGTCTACTGGAAGGTATCTAATGAAACTGCATATATTGCAAATGTAAGCACTTTAAGGTCCTGATATAAGCAATGAAGGGAGGCAGATACATCTAGAGAGTGAACATGTAAACAGGAGCTTAAAATTATGCAATGTCTGTTTGAAGTTTTCTTTGTGCTTAGTTTTAAGTGAAGTCCAGCCGTTACTTTCTTCCTTCCTATAATTAATGGATGCTTTTAAGTAAATGTCACCACTCCACCCATTACACTTTTTTCAAAGGCTCCAGGACCTAAGCAAACAAGCATTACTTGAGTTATTGCTTTCTCCTTTAGATGTTTTTAACATATATTGAAGGCCACAGCTGAGCTATAAAATATGAATAAGTAAACTGTAATGTATTCATTTACATTTTTGTCATGCATGGTATTCATGACAAAATGTTTTGAACATTGGGCTTAATAGTATTCACAGGAGTGGACTGAAGTAATGTAAAGTAACACACTGAACTTTTAAAGCTAAGCAAAACACTACCTTTAAAATTATTTTATTGAAAAAAATGCATATTCACTGAGGATATTATTGAATCTTTTGACAGAATGATGAACAACTTCACATTGTCATGAAAATCCTGGATCAGATTCTCAGATTGCAATAAACTGTTACAACCCCTTTGGCTTAATTTATCCCTTATGTTTAAATTCAGAACATCCTTCTTTGTGGTACTGCTAATGTTGAAGTCATTACAAATCACAAAAACTTCATGAGCAAATGTACACCATTTAAATTTTTCTCAGCAGCTCTAGGTTGGCTGTCTGGCAACTCCAGACTCTCAACTGGTATTTTCTGTGCTGTATTGTACTTTGTGTTATATTGAATCAGTCAGAGGGAATGAAAAATTTGCTGGAAATTTCTGTAGCCAAACAAAAATTAAGATGTGAGCTTAATTCTATTTTCTGCCACTCAAGTACATTGGTAAAGATTGTATGAATTACTTTGGAAAGTGTTCCACACTTGTTGAATAGTCTGTCTTCTTGTTAATGAGACTGCTTAAAAAGTAGTCTTTTTATCCTTAAGTAGATAAACTGGAGATAAAGAATGTGCAATGAATAAAGAAAAAAGAAACACAGAATATCTCAGAGCTCTGGGTTTCTATTTCTACCTGAAGAAAAATGGTTATGCATCAGCTGGAAAGTACATCAACATGGAAACTCTTGTCAGTGTCCTGAATGGTCTCTGACTTTATTGTTGATAACCTGATGTGAGGCCACGTCCCTGAACCCTGCTTCTTTCCCTTGCCTTTCCACTTTCCAAAATCAAGTGCTGCTGGGTGGGGTGAGAGGCTCTGTAGGACTGTAGCAAGCAGAGAAGTTGAGAGGGGCTTTCTGTGCAGGGGGGAGGTGACACCAATGCCAAAGCACACAGGGAATGGGATGGGCATTGCAGCTGATGGATATATTCCCATGTTTCTCCAACAGCATTTGACTGTCACATTTCCTTATCAGCAATAGTCACACACCGGCCCGTCTTTCCACTCAGTTCCAAATATTTGCAAAAAGCTCAGTCAAAGCAATGAGAGCACTTTACATTCTACAAAAATTAATGACTAAAAAATCTCAAACAGCCAGGCAATATTAACAGAAGTAAATCCCCTTGTCTCTGTTGAACCAATAGATGTTTTGCTAATGTGGTGCACATTTAAACTTCAAGCTTTAAGAAGAAAACTGTATCAGAATAGGCTTTTGACCTGCATTTTGTGGGGAACACTGAAGGTTGTATTTCTTGCTAATTCACTTACCTTCTTTTGGTTAAAATTTTGTGCTGTTTTACTCACTTTAAAATTAAATTTCAGTATATTATTTGATAATCTCTCGTATTCAAGATATCAGTAATCATACAAACATAACTGTGTAAACATAAAGGTGATTTTAAATCAAAAGCCGGTAGAAGACTCCTATTGGAGATTAGTCTAGAGTGTTTTCATTTAAAATGTAGGTACAAAACTGTGCTGGCAAGAAACTCTTTAGTTGCCAGTTAAGTCTAGTAGCATTGCTATGAAACGTCATGGTGAGGTGATGGCAAATGACATCTTAAAAATAACAAAAAAAGAGCTGGAAATGAGAGGAGGCCGAATTTTCATGGAGACAAACACAACAGACAGGGAACACCTAATAGGTCCTCACAGGCCTCTAAAGAGCAGAATTTCTCAGATTAAGAGGAAACAATGGACCACAAAATCAAATTTAGTTTGTTATATTCTCAGGTCTTCAATGGAGGAATGAAGAAGTCAAGAGGAAAAAAACAACGCATTTTCTTATACTTTGGCTTTATAATTCCTATCAGTGGAGTATAAAAGGTTTTCTGTGATCTTAAAGTGATTTCTAGGCTTATGGTAAAGAGACAGAAAGAACATCTTCATGAGAGTTGTCAAGGCAACATCCTAGATCTTAAGTGGTAGTTTTCTAATTCTGTCCAAATGTTTGTATTACATGGCTGTGAAAAACATGCCCTTTCTATGTGTAAGCAGTCAAATGAATCAGAGGTGCTTCCAAACCAGCAGGACTCCAGTGAGAGCTGGAAATATTAGACTAAGACACACTTCTTCACATACCCATAAAAAAGGCAAATACCATAACAAGAAAAATCACCCTTTAAATGGAAAAACTAATACATGATGCCCAACAGCTTTCCAGTTTCCTTCAACTACCATTCTGTTCTCCTGCTTATATGATTTTTAAGGTTTGTCTCAAATATTTCATCTATGAGGACTCTGAGGAAAGCTATAGCATGCCAGGTATTTCAAAGCTAGGTTTTCAAATATACTGCAGCTCCTGAAGCTCTTAGAGCTACAGAGGCTACTAATATTTACAAAATATGGTGCTTCAGTGATGCTAGCAATTCTGAATCCAACAAGCAGCCCTGTTGAAGTCAGCCAAATTACTCCTGTGTGTAAGGTTTGACTTAACTTTTTTAGTACTGATGCTGGGGGAAGAAGATGTAGCTCTTGGAAATCTCACAGAAAAAAAAACGCTTGTTGGGAGGAAGACTTCAAGACACAGAAGACATAGAGGAATGGCACCTTCATTTGAAGCATCTTAACATAGGCATAAAATGCCCATTCACATTCTCCTGGGAAGTAGAAACCTTAGATGGCCCAGAACTGCACTAGAAATTTCCTCAGCATCTTTTGTAGACATGTATTACAAGAAGGTTACTCTTGGTTATTTTGACATTTACTGTTTTGTACTGGCTTTTTGTAAGCTCTTCAGAGTTTGCACCAGGTTGTGCTGGGACAATGGAAAGAGGACTTTAGAGAATTGCCTCTTTAAGCTGAGTACTTCCCAGCCAGTCACAGCCCAGAGTCTGAACCCAGATACCAAATCATCATGCAGTAGATAACAGCAGAATCTGGTAATTATCAAAACACCTCAACCACTCCCTGTAGCACTTCATTAATTATATGGTTAAGAGCTAATTCATCATATGACAGCTCCAAAGACATCAAATAAAAATTATGGATGTGAGTGAAATGACATCTCCAAAATGACACAAATGTTTTGTTACAAAAGAGGGTTAAAAATACAAGTGCTAGTTCATGACTTAATGCTGTGGTATACCGTGAGTAAAAGGACTGCTTCTGTAAGTCCTACAGAGCTTGGCTGAAGTTTCTATCTGAGCTTTGCAATCCTGTACATATTCTTGTCTAGATAACCACTAAAAAGTAATTAATATTGCTATGCAAACTTAATAAATCATGTCTGGAAGCTCACCTACTCCTGTCAAAGGAGTATGACGAAGCCATTGTTGTGCCCTCTGTCATTGTGGTTCACGCTCCTCCTCCCACACCTGCCTAGATAAGAGAGCCATGATCCATGATAGGAGGTGAAGATTCATCGGGCATTCATTCATCTTTTAATGACTGTGTTAGATCTTTCACTGTGCAGGCACTTTATGAATGTTGTGAAACTGTAATGCTATCCTTCCCATAAGGACACCAAATTACTTATCCATGCCTTTGATATAATGCATCTTGGCTGAACTGCTGCAGCTTTCTTTCTCTCTCTGGATGATTTCCAGTCAAGGGCTATATTTACATCAGTTACAATTGATTCAAAATGCTTCCACAGGATCTTGAATAGGCTAACACATCTTTGTGAGTTTAATCCAAAGCAGATGACATAGGGCTTTCCAGTATAACAGGGAATAATTGTGCTCACACCTCTAGTTCTTTGGTGTGAGTCAGTAGTCCGGATTGATATTCTTGGACCAGAACATGTTTTGGACTTTCAGGCGACTACAGATTATGCTTCCAAAAAGGGACTAAGACAGGCCATCACTCAACTCCTATTTTCAGGAATGACTGAAGTATTCCAGATCACAAACCCTATGGAATTACAGGAAAGTAAATGCTCCTGCTCTCAAAGTCAGTTTTGACTTAGGCCTTTAAATCACAGGAGAACTTTTGAAAATTTGCCTTCAATTTAACTATATATATTATTACACTCTTTGTCCTTGGAGTTCTTTTTTTCTGTGGGCACTAATCTTGCCCAGTTTTCTGGGACTTTGACCATCTAAATTCAAGCCTTATCTTTTAAATTTGGCTTTGATTAACACAGCTGTTATTTATTCTTTTGCTTGGCAGGATTTTCTGCAAGACTGCCATAAAGTCAGCCTGTTTGTATTGTATTCTGCTGTTAATCTCCTTTTCCTTTATGACATACATCCACAGTATCCTAAGGGGAAGATTAATATACATTTATATGGATTCATACTCACATATAAATAAATCTATGAATGTACAACAAAGACAGCAACAAAGGGAGGGAACATCTTAGTAATCTCCTAAAAGCAATTGTGAAAAAGTCTATATAACACATAAAATTGAATGTTTTATACAACATGAAGCACAGGATCAACATTAATCAGTTGCTTAATGAAAGCATAATTCAAAATAAGAAAACTTCTTCTTCAAAGAAGTTGGAATCATTTGGGTGGGAGAAAGATCTGTCAAATTAGGAGACTGCTGTATCATTATGATAACTTAATATGCTGCTTATCACCTAAGGTTTTCCAAAATAATACACTTGAAGAGACTTTTTTTAAGAAGTAATTAAAAGAGTTGAAGAAAAATACAATATTGTTTAGAGTTTCTAGGTTAATTTTCATTAGAATATGATCATCATCTTAAAACCTCAACAGTGGAGAATTTGTAGCTGTCTAGAAACA
Source organism: Taeniopygia guttata (assembly GCF_048771995.1). NCBI lineage: Eukaryota > Metazoa > Chordata > Aves > Passeriformes > Estrildidae > Taeniopygia > Taeniopygia guttata. Next base: position 102,067,439 of record NC_133026.1, read on the forward strand.
TCTACATTTCAGCGCTTCACAGAGACTTTCTGAATTAGGAATCACTTTGCAATTTTCCTGTAAAGCCCTGCCTTAAAAAGCCCTAACATGTAAGAGTGAGCTGCCTTTTCATGGTATATACATGATCACCTTCACTGGGAACAAACATAGGAAAACCCAGTGATGGGAGAGCCTTCAAATTTCTTCCACTCATATGAGAAATGGGTCACAAAATCAGACAAAGGAGCTTGGACAATCATTTATGCCAGTAAACTCTATCTCCCATCCTGACAGAACACCGCTGGGACTTGAAAACTCTATTGGTGCTAGGAGTATAATTCTCCAGTAGAAATGTCTCAATAATCCCACTGATTAGACTAACTTTTCCAAACAAATCAATCAAGAATCTAGGGAGCAAAAGTCAAATCTCCAGAAATATTAGCTGCCTGGATTTCCTTTCAGTAAGATTTCATATTTGACAAGGGAAGAAAAAAATAGTTGCTCTTTCATCCTGATCAAAGTCAATTAAAATCTATTATGTACTCATCATCTTGACCATGGTCATCATTTTGCACTGCTCTGCAGCATTTGATGCAATTTCAGACTTCCCTTTGACCCCCAGTACAGGCCTCATGTTGCCCCTATGGAGGAAATAGCAGGGTGAGAAATCCTTGAAAAATTTTCCCCAAGGCAGAGTATTATTTCTGCTGATGGTCATGACCCTGGCTCATGACATTTTGCTGCAGGGGGACTTTGGAACCAGAAAGGTTGAGCTGGCCATTTCAGTATGTGAGAAAACTATCCCAGAGCAAGAACAGCTAAAAGAAACTCCTCAAGCACCCCCAGTGTTTACTCTGGAGGTGCAGAGCTGTGAATGTCATGCCAGCCAACTGGTAGGAGAGAAATCCCCTAGAATCCTTTTGGAACAGAGGAGAGAACCTGTTTGTGAGTCTGACAGTCTATTGTTTCCATTTATTTATACTATATAAACAAGCTTCCAGTTTCCTTAAAACTATGTGGACAAGTCCTAATTTCCAAGTCCCTTGAATTTCTCCTGTTTTCATTACTAGGTAAACACTTTTAGCTGCTCTTCCCCACCAGTCTCCTGCCACGCTGGATTTTACCTGGTTATCAGTAAGAAGTACTTTCAAACTGAAAGCAGCCATAAGAAAGAAACTGCACTATCTGCAAATCCTTGTCTGCCAAGTGTAAAGGACCAAGCCAAATTTGAGCACAATTTGAAAAATGAGGATTAGGATAACGTATTTCTGAATGTAGAAGCCTTTTAGCTCATTTACCCATGTAATCTCTATGAATGCATCACTTAAATTGTCAGTCCTGGTTTTCCTCCCATGGAACAAGCAATAAGTTTCTTATTTCCTTATAGCTAGGTTTGCATAAAGCTCTTCTTGTGCAAATTAGAGTCTGGCCATGACACTGAGCTGAAATCCATGTAATTGCCATAAACAACTATATGACATCAGAAGGCAAAAGTTGAAAAAGGAAAATTTATGACCTCAAATCAAATGAGAGCAAAAACAGGAAAAATTGTGGGCAATCCAATTTGAAGTTAAGATTCTTCTCTCTCTGGAATATTATTCCAGGAGAACACATTTTATTACAGAGAAAAATAAAGTATTATAACAGAGTATAACTTCCTAGATGAACACCTTATTAATAAAACCTTGAAAGGGTTTATATTAAAAGATTTTCGAGGCATATTTTCATGCAGCTTGAGTCAATCAAACCATGCATATGCCCCTTCTGAAACTGCTTACACTTGCACCACTGTGTCCAGTTGTTTTTCTACAGTGGAACGTTTCTTTTTGGTCCCCCCTTTCCTCCCTGGTAAAGCTGGAAAATTCCACTAGTGATAATTCTGACAGTCCACTCCCCCTCCTGTCGCTCCTTGTTTAAGAAGGCAAGAGGGAGGGAACATGGTCTGAAAGGCTGAGAAATTACTGATTAGTAAATTCTACAAAGTCTTACCTCAGAGCAGAATAGAGCCTTGCTGTTATCCTTAAAGGAGCAGAGGAGAGTCTTTCTTAAACCCGACTTCTTCATGCTCCTAGTGGTAGTAAATCCCTCCTTAGCCTATAATCACCAAGTTGCATATTCTGGGAGTTATCTGAAAGCCTGTGACAGGATATTCTGCCTCTAGTCACACAAGGGCTGCAGGAACAAAGAGTGGTGGAGCTTCTGCCCCTTCTGGGAAATGGACTGACACTGCTCCATCACTATTTAAAGAGCAGATGCCTTCAGGATAAATCCTCTTAGTATGTTTTCCTGTTTGTGTCAGAACTTAAACCTTTTATCCGTTTCCTAAGAGGAGAAATAAAAAAGTAATCAGCACTAAGCTGCTCTGTAATTCAGGAGAGTGGGGTGGCTCAGAAAAAGACAGAGCCAGCCTATGTGTTTTCTTCTAAAGGGATATGAGATACTGTCATTAGCATAATGCAGAAGCTCGTAAGTGGCCAGATGCAAATTAATGAGGAGCTCTTTCTGCATGGAGATGGCTGCTCCACCCAGAGGAGAAGCCTAGTGTTCAAAGCCAGAGAGGAAGGAGAAGAGAGACAGAGTAGAGCTGTTAAGAAATAAAATATTTATGGGGAAACCTTTCTTCCTTTTCTTACAGTGGGATGATCAGCGGGGGGCCTACTGAAAAAAAGCACTCACCAGGTTTATATGAATAGTGGCCCAGAACTGGGTTGTGGCCACAAGATCAGCAAAGTTTGAGATTTAAGGATGGTTTTGAGCTACAGCTGGGGGATGAGCAAACACACTGTGCAAAATGCTCCTTGCCACAGGCAGTTGTCAAAGGAGCCCTAAGAAAAAACTCTTGAGCACAAAAACATATGAGTTGGTCAGACTTTACTCCCTCCACCAAACCTTTGTTTATGCAATGAAATGCTTAAACCGGTCTGTCAAATTTACAGCATTCCTGTAATCATTCCTCCAGCCTGAAATACAGGAAGAAAAGCTAACTTTCTGGTTATAAGCTTTTTGATATCCTATACTTCCTTCAAAGACATGGCTAAAACTCTACAGCAGAATAAAGGAAAAAGAAATCCTGTTATTTAATCAGAGGAAAAAAAAAAAAAAAAGACTGAAACAAAGGAGAGAGAAGGGAAAGGACTTCCTGAATAAGACACAGATTTCCTAAAGGTCAGAAAAGAGCAAAACCAGAAGTGATTTGGTTTTACAGTTCATCTTGAAGTTAAATTTGCTCTGTGTTTTAAACTTAATGTCACCTTTCTTTTTTCCTAGGAAACTTCTATGACTGCATAAACCCTTGAAAATTTTAAAAACTTCTAGTTGTTTACCACTGTCTGTTAAGGGACCATGTTTAGGTCATGCATTAAAGGACAAACTGCAAGGAAGAGGGAATGTGGCTCAGGAATTTGGTAGTGGACTGTGGGGCTATTCATGCTACAAATCCAGCTGATAATGACCAAAAACTGCTTGGAAGCTCCTACTGCTTTGCCTGGAATTATAAAACCATGCTATTCCATATCATCCCAACTAAATACCTCTACAGTGTTATTTTCTACAAGCATTCAAAGGCAACCTCTAGGCTGAATAGTCATGTTCTCTCTGCTTCCTTCAATGATGTCGCCTCCCTCTTCTTAGTGAAGTGATATACTGTCCCCACTATTACTGTCCTCGTGTCATACAAACACAGTTTTAGGACTGCCTTTTCCCAAGGTTGGTCTCTGATGAAATTTATACAGTCATCAGTAACAACAACTTAGGTTTTCCTAGAAACTAAGGTGACATGTGGTTGCACATTGCAAATATGAAATTTTCAACCCCTGTTCCTTGTAGCTAGCTGCCTGTGGGGTAGAGAAAAATGTTTTTGGGAAGGGAGACAAGGAAATGGAAGTCAGGTTGGAGCAGCAATTTATGAGCGTATCTTCCCTTCGGCTGCTGTTGGCAATCAAAACACTCCCCAGACTCCCAGAAGTGCTGCATCCTCCTCATGTTACATGTTGAATCAGGATGTGTGAGTTAGGATGCTGCTTTCCACAACCAGCAGCAAGTCACTTCCAAAGAGCAATGCAGCTCACCCTTGGCTGAGAGGTCTCTCTTGCTATCCATAAAGGGAGAAACAGTGAGGGACTCACCAGAGAGCTAATAAACGCTGCAAATGGATAACTGTTCACTGGGCATTAGGTGTATTTAAAATTAAGAGAGGTGTGACCCTCTAGCAACAGAGTCCTACTTAACATATTTTACATCCAAAATACAGTATCTTCTTTAGCTAAATTTTAACAAACCTTTAGGCTTAAAGTCTTGCCATAGAAGTGTGTAAATATGCCTAAACATATTTTTTTTGCCTCACTGCTTCAGGACCAGCACAGTGGGGAGCCCTAATCATATCTGCCCTATTAAAAATAAAGAGTGATGAACACATATACACAGGTGTCCCTCTGAGGATCTGCCTGCCCTGGCATTTCTCTTCATATTTGAGTTTTCTGTCTTATGGTTTGTAGATAAGTAATTCTGAACCAATTCCGTATATGGAACATAATGATGGAATATTTCAGCAGATATACTGAATGCTATACATCTGATAAATACTGACACATGGTTTCATGTTATTCTTTTTCTAAATTTAAATGTTATACTAGTCATAAAAAATTAGCTGTGTAAATAACTGATTTTTTTCATGGCTTTGGCCAAACAAGTAATTGAACAAAGTCTTAATTTAATGTTATTCTGAAACAAAGCCATTTTCTTTTCCTGCAGAACTTCAGAAGAACAATAAACAGTTTGAACTCAGAGATTTGTTTTACTTTTCTGTTGAAAGTTGAATCCACATAAATTAGAAAGAAAGAAGTTATTTTAGAAGATGTTGCAATGAAATGTTTCAGCTTTTTCTGATTTTTGCCAATTCTTTTCCTTGGCTCGAAACATGCTCTTGTAGATTATTCTGATCAACCCAAACTTTTTTTTTTTCCTTGAAAGAGAAATGTTCCTTTTATTTTGGTTCCACTTCTGAATACAGTCTCCTGTTTTAACAGGTCACGGCTGCTGGGGAATAGCTTTAAGGACTTGTCTAACTGATGTCATATGGCAGGCATGAAAATAAAACTACAAGGAAAGAACTGGAATAATTATCATTGGATTAATTATTCCACAGAAATTCACTGGCATGATTATAACTGTGTGGTGGTTTCTTCTAAAACAAGACTGCTCTTTCCAGAGTCTCTATATACTGATCTATTCCAGCTGTAGTGAGTAAAAACCAGAGCCTCTTCTCCAAGCTAGGTTTTGCATTAACACTGGGATACATTAAGTGCACATGCTTCAAATCTGGCTTGTTTTTTTGTGGTATAAAAATGGCAATATGCTAAAATTTAGTAAGGGATGTATTTGAAAGCAGATATATAGATAGAAAGAAAACAGTATTTCATGGCCAAGCAGTCCAGACTTGACATCAACTCCTCAGATGCTACAGAAGATTAAACCTTCTTTTAGGAGATTGCTGAACATCTGCTTCTTCTGTCTGGGCCTTGGCAGAGGATCTGTGAAATGTCCTACCTACACTCATGATCGATTAAGATTTAATTGTAGACTTACCTCTGCCTAGGAGACCATTAATTTACAGAACAGGGATTTTTCAAAAGACAATACTTAACCTCAAGACCATTCAGACAATAAAAGCAGTCAGACAAGAGGAGAGGGTTTGCAGAGCATGATAAAAGGACTGCAAAAGGTACAGCCTTTGTTAACAAAAACTGTGGAACAGTGAAATCCTTGGAGTGCCAGTGGGAAGGGTTTAGTTTGGCAGTGCCCCTGTGCCTCCTCGCAGGAGGCCCGTGGGCCGCCAGGCTGGGTTTCACAAACACGCTGAGGCGGCTTTCTTTATCTGCAGGAGTGCTCGTGCAGGCTGGGAAGGTCACCTTGACAAATGAACTTGCCTGGCGGAAAAAACCTCCTCCACTGGTAAATGAGCAGGAAGGGACTGAGCTTGTTTTGCAGGGCCCCCTGTGATAGCTGCAAGCCACGGCCATGTATACGTTGGTGTCTGGAGCTGTGTGAGGGGAGAGCTGCGTTTTGTGCTGAGTTCACAAACAGTTTTTCTCAGGTGACTCTTTAATCTTTGGACAAATACTATTTCCCTGCTTAGTTTTCAGTCAAATTCTAAAAGGTAACTTCTGACAATATTCTCCTATTAGGTCCTCCAAGAAAAGCCTGTATTGCTTCTTGCATGAAACAGTATCATAGACAAGCTTTTATTTATCCTAATTCCAAAGATTTACAGAACAGTTCCCTAAGGAAGACACATTTCTTTAAAAGCTAAACCAAGAAGGCCAAAAATAAAAAGACTGCAGTCTGGAAGATGAGTTACTAACTGAGGAGGACACTAATAACAAACACTCCAAGTCACATGGCAAGAAGAAGAAGAAAATAATATTTTTCAGCTCATATTGCTGATGTTGCTGATGCATTGTTATAAGCTATAGCATTGATGATATTGCTGAGGCCATTTCACCTGGAAAGAAGGACCTGAGATGATTGTCTGTAATACCAGCATTTTCTATATTCTCCAGAACCACTTTCTCGCAACAGCTTGACAACAGAATCATAGAACCACGGAATGTTACAATACTTTGTGTTGGAAGAGACTTTTAAGATCATTTAGTTCCAACCCCAACCATGTTCCAGCCCTTCACCATGAGTCCAACCATGCTTACACCCTGAAACAACTGCTGCCTCAAAGAGGCTTTTCTAGGTATAGTTTGGATTACTCCTCAAAAGAAGTGAAATGCTGACCCTTAAAAGCAATCTTTTCTGCTGATCCTTCCCCATTTTGATTTTTATTATCCCAAACCATCTTTCAAACTTGTTTTTCTTTTACTTCTGCTTCATCTTGCTCCATATCTTTGATGCACAGGGAAATGTTAGGGGTAGGGTTCCTGATGTCTAAAATGATTGCCTCCCTCTCTACTCCAAAACAAGAATATTCATAACATATGATGTGGGCTGAGCATTCAAAGATTATTATAAAGAGTATAGAAAACCCAGGATGCATGACATCAAGGGCTAAATGATTACTGCAACTTGAGCAAAACCAGGGGAACATTGTTTAAACCCAAACAAAGCCAAGCAATGGGTAAAAGCCCTGGCTTACTGATTGCCAAAAGTAAGACATTTATTCTCCTTCCTCCCTTAGATGTTAACCAAGAACTTCTGAACTAACTACAGCTAAACCACTGTAATGTATTGAGATATTTTTATATTAACAGATGTTTTTCAAAAGTATCTGCTCTTTGGAATGTAACTTCAAAAGTAACTGCCAGATTCATATTTGGCCAGTAACTTATTTTAAGAACTAGGGTGAATTTCTGATGACCAATTTGTTTCTCCTTAAAGGTGGGATTTAATTTGGACAAAATACCTTACTAGTTTCACTTATTAGGTAATGTTAATTTAATCAGCAGCATTACTTTAGCGAGACTGTAAATCATGAAATGTGCTCCAGGACAAGGACTTTTAAAAATCCCTAACTAAATAGGCATCACCTCTGAAAATTCTGTTGGATACAAAGAGACAAAGGAAAAAGAAGTTTTTACTTTCTGTACACAATTTTCACTTTGAATATGCTCAATACATCACAAATTGCCCATTCCCAAAGTCCATTTCTTTAAACAGAAACATACATAAGTCAAAGACATATCTAATTACAATGTATAAATATTATGTTAGTCTAAGAATTTGCTATTTGACATGAAAGCAGATCTGGCCCTGGGAGTCATGCAGAATTTGGGATAGCTGTCTTGTACAGTGAAATAGAAGATAGGACAAAAAAACTTCTATTGCCAAGTTCAAAATAAAGAATCTATGTTACTCATTCTATCACAGACATTTCAATATAAAAAACCCCAAAAATACATGACGTGAAAATATTATCATGAGATTAAAAAAAAAAAAGTAGATTAAAAAAATGGTAGATATAGTACTATCTACCATTGCCATAGGGCATGAAGTGTAGCTGACACCACAGACTGATTTTCCTGTCTTCAATCCAGAGAACTAGAGCCCACCATGATCAGCACTTGGCACATCCAGAGCAGCAAAACTCATGTCAGTGCCACCTGAGGAACCAAGACCATCACTAGCACTTCTGAAAGTGGTGTTTTTCCTTTAATTGTGCAGGTCTTAATAGCTGAAGGTACTAGAGACTCAGGTTGGCATGGACTGGTAAATGCTCCTTGTCAATGTAAATGCCTTCAAAAGCCTGAATGAGGTTCCTGCATGCATTCAAGATCAAGGCTTTATTCATCATTGAGCAATCTCTGGCTTTAACACCACTGTCCTGCAAACAAGATATACCTGGACCCATGGTTTTCATGAACAGAGATAGAAGAACACTTCAGGGCCAGACTGAACCTTTTTGTTTCCCAGTCCCTCTCACATTTGTACAAACCCAGGTGGGAAGACTGGGGAGGACACCAGCCATATAACAATGTCACAGGTTTCATGGAGTCCTGCAAGATATCTGACAGCTATTTCCTCTTGCAACACGCTGTTGCAGCAAAGCCCTTCAGCTCCCTGTTGTGTATTTAACAGCTGGTACTGACCCCAGCACCAATGGTTTCACTGGCAGAGCTTTTTTGGCATTGGCAAGACAGAAGAAAATTGTTGATTAAAACTAATAGAAAGCTCTGGATCAGAGGGACAGAAAATTCAAGATATTTGATAAAAGACGGAGTTTCAAAAAGGCTTTTGTGTCAACACTGCCAAGACTGTGGTAACAGCCTCCTTTGCCAGCTAATGCAATTGCAGGCAGTGTTCTTCACATGCTCCAATGGACAAGTGAGGCCTCATAATAGCTAAGACGGCAATTTATGTCTTATAGGACATGAGTTGGTAACTTGGTGGAGGGTTATAGCTGATGGGGAAAAGCATGTGTTGTAAAGGGGAGGCAGTGAAATCTGACAATGTCACCCACAGAGGATACATACAAGCACTGACTGATGAAGATGCCCCTTACTCTCTGCCCCACCAACACCTGGTTGGGGGTTTGGGTGCAAAAGGCCTACCAGGAATTCCCATGAGAATCCATTTCTTGATAGGGCTGTAGTGCTGTGTCCAGTATTCTTGAAAATTCCAGCATATACGCAGCTCTGTTTACAGTGATCATGACATTTCAGTCTGCTGCTTATGCCACCTGTGCTTATGCCACTTGTGTCTGTTTCCATGTGCTGTGAAAATGTTGCTGTGTATTATTATCATTATTATTCACTGGAGGTGTGAGTCAGACACAAAAGCCTCCTGCTCACTGTCCTTTGTACCAGCTACCCTGAAAATTATTGTTTACCATCAGCAGCCTGCAGCCCACCTGCGCCTCCCTAGCCATGTTCTGACTGCAGTTCAGGCAGAAAATGTCATTTTATAACCCTAAGATGGCTACATTTCAGTTATGGAACTGCTTCTTTCTCATTAGATACAATCAGGAAGTTAGGGTTATAAGAAAAGCATAGCAATAAAAGCAAAAAGCCAGAGATTTTCCCATACCCAGTTACATGGCAATTTTAAAGCTGCTGTGCCTATGAGGCATAGTTCTCTGGTCCAGTGATTTCTAGTCTCAAAAGGTATGGACATATGTGGACTCAATCAAACCAATGATCCAGGACTATACTTTTGTCTTTTTCAGGCCCTACATTAATCTTGTAACTGAGGAAAGGAGGTACATATTTCCTTTGTTTTTGTTTCTTTTTCTGGCTGGCTGTTTAGAAAATACATCAGCTATTTGAAGACGGATGGATGTGTGCAATGCTGGTAAAATTCTGTTGTAGTGGAAGCAGAGAGTGAGCAGGGAGCAGGTGAGCAGAAGTGGTGTTCCTAGAGAGAGTGTTTTTCCACATGGCTAAAATGCTGGATATCAGCACTTCAGCAGCACAGCTGATGCACTGCAGGTGACAAACACACCCCCCACAAATACACACACACATACACACATGCACAGATGCATGCAGAGCACAGGCAAGACCACACCACAGTGAGTGTGTACACCTCAAGGATTTTTAAAGCATTAAGGATCAGCTGATAGAGGAATTACACAGCCTTACCCTGAAACTAAAACCTTGAGCAGATTTGCCATAACAGTATAAAGTGTCTCTGCTTGCTTCATCATTCCTTTCTCACCATGGTCTTCAGACTAGTTACAAATCTGGCTATAGGATTTGAAAATTTACTTAGTAATTGTAATTTACAGCAGCTCTTCACAAAGATTCACAATTATTGGAAAGAGATGAAAGTCGAGCGCACGGAGGTTGCACATCATGTTGACAGCCACGTTTGGAGTTATCGACTTGAAATATTTAATGTAGTGTGTGCTGTCGGACACACCACGAATTCTGGTTTAGTAGGGATTTCTCTGATTTGATTTAACAGCTTCTTGCCCCTTTGGAGTATATGCTGAGTGTGCCCCAGAATTTATTACACTCGCCTTTCTGCTCTGTAGCTGAACTTTTTCACTGGCTGAGCAAAAGGAGTTTTGAATAACTCTAGATAGGACCTCAGCTCAAGTGAAAATATTGTCCCCTGGAGTTTCCTCAGAGGTCAGTTGTCTGTTCTGGTTTCCACTGTGGGCAACCAGTGGTCTAATCCTGCTTGGAACTGACTGTTCAGAATAAAAAATATGGGTGTTGGGGTGGAGTAGAGAAGGAAAATCTCACTTAGAAGTGCCAGGACTCAGAGCTGGAAAGTTTTTTTATAAACCAGAAAAATTAAGCAAAGTCTGATTCCTTTGAGGTGCTCAGCACACTGGCCACGATCCAGTAAAGCACTTAAGTGTTCAGGGTGCTCTGGAGAGTGGCACAGGGAGCAGCCTGAGCACTAAGCACCCGGCAGGATCAAGCTCCAAACAGGCACCAGACATAAACCAGATGGCATTATGTCAGCTTTGCCACATTAATAAGTTATTTACTTTGCATTTTAATCTCTTTCCCCTTTTCTCCCTTTTTGCTTTGCCTTTTCAATAAAACAATTCATGTTTACTAGCAGAGGAGTGCAATGCACTGAAATTGCCCCTTATCACTTTTTCGCAAGTACAGAGCTAAAGCAAGAGCTGGGAAAGCAGCTGCTTGTTTTTGACTGGAAAAGGACCATCAGGAGTTTGGAGCTGCTGAAGGAAGGAAAATGCTGACTGTCCTCTAATGAGCTCTCCAAACGTGTAGAGTGTGCTACTGCACTTGAGAGAATCAGTGCCTGTATCAGAGGTTACTTTAATGCCTTGGGGTTTTCTGGGGATGGGGCAGGTAGGATAGCTGAGCAGGAACAGTGGAAGGCAGCTTTCTGTCTGTTTATAAACTGGGTTCAAACTGAAGCAAGAATGCTGCCAGGCAGTGATCAGCACTTGTGCATCCACACAGGTCACCTGCCAGTAGGCAGCAGGAAAAAAATCAAATTCTAGTTGCTGCTTTGTTTTTTTAAACAAGCTCATGGCTTTCCCTTTTTTCCTTTCCAGCATGGTTACAATTATCTCCAGAACTTCCTCAGACTCGTGATTTGTGCACAGGCCAGTTTCTACATGGATGTTTTTGCAATTGAGCACTGCTCAACTGGAAGCTGTCCTAGCTGGAGCCAGTTTGCTGCAGGGAGGACATGGGCTCCAGCTGAGGCGGGACACGTGCCTCTTTCTCTGCCCTGCTGGCACTGCTGACTCTCAAGACAGAGCAGTCTGGGCTCAAGTCCGAGCCTCAGAGCTTGGATTAGGGCACGCCAGCTGGCTGCCAGGAAGGTTAGGGGTATTTTTGCACAGACTGCAAGTCATCACTTTGTTGGAGCTGTGCATGTGTGTGGGTTGTGCAGTTAGACTGAAGAGGAAATTTCTGTGATCATTTTAGCATTCAGGCAACTGGAAAAGGTGCTGATGGAGGCGCCAGACTTTTGCTTTCATGACTGCATTAATCTCCTCCTGGCCTTGGAGAGAAATTTTAGATGAACTTAACATGTGTTCTCAGAGCTTTCATTCTCAAAGTTACTTATGCTGTGGATCCTGAACTGATGAATGATAAGGCTAGTGAATTGGCCAATATAAATTAAACTTCACTGGATAATAATTTTAGTGACAATTCCTGCTGCTGTGTTCTTATGTAAGAAGTTGACAGTTGACTACCGTGACCTGGAACTTTTGAGAAACACAGATTTTCCTATCACAAAAGTTGGTGGTGGAGACTGGAGGAAGCAATAATGCCCCTTTATTTTACATCTATGTATCATCCAAGAAAAATCTTTTCTTAGGTGTAGTTATGGAGTTCTTGTAGTCCAGGGAAAGGAGTTTCACATGAATGTAATTATAAGAGTTAAGACAAATAATACTATTTCTACTGCTGGAAAAGTTCCTAATTAACAACCGAGCTGTATTAACTGCCATGTGAAACTTTTGTCCATGGCAAATATGACATAATTCAAAGTAATTCTGTCATGAAAGAAGTAAAAGCCTAGTTAAGTTACTTTTTATTAGCCATGTGCTAAGAGCAAGTCCCTAAATGGTTATAAAAGCTCACAGTGTAAGTGGCAGTTTGTTTTGTCGTCACAACTTGGTTGTGATTCTGATCCCCAGTAGACTAGGAAAGAATGCAAGTAATTTGGGGATAGCTGACTACCAGACAGAACCTATGAGTTTGGTGGGAATTTGACAATAACTTTCGATCAAGCAAGGAACAAACTGAAACTAAGCCATTTTGCTTTTTGTGAACTGCCTAGTCCTCTAGAGCTGTCCTCCAGAAAATGGTCCCACAGACACAGTTGTCACAACTGCAGGAGATACACCAGCCTATGGGTGGGTTTTTCTTTGCTTCTCCTACACTTTCTGTCCATAGATTTGCCGTAGACCTGCAGTTCTGAAAGCTGACGGGGAGAGTTTTCTGACTTCACTGTAACATTTTGAGGCGATGATATGAGCTGGGTAAATGGTCAGGAGAACCCCAGAGCATGCCCTGCCACAGCCCACAGTGAGGCTTAGAAGTCACCTGAATTTGTCCTTCATGAGCAACTGGACAATGTAATTAATCGCCCCAGGTGTCCATCTGTGAAAAAAGTATAACCCAACAATTTTGTATAGAACATTTCTATATGAAACATAATATGAGTAACAATGTGAAAATCAAGTCCAGCAAACATTGCAGGAAACGCAGGGCAAGTGCTACTCAGAGTAAGTTCATGATAAAGTTTGTGTCCAATGAAAATTAGACAACCACAGCAACTCAGAGGAGCCACAGAGCTGCTCTCATTATTTATTTTGTCAATAAATAAATAATGGGATTAAACCAGCCCATCCATCAAAAAATGTTAAAAGTACTTAGAAAAACAGTAAATAATAAAATTTTCTGTGGTACAGACAGTATATGTGTCTAAGTGAAGGCTTTCCCCTCAAGATATTATCTGATTGCTTTTTTCATGCAAAACAAATTAATTTCATTTTTGTTAGGCAAACATTGGATAGTAGCATGAGGTCAATCACAGCTAACCAAGAAGCTACCCTCTTATCGTAATTTCCAGGGAAGCAGGACTTTCCTATTTACATATTGTATAGGACAGCATTCAAAACTCGAATACGGTGTAATAAATCATTTGAGTTTTGGCATTTCAAGGGTTGCATCAAAGAAATGTACAAAATCAGTCAAAACACTTCTGCCATCACACCTGCAATGAATGTGTATTTTTAAATGCTTTCTTTGTGAAAATGCCCAGTAACGTGTGTTTCAGTTACTTTTTCAGACTTCTCAGTAACAATTTCTACAATCCCTATTCAATATTCTAGTCACAAATGTTCTTTTCCACATAATCCAATCACAGAACTTTTCAACAGCTTTAATTTCAACAAGAGCATGATTAAATCAGTAATTTAAGTAAAGCACCACATCAAAACAAACCCCTGATCAAGAACAAGCCTCAGCTAAAGAATTTTGATGATCTTTCATCTGCTTTCATCATGGCTTTGGTCTATCCTTCACTTTACTACTTAGTAATGGGAAAGTGTATCTACTCAGAAAGATCTCTTCCAATGCTGTCAAATATTACCCATTTTCAAAGAAAGACTAACCAAGATTTTGTCAACAACAAGGCAAATGCAAAAAAAAGCCCTCAACTACTGAGCAAGAGGCACTTCTGGAATAGCCATTCAAGTAGATCTTAGGTATGCTTTCTTTTTTACTTATGTACTTCTTACTAAGTAATTGCCACTTTACTCTTAGCTTTTGAGTTTTCTTCTAAGTTCCTTTAGCGTCTATTAATGATTGGAAGTTTTCTTGCTTAAGGTTCATATGCATTGAACCTTATATTATAAATTATACATCTATATATTTCTATTAATTTCAATTGATGGCTATAATCAGAACCAATTTGATTATTTATTTTTAGAAGATACAACATCACCTGCAAAAACCAAAATACCTTCCCCGTTCTTAAAATCTACAGGACTCATTCCAAAACCACAAGACTAACTCAGCAAAGGTCAAAAGTAATACCAAAAGCACACAGAATATCACAGGTAGAGGAAAAAAAAAATCCCATAATTAACACTTACAGAATTTCTTAAAATCTAGCTATGTCTTTCAAGCTGCTGGCCAGAGGACAGCGGTGCATGAGGCAGAGACACAAACAGTACATCCTTTGTTACCTGTTCACAAAACTGTTTGAAGTCCACTAAAAAGCAAGCTCCTCTTACAAAATGACAGATAAGATGAAGGAAAAACACATACATGATTTTGCATAATCTCTTTTGCTTTCTGCACAGCAATTCCCATGAAGATTGCAATGTAGAATTTTTTTTCTGTTAGTATTGCTCACTTTGAGTTTTTATAGCTGCTTGGAGATCTGCATCATTGTATTTGATTTCAGCTAATCAAGCATACGAATGAACAGGAATGCAGACACACAGCACTGTAAAAAACACAGAAGGAAGTTTTTTCAAACAAAATCCCTTTATTAGGCAGTGGTTCCAGTGATGCAATCAGAATAGGAAGGAAAGTCTGCGTTGCTTCATTGTTTTGTTTGGATTTTGGGGTCCACTGCTAACTTGTGATAATAGTTCCATTTGTAAGTATATTTCTCTGAGTGCAATCCAAAAAAGTGACTGTGATGAATCTAAAAGGAAAAATATCCCATTGAACTTGCTAAGTTTTTCCATCATGACTTACCATTACAGAATTGCCTCACTCAATTATCTTTCCTGTGTAGCTCAGTGGTTTTTGGCTAAATTCATTGTTTTTCATCAAAGTCCAGAAAAATGCACAAAGTGAGTACAATAGAAATGCAATTAAAGAGAAATTCAATAATTGATTCATCCCCATGTGGAATTTAGGAGTTCCTAAACAAAAGAATAGAGTGAATAGGATAAATGACAAAAAAGAATCACAACATGTATTGAAGATACAGTCAGTCTCAGAATGCTGACACAGGACATTTAGATCTTCAGAGGCAAGCCCAAAGCCTACTGTCACGAGGAGAAGTTCTAGGTCCGACTTTCAGTGTGGTGAGATGTCAATTACATTTGTAATCCAAAGTCTTGACTATGTCTAGCCTCCACAGTTCAACAATTAAAACAAACATGTACTCTTCTGAGTGACTTATCTGATTAGCCCACCACAGCACCTAACTCTAAAAAGGATTTTCCTGGTGTCATGAACAGAGCACTATGTTTCTCCAGCTTTAGATATCATAGTTTAAGTATGAGAAAGGGCAGAAATGTCAGCTCAGCTAAAGAGGAATTTTCCTTATGTCTCCCAAACATGAAATGCAGAACAGCAGTCTTGCAAAGTCAGCAAACTCTTTTCATCAAATATGAAATCGATATAGAAGATTAAGAGGTTTCCTTCCCTTCTGTAAGAATATGTCACTCCTCTCACTGTACCTAAGGATGTGTAGTTAATTGTTTATACCTCAGATAACCCATCGCTTTCAAGTGATCTTCAGAAGATGTTAAATTTGGTCTGCTATAACCACATTACAGAGCATTACTAATTTTACAGGTAGTTAAAAATTATGGAAAGGTGGTATTAAGTTTTAGCTAACTATAGATCATAGAAAAGTACAGAAAAATAAACACTGAGCTTATTATCTTCAGCTATACCAGTTGCTTAAGTATACTGATGTCAGTGAGTGTTTTAAGACCCTGCAAAGATGGCCAAAGCCATAAATATATGTTTTTTCTAAAGATACCAAAAAACTCTTCCCACTGCCTATGATTTTCCTGGTTTTTTTTTTCTGGTATCTGGTGCAAACTGATGTACTTAATTTCAAAGATTAATCCCATACTAAGTTTAGGTTTATTTGAAGTCTTCAAGATTGCCTATCAAATGTTGTTACTATGTCCAGTGAATTGACAGGATATGGCTATTTGTGGGCTTTAGGGTAGCCCGGCAGGTATGCATCATGTCAGAATTTGGGTCATTCCTATTGTTGCACAGCCTGAGGTCCCCCTGGTTTGTATGAAATATATAATCTATTGCAGTGATGGAAACTCATCACCAATAGTCTCAAAGGAGGTAACTTAATCTAGCCATCCACTCCACTGATATAATTAGGAATGCACTTTGCCAGCCTTTGAGGGTTTAACTACAGCTGGCTGGGTTCAAGGCAGTCTCAGAAACCATTCTGTTCTTAGTAACACCATCTACTTCACAAAATTACAGACATACTTTCAGCAGATATACCCAGCTGACTGCTGAACGACGTTTTTCCACCCACTTTTGCAGTGGTCAGTGTCTTTTTCAGCATAACTGAAGCACTGGATCAATGCCATGAAATGATTCAGAAACCAAAGGCTGAACTGAAAGCTCAAGAATAAAGGCTATAAACCTTATTTACAGTGTTTGAATGTGGCTCAATGCAGTTTCTGAACATCATCATATTTCTGATCCAGCTGATGAAATTTAATTAGCAAGGAGATTCTAATGGATATTCAGATGCTGACTGGCCTCAGTCTTGTTTAAGAAATAAAAGGTTTTCAAGCTCTATTCTTCCAGAAAATCAGAACTCTACTCTTCAGATGGATTACCTAAAAAATCTAACCTCATAAAAATGTAAAATCTTCTTTAAATTTATTCATCAGAACTACCGCTGGATCCCTGCTGTACCCTTGATTGTTCTGCTGCAGTCTACAGGGATTCAGATGATGAATACTTTCATATTGTTGTCAATAAACTTTTCTAAGTGAGTATCACAAGCAGCACTCCTTTTTCATGTGCTTTTCCCTTGTAGGAATCTGATTTGCACAAAAGAACAAGATATTCTGCTATGGTTCAGGTAAGTTGGATAAAGCTTCCCTTCCAGGCTGCAAAGCATTTGAGTAAATTGCAGTGTAACTTTACACCTGTTTATGTACCTAAACCTGAAAATACCCAACCTAACCTATTAATCAGCAGAGTGGCCTGTTTAGAAAAAACACATAACTTTTTTTTTTCTTTTTTTTTTCCCTTATCAGTCCTGAAGCATTAGTTTAAACACTTTGAATTCCAGCCTTCAAGTTTCCTACAGCCGTGTCAGTGGGACGGACATGGGTTTCCCAGGGCCAGCAGCCAGCAGCTGAGGTAGTGCGTCACCATGGCTGTTTTTCGGCTTGGGCAAAACTCTGTGCAAACGTGGCCCTACAGCTCCTGGACACAGGCAGAGGGAGCTCAGATTTGCTTGGAGCCACCCCATGAAAGTATGTTCTGAATTCCTGTGTGCAGTCATTTCGTGGCAATCTTGATATGCACTAAAGCCACGCATTTATTATCTTGCTGTTAAACCACATGATGTCAGACTGAATCTCTTCGGTTTTATTTTTTCTTTTCATTGCTTTATTTGGTTCTTTTTTGCCTGTAATGCAGATTTTCAGCAGAATACAGACATCACAGCTGGGCCTAAATACTAATAAAAAAGGCCTAAGAGATGGAGTCCATTAAGGATGAAATGCATTTTGACCACACAAAATAGCTGCAGAATCAAAGTCTCTTCCAAAAATGTGGTGTGCTTCCTAAATACAGAACATGGAGGTCCTATACAATGAAGAAAGCTCTTCAAAAATTGACATAGGTTGTCTTGTTTGTTTATTTTTAATTGGTACTCATTGTCAGAGGCAACAGATGGTTTGAACAAATATGCTTGAAGAAAATTCCAGTTAATATTTGACTTGTAGGACAAGTAATTCTAATGTTTACCATATACTCTGAATTGTTAATAACATGTGGGTAACCATAAACCTTATGGGCTTGCATCTATGGGCTTGCATATATTCTACAAACACAGGTAAGTTAGAATAAATGAATACTTCCAGAAAATTCAAATTACCAGTAATGTTAAAATTCTCATGTGTTAATTGCTTTACTAATTGAAAGAAAGAAGGAGGGAAGAAAGCAAACAAACAAGGCGGCAACAAAGAATTGCAGCAGATCACAGGGCCTTACAGTGAAATACATCCTCTGAGTGGAAGATGTAAGAAAGACTCATATGAGGCAGACACTATTGTTTCAGCAGGTGACAAAAGATTCCCAAGTACTTAAAAAATCCCTTTCCTTTTCTTGGAAGGCTGTCCTAGCTTCCTTCTTTGCACCCTCTCTCCAAAAGTGAGCACTTGCAATTTAAAATCCCTGCTGCAGCTTGAGTACCAGGGCTTCCCTTGCCTCTGTTCATCAAGATAAACTTTCTGCTTCCATTCACCTCCTTGCACATGCATGACCTGGGCACCATCTGGCCCACAAATGGCCAAAAAAGCTGAGCCTGAAAAACATCTTCGCAGAATGCCCTAGGCCCCCATGCTCCATGTTTCACCTGTATTTACAGCAAAGATTTTACAATCATCTCTGATACATCCAGACAAATATTTAGAACTCAGGTTTTCAAAATATTTGAGTAACAGAGGGAAGTAGTGCATAAAGAAGACAGGCCTAGTCACTGTTACATTTTAATTATCTAAGACTTCATACGGATGCCCTGTTCTGCAAGAATACTGTTAAAAGTGTCAGCCTGACTTGAGACAGGAGATAGCACAATCAAATCATGCCCTGTAAGCAAAATTATTGATAAAAATATATGAGTTCTAATTACTTGATTCAATTTCCACTAAATTCAGAGGTAAAACCTCTATTACTATGCCTAAGTGTCCTTTAACTCAGTCCATATGTACAAACAAGACTCATACCCCTCTTGATGTTTCACTGCCTGATTTATTATTGATGTTTTATTAAATCAGAATGAAGAAAAGGACTAGTTCATGTTGGCTTGAATGCTATCCAGTTCTTGCTCTTATACCAAGGTTAATCTTAAAAAGGATCTATCATTCTCACTTCTAAATTCCCTCTTGACCACTAGGTATGATAATCACTGGGCCAGAAAACAAGATTGGATGACATTTTGTTCTGAGTTTTCATTAGCCAGAGAAAGAGAAACTGATGTTGAGGAGGCTCTCCACTGACATACCTATATTTTGCATTGATTAACTCGGTCTGGCTATCTGCAGGCTCTGCAGGGACATAGTTAGCAAAGAACCTACAATTCCATGAGTCAAATTCAGGCCTTTTTGCATTTATCATGCCCTTCCCAAGTCTGAGCATTAGAAAACTAGGGTTTTTTTTTAATTAGCTCTAGTAAAATATGAAGTCTTACAGCTCTAGAGCTTCTTCCATCTCTGGCAGAAATTATGTGAGTGACCTGGTGGCTGATGTCCTGAGGTTTCATTCACAGGTGCTTAAAACACAGTTCCCTGGCTTGTCTCTTGCTTTACTTGTCTTTCATCTGACAAATGATGTCAACACAGATGTACTTCTACATCTGATACTTCTTCTCCATATATACTTGTTCTCCTCCTGTCTCTCTCTGGTAGGGTTCTCCTACCCTCCACAAAAAGCCTTATGGTCATTATCTTGCTCCTTATCTGGTCAGAGGACCTTCTGCACCAAGAAATTTTTAAAAAGGTTGTGTAGCCCTCACGTAGAAATTAACAGCAACAACTAGTAGGAGAGATTTCTGTCTCTCCTTTGTTCAGCTGCCCTCTGCCTAAGCATCCAACATAAGTCCATCCTAAACTGGACAATTTTATGCATCTGAAAATCCTGCAGAGCTACAGTAGCTGAGTATTACACAGCATCCCAAATAAGACAACATAACTGCCTTTAAACGAACAAGCTGATAAAAGACTCCCTGCTCCAGTGTTTATTTCACTCAGAGACTCTG
This sequence comes from Taeniopygia guttata, assembly GCF_048771995.1. Lineage (NCBI taxonomy): Eukaryota > Metazoa > Chordata > Aves > Passeriformes > Estrildidae > Taeniopygia > Taeniopygia guttata. The sequence continues at coordinate 102,087,587 of NC_133026.1, forward strand.
ACAGTGTCTGGAAAGTTAAGATACGGCAGGGGAAAAAATGAATTACAGAAATGAGGGATCCCTCACAGATCATCAATCTTTTCCTTGCATTAATTACAAGGGATGCCAACTCAAGCACTTTTGTTGATCTCTGCTGAAATAATCCTTCAGGGTAATAGAGCACTTTTTTTCAAACAGCCTGTCATTTAAACCATTTCATGTTTTGATTTCAAAATCTCTACTTAATGCCATTCCAAACCCCATGTGTTTGTTGGGATTGAGGCCCAGCTGTAAATTTCCCCACCACAAAACAACATTTATGAGTTCTTTCTTTTCTGACTCCAGATCCTTTTATTTCCACACAAGGATGCAAATCAGGTAATGCACCTAGGAATGTGGTCCTTCTCCTGTCCTCCTTTGCTCCCCTCTTCTTCCCACCCCAGTGAAACACGACACACCCCCTTGTATTTTATTTTTGTCTTTCTGTTCTGAGTCCCTAGCACTCAGACAGAACTTGGAATACCAGGGTGGTATAAGTTGATTTTCACTGAAAAAGCAAGTAGGAGGCAGGAAAAGGGGGGCCAAAATTCTAGGTAGGATGCTTAGCTTCAGTCACCACCTTGGGATGGGACTCTGGGTTCTGTTCTCTGGGTACCTCTCCTGTGCTCTTTGAATGCACCCACCATGGTGGTACCTGAAGGCTGCACAGAGCATGGTCCTGCCCCTCTGGCAGATGTGCTGCCAGCTGGGCCGCCTCTGCTCAGCTGGAGCTGAGCAATGCAGTGGGCCAAATGGCTGCTCTACTGTGGTCAGCTGAAATCCAGGATGTTAGTTTGACTGTTTGCTGTGGATACCCCACACTATTTCAGGATGTGATTCTATATTTGTACAGCACTAACCAGATGCTTTTCAGATTGTGCTCGAGGTAAGTACTTTTACTAGTACTCCACAGTTGTGTCTTGCAGTTGCCACCTCTACACATTTTCCACACATTTGCACTGAATTATTATGATCTCCTGTGCAGAAGTAACACTAAGGTTGTGGATTCCTGGCAGTTTGTTATGCCAGTGATGTCAAGCTGCCAGATGCAATCTGAACATGTCTGTGTAGGGCATGCAGGGCTCTCAGGTCCTACTCTTTTTTTTTTTTTTTTTTTTTTTTTTTGCAGGCAGCTCCAGCACTCATGTAATCAGAGATAAGTGACTTAGTTAAAAATGAATGGGGCAGCTGGCTAAATGCTCAACCCAACAAAATGATCAAAGGGACAGTGCCAGATGTTTTTCATTAGCTCTACATATGGAGGTACCAGGGAGAGCAGCAGGAGCACCAAACTAAAAAGAAACCAGAGAAGCCAACTCTAGTTTCAACCACAACATGAGGAGCTGGCTATAAATACTACATTCCTCAGAGTGGCTCCCAGAGGACAAGGATATTTCTAAAACCTACAGGAAAAGTGTGTCTACTATTGTCTGACTTATTTATATTCATCCTCCTGGTAAGTATTTTATTAAGAATTATTACTCTTAGCATCTATAAAAATATACTTTAAAAATCATATTTTAGAAAGCTTCTTTAAGTTGTAACAAGGTTATTTTTTTCCATAATTTTTTTTTGGTGCAACTGGTGCCAATGTTGTTTTTTCCTAGGCTACTGATTTCTGGGATTTTCTTTATCACATTTAGTACATGTAAAATTTTTAAATTCATAGCTTTCGAGTCCAAGTTACTGCAAAAGGCTCAAGTCATGTCAAGATCTACTGTGGAAAAGGAGCCAGATTTTTATTTTTGCCTTCTGGGAAAGTTTATGATAAGGTGAGATAAACATCCAAAATAGTTAAGGTTGTTTATCCTGCATCACCAAGAAGACATTCTTGACATCACTTGTATACAACTGAGCAGGGGAGCTGCTCAATCAGCACTGACAGAAATCCAACCCAGATCACCTGGCCCCAGGGCTTACAGACCTTACTTCAGTGAGATAAAATCTGCTTCTGTTGGGAAAAAACCTGAGCTGTTCACATAGCTCCTCCTGTCACAAGACAAATTTTGGTCCATAAAGACTCCTCCTGCGTTGTATTTCTTTCAGGGAATTATTTCAGGACACTTAAACTCACCTTGACATATATCTGTAGTATCTTGGGGCTTGCAAGGAGGAATGAATCCTACAAAACAATCTGGTGTCATGCTTGTCCAGTGTAATGACTCGACTACCAGCTTCAACTCTGGAAGTCTTAGACTTGGAGAGCAGGTAACTCAATCCACACAGTATTTTTCAACCAATAGAGAAAATATTCTTATTCTTTTTTGACTCTTTGGTTTAGTGATGTCTGCCTGAAAGTCAACCCTCTGACAGTAGGAGGGAGACATGCTGAATGCAAAGAGATTGGGAAGGCATTTCTCTGAAACAACTGGAAGTACCAGACTTGCAGTGGACTCTTGGCTGTGTTGATCAGTAGTGCTGACATATACTTTGACATCTTACCTATGTAAGGTAAAGCAAGCTCCTAGGTTTGGTAGTATATATATGCTGCTGTTTGTATGATTATTGATTGAAAAGGTTACTCCATGTATAAAAAACTTAATGTGCACTTTAAAAGCTGCTCTCACACCATTCTGCAGAAACAAACCCTATGAACATGCTTTTTCTTTCCCCTAATTCTTATTTTATGCTCATGTAAGTGACAGCCACTTATTGCAGTGAAAATGTGATTTGCAGTAGAGGATGAGTTCTTTGGTGGTAGATGTGCTGGTAGCAAACAGAGGAACACACTAATTATTATACTGGAGTGAAGGAAAGCTGGAGCATGACTCATTTAGGAATGCTTTGTCTTCCCCTAATTGCATAATTACCTTAGAGAGCTCTCTGACCATTTGGCATAAAGGTCACGCCTGTTTCCTCTGAGCACGGGAGTTATTCCTGTGCTACTCCTAACAGGATAGAAAGGGGATGTGAGAAAGACATATGGCCATGGTCCAACTTTTCCTCTATATAACCCAGGAACAGTATTTGTGCACAACTACAAAGTCCTTCATTCTCTGAAATGAGAAAGCCAAAGTTGACCATCAAGTAACATGAATCAGCACTTTCACCTTTGCACTAAGACAGGATCTGTATTGACAGGGATAGTGTGATATTCTGGATTCTTTGGTGCTGGTACTTGTGACATCTATTTTCTAATAAACAGGATTTAAAAAGAGTTATGAGGTTGCCACAAGAATAGGAGTCTTTCCCATTATACTCGTATGCTGTAAAGCTAGCTTGACTTGCAAGCAAACAAAACAGAGATCTCCCCAACACCTCATTCTCACAAGCAATAAATAAAAAAAAAAGATACAAGTACTATAAATGCTTATAAAATGCACATAAAAGCAGACGGTAAGCTAAGGAAAGAGACCTTAATATCCCATGAGAAAATGGAAAATGAACTTGCTAGTTATATTAGCATTAAAGGAAGGTTTGTCTGGAGAATTCTTCTGGAACTCTAAGATACTCAACAGTGCAGTTTTCAGGGCTCACCCCAGCTCATGTATAGAACTGATTAAATAAGTCTGCAAGATGCAAAAAACAGAAAAACATATAATTGAACTATATGGATAATTGAAGTAAAGATATTTAAGTCTTTAGTCCCTCTGATGAACTCTTGTTCTGGAGGAAGGCTGGAATCTGTGGTCCCTTTCTTAGCCACTTTATTGATGTTACCCAGTGCCATATCTGGAAGCTAGAATTCTCCTTTGCAAACTGGTGATGTCATCACTATGCAGTCAAACTTTCATCCCACTCTCCTCTTCATTATTTCTATGAATTTTCCATCCTTCACTGCACACTGATCCATTCTCCATTCAAAGCAATTTAAGAAAATTTTCTCCTGTTGTCCTTACAGCCCACTAGCTACTATCCCCTAACTTATTATGGGGTATATACCCACTGGGCTTAGAAATAGAAAGACTTGCAGCTGCTACACTTCATGCTGACCCTGATGCTGGCAGCGTGTTTTAGAAATGCACACAGGATGCCAGCCTGGTTGGCCCTGTGAGAGTTGTGCATGAATATGAATCCAAGTGGCCCGATGCATCTGTTAGTGTAACCTTTTGTGTACACTGGCTTCTCAGCTGTGTGTCTGGATTGTCAAGACTATTTAAGATTACTTATTTGTTTAGGGGCTCATGATGGTTACTTTCCGTCTTTTTTTATCAGTGTCTTTTTTTGACAGTAGGGAGTGGTGCAGTTAATTGCTGGCTGAGGCTGCATTAGATTCCACTTTTTGTGAGAAAACTCTGATCAGAGGGTTTCCAAAGGGAAAGTTTCTGCAAGAGAAAAGAGCTGGAAGACAACTCCACGCCTGACTCTGGTGAGTGGAGCTATTCTAATACAATGAGTGCATCACACTAAAGCAAGCAAAATGTTATGACAAGAGAAAGGAAAATGAAGTATCTTGATTCCTAAACTGAGAGAGAATGGGTCAGCAGTTTACCACAATAAAGGCTAATATCCAAGACAGATTATATTCTCATGGATAAACATCTCAAACACAGACTGCTTTAGAGCTACATGTAACTTAAGCAGCTAACTTCAGGCTCTGGGTCCCAACTGTTTTTGTTATCAAACAAGAAAAGGGTGACACCTCTGCTCTGTTCATGCTTTTTTGAATAATTTTCCTGAAGAGTTAAGGAGTTAACATGCCATAGTGTGGGTAGCTGCCATAAGGATCAAGAAACACCAGACAGAACCTATAATAAAAGCTCTTGCATTAGGATGGTGGCAGAGGAAACTATACAAAAAATGCAGTCCAGGAAAGAGTTCTTAGAAGATGAAGTAGGGATTAAGCCAGAGCCTGTTTTACCATTTGTTAAAACACTCAGTGTATTTGCCTTCATGGGTTCTGCATTCCAGAGGACTTCATGCTGGGTTAATAAAATCATTCTCTCGAACAGGCTTTGGAAATTCAGATAGCCACTGACTGCCCATATGGCATATGCTATTAGACAGCTGTGGGAAGTTGAGGACAAGAAAGGGGAGACATCACCAAAATCTTATGGATATGTAGACATAGAGAGAGACACATGGCTTTGCCTCATAGCAGGAGCTTCCAAAATACGTTCCTCATCAAAATGTCAGGATCCGCTTTAGTTTTTCTTTACAGGAACTGTAATTGGCACTTCTGCTTTTTGTAGGTGATATGCATGTGGTTTGTGTGCGATTTAAACCCTCAGACACTCTGAGGTTAAGTTTCAAGTGCATTTTAAAACAATCAGCACGCTTACAAGAAAAACAGCAAAACACCACAATTCTGTTGCTCACAAACTTAAAGGGAGATTGAGTTTATGCTCTTTCTAAGGGAAGAGCACAGAGAAAAAAACTACATGTTTCTCTGTAACCCAATGCCAAACCACTGCTCTCTGTTTTGAGTAGCAAATGCCATTCTTACTGCGTCTAAAAGCCCAGACTCCGTTTCTTTTCTCAACATGTAATTGTGTATTTTGGTACTGCTCTCAAACAGCAATTTACCAGAACAAAGGAGTTATCTTTATGGGACAGCCAGGGAAACACACAAAGAACAGGAAGATGCAGCTAATCTAAATAATGACATTGAAAACAAAATAGCTATTGGGCTATAAATAAACAATACGAAGTAAATATAATTCTTTTTATTAAGAGAAGACACAGACTTAATTCATAAGGATAATGTTATCTGCTGTTTCCTCAGACTTTAGTTCTTATTTTTTTCAGTCAAGCCATAGCAAGACTTGCTACTTTCTTCAACTTTTTACAGTGTGAACTTTTATATCACTTCTTTTGGAGAAAGTTGCAAAACACAGATATGTATGTTTAGGAGTAAGATGAGACTTTCTAAAATAGTGAAACTGCTCAAACCACTTGTTTTTGAATTGTGCAAATACATGCATTCTTACAAGGCAGGAAGGTAAATATACACACGACTGCATTAATTAAGACAATACTTAGTTTCCTGCAACACAAGGGAATTTTCGTATCTAGACAAAATCTTTAGCGATGCAGTTTCCCATTGTGTGTACGTGGGTGTGCAAAGCAAAGCAGCAACCTCAATTTCACACAGAAAAGCACAAGGGTTGGTTCTGACCCGGCGAGTGAACGGAGAAGGAATTAAATAATCCTCTAAACCAAAGCCAGAATCAACTTTCTGAGTGCCAAGCTCAGCCGGTCCCACCACCTCACTTTTTGTCAATACAGTCCTGAGCGATCTGAGCAGAAGCCTGACCCACGTGCCTTTTTTCGCAGGGACTGTCTTGTTGAGTATCCTGGGCAGGAAACTGGTTTGATCTGTCGATTTACAAGATTTAAAACACGCACTCATGTTTCCCCCTCCCAGCGCCAACCTGCACCCCTGGGCTGAATCGCCTCCCCGGCGCAGACACGCAATGAGCGAAGCGCTCTCGAGTGTCCGAGCGCTCAGGCTGACACAGGACACACATCCAGGACACACATCCAGCGCGGGCCATGCCACCGCTCCCCACCCCTCAGGCTTTACCTGCTGGTGGGCGAATGGCTGGGGGGGATGTCCTGTACGAAGCTCTGCTCCATGCCCGGGATCCTGGCCGGGCTGTGGGGATGGTAGGCTGTCAGCACCACGCTGCCCGTGTCCTTCATCTCCATGGTCATAGGCACATGTCGGCCGCGCTGCTGGCGACACCGGCGGGAGGGCGAGTGGCCCTGTCACACCATGGCCCGGCCGGCCCGGCGGCCGCCCGCCACTGCCGGCTGTCAGGAGAGCTGTGGCACCGAGACACGGCTCCTCTCCCTGTCGGCGAAGCTGAATTAGCATAAATTCAAAAACACCGCCCACAAAACAACCCACGGGGAAGTTACTACATTCCTAGGAAAAGAGAAACCTGAGATAATCCTGCCGTTCTGCACGGGACACTTCCTGCCCGAACACTTCCCCCCCGAATAGTTCTCTTACTTTGTTTTGTTTTGTTTTGTTTTGTTTTGTTTCCTTTTTAAAAGCAATTTCGCACTACTCCTCCTGTTCCTGAATTAGTGTTATCTAAGTGAAACGATCTGGTGGACAGCACTACTCAAACACACAAACACATGGTTTGCTGGAGCAGGGAGTCATCCAAGGGATGCAGAAACCGAGCGGGATCTGCTCCGTTTAAATCACCAAGTAGCGGGAGCTGTGATTTCCTACATGCTGGATCATTTCCATGGCGAGGAACTGCACTTGCTGTCTCCTGAAAACAGATTAAGCTTTCATTTTGCCTGATATGGCTGTGTGCATAATTAGAAAAGCAGTGGAAAATGAGTGAATTATTCCTGTTCATCTGGAGCAATCCTGTAAATAAATACACACCAAGATGCTTGATATTTTTTCATGATTTAACTTGATCTCTCTGTGTTAATTTAAGTGCTTTTCACTCAAAAGGAGACAATCAAGAAGAACAATTAGGGTCTCATTCTGAAATAATACTCGGAGAAAACTCTGTAGGACAAAGTGAGAAAGTCTGTAAATCCCTTTATTTTCCTTTGCCACTCCTTCCGGGTTTGTTTGTTTGGTTTTTTGGTTTTTTTTTTTTTTTTAAAGATAAGTTTCTGATAAATACAAATTCCTGAAAACTACTGTCCTGCCTATGAAATCATGTCAAGGATGTTCCTATTTTACTCATTGGGCCACAGGTCTCTGAGCACCTTTTGAGCACAGTTGTGAAAGACCAACCTCCGTGCAGCTTTGGCACAGCTGCCAGCAGCATCCTGAGCGCAAGTTCACTCCAAAATGCTTGTTGGTCTCCTCTTTTGTGTCTCCCTTGGGTGAGGTTGCTCTCTCCAGCACTGCTATACAGTGCTATATTACACTGTCAGTCTCTCTGGTGAAGCAGCTCAGGTTTTTAATCATAAAATTATCTTCTCACCTCCACCTTCCCCTGAGCTGGGTACCCTGCCTGGAGGGACACAGTGGTTTCAGTCAAACACGTTGCTGCGACTCATGTAGGCAGTGCCCAAGTTAATTTTAAATTAGCCAGCATAGGACACTGATAAAGGTACACTTGGCAGCACTTCTTGCCAGACTCACCCAGGAAGCATAAATATTTGAATGTACAGAGCCTCTAAGCCTGCTCTTGCTACGCTGTTAAGATATCCTGGCTCAAATATTTTCGGGCCAGGTTGCCCAGGATAAAATCATGGCTGCTCACATGGCAGCGTGGACGCCTTCTAGGAGCTTCCATGCAGCCACGTACAGATGACAGAAATGAAGGAGAAGGCTCTGAGTAATCCCTGGAGGCAGCACTGGGACCATAGGCCGTGGCGCCACGAGTGATGGCTGGGGTGAATGCAATGACCAGTGTTCTGTGATTACTGGGGTATTCAGTCCTATCCTGGTTTTACATTTTCCTTACTAGACCAGAGGGTGAGAAATCCCCGTCTCTGACAAGGGGGAGTAATTGTTAATAGAACTTTATATTTGGCATAAATGCAAATAGATCTTTTGAATATTAATCAACCAATATGTATATATCAAACAGGATCTGAGAGCAAAAAATGATAAATATATGTTATAAAATATTTTCTGATACCCTTTAAGGATGTTCTTCACAATTTACTTGAAGAAATTAAACACCTGAAAAAGCACACATAGTGGAATGAGCGAAACACTATCAAAAAGGAAGTGGATGTCCTTTAGGAGATCAGGATGCTGACAAAATATTGGCTTAACTCCAGGAAAGCCTTTTTTCTCTCCTTTCTAAGCACTAGTCTTTTTGCAGTACCATCAGCCAAAAAGTGATGATTATGTATTTTAAGCTATGTATAGATAAAGCCCACAGTAGAAATGCAATATATTTTTAGTATTATTTTTATTTTCTCTTTCCATAATAGAACCCCTCAAACAGCAAAATTACTTAGAAAGTATACAGATACCATCTCAATAGAAAAATACATATAAATAAAGGAGGCCCACACTTATTAAATGGGATTTTCTCTCTAAGAAAAATAAACATGGAAGATTTTATTTGGAGATTAATAAAGTGCTGATGCACAATCTGGAGGCATATATAGAAATGGTAGACTATTTGGCACAAGTAGAAATAGATATTTTGAAAACTGATCAGCCAAAAGACATGTATCAAACCAAGAGCTAAAAATGTTTATATGCATAATTGCTCTTGGGGTTAGACATCTGCATATATTGAAACCCCAAAAATATGCTAAATCAACTAGACATACACATGAGCCTTTAAACAGAGTTTTAACTGGGCTAATGACAAGCCATAAGAAGAGTGTACAAGACAACATGAGCTGGACTCCAGCTCTGAGCAATTCTGTTCCCAATGGAGACGTTATTTTCCTGGTTTATAAAGAAACAAGTAGGAAAGTATTTTAATCCAACATGTTTGTGTTTCTGCAAGATTCCCTTGAATACTAGATTGTGAAATACTCAGGACTGTGACAGTTCTAATTGTTTTTTCAGATACTTAATAGCCTTCTAGACCTTTCAAATACTATGCAAATGGCATTTTAGTGAGAAGAAAATATTGTGAGGATCCTTTTGGTGGCAAGCAGTAAAGTGAAGGTGCAGTAAGAGAAGAGTCTGTGGCCCATAATCCCATGAGCAGCTGTCTTCGGTTTTGTAGGCAAGGGGCTTGTGCTTTCAAATTTTAAGTTGTGGTTCTGTCAAGGGGAGTGCTTTGTGCTTTCACACATTTGGCAAAATAATTAATAAAAAATAATTGTATAAGGATTAGTGGGCTTGAACTTGGAGAACTAGGAGTGAGAAATCTTTACTGACCTGTTACTTCAGAAATGTAAGTTAGTGGCAATATACTTGTATGATCAAGCCTTCAGCTCATCTGTTGAAGAATATCTGTGACAGCCATAAACAAGAAATATAAACACACAGAAAGTCATTAGCTCAAGGTTATTGAAATGAAAAAGAAAGTGTTGCTGATATTAATAGCAATTCTGTATCTACATTGAATTAATTAATAACCATTTTGGCGGCAAGATGATGGGCAACATTTGCATTTAGTACCTATGGCTTTGAAAGGAACTCTAATGTTTTCAACAGATTTTAAGCAGCCTTTTCTGGTCAAATTCAAGTGGATGTTGTTACTTAAAGGAATAGGGTTTATCAGCTAGGGATTCTTGTCCTGACATGGTCAGAGCATTCACCATTAAGAGTAGATCCTGGAAAGTGAAAGATTCCCCTTTGAACTACAAAACACACAAAAGTCTCTGAGTATTGAATTTCATTGCTCATTTCCAGCTTAAATTACCAAAGCAAAATTAGAAAAAATTGGCAAAACCCAGAAGTTAATTTTGGACCAGATTAACTTCAATTTATGTTAGATTAAGTTTTATAAGGAAGCTGTGTAAAGCACAGCATTTTTCACTGGTTAAATCAAGGGAAAATGAGTGAAATAATACATAGAAAAATGTCATCCTTGCACAGTGTCTAAATTTCCCCAGCCCTCTTGCAATGAATTTTTTATCTCTCTGTGTGAATGTAACCAAATCCAGAACCACTGTATTTCTTTGTCTTTTTTTGGGAGGTTGGTAGGGGGAGCAAGGGGGTGGAGAAGGCAAAGGGTATCTCTTAACTTCTCTCTAATTTTTCATTTGGATGGAAAGTTGTTTGAGGGGTGGGGAGCAGAAAGCCTCGTCATACCGAAGAGTTGGTGTCAGCAGAAAGCACCTGGACAGTCTCAGAACAAGCAGTGACACAACATTGCATAAAAACCAAGTGCAGTGATGTGTGCATCTTCTACTGCTCAGTACCAATTCACATGAAAAAAGTGTCTGAGAAGGGGCTGACTTTGTGTCAGGAGAATTTTCACTGTGTCTTGAGGTCTATTTCCTTTCAGATAATTTTATGTGTCATGAAAGTGGTTTTTAATCTTGGTTTAGCCTCTGAACCTTATATTCTGGTGATACTGGAAGGATTAGGGTCTTTTTTTCTACTATAAAGGAGAGCTGTGCATGTGCCTTGTTATGGTCAGCTGGGAATCTGAGGGCATGGGTGAGACCTACTGCTTTTATAAACACTGTAAAAGTCATAAATCAAAAAATAAAAAAATTCGAGAAAAATCTTTGTTATTCTGCTTTGTCTTTTCAAACTGAGAACAGAAAAAACAGAGACAACTGTCACTTGTCCTTTAAAAGGAGGCTAATTAACAAGGCTATTTAAGCAAAGATAATAGAAATCAGGTATTGTGGCAACTGGTGGTTTTGCAAAGGTTTGTAATTAAAGTATAAAACAAACATTCATCTTTGTTAAATATAGCATCACATTTTTTGGTTCCAGACTCAATTTAAATATATATCACATTTTGGTGAATTTTAACATGGTCTTTTAAAAATTGATTTACTATGGATTCTTTTATCCTAAAAAACATACTAAAGGGTAGAAAAAATTATTTAAGCAACTTTGTGTAGTTTCTTGCTTAACAGTCACCCTCATTTATTTTCTAGGATCTCAAAAGTTGCTTCTCCTTAGCCCAGATGAAACTACCCACATATTATTCCCATGTTAATTATGTTCAGAAAAGGAAACTTCCTTAATCTGTCTGCCACAATGGGGCTTTCTGGAGGTTTACTTTCAGAAAAAGCTCATATCCTTTCATTCATCCATGAGGTTTATGCTCCTTCATGACATGTTGATCTAAGCACTTCAGCTGGGACAGCTGACATCCACAGCTGAATGCTGTGGTCTGTTTTTGGTTTTTTGTTTGGTTTTTTTTTCTTTTTTTTTTGTTCTGAGGCAGTAAGTTAAAATTACATGAAGGAGTGGTAATGTGGTTAAGAAAAGTAGCGCTGGGAGAGGCTGGTTTCTTCTTTGAAATGTTCCTCTAAGCACGAGTTGAAAATGGGAATTTGTTTCTGCAGTGTGGAAGGGGAAAAGTGGTCATGGATAGACAGCAATGAGCATTTTCAGTACATATGTCTATGACCTGGTACCTCCGAAAGAGCAGAATTTGGTTAGGTATTTGAATTTGGTATAAGGAAATTGAGTCCTCATATTCAGATGATACTTATTTATAAACATTTATAGATCACACATCATGCTAATAGGTCAGTAATGACAAATGAATTAGGAAGATAGGTTTTTGTATAAAAAGCCAACCAGACAGAGATTTATACCTTTAGTCTTTTAAAAAGTACTGTTTTCTAGGGGCTAGTCAAACTCCTAAGAGGCTGTGTATATATGTACGTATATGTATTTGTTTAGGATATGTATATATATTCACATTGCACCTCCTCACCCTCCATCTTTAACCATCATTTTAACATTTAAGAAAGGTATTCCCTTTTTCTTAGGCTACAAAGGAAAAATGCAATTTCTGCAGGTAGTAAAGATTTGTGAATCTACCTTTGCCCTTACAGCAGCACTTGGGTAGTATATCCAAACACAAGGAAAAGACTGTTGCCTCTTTCTTTTTACACTCATAAATCACTTCATATTCATCATTTTGGTAACATTTTTAACCCTGAAACAACCAAATTTACTAGGGATATCTTTATGTAAAACACAGTGTGTATTTCCCCATAACCCTGCCAATGATTTTCCCATTTTGCCGTTTCATAACTGAGCTTTTTTCCCAGGCAGTAGCAGTAGACCCCAGCTCTGCTGGTGTATATGAAAGCTGTACTGAGCTCTGTGTTCACCAGAGGACAGCTCTGTTAATTAAACCATTCTTTGAGCTATGTTCTGAGGAATATGTGAGAAACTTGATGAAGCAAGGTAGAAAGGTGTTAACAGGAACCACTAATGTTCCTTGGGCACATAGCCAGACATGTCAATATCAGCTGCCTTGTTTTGATTGCATTCTACTCCTTTTCAAGAGTAATCAAGAGCTGTGGTTTTTTTAAATTACAGAGTCGAATAGCATGATTAACTGGATTTTTCACATCTGCATACAAGGGGTATTTACCTCAAATTCACCTTTCCATCTATAGAAGAGGGGTGTATTTCAAAAAGCATATCTTACATCTTCATCCTGCTTTCGCATTCTGTGTCTTGATGACTTGAATTCCCGGTTACTAAACTGTTGCCTTCTCTATGCAAAAGTGAAGAAAGTACTCTTCTCATCTGCTAATTATAGAACTGACATATCACCACAGAAATAGTTATTAAGGTTGTCAGAGGAAATCTTATTCTTGTGTTGGTCATGCAGGAGTGATATCTCAGAACTTCCCTGCAATACCTGTGTTAGGTAAGTTATTGCACAATGAAGTGAGTTAGATTCAAAAGGGATTTTGCTTTTTTGATAGAGACATTTTTATAAGTTAGTAACTTTAAATTCATATCTGCTGCAAAGGTAAATTGATATATGTTGATTTACAGCAGCTCTAAAGATTTTCAGTAAGAGGAAGCACAAATAAACCAAATTAAAATCTCTATAAGTAAATTTAATGGTATAATTTACTTGAAGGTTTGTTACAAATTTAAACCCTAATTGTGTAATTTAAGAGCAGTAGGAAGAGGATGTTTTCAAATTTAAAATAAAACAGACTAAATATATCTAAATAAATTTAATATGCAGCAGAAAAGCACTGAATGGCACCATTATTAATATAAATGTATTTTCATTTTGAAATCATGTTATCAAAGGCCGGCATTCACTTTATAGCATTAAAGATACCTGTGGGAAAGGCATGTTTCATAAACCCCTCTACGAACACACTGTGTTTTAGGAATAGAGACATTGAAACACCAACTAGCTGGAAAGAAGACTGACCTGGTAGAGAAGGGAGCTTTTCACAAAAACTCAGGGAAAAAAAAGGTTGTATCAAGTTTGGAAAAAGGGGCAGGCAACTCAGGAAATGTTTAAGGATGTCATTAGTTCATGCAGAAAGAAAATTAGAGGCAAAATCTCAGAACCGAATTTGACCAATTATATAAAGGATAATAAAAAGTGGTTTTATAAATACAAAAATTTATTTACAAAAATGGAAATGCAGTGAAAATCTATATTCTTTATTGGATGTGGGGGGAGTATAGTTACCAACATGAGGAAAAGACTGAGGTACTTAATGCCTCCTTTGCCTCGCTGTTCTAAGAGTAAGACTGGTTATTCTTAGGACAACTGGTCTCCTGAGCTGGTAGACAGGGTTGGGAAGCAGAATGGATCCCCCAAACTCCAGGAGGAGGTAGTTACTGACCTGCTGTGCCTCTTAGATGCTCACAAGTCTATGGGAGCAGGTGGGATTCGTCCTAGGGTGGTGGAAGAGCTCACTAAACTGCTTTCCATTATTTATCATCAGTCCTGGCTAAATCAGGAGGTCCTGGATGACTTGAATGTTTGGCAGTATGACATCCATCCATGAGAAGGGCTGGAAGGAATTTTCAAACTTCCACATAAACTTTCCAACCCCAAGTGTGGCCAGGATGAAACATTATTATGACTAAAGTCCACTCTCTTGTAGCCCTATAAACAGCATAGTAGAATAAGTAGTAGAGTGAACCTCACTAGAAAACTTTATTGTGCTGTTGCTTTTATATTAAAATTGGGCTTTTTTGTAACTTTTCCAATATTTCTTTAAGTGCTCTTAAACACTCATTCATGACACAACTATCTGAAAGTAGATTGTAGTCAAGTAGGGATCAGCTTCTTCCAGGCATCTAGGGAAAGGACAAGGGGGCATAGCCTTAAGTTGTGCCAGGGGAGGTTAGGTTGGACATTAAGAAGAAATTCTTTACAAAAAGGGTGATTAGACTTTGGAATGGGCTGCCCAGGGTGGTGATGGGGTCCCTGTCCACCGGGGTCTTTAAGAAAAGACTGAACTTAGTGCACTGGTCCAGTTGGCATGGGTGGTGTTCTGTCATAAATTGGACTTGATGATCTCAGAGGTCTTTTCCAGCCTAACTGAGTCTGTTATTCTGTCATGCTGTAACTGCCTTTTGCAGGAAAATGCTCGGTGCTAGACATAACTATAGAGGGAACTGCCTGACTCACGGTCCTGTGCCCTAATCACGTTTGGTTGCAGCTTAATTAATTGTTGGACTCCTGGATGCTGAGAATTTTAAACTTTCTGTGCTGAAAGGCACAGACTCACAAGAGAGCACTGCATTTGACCTGAGGCTGTGGAGAAGACTCCCCAAATTGATTAATAGCACTGGGATTATGGGTGTGTAGTTGATTAGAAGTGTGTAATATCACAGGGTGGAAAACTTAGAGTTTAGGGTTTTAGAATATAGAAATAAATATGAAGCAATATGGAGGTTTTAGGATGGAGGCAGGTTGTTCTTTACCTTCTTCTTCGTTCTTCTTCATGGGTTTGGGTGATGTTTTGTAATTGGACAGAAAAGTCTGCATTGCAGGCTTCAAGGGATCAGTTATTCGGTTAAAAGGGAAAATAATCTAGATGTCATTTCTTAATTGGATAGATTAGTCT
The DNA here is from genome assembly GCF_048771995.1 of Taeniopygia guttata. Classification (NCBI taxonomy): domain Eukaryota; kingdom Metazoa; phylum Chordata; class Aves; order Passeriformes; family Estrildidae; genus Taeniopygia; species Taeniopygia guttata. Next base: position 102,102,929 of record NC_133026.1, read on the forward strand.
TAAAAGACCTTGTAACAAAGAGATAGTTGTCAATTTTGTGCCTTGCTAATGAAAGACTGCAGAACTCATGGCTGTGAGGCTGTAACATTGATAAGAAATAATAAACAGTCCAAACAGTGCCTTCAATCCTGACCTCGACAGAGGTAGAAAAAACAAGCAGAGAACCCACAATTAATCAACAGTTTGGGGAGTACTTTTGTAAAGGAATGAGTAAAAAAGGTAATACATTTAATCAGCCTCAGAAACAGAATCACAACAGGAGATATGGAGAGCTTACCATGTGAGCTACGGAAATGGCACATTCTTCCCTGGAAGTGGCTAGTTAGAGATTTATTCCCTGCAGTGAGTGTGTGCCAATTTTGGTGGGGTATCTAGGGAGACTTGACGGCTTTCCACCTAATGGTTATTAAATCATACAGATTAGCCCTAAGTGAAAACATATACATGAACACAACTTTGCTAAATATATCAACAGTCATGTTTTTATGCTACTTTTATGTCACGGTATTGAACACTGTGAACTTAAATATGTTTTAGAAGCACTACAAATAAATTTTCTCCCTGCTGCAAGGAGGTGGTTGCATCACCATAGTGAGCTAAATGAGTTATCATAATCGGGGGGTAAACAGAAGGGAATTTTGCAATACCAAGGATCTGGGAATTACTGGCTAAGGAGATTGCAAAGAACATTTTAGATTTTTTTTGCTTAACAAGGTCAGGCATGAGTTTCTCCCTCTGTGATACTGGCACAAAAAAGTTTGAAAGTTTTATCAGAGTTTAAGAACATGGAAATTTCCCATTATATTTTGTCATTGTACATTGTTCATGGAAAAATAAGCATTCTCAGGGTTATTGTGTCAATTTTGTTAGTGTAAATTGCTAGCCTTCTCAAAACAACAGAAAAAAAATTGCAGTTATTCTAAAGGCATTTTTGCTAGAGGGAAAAAAAGTAGCATGTAGCCATTATTTATTTGTTTCATTTGTTGTTTTATTATTCACATGTTTTTTTTTTATCTGTGGCCTCAATAGGCTACAATCCATGGTATGCAGCCCTATCAAAACAAAACAAAGTCCCACCAGGGATGAAATAGATACATTTTCTCCAGATTAATTTAATAGATGAATGTTTCACACAATACGGGAGCCAAGACTGCAGATGAATTGTTTTTGGTTTGGAACTTCAGGGAACAGATGGGGAAGTGGCAGCATTAATGTACCTTAATGGATCCACAGGACCGTGTTTATAATTTGGCTTCAGTTCAGAATTTCTTTTTCTCTTTTTTTTTTTCTCTCTTCTTTTTTTTTTTTCTTTATTTTTTTTCCCCAGTGGCTGTGCTCTGCTGCATTACTTCAGAAACTTTTCCTCTTCTTTTTTCTGCTGCACTTTCCCCCACTTTTGATCCTACCTTTGTTGTCGTGATTACAGGTTTCAGACTCAAAAAGCACGGAGAGTCTCCAGCTTTTTTTCCAAAGTGAGTACCATATGGGGACATGCTGAAGGGAATAGATAGAAATTGGCCTCTGCCCCAGGAACTGGGAGTATTGGGGAGTACGTGGAGAAGAGCCTGCAGGGCTCAGCTCATGTGCTCTTCCTAACCAGCATCTCCTGTTGCTGTTGTTGGAGACAGGGGATTGAGACAGATGGACCGCAGACCTGACCTTCTGATTCTACAGGGAGTTTCCTGTGGTCCTGAGTTCACAGAATGAGTTTTTATTAACTCTTATTTACTTATTATTTAAAGTATTCTTATTGTTTACCCTTGTCTGCTGTCAGTCCACATGGCGCACAGTAAGGCTTGGCTTACTTTTAAACAGAAGATGAAAAATCTGTGGGCTGCTACTGAGAGTGATGTCTTTTTGTATATGTCTTCTGCATGGTATTTGCACATAGTTTTCTTCTATTTCTTGCAAACAGCACCTTCGTTATGTCTTTCCAGTTGTTTTGCTCTCTGACATTTCATTCTTTCCTACCTTCTACTGAACTGGAAAACAAAACACAAAATTATATTAAACTTTGAAAGAAAGAAAGAAAGTCAAAATTTATTAAATATAGTTCAGCATGAACGAAATAAGGAGAAAGAAGCTATTTATAAAATAAATACAGGTACTGGTAAATTGGGAGTGTTTTGTCCACCTCAAAGTCTTATCATTTGATGAATGAGATACTACAGATCTTTTAAAACACGAAAACACATTTCTTGTATAATCATGCCAAGCATGCATGTCTCAGCAAAGATTTAATGATGAAGGTATGTGTATTAATCTGAATTACAGAAAACACAATTTTATTTAGTCATCCAAGTCTTTACTCAGCAACCAAACTGGCATGTCAAATCTGGCATTTGCTTGCATAAAAGAGATAAACAAAATGCTAAGTAAACCTCATTTTCCTGGGAAATTACTGGTGGTACAACAAACAAAAAGTCTTTCACACAGAATGCAAGGCCACACGTTTTCCTGGGTGATGCATTGTGCCCAAAGTGTGTCTCACTCTTTCTCAAAACAAGAGCTATAAATAGGCAGGCACTTTGTGCCATTTTAATGCTGAGTATTACACATTCCAGCAACTTCAGTTTTTCACTGGTTATTTTTATTTTCCTTTGTTGTGATTGAGCAAGTGAACCCAGCCTACTGAAATGCCACCCACTCCTTGAAAGAAAAATCTAGGAATAACCTGAAAGGTCACGAAAGAGCTCAACCTAGAAATATGCTTGAAACAAGGAGGAGAGTGCAGAAAACTAAATGAGAAGGCTGATCTGGATATAGTGAGTATTTTGTTTCAAAACAGCAATGAACTTTTGTCTGAAAATCACTGACTTTATTACAAATCCCAGTCCCTAGCAAGGAACATCAGTAGGGTTGAAGAGATTTCTGTAGCAAGTCAGAAGGCTGCCTGAAAAATATTACTTCTTTTTTTATTTTTAATTTTTATTTTATAGGGCCCCCATTGTTTCTATACCCTGGGATCTGGCACTCAGAAAGCCAGTCATTTCCTCTGAACACTATTAGAAAACACCACGAATGATATGGAACAATAATGTTCCTTAAAAAGAGTTTCACTTCATGGGAGAATTACTTCAATATGAAGACTTGTTTATAACACATTACAGTGACTTCCTCACCCTATTATCATTAGCAATACAGCCTTAAAGTTGCAATTACTATCCTGCTAATGAAAAATTCCCAAATCTGCATTCATGTCAGCTATGGTTTCCTGGATGCCCTCTGATTTAGCAGATCTTGGTGCAATGCAAAGCCTTTAGTGTTCTCCTGACTGCTGAAACCTGTGCTGGACCTGAGCTCTGGTGTCCACCTGAGCCTTGTGTTACCTATTTAGGCAGACTAGAATCTCTCTGCTTGGGAATACCACGCCCCTTGATGGCAGCCCATGACAAAGTGTTGTTCCTGTTTTAGAGAAAACCACCAGCAGACCCATCAGCTTAATCTTGGGCTCTTTGTTAATAGTAGATGTATAGAAACAGAAAGTCAGGAAAGCTGCATCGTGCTGGGGCAGTTGTGAATGCAACCATGAAACTGAGTGTTTTTGGAGGGTGCACATGACGTTTTTATGGTTTATTTATCTGCTGTTTTGTCCAACCTGGTCTGTGAGAGTACTCTAGAGGATAAACACTCAGCAAAGCTGACCTTGAGCTAACAATAAATAGAATGGATTTACTGTCACTCTTCTGAGGATTTGAAAGTTTAGCAATGAATTATAGAAAACTCCTGTTCCTGGGAAACATTGTCTATGTGGGATCATAACTATTCCATAAACTGGCAGGCTGTGATCCTTGTGGTCTTGTATTGATGTCACTGCAGGTTTATTCTGGGCTAAACTTCTCTGACCAAAATAGAAGTACTCCTTATTTATGCCACTGCAAACTGTGTTAGCACAAATGGTTGACCAAAGCAACTGCTCCAGCTTGTAACGTCTGGGTTAGGACAAGTGCTAGGAGTTGTGACTCTGAGGTTCTGCCCTGCTCAAGAAAAGCTCATTTCCAGAAAACTTTATTACCCTAAACTTCTGCTGCAGTTTTGGTCCTTCATCAGACCACTCTTCTAGCCCCTTGGCCCTCTAACATCTCTCCAATAATTCTTTGAACCCCATATACAAGGTTGCAGATTGTTCTTAATTTTCTCTCTGGGCTGAATATTGTTTGGGACAGTTCTCTTTGGGAAAATATGGAAAGGTCAGTTTGAGGACCCCCAAAGAACATCAAAGTGGTAGTGCATATACAGCAAACAATACAGGACACTGAACATGTGGACTTAAGCAGAGGAAAAGGCTTGAACATGACTGGGTTTCCTGTGCTGCAGCCTGTGCTCTTAGTAACGGCTGTCTATGGGAGCCAAATTTTCTTTCATAAGCTGATGAAAATGGGTGTTTGTGCTTGCAGTAGCTAGGAGGGCAGCCATCCAAATGTGGTCTGCTCTGTAACACACACAGGGCTGCCTCTGCAGTGGCAGCAGCCCTTGATGCTGCAGATACTTTGATAATTTGCCCTTTACTATTCAACTTAACTCTTATTCTCATTATTTGTCTGAGAACTGCATCCTCATTTAGAATGCAAAATTATTGCAGCCTGTGTGCTGAAAATAAGTTGAAAATTATATTCTTTATTTTAAGGATAAAGAATATAATTAAAAAAATATTTTCATGATCCAGAATAGCTACTGAGATCTTCTTACTTTGCAATTACTGCACCTGCCAAGAGAGATTGTCTCCATCAAATCACTCAATAAAATGACTTTCGGTCAGAGAAACCTACTTACCTGACTTTGTGGAGAGGATCAAAGGGATTTCTTACTGCAAATAGTGTGCTGATTCTATTGGAATACAATGTAATTATAATACATATGTGCCATTTTAAGTTGCAAGTAATCCCCTAAAGGGCTTTATAGTGTTCTGCTTCATTGTGCAACAAAGGTGCAAAGAAGGAGGCACAGTCCCCAGAATTGGTATATAGTCCCCAGCTTTGGCTCTCTGACTGCTGTGAATGATGAATTGTGTGTTACTGTTTTTGAGACCAGTACTACTAACATACTTTTTAGGAAAGGGTTAGACTGGTAGCAGTTATCATAATCATGTAAAAAAAATCCATGAGTTTTGGAACTTGGCTCCAAGAGCAAAGTATGCCCTTTCACCTGGACTATACAACTAGGAAACAGGGAAGGCAGCATAAGAAATGTTTAGCACAAGGACAGGAAAAGCCTGTCCGACTCAATATGCCCGGTATTTTCTTTCTGCCCTTGTTTATCTGAAATTCACTTCCCTTCTTTTTTCTCTCTGCTCCTCTAACTCATTCTGAACTTGTCTTTAATTTCCAGCACTTTTTCCATTAGCACTACATAAAGTCTTGGCATAAAGTAGTTGTGATGGCAACATTTCCCACTTTCTTCTGTTTTGAACTTGGGGAAGCTCTAATCTCTTTGCCTGCAGTTTTAAAGGCCAGTGCAGACAGTGAGCACACAGCTTTCGTCTGATAGCTGTGTATGCTTTACAACTTTGCTGAGTTTTTAAATTCTTGTGCCAATTTAGATTAGCCTGAAAACTGCTCTTATAAACTTTTAGATAAGCACAGTTACCATGCTTTTTGACTAGTTTGTCATGAAGATGTCTCATCAGTCTTTCTTTTCCCATTTAATTATTGTCAGGACACGGGAATATTGGAAGAAATCTGTAAGTTCCCTTAGTCCGTTAGTTTTTAATCAACTTGGAAACAGCTCTCATATTGCATGAGGCAGGTAAATTTTTGGCAGTTGTGAGTGACAAAGTGGATATACTGCTTCAGAAACTGTCCCCATTGATTTATAAAAGTCTCATTCAAGCTACACATGCCTCAAAAATTTCAGAATGTTTAAAGCTTATACTTCAACTAACCCTGCCATATGTAACAATCTCTTTTCTTCCTTAAAAATAGCTATACATCATTCTCTTTTGTTCCTTGAGAAATTATTTTTATTCCACTCTAGCTCTTAGTCTTTCTTCTATACCTTTTATCCAGTAATCTTTGATGTGGAGCAGTGCTAAGTATCCTCTCAAAATCAAATTAAATTAGAATTCCCTTTACAGTAACATAGCAGTAACATCTTCAAAGAATTCTAACAAGTTAGTTAAAGTTGAATACTTTTGCTTCAATATAGTCCAAATATTTTGAGATGTTATCCCTCTAACAGAGAGCTCTTTTAAATAGCTTCCAATAAATTCTTAAAACAGTCTTCAAAAGTTACTGGATCCCCATTTCATCCCATCTCGCCCATCTAACATTTTTATAATTGACCTTAAATTATGTATCTTTGTTGTTTTACACAAGGATCCTGATAAGATACTGAACTTTGTATAAAACATAAAGTGAAATATAGGTTCAAAGGTTTCATTCTCTTTCTCCTCTTATCTACATGGACATTACTTTGATTAAATGAAATTATACCAACTAATTACATTATATACCTAACAGAATATATTCTTTCCTCTATGACTTTGAAGAATGATTGCTAGTGAGAACAGTTTGTTTTGTGTTTCCTGTACAAAGAATGGAACCATAATATAGACTTAATAATTCTATTGTATTTAACCCCATATTAACTTGTCACTTTTCAAAATTCCAGTCAATATGTGATAGATGGACAGATAGATTGATAGATATATGATAGATGGAACAAGAATATTTTGATTCATAGAAGGTCTTAGTATTGAAAGCTATCCTGTCACTTATGATGGATTAGCTTTAATGTAATCTTAAAAATATAATGTAATCCTAAAAATAATTTCTGGGGTTTTGTTTTAGTTTTTTTTTTCCTTAATGTTCTGGAAATGCCAGCTTGCCAATGCCTGTTCCACTTGCATAGCTATAAGCATACCTTAAGCTTACAATGGAATAATTTAATTTTTTCTTAGTAATTTGACTGGTGCTTGCAAAGTACCTTCTCAACACTTGTCTCTCCTGAGCTGAAGGACTGCCTGGGCTTATTCCATTCCTGTTGCTGCCAGGTCCCTCCCACCGTACAGTGAATGATCTTTCAGTTCCTTTCCCATAGCTTCCACACACATAGAAAGGCTCTGAGCTTCCACCAGCACTGAGTTAACCAGATGATTTTGCAGCCCTGCAAATCATGGCTAAGGAGCCCAATTTAAACAGCGGTGCCCAAGGAGAGGGAACCCCTTATCAGAATCCCCATCTGAGGGCTTGAAGCAGCCCTGTTCCCTCCTCTGCTGTGCCAAGCTGCAGATTGAATTGAGTTTGCAGTGGCATCTCTGACTGGTGGTGTCAATAGTATAAGCCTTTCTGTTTAAATAGAGGGACTTTAGTGGTGCTGTGGTTTACTTTAACAGTACTTTGTAGGTATTTGCATGAACTAAACAAAAGTTATGAAAAATCAGGGATATATTGAACTGGAACCCCACTATTTTCTGCTTTGTTTAGGTGGGATATCCTTTTTGGCAGATTTACAAGCATATGTCAGACAACTGTTTTACAAGGAAAACATTTTGCTACAGTCATGGGTTGATAGAATGACTGATTGTCATTTAAGAGGCCCTTTGTTCTGACTCCTCATATGTTTCCTCATGTGCTTACATTCTGAGATTAATTTTTCTCCAAAATTGAATTCATATGTTCTGGAGAAAAAAAAAAAATCCCCTCATTCTTGGACTATGAGGTCTTTTTCTTTCCCCCCATGACTAATTTTCATAGTCTTTAACTGATTCTCATAGTCTGAAATGATAATTTTATAACTGCAGTGAGCATGGAAGAAGTGAAGCTCAGCCCCAGGAAGCAGATAACTGCCTGGACTACCTGTGGAGAGCTGTGCTGAGACACCCTTGTCAACTCTGAAAGAAGTGCCTTGGGCACAGAAAGATCCCTGTTGCTGCTTCACAGAGAGGACTCCCTGCTCTCATCCCTCTTAACACAGACCTCAGACACAGACATTAATTAATAGCAGCCTGCTGAGGCAGTGAAATGCTATACCTATAAGAATTGCCTGCAGTCCCAAGCTGAAACAGAGCCAGGAGCTCAACCCTGCCTGGAGTTCCAGTCTAGTGCCTTTTACCACTTCCTTCTCTCATATGACTATTTACATTACTGACCTTTGGAAGAAAACAACAACCTCCAACTAGATATTTATATATGTTCATATTTGAACCCAGGATTCGTGCTTTTGAAACATCTTTTAAACCGTCTGCAGTCCAAAGGTCTCATCAAACCCCAGTCTATCTGAGGGAAAGCACATACTGAAATTTGAAATCTCCTAACATTTATATAGAGATACAACCAGCCTGGTAAATCCTGTTTCACCACATTATTTCCCTTTAACACAGAATAAAAGAATCTAGGGACAGTTACTGGGTGGCTTCTAGGAAAGGTGAAGTAGCAAAGTGTTAAGGTAACAATAATGGTTTAGTTCCTACAGGGATTTCAGGGACATGGTCTAGATTGCTCTATATTGCAGACTTCAAACTAAGCATCCTCGAGAGGAGAGGCTGAACAGTGGTCACAGCTGCCTCAGTTTCAGATAAGCATATGGTGAACAGAGTATCTATTTACTTTGTGAAAGTAAAAACTCTCTAAGTTGTCCTCTTACCACAAGTTTATTAAATTTTGCATTTGTTAACTTTATTTGCTTAAAATTGAAAATTTAAACTCACTTTTACTGATCGCAGAGTCCCTCTGGATATCAAAGTGCATGACGTGGTTCAACTAGACCCTGCCATCAGGGCAGGTGCCCAGCTCTCTGTGGAGGGCATGCTGTCCCCCTTTGCTGAGCAAATGCTACCTGAGCCCAGTCCTAGATCACCAGCCTCCACCACCAAATACATGATTTTGGCATGGAGAGGGCACCACAGATGCAATGAACAAATGCAGCATAGCAGTCCCTCAGTTTCTAGGTAGCCTTGGGGTCATTACAAGTCACTGTAATTCAAGGCAATGCTTGTGTCCTCCTAGAAAGTGAAACTGCTGTAAAAGCAGAAGAGTGACGTGCTAGTGCTCAAATTAAAAATAAGCGAGGATAAGAATGACTCATCACTTTAGGTTTTCAGAGCTAATTCATCTACAAGTATTATTTCATCACATCAATATGATGTGTTGCCCTTTTACAGTATCTTACATAAATTAAACTGGGAAAAAGTCAACTAAATCTGAAATTAGGGGACTATTTTAGTTACCTGCCTCCGAAAAGCTTTCTAAGGGAATTCCTTACGTGTCTGTGTTATCAGTTAGCATGCAACATGAGCTGGTACAGGAATATATGTAAAATACAAATACTGTGCCTTGAGATTCCTTCATTCTAATGAATGGTACGGTAGTCTGGAAAGAAAAAGAGATTTTTCTTACATTTTAAAGAAGTCCAAATGCACCGATGATGTTTGTGTTCATACACAGGCAGCAAAGTCAAAACACAGCTGTGAGGTCTAATTTTAGGGGCCACTAACCTTGATCATGTTCTTTTAATAATCCTCCTATATGAGAATTCAACGATTTGAAGAGGGTGTAACCTTGCAGGTTTTAACCAGTCCTTGAAACCAGTATTCACAATGTGTCATCTGATTTTAGAAACAATATTATCAGAATGCACTGGTAGATAGTGGCTTGACCACAGGATGCCCTGGAAGCTGAAATACCATTTTAGATATAAACAACACAGAAGGTTCCACAAGAATGTTTCAGCTGAAAGAGATGTGCGAGGAGTCTAGTATCAGATTCCGGTGTCAATCATAATATAAACAATGAACAGAAATAAAAGTCTTTCACTCGTTAAATCTTCCACCAAACTCACTCTCATAACAACTCTGAAGAGGAACTTTGTTAGGGCTTTCTGTTAAATAAAGGGGGAATTACTGAAAAGTCCTGAAATGAACCTTTTTCTTGAATCTTCTTTATTTTTTTTTCAGCATTCCAGTTTGAATCTTAGCAAACTAAAGCTTTTATGCATTTTGAAGCCCTGCTGGTCTTGCAAAGCTGAAGAATTGGCTACTTCCAAATGCATTATTCATTTGAAAACTTCTTACATGACAGCTGACTTTCAGTAAGCAGAGAAAGTATGTAAACAGTGACTCTTAATGTAATTTTATTCGGTTACAGAAAGCTGTGATTTGTAAAAGGAATAAAAAAAGACTATAAATCTATTAAAGCATAAAGACTAAAGGAGATTTTATTCCTGTCCTGCAGTGACAGAGTGGCTCAACAGCAGCATTTGAATGATGCCCTGCACAACAGATCTGACGGTGCCAGGACAATCCCAGTGTACAGCATTTTTGCAGAAGGGAATAGAACTAAGCTGAGCCTGGGTGAATTTAAACTGTGCCCATCATATACAGTGTTCTGTTGCTGTTAAGAATCCATTGCCTGAGCATCATCGTCAGGTTTTCGGTTTGGTTGTTATGGCACAGATGAATGATATTCCCAGATGGCATTAAAGGAAAATTCCAGAGCAAAATCTACTCCTATTTTTCTACCTTATGACCACAGTGCTGTACAGTCCCTCCCACATAACTACTCAGTAGTATTTCAAAATCAGACTGATTCCCTGCATTCCTGGTTAGCACATTCAGAGGTTAAACATAAACCAGAAACCAACACTGATTATCATTAAGCATTCCTGTGCCAAATACCTTGCTGAAGTAAAATGATAAAAGTTCAGCACGTAATTCTTGGCAGGTATGGCTGATAATTTTTTTATGCTTCTATTAATATTCTTGGTTTACTATGGTCTCACAATTGCTTTTATTTGTCTATAAAATTCCACTTTGTTTAGTCTTGTGAGCTATTATTTCTGATTCAGTACAATATCAGACACAAAAACCAGGCTGCAAGAGTTCATAGCTCATTATTTTATATTGTAATGAACTACTGTGGAGCTAAGGTGGTATCGTGTGAATTGGCAAATGAGAAATCTAACTTTAAAAGGCAGCTGTGGGAAATGGGCACCTATTTGCTCACAGCTTTTTCACACTTAATCTGAATGTGCACAGGGTGTGTGGGATGGACTCTGGTTTCTACATCCTACCTAGTCTTGTATTTATTAGTACAGACTGTTCCCCTCCAATTGTCAAAGATTTTTTCACTGATCATGTTCTTCATTATGTAGGAATGCTTTTTCCTTGCTACTATTTTCTAGGGGCTCCAGGCAATCTAGAAAAAGATAAAAGAAATGAGCAATTCAGAAGCTCCAGACTGCATCTACAGACCATGGAATGAGCAGGCTTTCAGTTGGTGTATCACTGATACAGTATTTTAAACCTCCTTGTTATCAAAAAGCACTTGCTCCTAAGAGTGCAAATTAATGAGGTTTTCTGAACTTACTTGAAAATGGAATCAGAAATAAATCAAAAACCTAAAAAACATGAACTAAAGCCTGTGGAATATTTGAGACATGTATGCAATGATATACAATCTATTTTACGTGTTATATCTCGCTGTTTCTGGTCTTCTCCATACTCTGACGAGTTCATAGAGATTACAGGCCTGATGATGGGAATGTGTATCAGTCTGTAGAACACTTACAGATTTGATTACACTCCTCCAGAATTCAGAAGTGACATACATTATCAGGATCTATCCAAACCCCTTTCCTTCTTGCACAAAATTTGATAAAAATGAAAACAGGGTCAGCACATAAAGTACTTGGCAGTGCAATTGAACTTATTTTTTCTTGTTTGATAAGTACAGTGTTACCATAGATTCATAACACAATGGGTTCTGCTTGTGCAATAAAACCCATCACCTTATCCTACCACTTTAAGTCCAGCAAGGGTTGGCAGAATTAACTTCCAAGAAAGGCTGCCAGATACAGGCAGAACAAGTTGTGGAAAAAAAGGAATTTCTGGAGGGTTTTTCCTTCAAAGGGGAGAATTCAGATAATTGCCTCTCTTTACTGACACTGGAATAGCTTTTTATACAGGCCATTTAAAATAGTAAGGGGGTAAACATTAAAAATTGTGAGACATTGTGAAGTAAATAAAGTTATGGAATCCACTTGAGTATTTGAAATAGTTTTAAATATTTGACTAGAATCTCTCAAATCTGATTGTCTCCAAAAGGGGATCATTCAGATCCTTTTAAAAGATAAAAATACTGTGATAGAATTTGACTTGCTTAGCCTTTTCTGGATTAGGTAAAAAACACTACAAAGGTGTGAGAGACTGGCAAACAAGTGTTTTTGTAGATATATTTTCTTTAAAACACCTTCAAAACCTCTGATTTTCAAGGTCCTTATAAAAATAGCCAGCCACAAAAGAGAAAATGAAACTGTGCCTAGGTAGTTCTTCTATAAGCAAGAAGAAATGCATCTTGGCATAATAAGGAATTTTCATCTCACTTTTCTAACCAAAATAATTGTGGTTTAAGAACTGAACTTAAACATTAAAAAGCAAAGATGATATCTTCTTCCTAAGAGCTTTCTTTTTTTTTTTCTATTCTTCCAACTTGAGAGACTCCCATTATCTCCCTATAAGATAAAAAAAATATTATCAAAATTAGAAACACTTCTTCTCTGAGAATTTTGTGTTCTTGATCATGTTTTCAAGCATCCCAATAAAAGCAGAATTTCAGAATTTCCTTGCCACAGAGAAATCCCCCAAAACACCACTGGAGAAGTCTATAACTGAGATAAAATACTTCCTTTTAAGGATTTTGGGATTTTTGCTAAACTGTCCTCTAGGTCAAAAAACAGTTCGCTCTGCTTCTAGGAGATATTTCAGCATTACTTCTTTCTTTCGTCAACTATTTTTCCCTAAGAAGAGGGAACATTCTTGTCTACTTGGCTCTTTCCCACATGTGATTCACTGTGAGTTTCTTAAATTCCCATCAATCTTATCAGATTTCATAATGGAGTTTGGGTAAGTTAGAATTTGTTTCTTGGAGAAATAATAAAAAAATACCTAATAATCTGAAGTTCTTAGTTTATGCACCTCTCTTACATATCTAAAGAAATTTTGAGAATAGTAGCACTAATTTTGGAAGATTTTCTGACTACATTTAAAGAACAAAATGATGGGAGACACATTTGACCATGGGCCAAAGCATTTTGCTTTATTCAGGAATGTATTCTGTCCTTGTCTACTTGTTCATTGCTTGCTGCAGTGTGAAAAGTTAATCTTTAAGCCTTTGGGCTATACAAATCACTATTTATGGACTGCCAATGTTTATTATTCTTCCCATCAAAATCCTTATTCAGAACAAGAATTAAGAAATATGTTTTGACCTCTCTTTAATGAAATATAAATTTACCTAACTATTTAAATCCGGTTCTCATTTAGCCATGAGTTTAACCAGAATAACTAGGTTGTGCATCATGCAGTGTGACAAATCAACTGCATAATGCATGAAAATAATGCTGAGGAATTTCATCAAGAAAAGGTGTTTTAGCCTAGAAAGTTGTTGAGTTTCAAATACAGCTGCTGGGACACAAGAGGAGTAGCAGATGTGGCTCTAATACTGATTTTTTTTTTTTTTTCTGTGAGGAGCAGTTATTAGGCAGTTATTAGACATCAGCCTCTTCCTGTGAGGCGGACTTTGGTTTTGCACAAAACACCTGTCTGGCTACTGCTGGCTGTAGGCCAAAATACCTGTGACAAATACAAGCATCTGTTTATGAACATTTGCTAATCCTCTGTCACATAGAGATGATAGGAGATGTGAATGGAAGAAATTATTCTTGTAACAGAAAATTTCAACATTAGAATACAGCTTATTGAGCATGGAGTATGTTCATAAACTTCTCTTATTACTACTTAGAAAAGTAACTTATTGCTAAAAAGTTCTGATTCTTTTTCTTCAAATAAATAAACAAAACTTGATATTAATTATATTTTTGGATGGAATTAATGATTCCTTTATTTAATGTTTTTTCTTGTTCTAAATGACCTTATTAAGACCATGCAATTTAACCTAGTTAAACCGAGTTCTAATTTAATCTAGTTCAGATCACAAGAGCAGAAATCCATCTGTTCACCTACTTTACATATGAAACCATTATATAACCTAGTTTTGCGTGAAATATTAAGCTTAATATACTTTTCAACATCCCTGGGCTAAAAAGAAAGCAGAGCTTCTACTAAAACCAGAAAAGAGTTGATCTGAACATAATGAATACTGAAGTTCAATATGCTATGTTTTATAGAGGATAGAAGTAGACATGTATGGTTTAAGGACATCATGAAAGAATAATGTTTTCCATTTTTGATAGTAACAAATGGTCAATTTCTGCTGTCCTGCTGCTTATAACAATGTGGGCAGATGGCTCTCAGTGTAGGAGAGATCAATCAAACAATGTCAAACTCAACAAAAGTTGTGATATGAATAACCTAGAAAATTAGGCCAGTTAAATATAGTGCCAATAATGAAAATGTAAATTGATGTAACAATATTACTGTTTTGTACTAAAAGATCTGGTAATTATCAGGATCCATATTTTGAACTTAGCTTACCCATCTTACAAGAAAAATAGAAATCACAAGCCTTTGCAGCTTTTATTCTTTCCTACTGTAATTAATCTTATTTTATAATTGTCAGACCATTCTGAAAGAATTGAGTCAGGTTGCTCTGGGACCAGAAGTGATTTAAATTCCTAACATGCATGAAATTATCTTTGTTTATTTTAAGAGTAGTTTTCTGAACGGATCTTCATCAAATACAGCCTGTTCCAAATGTGATGAAAGGACCAAAGGCCATAACAAAGCCAGATTTGCTAGATGAGAAACCCTTGTCACTGAGAAGGAAAAATTCAAATGTAAACCATTTCAATTCTTTAACCCATATTGCTATTTTAAGAATTGGTATCTCTGGAGTAGAAAAGGTCATTTTAGAAAGGGAATAGCAGCTGCTAATTTGAGAGTTAGAAAGACAACCAAAGGTATTTATGGTAGTTGTAATAGTATGAGGAATGACCTCCACAAAATCTCAAGAATCTGCAGGGAAGCACTCCAGTAAAACTACTCTAATTATTAACAAAGCTTCAATTACACCCCACACCACATGCCAACAGTTGTCTGTGGTTACCATACTAAAGATACTTGGTGATCCTACATGGATGTAGCATAATTCTCATTCTCTGTACCTCAGTTGTCTGAACTTATTTATTGTTCATATGTTTATGATACAACTATAAGTATTTCAAACATAAAAGCTTTTTTGTCAAATATGAGTGAGTATATATCTATTTGATGAGATCAGAAATGTAGTGAGCTGTCCAGGAAAACAGAGGCAAGTAGAGTATTTTGGTGAACTTAATGCAAGGACTTTCAACTGCAGGTTGAATTCATTATTTTAACCTGCACTTGCTTCTCTGACATCTATTGTCACCTAAATGTCTCTATATCCATATATAGAACTTCTTCTGAAAAAATATCATACCTTGTTCTCAAGCTGGATATTATAATAATAGATCACATTTTAATTTGTGGTTACAATATCCTGAAAATCAGATAGACCTATCCTACAGAAATCCGAGTGACCAGTTAGTCTGGCTGCTGAGGGTGCTAGCATTGTGGACAGAAGCCAAAAGGTAAAGCACAGATTTAAATAAGGCTTCAGAAGAAGTAAGCCTCATGCAGACATGGAAAACTTAGGACAGGAGGAGAGGGGAAGCAAATAGATCAGTTTTCATGAAAGAAGAGGTCCACATGACAACATGTGTCTTCTTGAATATAGTTGCTGTACTCCCAAAGGTTCCCTTAAGGAAAGGTAAGATACCTTTTGCTTTCAGATGGTGGTTGGTTTTATATGAAAAATATAAAAGGGTTCTGGAGATTTGGGAATTCTATGTGTGTGAAGCAGAAATACTCAAAACTGCATGAAGATCCTGAGAAGGATAGGTGAAGGGTCCTTCTGGGAAGCCTGTGCTGGACTCGGTGTCAGGTGGTTGTCTCAAGGGCCCACTTGTCAGAGGAGGTAGTTGGCAAGGTTCTCAATTGAAGAACAAGAAGGCACACAAAAAAGGAAAATCCTGATGCTTGATGGTTTAATGTGGAGATTTTCACTGAATGAATTTTGATAAGAAGTGAACCTAGTCCAACTCTAGTGTCAATTTTAAATGGATGTCACATTAAATGGATGATGTGATGTCTGCCTACATTCACTTCTGCGTTCTGTTCATGTACATTTTGCACTTCTTTCAAATGCTGCAAAGCCTTTTTCTAGCAAAAGCGAATGACCTCTCTATAACCTGTAAAGTAAGCATTTTATCCCTATTTTATGGGAATCTGGTGCACTGACTGATTAAATGAATGACCTGGTAAGACACCCAACAGAGCTGTGACAGAACTGGAAGCAGAACATTGATCTTTTCTATGGCTTATTACCCTGTACCTTCTTATGACAGAAAGTCAAACTATCTACCTTGCATCAGTTCACGTCCTTTGTAAATATACTTTAGTCTCAGAAATCTGCCTTGATACCTTCAGATCCATCCTTCTGCATCTTTTCTGAGAATTTTCAGAATTTCTCAGCAGTTATAGCTGCCCTCTTCACTCCATCATGGTCTGGGAGGTATGTGCCATAGTTTGGCCAGCAGGTTATGCGCCATCTGTCGCATCAACAGAGAAAACATGAAAGATAACGAGTTAACTTTTGCACAGAAAGTCCACTAACTGGGTTTTTTTTCTCTAGTCCTGTGACAGTTTTTGTGGAACTCATATGAATTTAACTGTCTTTAAAATTTTTATTCTTCCATCACACCTCTTTGCATTGCCCAAATCAAATTGATTAGGGGGTGCATGCTTGACATAAAAGACATGATTGCAATATACTTGCCTCTAAAGAAACTAGTTAAAATCAAGCCTAATCTAAACCAAATATAAACTCCATATTGAAGAATAAATTGCACCGAAAAAGTAGAAATGGACTTCTGTGGGATTATTCCTAGAACAGCTTTCTACGGAACTTTTCCAAATTCCTTTGAAACTTCTTGTAATTGTGAATATCTTAGGTGAGGAATGTGACTTCAAAGTTAAGGTGTCAATCCTTGGGTCTTGTTTTTCCAGTTAGAGGAGAAACTGCAGTGAGGAAATTTTCTGTATGGCAACTGATCTATGAAGCTGAGCTAGATAATTTATTCTTTCACCCCTAATTGTTTTATGGATCTATTACATATAAGGACTTGTCCTAGCCAATATTTGGTGAAGGAAAAGGCCACTGCTTGACAAATGGCCTTTTGGTTCCTGTTCTGTCTGGGCCTCCTGATCCCCCTTTGTTTCCCTTTCTGGCATTAGCCTTCTGTTTGGCTGAGTTACAGGTGGGTAGTGTTATTACACCAGGAGTGCTTGGCTTATGTAACTACACTTCTGTCAGTATTTATCATAACAAACACTTTTTCCCTTTCAGTGGATTCCTAATTAGAGACTGAAAGCTGTTTCAAGGCTGTCTTAATATATCAAGGCCCCAGTTCTTCTTTCAAATTCATAAAAGTAAGACCAGGGCAGCTAATAGAATTATTCTATAGATTTAGGCCAGTGAGATAAAAGTCTAAACTACGTTTCTGCTAAGGAAAATGTTTTAAGCTATTTGGGAAAAATAAATAACTCAATGTATTTTTTGTGTTTATAGCTTGATGAGAAAACTGCACTTTCCTTGATGATGATGATTCTCATTAAGCTTTATTCCTGTGCAGAATGTGTGGTTGTGGTAATCACCTGCTGGTGAGAAGGCTGCAGTGATACTGGATATAGGGTCCAGCTTAGCTGTCTGTGGCCAGCATGGGTTAAATAACCTTTGAAGAGCTACAGCAAAAGAAAACAGTGAGAACAGGCTCACTCTACAGCTGATGACAGGATTGTCCAGAGGCACAAGGTATTTTAGGGCTCTATTGCCCCTTGTGTAGATAATGTCAAGTACAGAAGATTGATAAGGACATTTCTCATAGGAATGTGGTGTCTCCTATCTCAGGAACAGAGAGCTAAACTGAAGATCTATTCACACTTGAGCAAGCACGCTGGAGTGAGCACAATAGCATTCAGGGAATTGCTTTAGCAGAACATAAAGCCAAAAAAACACCAAGAAGACTTCTAGTAGCCTACTCCAAAGGAAATCTGGCATACAAAGAATGTAGGTGAGGGAGTATTTTTTTTTTATTAGGAGACACTTCTTATTTACAAATCCACACTGAATGAATCTGCTGAGGTTTGGAGATGTACACATAATCTACTATAAGCAGCATAAATGAAGAACTTAGTCCTTTCAGTCTGACTAGGGGACACAGCACTATCATGCACATTCTCATATAGTAGTCTCAGCTGGTTTTCTTTAACAAAATGGATTCAGAACAGTCATAGGGGATTTTGATTATTTTTGGTTAAAAAATGAAGGATTCATACTCTCTCTGTCATGAAAACAATCATAAGAACTTTGCATGACAAAGTCTTACAGGGAAATAAATTCTGAAGATGACATTTTCTGTTCCTTAGATCAGTGTGAATGGAGCATTTAAGTCCCAACACTTTGCTATTTTTCTGTTGCTTAATTTAATCCTTCAGTTATAATTCCCAAAGTGTTTTGAATGTGACAGTTTATTTTCGTTACAGGACATCTGAAGTTCATAGTAATTTTGTCATTGAATTCAACATGCAAATGTGGAATTAGGGAAGTAGAGCAGGAAGGAGATGTCCTACATTTTACTGCCAAACCAAGGCATAACTCTGTTAAATCCAATATAAATGCTTAACCCTTTTTGATTTTATTTTTACTGGATCTGTTGTCTGGACAAAAGGATCAGGTTTAGCCCAATGCTGTGTTTGTTCTAACTTTTGATAGCTACAAAGATCAAAACAGAGGAATCACTTGTTGATAAAGGATGAGAAGGTAGAAAAACAACTATGTGTTTACAGACATGATTGATTTTTTTGAGAAAAAATGTTAAATAAGCCTATAAAATAAGCTGTTACTTCATACAGGGTAGGTATTTCAATTTCCAGAACCCCAGAACTAATTTCTATCTCTCTCTCTCTGTGTGTGTGTGTGTGTGTGTGTGTGTGTGTGTGTGTGTGTGTGTGTGTGTGTGTGTGTCACTCTGGTTGGTGCCTCTCTTTACCACCTTAGAGCAATTACAAGTACTTATGGCTGCTGTAAAAAAGCATACTGTCATGTGGAATCTTAGAACTGTATCTGTATCAATTAAATTTGAGTATGGCATTAGCAAATCCAGGCACATGAAAAACACAGAATGTTGAGATTTCCAAACCACTGTACTGTTTTCCAGGACTGTATCCTGATTAAGTGATTCATGACCTCATTTACAGGAACCAATTGATCCCAGAGTACAATATGCTGAAAACAGCACATTCCTGAAAGGAATTTGCTGATGCATTAATAAGTGGTGATCCTAAGCTGTCCTGCTTTAAATTTGATCAAGCACTGGATATTCTAACAACATTTAAAAGGGAGGCTGAGTCCTGAGAAGAAAATGAGTGTAATCATTTGTGGAACAGCAGTGGCATTATTACGAAGAAAGCCATCTGATGTGGCAGGGTGTTTTCAAAAGTTTTCTTGCAGACAGATGTTCAACTGAAAAAGCTCTGATTTTTCTGCAAACTTGCAGGAGGAGCCAGAGGCACTTTGGGAAGTAGATTTGTTCACAAAATCACTTCTTTTTGATGTATCCTTCACACATGGATAACAAACAAGATAATCAAGCCAGTGATCACAGCTGTTAGAAAACAACTGTGTCAGGAAGAAAAGCATGTGCTAGGAATTGCCCACAGAGATGCTTTGAATAATAGCTACATTGCTGTCCATCACGTAGATGCCTTTTCACTCTCGTAAAAATTCTATACACAATATAATGCTAGTCCATGTAAAATCTACACATAAAAAATAGTTTAGATTTGGAGTCTTTTTTTAAGGAAAATTAGACAAAATTCATCACCTTTCCATCACTGAAGTGGTAACAGAAAGGTAGCTTTAATAAGATTTTACAAGCTACAATATTTCTATAAAAAAGTAGAGATTCTTAACTAAAAAAGTGCTAGTCTGATACTGAGACTAAAATATATTGTTGTGCATTAATTTTAAACTACCAGGATGAAAAATTTCCAGAGATCACAACTTGAGAATGGATTAGCAAAAGCTTTTTGCCCATATAACTCAGTTGAATACTCAGCTTCTTTGATAACCGGGTGTTGTCTGCAGAACATTTCAGCTAAATTTCATTCTTCATTAGATTACAAATCAGAGAGTTTCTATTTCCTTTCCCTGTTTTTCTGTGTTTACAGTTTCGGTCATTTTGGAAATTGGTTGTCAATGTTCCTCTCCACAGAATTAAAATATGGAATTTAGGATGTAGTTTTTGAAATGCATTGGAAAACAGGTGGAGTATCAACTAATTTCCTTCCAACACAAGCACAAACAGAAAGCTTCATACGTTTCAGAAAGTGATGGCCATATGAACAGCACTGATATTCTAATGGCAATAAAATTTTACAAGAAATATCTGGTTTCCAGTAATAAAGGGATTGTTGCCCATAACAAATTCTAACTAATCTGGTTCCTCAGTGTTTCTAGTAAGTTTCTATCCTGGATTTAGATTTTCATACATTCAGAATTTTTTTTGACATGTTCAAATTTAAGTCTTATTTGAACCTTTTAGGCAATTATCTTTCTTAGTACACTACCTAGAGGTACAGGGGAAAATATTCTCCTGATTTTCATAGGTCAAATCTCTATATTCTTTTAATTAGCTTAGTCAAGCTGATCTGGTACTTTTAAAGTCATTGCATTCATGTAGCTAATTACAGTGCACACAACATAATAGTTTAATCAGGTAAATATTTCACCTCTTCAGTGAGGAAATGACTGATCCTCCTTCAGTAAAACAATGTTGGATATATTTCAAAATACTTTTTCACGAGCTGTGATGGAGTCTGACCCAGCCAAATGGAGCCAAATAGAGCTAAAGGAAGAAGAAAAATTCTACAGCTGCAAATTGCTCTGTTTCCAGCTCTGGAGCTAAAAAGAATGTAATTCTTGACACTAAACTTTATGTTGATTGCAGCTGTTTCTGGCCACCCAACATATTTAGTTCATGTTTCCTTGCAGCCGTTTGATGGGATTTGGTTTAAATTTTATCTTTAACATAAGCACATCTGGGACTTATGTTTCTGGGGTTCATCCCTGCCTGAATGTTTGGGTGGCAGAATTTGGGCAAGGTGAGACCCTACTCCTTTCCAACCTGGGGAGGATGGACACACATAGAGGATCCATATGGTCATGGAAGCAGGATTGCATATTTTCTGTAGAGCATGCCTATTTATGCATCATAAACACAATTTCTGGGGCTTCAGTCCTTGAAACAAGTACACCTTCAGTTATAAGACCACTTATGTTTAGAATAGGGCTTTTAAAATTGTTTAAAATACAGATAAAAATCAAATAGTAACATAAATAAAGGGTCTATGTGATATTTATGGCATTAAACAATAAATCACTTGGGATAGCTACCTTCTTTTCAGCAAAGGAATATTCAGTGAGAAAAAACATGCTAACATGTTAAATTTTGGAGCTGAAGCTACACAGACACTCAGACCAGTGCTGAATAGGGGTGTATATTAAAAATATGATCTGTCTCGCATTAGGGAAGAAGTAAAGAAGTCCTGAAACATATTATGTGTATGTTTATAATGAAACACAACACTATTAATGATGTATTAGGTAATCGTGCAATTCTTCCAATAGAGAACATATTTACAGTGAGTTGAAAAATAGCAGTCTTTTTGCCAAAGTTGTTTCTTCAAGGTTGTTTCATTTTCTCCTTCGCAAAGGGAGAAAAGATTAAGCCAGGTTTGTTTACAGAGTGTGATTACACTCAGTGGAGTGCTGTTAAAAGGAAACTTGTTTAACTTTAACTCAAGCCCATGGAATCAGCAGAAATAGGAAACCATAATTTGAAAACAAAATCTATCCAATGCTGCCTGTGTTTTCCAAGTGGAACATGTTAGGATTTATGCTATCTTATTCTGTCACTTTAAATCAACATGTCAATTTTAAGCCAGTTTCCATGTTGTCCATTTCTCCAAGTCAGTGATGAGAAAAGTACACCCAAAATGGCAAATTTTCCCACCCGAAACAAATATTGCTAAATTGACAAAATTTGCTTTGGATGGATCAGGAAATGAGCCACAATACATCTGCATTTTTTCAGATGGGAAAAAGATAAAATTTTTCAGACATTCATTCTTACAATTAATGCTGAAGAAACAGTGCAGTTGTGATTCAGAGTGAATTACAAAATAATAATTGCAGAACAATGTGATTTAAAATGATTACAAAAGTACAATGCAATGGGATTCTGTGAAAATTATCTTTTTACTGTGGAAAAAATACAGAAACTGAAAATGAAATTTATAACATGTTCCAGGTGTAAAAGCATTAAGATTACATGTAGCTACTCAAATATACATTTTTGGTAGTATCACTTTCTAAACAGGAAATGCAGTTGCATTCCTACTCTTTAGCTGTTAACCTTCTATTCTTGTAAGACAGTTAAAACTGAATTTTCTGTAAGTGCCAAAAAACCATGTTCATTGTGCAGAGATTTTATTTTACATATTTTGTTATTTTCTAAATTCTAACATGTAATTTATTCCAGTAATCTTTTCCAACCAAAAAAAAAAAAAAAACCCAACAAAAAACCTCCAATCATCAGAATAAAGGCAAATTGTGATAAAAGGTGAGAACAAAGAGCTTTATGAATGAGAAGAAAGGAGAGTCTGCATCTTAGCTGCTGATTGCATTTGCAAAGATGAGTCTGAGTGATGCACACAGATTATAATAATACTTATGAGTAAAAAAATTATCTCAGATTTCCTGTGGCAGTATGTAACTTCCAGAGAGAGAATTCTCTTCAGTAAATCTAAGCATAGTGTGAGATTTTCATTGAAAAAGACACAGAATATGAAAAAAATTCTTGTTTGTTTCATATATTAAGTATTTTCTATTTTAAAAAGTTCACTTGGTATTATTGTTATTATTGTTAGACCTAAAATACACTAAAAAGCAATCAGGCAGAACTTGAAGTTTGCACACAATGAAGTTATAACAAAGAAGGTACAACATGCATTAGGAACTATATAGACAGATGGAAGCATTGAGACACATTTTCAATAAGAATGAGAAAAGCAAGAAGTTAAAAATCAGTCTAACAAATCAGTCTACCATAGTCTTATCTTTTAGAGACATATTTTGAGCAATGAGAGCTTAAGTGGAGATAAAAGTACAAGCAATAGGTGATATATCTGAGAATTCTCAGGCAGCTGCTGATGGAAGCAGAAAAGGTAAAATTGCAGTTCTGCAAGGCACAGATAAGGCAATAAAAGAATGCAGTCCCTGCTATGAAAATCACTGCAAGCACCAGCACTGCCATGACCCTTAGGCACAGAATTATTCAGGAGACCAAAATCACCGATATTGCCAAGGCTGTGTAAGCATGGTGGGAACTAAATTCTCATCAACTCATTTAGAATGATAAAAAGTGCATTGGCACATCTTTAATCAGGTAAGTGAGTTTAGGTGAACATCTATAAAATTAACTATCTTTGATACAAATAAATGATGTGTTTAGAGAAATCTGAGCTTAGTCTCTACTGGCTGATCCAAATTTAGTTTTTGAACAGTTCATAAAAGTGACAGAGCACTGCCACTGACAAATCTGATTACTAAGTGCCTGCCTCCTGATTCTCAAGGGCTTATTGAACATGACATGTGCTACATGTAAAACTATTTTGCCACATTTAGTATAGCACAGACAGACTTCAGAAAGCATGGTATGATTTGTCAGTTTTCTTACATTGGCCAGACAGATTTTGCAGTAGGACACAAAATAGTTCCTATGTTCAAAAAGTACCAATAGCAGTAGGAACAGATCTAAAAGGAATTTTGATCACCTAGTTCATCCCTTTGTTGTGGTATTTAATCTAAGACTTCTCTCTTATAGAAGCAAGAGAAAGCATACATTCTTAAGTCTTGTAGAGAATAATATATTTTCTAGATCCTAGTTTGGTCTTCCCCATTCCTGTTTTTCTTTTGAGAATATAACACAGTTTACCTCTGTTCAGTTTGTGTGCCATGTGAGCCACAGGGCCTTTTTTACCTTTAATTCTTTTCTGTGTCTCTTTGTGTAACTAGAGACCTCTTGCAATGTGATTTCCTTATTGAAAATTGTAATAATAACATATTCAACTCGTATTTTGTCTTCTAACTTGCTTAGATCCCATACAGGCTTAATTTGAAAAACATCTTTCTCTACTGTCCAGACTATTAATTTAAATGTGCAACATTGCCAAATCCATTACAAATTACTGAATCTTTTTCATTGCTATGGTATTTATCTTAATTTGTACACAATTATCCTTTTTTGCATACTAATCATCAGGTATCAAGAAAAAAAATTGTTCATAGAATGCCTGTTACAGTTTGAGAACCTTAAAAATAAACCCCTTTCACTCTAAAAACAAATCCTCATCTGTCTGTGAGTAGAACTGGACTAAGTAAGGGGTCATTAAAATTAAAAGAGAGACATACAGAGGATGAAAATAAGGAGTGGACCTTGCTGAACTGTCAAACAAAACCAAATGTGTTACAACTACTGGTAAAATTCTAGGTGGTTTTTGGTGGTCTTTTTTTTGTTGGGGATTTTTTTTATAATGTATACTAACTTTGTTCCATTTTACAATTCAACAGTTTTTGTATAACTCCCTTCTATTTTATATAAAAGTCGCAATGTGAACATTTGTGTTGATGGACTTTGCTGGTGTGAGAAAGCTGAGAAGTATAAAGAATACCCCATCTCTAAAGAGTGCAGCAATAGCATGCTAAATTGTATGAATGAAGATTGAAAAGAAATTTGGAAGATTTCCTAGTGAAAGCATATGCCAGCTTCTCCATCAAGGAGTCTTGCTCTTTGAACAGGCTCCTCCATAAATTTCCCACTCCAGAATTCAGAAAGGTAGAATAAGAAACCTCTAATCCAAGCAAACACAAAATGTACGTATGACAGCACGGTCCTGATGTTGTCAGCACTGCCCCTGTGATAACTAAAAAGATGTTAAAAATCAATAAACCTTGTTCTTTATATTTCTTAACTCGACCAAGCCAAGCTGAATGGGGCTCTGAGCAACCTGGTCTAGTGGAAGGTGTCCATGGCACAGGGTTGGAACTAGATGATCTTTAAGGTCCTTTTCAACCCAAACCATTCTGTAATTAGACAGAATGCTAGTAGAGTGTGGAAAAACAAATACCATATATTCATGTACAATACAAATAAAAACTTAACAAAATGTTTATTTCTAAAGCTGATGCAGCTTATGTTTCTTCTGGCTTTGCAAACTTCTGGTTAAAGCATCCCTTTTAGTAATTGCTGCTGATACACCTCTGCAACACAAATACTTAATCTCATGAAATGATATTGCCAGATAGATGAGATCCCTGTAACAGTCTTATCTCTGTGAATAAGTAATGACAGTATAAATCTTTATTTGTAATAAATGCAAATTTCCAGAACAAGCTTTTCTATGTAACCACATAGAGTGTGTAGTGTTTTGTGTAATTATAGACTTAAGAAATAAAGGAAGTTGTATTTAGTGTTCACATGTAGAGGAATCCAACCTGGTGTTTTAGTTATCCTAGAAAAAATTCTAGCACATACTATGCAAGTATGTTCATAGTATGTAAGAAAAACATTCAGGATTTATTTATGACAACAACTTTATTCTCAATATGACACTAATAATTCAGATAATGCCAAAAAACTGAGAAAATAACATATCTTTAGATAGAATTTCTGAATAATTTCAGAGAGCAGTGGCATCAAGCCTTCAGCTCTGTCCATTATTAGAAGCCAAGAATATATATATATTTTTTTTAAAAAAGTGTTTTCTTAAGGTGGCTGTACTCATTAACTGGAATGAAGTAGCTTTGAAAGTTTTCATTCTACCATTTTTAATAAATTACAAGTATAGATATGTTTATTATTGACATTTTCTAGTTATTTTCAAGGAATGTATTAATAATGATTTACATAACTTACTTTTTTCCTGACTCATACCTCTCAGGATGGGTTTTATTTTCAACACAACAATGTACTTCAAGCCTCCAAATCTCTCTAAAACTCAGATATAACCATCCAGATGATTCACTACATCTGGACCATAGTTGCATTTTCCCCCTTAAACCTACGGAAGGGAAAAGAGGCAGTGATACTATTTATGTCCTGAAATTTGGCAAAACTGTTCTGGATGTGATGTGATGATATCCTGTGGATCCTAATTTGACATGCCATGCAGACAAGATAGTAAATGTGGGCCAAAACCATGGGGCCAACAAAATTTCAAAGTTCTCTTATGAAGTACTATTATGCTGAAAGAGATCTGGGACATGGCTACGCCTGTACGAGGTTGGAGTGGCTGTTGAACAGCTGAATTATCTCCTGGTCTCATGTATGAGTGGTGGGAAAGTCAGGTCCTGGCACTCGCTGTTGGGGAAACAACCAGCAAACTCTGCTTTGTTAGGTGGGGTTGCATGGTTGACAAAACTGAAAGACAACCACAAAATTCACAAACACATTAGAGACTGAGTAATTATTTATATTCTCAATATTTGTCTCAACAGGCTAATCCTAATCCTACTTAATTCCTTCCAGGGTTATTCTTGCTTTAGAATAAAGGATAGAGTAATTTAAGAAGAATAAGAACACCATCAGTAGAGTAAGTAGCAGCAATCCAAGGATAGACTTTTTTTCCCCCCCTAAATCATCTGTTAATCTAAATTCTTCCTCAAAGAAAAAAGATACAACCAATATTAAAATGCATAATTACTTACAGAGCTAGGAAGTGTTGTCATTTTGATAATTCAATAATATTCTTCAACACAGGAAGGAAAAACTGCTTAAAAAGAGAAAAAAAAGGGAAAAGCTCCATTGTCTAAACCTTTGTTGCTAGAAACAGTATTTATTGCTATGATGCTTAAAATAATATTTATTTGCTGTTAAGTTTCTAGAACCAATGATTCTTCATGCCTTCTAAGGGTTTTGCAGATGGCTGACTGTGGAATCTATAAATTATTTTGATTTTTAGTAGTCAAATTTTTCTTGCTTCATTTAAGTGAACATAGACTTCAGAGGTCTGCAAAAGAGATTAACATAATGAGCACATTAAGGGGTCTACTAAAGGTTTTTCAGATGTCTGCAAATATAGGTTCTCTCAGATGAGTAATATTCAAAAACATAAATCTGTCTGTCTAGCTGTTTTCATCAGACATATCTGCAGACAACTCACCGTATGTAGCAGAACAGAGTATCTCTCTTTATACCTGCTGACACCCTTTGGCACTGAACCTGTGACTTTTCTTCAAATTAGTGTCCTGTTCAGATGATATCTGATGCAGATATGATCATATTTTAAAAAATAGTGTTGCAAGTTTGTGCTCTGGCTGCTATTTAACAGTTTATGCTTGGTGAGGCAAATAAGCCAACTTCCCTTTTTTCCTTCGACAAAGTCACTGAAGTTGCCTGCAGCAGAAGTTCTTTGTGTAAATCCACTGGTAACTGCTTTGGAGCAGAAAAATAATAGGACAAAACTAAGCCTTTTTACATCTTTATGCAAACCCCATGGATTGTACTGTAGTGGATTATACAAGTGCAACTTTGGAGAATAATTTATAAGTGTCTTTTCCTTGCTTTCAGCAAAATCATTATCCAATCCCATTGCTGTAAACTTTCTTCTAGAGATCAAAAATAATGATCCAGTTAACTTTACCATCTAACCAAATGAGTCTCTTTCATTAGAAAAGCACTAGCATTTCTAATTCTAATACAGTTGGTAGTTTTAATGTGCAGCTTTCTGGTAGTTCCCAACACACTTAATGATTTTGCATTTTATGGTTCTATTCTTTAGGCTGGAGT
The DNA here is from genome assembly GCF_048771995.1 of Taeniopygia guttata. Lineage (NCBI taxonomy): Eukaryota > Metazoa > Chordata > Aves > Passeriformes > Estrildidae > Taeniopygia > Taeniopygia guttata. The sequence continues at coordinate 102,130,811 of NC_133026.1, forward strand.
TTTGACTCACAAATAATTGCACACCATTCCTTGGATGCAGAGTGAAGTTTTGAACTTTTATTATCTTGAGATGGCTTTGGATTCCCTTGCTTAACAAGCACTACAGGAAATTTCAGTTAAATGAGTTATACTGGTGAAGAATTACAGAAGGAAAAACAAAGCTGTTTTAGCAGCTTGTGTTTTATGAGAAACAGAGGTAAGGGAGAAACCACCCAAACGTTCCAGGGTGACAGAAACAGTAAGAGTGTTCCTTTGAGCTTTCCAGTGCTATGATAATCAACAGAGCTAATAAAATGCAGCAGTTCATGGGCTTTTGGCAGCGTGAGCCTTCAGGAGGACATAAAATTTTTGCCAAAAAAGAATCTTAAAATCTTGGTTTTAAAACAAATATCCTGCCTGCTTTCTCTAGCAGCTCTAAATTTTTCCTGAGGTTGTTTGTGTAATCTATCTCCCTTTATCTGGATTAGATAAAGGAAATGAGGTTATTACATCATTGATCACAACAGTGTATTAATGGCCTCCTTCTGGATTGGGCCAAAGATACTGTCTGCGTTTGATTTACTAAAGTTGAGAGCAAGCCTGCAGTGTTTGTGAATCCTGGATAAGTGCGCTGGGTATGAGTGTGTGATACAGAGTCAACAGCAACATGCAGACTGCTGCAAATGACAGATAGTAATATTCAGTGTGAGTTGGTGAGGTTAGTCAGTCCAGCACAGCAGCCAAAATCCTTGCCAAGATTCTCTCTCTCTCTCTGAATGTACTCCTACCCATTGAGAAAAAAGCTCCCACACACAGTATTGCTATAAATTTAAAAATTTATAAATTTTTTCCCCAATGCAAAATCTTTACTTTCTTGCTTTCCCTCCCAGGGAACTGCTGTATTCATTACCTGGACTGAATCTACTCCCTGCAGACTGATCAGGCAACCAACTTTGCCAAAACAAATGCTTACACAGGGCTTCTCTAAACTGTGGCATTCAGCTATTGTTAGGCATGCACAGAGGTCATTTGGGTTAAAAATCCCACATTTTGGAGGGTGGAAAGAGATAAAAAGTAAAATTCCTTGCACTTAAATTAAGTAATAACTTACTAGGTTATTTACTTTACTTACCTACTTTAAAGTACTTAAAGTACTTAAAGTACTTTAAAGAAAATGCTTGTGTTTACCAATTGACAAGACCAGCAGATATAAAAAAGGCATCTTAAAAGTAAGTGTATTATTAGTAGTGTATTATAGTAAGTATATTATTAAATTTTCAGAACATGCATCAATAAATCTTCACAGGTCTCTACAAGTCAATATCTGACTGTTTGTAAGGGGCAAATCTTGTAGAATGGCTGCAGAAACCCTATGAGAAATTCCCCTCTTTTTTTCCTTCCCCACATTTTGAGAACCCTTTGTCTGGCTCCCCCTCTTGATGTGTCTGTAAGGTCCTGGGATCTGATCACAGACTCACAGAATATGCTGAGTTGGAAGAGGCCTTAGAGCAGCTCTGTTCTGCTGCAGGTCTTTACTGCTCCCTTTTATTGCTGGAGCTTGATCCAGGTAACACCTATGAAGAAGAAAGGGATTTGGGCCACAGATTACAGCCAGCTCTACCCCTGGCCCATGCACAGAGGCACAAGGGTGTTAAGAGTAACACAATAGGATTCAAGCTTGACACATTTAAAATCATACTTAGAGAACTGCAAGAAGGCTGCTTTTGGAAAGAGAGCTTAAAAGAAACTAGAAACAAAACATTTTATTTATCAGCCAAACAGATCCTAGTTATGAATTCTTTCAAGTTATTTCCTCTTGGCTAGCCTAGTTCAGCTGGAGTGCTGCTGCAGACTGGAGGCACCACAACTACAACAGCTCGCTCCAGCTGAATGCTTCAGAAAGCAGAAACACAGGATAGTTATTCTGCATTCTTAAAGCCAAAGTAGTTAAACTGTGAGGTGGAATTGTAACAGCTAAATTCAGATTTCCTGGATAAAAATGTAAAATACCCGACCAAAAGCTGTGACCTAGAGTTGCATTTCCTCTGTCAACTTGTTTAAAAATGTCAGATAAACGTAAAATTTGGCTGTGTAAAAGAAGGAACAATAAGTAAGAAAGTAAGTAAAAAGTGTATGATGGCAGATTGATCAGAGAGGATTTAGATTGGTGTAAATGTTCAGTAATAACATGAGCTTTCCATGTTTTAAAGTAATGCACTGCCAACTTTCCCCTGCAAGTACTTTCTGGCAGGAAACCACTAGAGTACAGAGGGGTAATGAAAAAAAATATGCATGACCTGTGCAACCCATATAGATTCAGGTGACCTCAATGAAATAAGACTCTTAAGTTTTAATCAGAAAGATAAAGTGTGGAGAAAAGGGGGAGGAGTTTCTTAACCCAAAAAATTGGGAAGGCTCTTACAGCAGGCCCATCTTGAGACTGAGGTTTTTCAGCACAAGTGAAACCAGGATAGCTCTGCTTATGATGGCCAGGACAGGAAGAGAATGATCAAAAGGAAAAGAAAATGGAGAGGGAAAGCAATGCCATTCCAAAGCTAGCCTGGCAGCCTTCAGAGTGGAATTTTTCTTGCAACAATTAAAACTAGACTGGCCATGAATGCATACCACTGAAGAAGTTTATGGATCGGGAAGGTAATCATCCCTCTGCATCTTTTCCATTCTCCTTTTCTTCTAGCATTAAAGATATCAGAGAATCACAGAATGTCTGATGCAGAAATGGACCTCTGAAGGCCATTTGTTGCAACCTCTCCTGCTCAAGCACTGCCACCCAGAGCCAATTGCCCAGAGGAGTTTTGAATATGTCTAGGGATGGAGGCTCCACAACATCTCTGAGAAACCTGTGCCAGCACTCAGTCACTCTCACAGTAAAGTGTTTCCTGACTTTCAGAGGGACCCTCCTTTGTTTCAGGTTGTGTCCATCACCTCTGGCTCTGTCACTGGACATTACTGAAGAGTTTGGTTCTGTCCTCTTTCTACCCTGTCCCTGAGGTGTGTTTACATATCAATAAGATCCCCTTGAGCCTTCTCCTACCCAGACTGAAGAGTCCCTGCTCTCTCAGCCTTTCCTCACAGGTGAGGTGCCGGAGACCCTAAGTTACCTTTGTGGCCCTTTGCTGGACTATGTCTATGTGTATCACACACTAAGAAGCCCAGACCGGGACAGAGCACTCTAGGAAGGGATCTCACCTGTACTGAGCAGAAAGAAAGGATCACCTCCCCCAGATTGCTGGCAACACTTTGTCTAATGCAGCCCAGGATTACCTTCTTTCCAGCAAGGACACATTGCTGGAAAGTGGGTGTCAAGTGGGTGTCCAGCTCCAGGGCCTTTTCCGCAAACTTACTTCTTAGCAGGATAGCACCCACCATCTCCTGCTGCGTCAGGTTGTTTTATCCCAGGTGAAGGACTTGGCACTTCCCCTAGTTGAACGTCATGAAGTTATATCCTGGGACAGGAAAGAATCTGATCTATTATTTTGCCTATTTTACTTTTTTTTTATTGCCTATTTTACTTTATTTTCTAAAAGCTTTGATAAATATTATTCCATTAAATTATACAAATACAATAAAAAGTATACTATATTTATGGGGAATTTTTTTTCATAACTCTTAGATACCAAAAAGTTGTTCAAATTTATTTTCTTTATACCTATTTTCTTCTACTGTGGGTTTTAAGGATAAATGCAAACAAGACGTGTAGTTCTAGTGTGCATGAAGTTGATCAAAAACTTGGTAAATATTCACCTTTACTGAAGCCACACTAGCTTTTCCCAGGCAAGATGTATTTCTCAAGATATCCACCAATTCTACACTTGGCTTGTACTTGTAGTAATTTCCTCAGTAAAGAAGGCAGACTTAGAGGTTTCTTGATCCCAAAGGAGCTTTTAAAAATATATCACATCTGTGATACCACAGATGCTGCACTCCAGTCCTTAGGTGCCATGGGAGCCTTAAAGCAGAAGTTAGATGGTGCTGTTAGTAATTTAGCTGTTTCATTCTTGAGATCTCTCAGAGCTCTTGGGGGCACATGATCTAGGTCTGGTGATGTTTTAGTGTTTGTTCATTGCTTTGTTCCATGGCCCTCCTGCAACCACTTCAGTTTCAGACAGGGCCTTTGCAGAATGTGCTGCAAGAATGTTAAAGAAGGGGAATTTCTCTTATTTCCACAGTGAATGGCAAGACAAAATAATTGTGTAGTATTGTATCCTCATGATCAACCTTCCCTGACTAAAGTCTGTGGTTTTCTTCTGATGTGTGTGAAGCATTTAATACTAGTTTTAATTTTATCTTTTAAGTATTAGCTTCAAATTCTGGTTTAGTCTGCACTGGTTTCCATTTCATTTGATATGCCTGAATTTTTATTAAAACCTTTCTTATATTAATTAGAACATGCATGATTTCTGCAATTTGAACAATGTTTTTCTGTTTCTAGCAAATGCCTTTCCTTCCATTCTGTCTTGTTTTCATCCTTATTTAAGCCTTTCCTACTGCAATACAATATGCAAATCCCCTGTAAGTATTTAATTTTCTCAGCTCCTTCTTTCAAACTCCGTTTTCAAAGGCTCCTTACTTTTACATCACTCTGTTCCTTCACAACTCATGAAAAAGTGCATGAACTGGAAGAATTATTTTGCTTGTGGAACCATTCTCTTTGGTAGTAGGGTGTATGAGGCCACAAACTTTGTTCCTTTAGCACCAATTCCCATATGTTAAAACCACCATAACTCAACAGAAATGGACTAAGCGATTTCTTGAGTGGTATTTTTATCAGTTGTGATGGAGAATGATGGTGTAGATATGATCTCCAGATCAGGAAATCACTACCTAATTGCTGAAAACCGAGATGGAGTACCAGGGGAAATATTATCCTTTATGCATTCACAATCTCATATATACCTCCCTAAGCATACCAATCACTGTCTAAGACAGGATATTGAGGCAAATGGCTTTTTTGGTTTAACTCCATGTGCTCATTTTTATGAAAAGTAAATCTGTTAAGAAGCAAATGCTTCTGGAGTGAGGTAAATTTCCCCAGAACTTGATTTCTGCAGAACTTGATTTCAGAGGAAAACAGCAGGAAAAGTTCTGATGTTAATATATTTCTTTCTAGGGAACCTTGTTGCTTGATTACCTTTCTGAAGTGCCTGTACACAAATGCACACAGCATGGGGAATAAAGAAGAACTGAAAACCTATGTGCTGTCACAAGGCCATGATCTCATTGCAATTACAGAGACAGGGTGGGACTGCTCACATGACTGGAATATTGTCATGGATGGCTATGTACTTTTAGAAAGGACGGGACAGAGAAGTGAGGTGAGATGTTTATGTGTAAGGGCAGCTGGAATATATTGAGATCTACCCTGGGACAGACACATGATTTGAGGGTTTACAGGTGAGAATTAAGGGACAAGCTAATATGAGTGACACTTGTGGATGTTTATTACAGGCCACCTGTAGTGACCATGAGATGGTGGAACTCAGGATCCTGCACAGGGGAAGCAAATCCATAAGCAGAACTAGAACCATAAAGTTCCAGAGAGCTAACTTGGGCCTCTTCAAGGACCTACTAAACGGGATCCCATGGGTTATGGCTCTGGAAGAAAAGTGCATCCAAGAGACATGGTCAATATTTAAGAACTACTTTCTCTAAGGTCAAGACATGATAAAGTAATCAGACAAAAGGAGCAGGAGACGTGCATGGATGAACAGAGACATCCTCTCTCAAAGGCAAGAAAGAAATCTATGGGATGTGGCAAAAAGGATAGGCCATGTAGGAGCACTATGGGAACATTGTCAAAATATGCAGGAATGCAATGAGGAAGGCCAAGACCCACCTGGAATTGCAACTGGCAAAATACCTCAAGGACAACAAGAAGGGCTTCTGCAAGTATATCAGCTGTGAAAGGAAGATCCGAGATAATGTTGAGGTGCTGCTGCATTAGATGGATGTCCTGGTAATGGAAGAGACAGAGAAGGTGGAATTACTGAGCACCTTCTTTGCCTTAGTCTTTACTTCTGAAGATGTCTCTCAGCAGTCCCAGACTTCAGAAGTAAGAAGAATGCTGGAGAAAGAAAGACTTCCCCTTGGTCATAGAGGGTTGGGTTGGAGGTTGACTAGGCACACTTAACACCATCTGTGGCCTCTGCTGGGATGCACCCATGGGTGCTGATGGAGTCACAGATGTTCTTGCTCTTCTTCTCTCCACCATCTTTGAAAAAATCAGAGAACAGGGGAGGTGTCTGTGGATTAGAAGAAGTCCAATGTTTCTCCCATCTTTGAGGAGGGCTAGAAGGAGGACAAGAGAAACTATGGGCCAGTCGGTCTCAACTCTAGCCCTGGAAAGGTGGTGGAACAGGTCATTCTGGAGATCATTACCAAGCATTTAGAAGAAGGCTGTAGTGAGCATGGATTTGCCAGGGGGAAGTGATGCTTGACCAATCTGGCAGCCTTCTGTGATGACATGGCAGGATGGGACAGTGAGGAAGGGCTGTGGATGTTGTCTGCTTTGACTTCATCATGGCTTTTGACGCTGTCTTCCAGAACATCCTCATAGGTAAGCTCAGGAAATGAATGGACAGGGTGAGGTGGATCAAGAACTAAAGGCAGAGCTCATAGGGTCTAGATCAGAGCTCAGAAGGTTGTGATCAGTGGAGCAGAATCCAGTTGGTGGTCTGTAGTCAGTGGCATTCCCTATGGATCAGTACTGGGCTCTCTTATTCAACTTGTTTATCAATGACCTGGAAAAAGGGATTGAATCGCCCTCAGCAAGGTTGCTGATGATACTAAACTGAGGGCAGTGGCTGATACACCTGAAGGCTGTGCTGCCATTCAGTGGGACCTTGATAGGCCGGAGATTTGAGGAGAGAGAAACATAAGGTTCAACAATGGCAAGTGCAGGGTTCTGCATCTGGGGTAGAATAACTCCAAGGACCAGCACAGGCTGGGGGCTGATCAACCTGAAGTTTTTCATGTTCCAGAAGTATTTTTCATCCAATCTCTTCCTTTCAGAAACATGTAACTATGGTCAGCATCAATCCTTTCAGAGCATTACAGATCTTGCTATCTTGAAAAATTTTCACAAATCAAAACATTCAAAGCCTTGAAAATACAGTCTCAAGAATACATAAAATATAAAGTCCTTCCTGGCATATAAGAAGAAAATTGGTAATATTGAAACAAAAGGCTACTGACCATTGTTTTCTTGCAGTTTCTACTATAAAAAGGATCAGAGCAAAACTAGATGAAAAAAGGCCAATTTAAAAGTAAATTACAACTAGGATGCAATTTGAAATGCTTTTGGATTCTATTCCAGACTGTCCAGTCATACTTCACTAAGTTTGATCACAGCTTGAGTTCACCTTCGAGTCTAAATTATGGATTTTCCCTTGAAGGAGCCTGGTTAGCTTACCCAGATTTCATCCTATTAGCAATGGATAGATATAGAGCTTTTTTTCTTTGTTTGGAAAGGTATTTAAACATAAACATCAACTGACTTTGAGGGTATTTGATGGTCATCAGTTTGAAGGAACACACACAGTTTGTTGTGATTGTGAGATGTTTCTGAAGATCTGCCCTGCTAGATCTTCATAAGATAAGGTTATCCTGTACAACCTGCTAGGCCACTAGGCATTCCAGTGAATTTGGGATGTCCTGTTTTTTTTGACCTATCATGGAATGTAAAAATTCTTAGTTACATAGTAAATTTTAACAATTAGCTCTGACATGTTTATCAATGTTTATCCCTAACTGCTTCAGAAGGTTTCTTGTTTTCCTTGCTGTTTTATAAGCCACAATGTTGTACCGACTTTAATAAATGTAAGTAAAATTACATAATTTCATTAAATGATTTTATATTGTTCAACATACATATGGAAATGCTCATGAAGAGGAGCAGAAATTTGATAATTTTTAAACATCACTATCTGACTTGGAACAGGTTAGCGTAACTGAGAGGAAAACTGTGTTTAAATTAAAATGCAACACTTTAAAATTAAACTTTGAAAGTAAATGAACTTTATTATGTCCTGTGAACATTTACATTGCAGGAAAGGCTTGATACTTTTACTGAAAGGTCTCTCATCTTAAACTCCCAAGAAAAAAGTAATTACTCATGTTATTGGTTGGCCTGTACTGGGGGACTTGAGCATATCCCTGGTAGGAAACTCACTGTGTAGATTAAGTTTGTGTGGGGCTTTCCCCACAAGAGGAGGGATAATGTAACTTACTTTAATACCAGCCCTGTAGTAATGACTTGGGTGCAGGTATTCAAAACATCATGTGTGTTTCAGAATCCACTGTGCTGTTTCCTCCTGCTGTCCAGCCTTACTTAAAAAGAAAGCTTTTTTCAAAGAAATCAATTTACTTTGGTAAAAATTGTTAGAAGTACTGGAGTTTCCTGTGCTTTTGTCAGGATGTGAGTTTTGCCTTTATAGCTTTCCACATTTTCTGTGAAGCCCTGAGCCAGCTCTGGCAGTCTGGCTATAAAGCTGTTACCCAGCTGTCAGCTTGTACAGTGATAGTTTTAATAGCTCCAGTATCTCAGGCTAAGTCTGTTTAGGCTTCTAGGAAAGATATGTTCTGCCTTGGATGAATTCAAGTGCACATCAGTTGCTCCCTCCTAGCTATCAATATATCTATTTACTTGATGGTTTCCCTTCAAGTCATGAAAGAGGAAAGTTCAACACTTCGAGCATCACCTCCATTTATTGACTCCTAAGTCTTGCATCTTGCCCAATTCTTAATCCTTATACCTTTTCTCTTTTTGTTTCCTCTTAGTCTGTCTCCTTCCTCTGCCCTTGCTCAAGCATTTACATTGCAGCACAGAAGGCCATGCTGCTACCTCCATAGCCAGTTCCCAAAGACACAGAGATTCTTCTTCTTGTCTCCCTTGGTTTTGGAATTGAAATTAGTGCTTCCAAGACTTTCCCTCTTATGGTGAGGAATGAATCACAGCTTTTAAAAACACCACAAACCCCCAAAAATACTCTCTTTTGCACATAATTGATAACTGCAGTAACAAAGGATTTTAAATAAGAGATAAAAAAAAAAAAAGGCATAGCAGAATACTCATGTAAAAGTGGAAACACAGCTGCAATATGTCAATAGTGGTTTTCATGCTGAAATTAAAAAAAAAATCTTTTTGGAAAAAATATAGAAAGATATCATTAAATTTGGACCATTTTGAAAAACAAAAATCTGTTACAATATATTGGCCCTTTGCAGTTGGGGGACTCTTAAAAGGTTCTTTCCCTCTAGTTTTTTATTCCTTCTTCTATGTTAGGGCAAGTTGTTTTATGCCCCCCAAAACACAATAATTTCTAGTTGTAATAATTTTAAAATGTACATAAACTCTTAAGAGACATTGACAAAATGTGTACATGAGTCCAATTTAATATCAAATTTCAGATATAAAATATGAGTCAGCCAGCTCATTAAGTACATAGTTTGCTTGAAGTCAAAGATAACTTCATTGACCTTAACAATCCTATTAGCAGGTTTACCTTGATTTTAAACCCACCAATGCCTCATTAAAATAAATGACACTGACTATAAAGACTTTTAACTCACAGCCTGGGCAGATATTACATGATCAATCTGTAGTGGGTCAAGAGCACAATATTCACTATGTGAAAACTTTATCACTTATGTGCAATAAGATATACAATTAAGTATAATTGTAGGTTCTCATGTCTAGACCTACTTTAAAAAGTACATATTCCTGCTTTGGAAGAGTATAGTGAAATAATCTATTTAGCTTGTACAAAGAATACATTTTCTTTTCTCATACTGCACAAAATCTTCCCTTCATCAGGTGCTGACCAGGATTCCCCTCTCCTACATTCTTTCTTGGAGATTAATAGATCTTTTATAGTTGCAATATCTGTGAAACAAAAATACTATAATGATTTTAGAGGAAATGTACATTTGTTTCAGAACTTCCAGAACATATATTTCATACACTGCAGTGTAAGTGCATTCGCAGCTTTGAAATCTACAGCCTTTTAATGACTTTCTAGTCACTTATTGCAGTCATAAATTTTGTAACATTGGATGGAACATTTCTAAGTGGGTTGTTGAATAGGAGCTCAATAGTTTAATGTGCTGTGCTCTTTACATAATGCACTGTGCTAACAATCAGATAGAATTTCCTAATTAAATGTGGTACAAGTTGTATAATGCTGACATTAGTAAATCTGTGTTACTGACGCAGGAGCAAGGCACGCTAAATTATAAATGGTGATCACCGGAAACTGAAACATAGCACGTGCAAGTTTAACAATCAAGAAACAGTCAATTAAATGTAGGCTTAATTTCCCTTTTAAACTCAGAGAATCTATGCAGGTAAGAAGGGTAGTACTTTTTTAGCATAATACCTGCTTTTTAATCTGATACTTCCCAGCTGAGCTTAGTCATTGTCAAGGTCTTCAATCATGAACAGGGTTAATTTTTTGCAGTACCTGCTAGGGGGAGGAGCCTGGAACAGTATGAATGTGGCCAAGACTCAAATATTATTCAATGCTATTTCATGTCACTGCCAGGGCATTCCTTTCCAAGGGAGCAAAGCTGGCAGATGAGCAGTGCGGTAATGCTGGTCCCAGCCAGAAGGAGCAGTTTGAGTGATGTGGCTGTGGGTGGGTTGAGCTCCACACTCGGTCTTTTGTATGCTTTCATATTAATATTGTTGCTGTTACTGCTGCTTTTCTTATCTCATTGCTGTTTCCAGTAGACTGTTCATATCTCAACTGGTCATCTTTGCCTTTTGTGCCTCCAGTTCTCCTCTGGCCACCCATGGGCAGAAGAGAGGGGAGGGGAAGCAAGAGGGAGGCACTGTAGTTTTGGAGTCCTGGTGGAGGGGGCACTAAATACCATTCCTAAACCACAACATTCGGGGAAAAAAAAAACAAAACCACCCAATGAAGCTCCTGTTACAGGAGCTGTGAAGGAAATGCAGTCCACAACTCAGGAGGCTACAGTCGAGAGGGAACCATTAGCTGCTCTGTGTGAGAGACAGGTGCCTCTGATTGCTACCCAGCTCTTGCTCATTACCTTCCTAAGGAGCTCTTAGAAGCAACCAGGTAGGAAATTCCTGAGTATTCAAGCTATGAAAGAGATGGTTGTCTGGCTTGGAAGTGGCCAAGTAAGTAACAAGAGAGGTGGGAGTTCTTAGTACTTATTGATACCTTGCGGACAATTGTCATTAATAACAGTATTTAAAACACACACATTTTAAATGGTATTCAAGCCAAATAATATTCAAGCATAACAAAGCACAGGGTCACTATGTTTTAGCAATGCAACGTACAATTTAACCTGATGTAACTGAAAGTTAGGATTCCTACTGGATGGGACAAATATGCTCTGCAGGAGATGATGCTAATGGAAATGTTTATATTAATTTTTTAATCAATGTGCACTGATATTATGAATTAGAGTGTGAATTGTAGAGTGAACATATATGAAGCAATATGAATATACATAACACAAATCTGTTCATAAGAGCTTAGATTTTATGGCTCTAACAACAAGGCTTACACAGCCATCTTTTCTGCAGAAATTAGAGGTGTTTATAGTGATATGGAAAGAAGCAAATCAGGAGATTGTTCTTCTGATGCATTAATTACTCATTTTCTCATCCTTATTACAAGAATGTTCAATAGCTAATCAAGAAATTAAGTTATTAACTTAGGCTGTTTTTACTTATTCTGTTATTACGTTTCACTCAGGCTTGCATAATAACAACCCTGTGGTATGCCAAAGCACTGAAGATGCAGTAATAATTTGAGTATATGATATGAGTAATGTATATAAGTTTATATATGTTTATCTGTGTGCTCAGGTGTGTTGGCTGATTTTTAAGTCCCTTGCACTATCTGAAAAGAAATATTTGAAAAGTAAGGGTTTACTGAAGAAACTTTAATGCAGAATAACTTTTACTCACAGATGGGTAAACATTATATTTATATAATATAAAGCTTTCAATGGCAAGCATTACCTGAATTTTTTAAATTGATCTATTAACCAAAGTAATTGCTGATATAACTAAGTATTTGGAATGTTCTAAGATGACTTCCAAGGACTGTTGAGCTTTAGATCAGATCTTCAAAAAGGTGAAATAACATTGACCCTTCCATTCATGCCATTTTTATGCTATCCTATTAGAAAAGCTATGGACAGTTTGCAGTGCTAGGCTCTTTCAGTAATATTTGTATTATTTATGTATGTGTGTATGTATGTATGTATCTTTAAAAATTCAAGATGCTTATGATTAATTATTAAAGATTAAGGTGCATTATTTTAAACTATAAGGATCTGGTGAAGATACATTAGTAGCTGAAATATCATCTGGTTACTGTTACTAAATGCCCATTCCTGTCTAGGAAGTTACATGTGCAGTTGACAGTATTTTATTTTCCAGACTGAAACACCTTAATTTCTTAGGGTGCACCTCTGAATTATTGTACTGTTGCTTTTTAAATGTCTACATTAGGCTAAAATTGCTCTTATTCAACACTTGAGTAGACAGACGGGATACGCTTTCTTAGCATGTTGACGGTGTTGTACTGTTTATTGTATGGCCTAATCTGCAATTTTTAAATGTGGGCAGAGAAAAGGTGAAAATACAAAGCAGCTGCCCTTCACAAAGGGAAAGATTTATTTTCCACTGCTAACATGTATAATTATACTTTGTGAAGGAATGTAGAATAAAGAGTAACTAAGAATTAATATTATAAAATAAAGTACTGCATAATAATTCATGGCATATTAAACATATCCATAATAAAATATTTCAGTTTAATGTGAAAAGTCATAAGAAAGAACATTAATTATAACACAATCATTGGCAGTGTACTGTCAAAAATAACATTCTGAAAGACCATAAAATGACTATTGCTAATCTATTTGCAAAAGCAAACATGAAGTGTCCCTAGATTTGTTTTCACACAAGGATCCTCTATATTCTGGTGAAATTATAAGTGTGTAGGCTAAATGTTAGGTGAGTGTTTTGCCTGTGTGATGCTAGTAGTAGCTGAAAATCACTACTTCTGTTAGCTGAAGGTACAGATAAAGATAGATGAATATACTGTCTTTATTCTGTACCAGCCATGATGACACAAATCTTCTTGTGCTTCCATCAATCTCACTGCTTTGTTTGGTCAAAAAAAAGTTATTTTTAAGTAACATTACTTAACTACTCATCTCCTGTTCAGTGACATAATTTCATGAGTCTTAAGAGTTTATTTTGCAGTCAGTTAATGAACAAGGAGAGGAACTACTTGAATCAGGACTTCTGCTGGATCCCAGGTGTTTCAAAAGAGGTTAAATGCACCTTCTCATTGCAGACTCTGCCTTTGAAATCTTGAGAGTGCTGCTGGCTGGAAGTATGCAGGCCTTACTGTGTGTACCTTACCTTTCTACATTTTCCCAGCTGCGCACTCTAGATGGCTCTTTGCTCTCATTCAGCTCAGCATTTCTTCAGATTTTATGTATTTGCGTAGTCATGTGAAAGCAGGTAAGACCCATAACAAGGGGGCAAGATTTCTGGAACAAAGAGCAGGCCTACACAAAAAGAATTGATGTAAAATAAGTTTTCCCCAGGCAGCTTTGTCAGGGCTTTCTCTGCTTAGACTCTATGTGAGAATCATAGAAGCATGCACATTTTTATCCAGACAGATAAGGATAGACTCCCTTCATCTGAGCAAATGGAATGACAAAATTATCGGATGCTACCAGTGGAGGTTTCTTGATCAAGTTATAATCAGAAAGCCTTGTAGGGTCCTGTATTTTTTTTTTTTTCTAAAATGTCCCATGAGGCAAATGACCAACTTGAGTTTGTTGTGGAAGGAAATCCTGCATAAGGCGGAGCTGGAACAACACAAAAGATCCAGCTATTTTTGCAGTCTACTATTTCCAAGGAGGTGACAACTGCTGAAGCCACTTGTTAATGTAGTACCACAAAATAGTCTCCACAATCACAGTAAGCGCCAGAAGTCATTGGCACAAATTTCTAACTGGAAATTGTTGGCAAATAGCATTGAACAATGGTAAGATGATGAAGGGGAAGACTTGATAAATCATGTAACTTGATTATTTCAGTCTTTCACTCATCAAAGTAAAAAAAGAAAAAAAGAACCTTTATTTGTAGAAACTGATTTTTGTAATTAAAAACTTGAAAACTAATTGCAGAATAGTCCTATAAAGAATTTACTAGCTTCTGCTAATAGTGGAAATTTTATCCTGTGTGCAGGGCAAAACACTGTTACACTGCAAAGACCTCTGAAGAACAGATTGTTAAATGAAACCTAAAACTAACATTTATAGCCCAAAAAAACGTACAGAATTTGTATTGTTGCCTCATAATTGCATGAAAGTTATGCATATTGGTTTGCTGGAAAATACTGGGACTATATCCTGCATATCCTTTTACATGATAATATTTCTGCCGAGCTACTCATTACCAAAATATGATTCATCTTGCCATCCATGATTTTAATTATATGCAGGTTTATAGTAATTTCATGTACAATAGTTTCAAGAGCAAGCATTTCTTCAGCTCAGAAGCGTTTCAGACTCTGCATTTAACAGCAAGCTCTTTGATGATGCATAAGTTCTCTTTTAGGGAGCATGGTCTATATGTAAGGTTTAATTTCTTTTCAACACAGTTCTGTAACATCCCACCTCTTGTTTCCAAGGCCCAGACACAACATGAGACAGTCCTGTGATCTCTCAGGGTGAAACTGCAGATTTCCTTCCTGGTTTAATTTCAGAAGTTACACGCAGCAACCTTGGCCTCCTGAGTGCTGCTGAACCTGCTGTACCTAATTTGTAACTTGAGCAGTATTTTAGATGTTTGAACATTATATTGAAAAACAAAGATTATTATTCTTAGATTATTAAAAGACCATTATAAAACAGACATGGCTCAAGCAAAAGAACGTTTAAGAAATGGCATTGAGATACTTGCATCACAACGTATTTTTTCTACCAAGTATAAATTTTAGCAGAAAGTAGTGGTTTTGTTTTAGATTCAACAAAGATTTTGCAGAGAGGGTTGAGTAACCCAGATTTCAGGCTGAGAGTGAGGAAAGAAACACAGTTCTGGGACAGCTTCCACAAGCGACCTAACAAGACCTGCATCCCGACACTTTTAAGAAAGAATTTGCCTTTTGTTTTTCTTGTTCCCTTGAACTTCAGAAAGTAGAATATAGAGGTACTTCATTCTGCTGGGAAGTTCTTGGATCTGTTTAATAAAATCAATATATCCTCATGTTCTGCAGAGGAACAGAAGTAATTCTGAATGCCTCACTACTATCCAGGAGAATGTCCTAATAGGTGTTATGTCATCTATTATCAGAGTTCAAACAAAATTAATGTCTGTCAAAAATCATTCCTTGCTTGTGGCTGTGTTCCTCATTCTTCCATCACCTGTAAATTGTGGGTACACCGGCCCTGTCAATATGAGCTGTGAGAAATAATAGTGTTGCAGGGGTACTTCAGGTCCCAGAGGGGCAGAGACTCAGGTTTATTCTCATCTATGAGCAGCTGGTTAACTCAGCTCTCTTATTAGTGAGTTGGTTCACATTGGCCAAATAAAGTTTGATCTCTCACCTTCCTTCTCCTCTTGGCCTTGGCTGATGTGACATTTGCTCCCTCCTCAACAAATTATCCATGGCTGCAGGACCAGTGGGGCCAGCCTGCCTTCAGACCTTGTAACAAGCTCTTCTAATATTGACACTGCTTGACCTGGCAACACCATGGGCTTTGCCAGGAGAATTTGTAGGAACTTCCTTGTATGTATGTGCTAAGCTGAGTGAGAATTTAAGATTTTGATGGTCCAACTAGTGGACACAAACCAGTGAGCTAAAGTAATATACTTGCAAAGGTATTTTATATGTAGACATAACCAATGTGAACCTTGTAGAAATAAGCATCAGAACACCAAAAGAAGTGTCTGTGGGTAAAATCTTTTATTATTAATACTGTAAGATTAAAACCTGTTCAGGTCTAAATGCTCGTCCTTCCTACAATCAACTCTTTCCTTGCTGCCAGAACAGTTAATGGCCCACATGTTTCATGCCTTAAGCAAAACCTTTATGCCTTCCTCAGCTGTCTTCCTGCTAATCTGCCTTGCCCTCAGCCCCTTGATATTGCAGCTGCTGTGAGAGTTCTCTGTGTCCAAGGCCTCCAGCACTCACTGGAATCAAGGAGGAAACAGAAAAGAGTGAGAAACTCTCTGAACCTTGTTAAAGAAAAGTTAGGATGTAATGTGGGTTGGACTACACAAGCAAGCATTATAAAATAGCTCTGTTTTTTATCTCAGACTAATATGAATTTGTGCTGGAAATGTCCTTTTGCTGCTCTTTACAGAAGAGTATGTGTGCATGGGCTTACAGTCTCAGACAGCATGTTAACAGACACTTAATGCTCAATATAAGTACCTATATTTGGAAAACTTATGACCTTTAGTATGGTACTTAATTTTCTTTTTTTTATTAAAGATCTTTCATGATGTCACAGTTAATTGAACACAAGATTATTTCAATCACTACTTTATTAACAAGAGAAATCACAAAAACTTGGCCAGAGTTTTCAGTGAGCAGCAAAAGAATTTCCTGATTTAGCTTGCCATGCACTATTTTATGGCAAAACTGATTGACATCCTTCTGGTTACTATTTACTTAAATACTAGCTTTCTATCAGAGACTAAACAAAGTTTAATCCCTACAGAAATCTGAGCTGCTTATATTAAAGTCAGATGGGATGTAAAATGGAGTTTCTATTATTTTTGGCTCAGTAATATGCAGTTATGGTAATTTCCACCAGCATACTCTGTGCCTTGTGCTTTTGTGACAAAATAGAAGAGGCCTTTGCTTGGCTGTTTCTTTTCCATTAGTGACAGGATGACTTAAAATGTTAATGCAGCCTAGAGATTTTCTGTCTCAAAGATAGCTTTGCTTGCACTTGAGAGATAGAGGAAATGTGTGGAGGCTTTTTCATGCCATGTTCTTTATTATGCACAGGGGCACATAGGTGCCTGTACACAGAGGCTCTTATTTCTCCCCAGTGGCCAACATCTTCCTTAGTTTAATGGCTAACTCCAAGAAAGAGGTTGCTAAAACCTTGCTGGTAGCTGCAGGTTTAGCTAAGTTCAGCTGTTTCTTAATAGAGGCTCAGAAAGCACTGACAAGAGCAACTCAGAGAGCAGCAGGGGGCCAGGGCTACTTTGTCCCCTACTTCATTAAACATTTCTATGAATGTCAGGTATGGGCGAAAGAGGGATAAAATCTTTTACCAGAATCTTCGAAAGTCTGCTAAAAACAACAATGGTTTCAATAGTAAATAAAAAAAAATTATTAATTATAAAAATAATTTAAGTAACTTCTTTGTTACATGTATGTGACTAAATCTGCTGACAAAATATTATAGGATGAAAGTAAAGGGATTTAAAAAAAAATGTATTTATATCCTTTACAATCAACTTGGGTGGGACAGTGAATGAGAAAGAAATAAACTTGCTTTGCATGCTGGTGGAGAGGATGTTGGATTTCTTCCACTCACGCTACCAACATATGAAGTAAGAAATGGTACACTGTGTTTGCAGGAAGAAAACAAGTCTTGTGATTTCTATTTCCACTTAGCATAGAAAGTGAGAGAAAAAAAAATTAGAACAGAATTAAACTTTTTTCCTTCACCTAAAGGAAACAATATGAAGGGGAGTTGTATAATTTCTTTTTCAGACATGAGATTCTTAGATTTGTCAGAGCTATCTAAGTAATAATATTGTTTGTGTTATTGTATGTGTCATTAAAGAGAAAACTTAAAATTTGATCGTAATACACACTTCCAGAGTCAAAATTGCCATTAGCTTGAATTGTAACTCTTCAAACCTCAGAACCTTCATTCATTTGAAATGTTGGTATCTGCTAGCACCTACTAATGATTTGCAACACAAATATTGTAGAAAGATATTGTTCTTTCCTTTAAACAATTGACAACATTGAATATTTAATATTCAATCATTATTGAAAACTAAATTGAATAGATTTCATATTTATTAAACAACTTACATCTACTTCAGTAGACTATAATTAGCTTATGACACATAATGAAGTAGCTTACAACATTAATATGCCATTCAGATGAAGGAGTAGTAAGTTCTGTGCTTTCCAAACCAACTGGTCACCCATGCCAAGATAGAAAACTCAAGGTTCAAGATGGACTGCTTGATGTGTCTTTAATATTAATTTCCCTTAGGAACTTGAAATATTTTCAAGTTTGTGAAAATTATGTGATGGGTAATGCATTGACAAAATGGCAACTGGGCTTTGCAAGGTGCCAAAGCCTTTCTCTTGAGTAGGGGTAATTACACACATGTCTGCATACATGTACACATTGTACATCACTGTAAAGTTTGCAAACAATACAAGTACTGCATAATTGCTCTGTGAATTTTAAAGAGCAGTGTCATTGCTGCATACCATATCTTGGCTTTGTCACACTGTGGAGTTGAATGCAAACACACAGCAACCTTAAGTAAAAAATAGCTTAGTTCTATTTCCCATTGCCAGGCATTGCTCTCTCAGAAAACCTCATTTTCACAGGGGATGTTTCTGAACATGACTCATCAGGTGACTGAATAAAATCTAAACAGACAAAAAAAAAAAAATTTTTTTCTACAACATAAGGGCTATGAGAACCTGCTAATTCTGCTGCATATTATTGCAAAGTTGTGTAAGACCCCTGTTATTAGGCTGATTCAGCTCAGAGGGATGTGATATTTTACTTTTATGACTCTGTATAATCCTTTGCCCTGAAGTTGAAAATACATTGTCCCCTGACTCACAATAAGTGATGAATTACAAAGTAGTGCTGCCAATTTTCCAATACACACAAGATGAGATATATAAACAATCATTTCCTCATAACAGCAACATGAACTAAACAGGGTTCCACAAAACTGAAGGAAAACCTGCAAAACAGCAAAAGTAATTTTTCCCACAGACTGTGATTCAGTACTTCCTTTGGGTCCCATATTTGAAATTTTGGTTATAAAAAATGCAGTATTCATTCCAGTAAGCCATCAGCCAATCAAGGCCAAATCTGAATAGCATTAATCTGTGAACATGCACACTTATGTACCTATATGTATGAACACACATGCATTAGTTGTCAGTATTATTAATATTCAACATATTATGACAATTCAGAGCCATACTTTCTTAAGCCCTCATGTACCTCCTCACTGTGATTTCTTTCCTTAATTGTAGGCTGAACATTCAACATCTTTAATGTTAAACCAGAAAGATCTCTTTCTTTTGTCCCAAGTTCAGTTTCTGCTAAGAATGACGAGAAATCTTAGAAATAATTCCCTTTTCCTCAGAACCTTAATACTGCATTATATTCCAAATGCTGCTACAACAAAACTAGAACATATTTACTGCATGTCTTAGAGCTTTGTTTTAATTAGATTGGTAGTTAGTGGCTTCAGGGTTGAAAAACCTTATGTCTTCAACACTCTTGCCTTTGTGGTTTGAGAAGTAAAAACTCAAATTGCTGTGTAAACTGAGACACACGGAGAAAAAGGATACCTTGTAGGTCAGTAGGGGAAGAGCTAGACATATGTACAGATACAGCCATAGGCAAAAATGCAGTACCTGCATGCCCAAACCTTGGGAAAATTCCATCCCACTTTTTTCTCTACCTTCACTGTATTTTTTCTGGAGTAGGAAATGTCATAATTTTCCACTGTGTTTGACCGTGTCATTTCTTTGTATATGTGAAAGGGTGTAACCTTCCTTTATTAGTACCCATAAGGGCCACCATACCATCCACAGCTTCTTTTCCTTGCTTAACAGGAATTGAATTCTTCATGAAGAGAAGGGTTTCTGGAGAAGAGGAGGAGAAAAGTGATTTGCAAGTCAGAGTGAAGCTGAGCGTTGAAAGAGAGCTAAAAACCAAGACTGAAACTAGTAATGGAATTTGAAAAACAAGCCATACCACTGCAGGCAAATAGGAAGTGAACATTTTTGACTAAGATGCTATGGTTGGTCTGAAAAGAAGACTGCAAAATGACAAACTGAAAGAAGATGTTAGAGAAGGAGTGTGAAATAACTAACCAGGAGAAAGTGGTGACAAATACAAGTGGGACTTGTAGGATTTAGTGAAAAGGGCCTTTTCCTCCTTTTGGAGGATATTAAGTGGGAAGGGTTAGGAAAAAATCCATAAAAGCAGGTAATCCAGTATCAAAAACCTAATGATAGAAAAACAGATAAATAAAACAAGGGAAAGGAAATAATTATTTAAGCCACCTTTCTTTTTTTTTGCAGGCCAAGATGATAAAATCTGCCAAAACCCTTGCAAAATGCAACATTGATTCAAACTGGGAATTTGGAAGTAGTGAATTCCCTTCACACTTATAAGAAATAAGAAACATCGTGCAGAG
This sequence comes from Taeniopygia guttata, assembly GCF_048771995.1. NCBI lineage: Eukaryota > Metazoa > Chordata > Aves > Passeriformes > Estrildidae > Taeniopygia > Taeniopygia guttata. The sequence continues at coordinate 102,151,251 of NC_133026.1, forward strand.
CAAAGATATGTAGGCAATTTTAGAAAAGACTGCCCAGGCAAAAAGCAATATGAGTGCCATACGTCTTCTGACATGCAGCAGAGATGTGGATGAGCAGCAGGAGATTCATACTCCAGTGCATGAAGGGTCTTATGGAAAAATTTTTTTACTAGGTCACCGTGCATGTGATTGTAAAATATTGCATGCAAAAATAAGAAGGAGACAAGATACTGCAGGTGCCAGTGACTTACTGAGGAAATGCTAAAAGGAAGTTGGGATTTAAATGTTTGCTTCTACACGCACAAATTATCATAGCACCAAGAGCTGTCTGGATCACCTCTTGTAGCAACTCTCATTATCAGGATAATTTTTGTGAAGCAACCATTTTTGGCCAGGATTTTCATGTTAGGGTGAAAGGAAGAGGGAAAAATAAGGAGCTGAAAGAAGAGAGCTGAGACATTAAAAGAGTACTGACAGGATATTTGTGTTTCAAAGGCATCCCCTTCAAGAAAAGTTGTTTTACCTAATCTTTTTTGCAAGCTCTCTGTGCACTCAAAATGAGACTTAAGTGCTGTTATCCATGGCAGAGAGGCAAGTAGAAAATTCTCTGGAAATCCATTCTGGAATTCTGGATGTGCAAGACATGTAATGACAACAGAGCACTGAGAGTATATACTGTCACTATACCTTATCAGATCCAGTACTGCTAAGGTAAGCAGGACCAAAGTAGAGGCACTAGAATCTGTACATGCAAATAGCTGCATCATTGAAGCTAAAGTGGGAGGCAGTATTGTGCATAGCGTTGTAGATATTCTCAAATTTTACCCAGAAAAAGTTTATAGGGTTTATATTTAACTCCAACAGTCATTTAAAAAAATAAATCCAAAAAATGTTTTTCCAGTAAATAGCACCTGTAAAATCTTCCAGGTAAAAATTATCAAGCTAGCAATACTCTTGTCATTCACATACAGTCACTTTCCTTATCTCAGGTGAGAAGCCAGAGAAAAGTGCCTTTCTTTATAGTCACCAATGATATTTGAACTAATTATAACTGCCTTTACATACTTTGTTTTTTCATCCAAACTTCTACAGATACAAGGAAATTTTGCCTAGGAAGTAAAAGAACATATTTCTCAGAAGCTGTGGTCCATAACTGCTCCCACCCATGAATTCAACTTAGCCCTACCAATGAACAATGTAGTAATCAGCCAGAACCCTTCCTCAATTCCCTGCAAAAACACAACCATGTTTGTTTACATGTTCAGATATGTCTTATTTTATTGGCAGTTCTGGAAAGGGCACATTCTCTAGTGATGACATACTCTTGGATTCTGCCCCAAAAATGCATCAGACTGCACAGGATGTGTTGTTTTCTGCTCTGTAACACATAGACAGTAAATTAACTGCTATCAGACAGATGACAGACAGCTAAATTGAATGTTTGCATATACTTTTCTTTAATTTGCTGTTTCTTGATACATATCTTTTCTGATATTGCTTTCATATCAGATGTGAGCAGATTAAGTCTGTCAGAACAATGGGAAAAATTATTATAGATAGCAAAGTTACAGCCCTTCATCAGTGGCAGGTGCTTTTCAAACTAGTGACTTGTAGTGTGTATTATACATACTCAAAAGCCCTCATTTAATTTTTCTACAAGTGTGTTTTATCTTATTAAAAAAAAAAAAAAGCGAGATTCACAGCTTTCTCAAATATGCCAGCAATTTTTCTGAGTCCTCAAGGAGCCTAAAAAAATGTATCTAAAAGTGTGATATTTTTATAAATGCACAACATTTTTTAGATTTTTTTTGTTTTTATGACTTTTCAATTCAGTACAATCGGATTCCTTATACAAAATTAATTTCAGTATGAACCTGAAGGTGAAAATTGTAAAGGTGGAGAGCATAATTTGGGAAAATTGGTCTTTCAATCAAAACTAGTAAGTAAAGAAATCAAATAGTCAGAAAAATGCCAATTTCAGTCACTCTTTGAATACTAGATGACACTTTCAGTACATGTCTCCCAGTTATTAGCTTACAGAAAAAAATCATATGCTTCTGTAATATGCACAAGTCTTTTATATAGAGATCTGTCTAAGAATTAAAAAAATTTCACTCAAATATCTTGTTACTGTGTCACCTGTGATGGAAAGTATACTGCTGGTGCAGAATCCCATGACATGAATGCATGTTAATATGGAAAAGTCTCTGTCCTACTTTGTCAGCCATATTAGGTTTTATAGCCATTCTGGTGTCTGTATAAACAGCAAAAAGAAAGTAAAACCCCCGTGATTTGTTACTTCATCATAAATGTGATCTGCTGCACAGTGCAAGTAAACAGAGATGTTATGGTAAATAATTACACTCAGGAGGCCTGTTAGTAGGAATTATTTCTGGATGAAAAGGAGTTTCTTGAATTATCATGTATGATGGTGGTTTGTACTTTGTTTACAAAGGTGACTCATTTGAAGGATAGGTAACAATAATTTGTTGGAGAACATAGCAGTATGGTGAACACATTTGTACCTTATGTAATATGTTTTTAGGTCGTCTGAAATATTCTCAAGAATCCCACAGAGTTCTGGATGGGCCAGTCCTTGTAAAAATGAGAGAGGACAGGAAAGAATTGCAGAGGCTAAGGCAAACATTCCACAGACCAGAAAGTTGCATTTTTACAAAAAATGCATTTTAAAAAATGAATACTTAATGCAGCTTTATGCAAGGTCTTTTGACATGGTGTATTTTAGATCAAATGTGTACATACTTACTATGTCCATGTTATAATCTGCATTTTTTTCTTAAAACACTAATTTTCATGTTTCTGCATCCTCTGTGCCCTTCATGGCCAAGTACACACACACATATATATATATGTATATGCTTTATTGATAGGCGAGTTTCGACCTTCTTTCTTTCTCCCCTGCCCTCCTCTCATTGACATTTGGACCTCCAATCTGCATTTCTATTAACTTTTGTGGGGAAACAAAAAGTTTCTCTTTCCTTGTATGTCCACTAAATTATGAATTATTGAACCACTCTACTTAAATATATTGTCCATGTTTTTAATTCATAGAGCATTAAGTGCTTCTAGTGACATCAATCTACTTTATTATACTGTCCTCAGATCCATCAATGAGTCAGATTTCAGCTACACAGGCCTGCAACAACTTTGAGTATGCTATTTCTGTACAGTAACACAAAAGAAGATGATTGCAAAATATTTTTTGTAAAATATGATCAACAATCATACAGAGTAGCAATTTAATAAAAAATTATAAGAGAGATTTGTGCTTTGATGTAAAAATCCCTTGAGCCTATATACTGATCATCATTAGCTTTGACAAATTCATTGGGCTACATTAGATAACCTCATTAACCAACCACAGATTACCTCAAGTCGCAGATGCTTTTTCAAGGTTAAAACTGATAATCACTTTTGGTTCTAAGACTGAGGTTGAGAAAAAAGGTTATTAATTTCCCATAGATCAAAAGTTGAGGGTTTCTTGTGTTTTATAGTGTTTTTTCTTTGTTCTTCTGGAAGTAAAACTCTCAAGTTTGGCAAGAAACGTGGGAATTTAAAATTAATAATGTCTCTTCTTCTCAAAATATTTCTCTTGATTTTGTAGCCATGTACTTGATAACTCATAAAAACAATGATAGTTTCAGTGCCAAAGTACATATAAGAGAAAACAGCTTGAGGTAGAGGTTTTTCAAAGATAGAGATAATACAGAAACTGAGAATTATGTGAGGGGAGGGAAAAAAGGATTGTTTTTGTGATGTGAGGGCACATGGAGGGCAATGATTAAATGCTGGAAGAGAGAGGGAGATGTCAGGCATTCACCAGTATGCAACACAAGTGAACTTTTAAAAACCCAAGATGCTTTTGTTGCCCTAGGATAGCTCATGTCTCAAGCAAATATGGTAAGTGTGAACAAATCAGCAATTATCTTCAAAATGTCTTCAGGGATGAAAGGAACAGCTTTTTATGTCACTCTTTTTAGCAATTCTGTTGATTTTTTTGAAAGGAAATAAAAGTAATCAGAATGCAATCTCTCATACTCGAATGGCACAATGGGATGAGAAAAGAATCTTATTCATGCAGATATCTTTGTGATTTCTTTTCATATTCTATGGTACATATTCCTTACATAGACTTAATTGGCTGAGTTGTGAAAGTATCCTCATGGATCCACTGCAAGTGTCTCCATGTAGTATTGCTTTCTGCATTTGTGCATTAATTCTCAAGTGTCTTGGGGTCGTATCCGTCACATCTGTGCCATGATAAATGTCCACGAGTTTAGGGGTGCTTTGTACACCAGTCTGGGAGGGAACTTCGCTTTCATACTGAGATAAAAATGGTTTTTGTGCAATGAGGTTTGTTTCCAGTGTGCTGAAGGATGCTAACAAGAATTTATATGCAAGAGACATAGGAGTGGCTGCTGCTTTTTTTTTATTCCTGTGTAATGAGTGTTTCAACACTCTATGTTACAAAAGATGAGATGTTCACAGTCCTGTTTGGTTTTGGTAAGAGAAACAGTTTTCTAAGATATGGGAGGACTTAACTGAAGCTTTAATTCTAGTGCTTTGTATGTTTAGCTGGAGAAGACTGAGTTCAGGCAAATATGAGAAAAATTAAGTCAAAAATATCCATGCTTATGGTTTGGTGATGTTAGAGAGCACAACTGGTAATCTGAATATTTAGAGTGGTCCTTGGCATGGGGACCAGCACCAGCTATTCACAGCACAACTAAGGGATTTTTGTGGACCAGGGTATCAACCCCAAAACACAATTGGGTGCTACTAGCCACTTCTGAAGTGTGAAAGAGTTCAAAATACATATGTGCTGCTGATCTGATTACACCTATAAATAGACTGATACATGCTGCAGGACACCAGAGGAGTGACTTGGCTGAAGTATTGCTCAATGCCTTCTAAAAGGCCTACAGTTGAGTTAATCTCTCTAGCTGTGAACAAAAAAATTGCAGTAAATAAAATCACTTTCTAAAAAGAGTTGTGATCCACTGCTAACAGGCAAACTATGAAATTTGCCTCTTTTTGAGCACATCCCTCCCCTCCTCCCCCTAGGGCTTAATAATTCTGCAGTTAAAGAAAAGAGCATTTAGAGCAGTGCTTTTTTTGCCATATATTCTATGGGGTTTTGTGTCAGGCAAGGATCAAGCTTCACACATGATTCAACAAGTAACACAGACCCGGAAATCCAGAAATAAAAGTACATGTCATGTAACATCTGCTGATTACTGACAGGCTTCACAGTAGACCTGTAAGGAGTCACACTAAGACCTCACAAAATCTGACTTCTCTTCCTCTCATGTCTCTCCCACCTCATTTGCAGACATAGGCAAGCTTTGCCACCAGGAGTCATCCACCCTCTGTGTTATATCCATCCAATTTATCCACTCATCCCATGTGCTTGTAATCTGCAGTAAATTTAGCCTTTGTTATTGGCAGAATTTATGAGCTGGAATAAGTCTATCTTTGTAATAAAGACTCGGTGTTCATGGCAACATGCCATGAACAGTGTTCTGTTGGAATAAAACCCTTAAAGTCAGCCCAGCTATTCTGGAAAAGGAGATCAAGATTCCTTGGAAAAAAATCCTGCAAAACTATTGAAACTAATAATAGTTTTAGGGTCTGATTTCATAAAGACATTTGAGTAATGTGTTACCAATGGTTGCATATCCTATGACCAATTTTGGACTTGAATTTGGCAGTAAAGTTTAAAGCCTTGGGTTTACCTGGCAAGGTTTTGATAGGAAAGGGGGAGCTATAGGAATGACTTCTGTTAGAAGCTGCCAGAATCTTCCACAATGACCAGCAGAGCCAACACCAGCCATCTCCAAGATGGACCTGCAGCTGGCCAAGGCCAAGCCTATCACCAACAGTGGTAGCATCTCTGGGATAACATACATTAGAAGGAAGAGACAAGTAAAACAACCAAAATGGCAATTGGAGCTGGGAAGAGGAGTGAGAATACACAAGAAAAACAGGCACTGAGATTGAAGAAGGAGAGGGAAGAGCTGCTCCAGGCACCAGAGCTGAGATTCCCCTGCAGCCTGTGGTGCAGACCATGGTGAAGCAGTTATGCCTCTGCAGCCCATGGAGATCCACAGAGGAGCAGAGATCCACCCACAGCCAGAGGACCCCACGCTGGGGCAGGTGAGACATGAAGGAAGCTGTCACTACATGGGAAGCCCACACTGGAGCTGGGGCCTTGCAGGACCTGTGGGCCCATGAAGAGAAGAGCCTATGTTGGAGCAGATTTGCTGAAAGGGCTTGTGATGCTGGGGGAGACCCACACCAGAGCTGTCTGTGCCTGAAGGACTGCAACCCCTGGGAAGGGCCCACACTATTGAAGCTGGTAAAGGACTGTCTCCCATGGGAGGGATCCATGCTGAAGCAGGGGAAGACTGAGGAATCCTCATCTTAATGGTGAAGGAAAAGCAGAGATAGTGTGTGATGCACCACTGGAGTTGAGCCTGGGTAGGAGGAGAGAAGAAGAGTTAGGGGTCTTTTTCTCATTACTCTGTGTGATTTGATTAGTAATCAACTAAATTAATTTCCCCAAGTACACTCTGTTTTGCCTGTGATGGTAATTGGTAAAAGACACCCTGTCCTTATCTTGACCCACTATCCTTTCATTGTATTTTCTCTCCCTTGTCCAGCTGAGGAGGGAAATGATAGAGTGTTATTGGTGGGCACTGGGCATCCAGCCAGGGTCAACCTGCCACAAAAGAAACCTGATGGTGCCAGAAACTTGGGGCCTTGAGCAGGGAAATGGGGGATGAAGTTCTTGCAAGCAGAAAAGTGACCTGAAACTGAATCTCTCCTATTACAGGAAGGTGCTCTGATTTCCTTATATTTTACAGGATACAGATGTTTATCTGCTCTGCCTTTGGCCTCCTACATCCCAAGTTTTCTTTAGAAGCAAACTGGCAAGTGTGGTCTGAGAAAGACAAGCCAGTTTGGGTCCTCCAGGTCTTTTTTTTTTTTTTTTTTTTTAACTAACTTGCCCCTTAGCATTACCAAAGTTTCAGTACATTCTTGGTTGTTCAGAAACAATCTGGGAAGAGAAGAACACACATGGTGATTTAAGAGCACAGTATCATAGAATCATAAAATGGTTAGGGTTGGAAAGGATCTAAAAGATCATCTAAATACAATGTCCCTGCCAGGAAACTTTATGCTAAGTCAGGTTACTCAGAGCCCCATCCAGCCTGTCTCGAGCAATTCCAGGGATGGGGAGTCCACAACCTCTCTCAAGCAATCTGTTTCAGTGTATCATTGCCCTTATAAAAAGGGTTTCTTCTGTATATTCAATATCAACCCATCTTCCTTCAGCTTAAGGCTATTGCCCCTCGTCAGAACCAAAGGACAAAGACTCAAGCTGCATCAAGGGAAATATAGGTTGGATATTAGGAAGAAGTTTTTTACAGAAAGGGTGATAAAGTTCTGGAATGGTCTGTCTGGGGAGGTGGTGGAGTCACCCATCCTTGGATGTGTATAAGAAAAGACTGGATGTGGCACTCAGTGCCATGGTTTAGTTGAGGTATTTGGGCATGGGTTGGACTCGATGATCTTGAAGGTGTCTTCCAACCTAGTCATTCTGTGAATTGTATGAATTCTGTCCTACCACTACATGCCCTTGTGAAAATCCCCCCTCCCATCCTCCTGTATTGGAAGGGAGGTCTCCTTGAAGCCTTCTTTTCTGCAGGATGAACAGCCCCACATCTCTTAGCCTGTCTTCATAGAAGAGGTGCTCTTGCCCTGTGATCAACTTACTCTCCTCTGAACTTGTTCTAGCAGGTTCTTGTCTTTCTAATGTTGGGAGACCAGGCCTTGATGCAGCACTCCAGGCTGAGAGTGCACATTACTAAATCATATTGAGCTTTTTGTCCACAAATATCCCCAAGTCCTTTTCCCCTGGGAATGTCTCAATCCATTCTCTACTCAGTCTATATATTGCTTGGGATTGCCCCAACACAGGTACAGGACTTGGGCCTGGTGTACTTGCGCTTGGCCTTGTTGAACTTCATGAGATCCATAGAAGCCCACTGTCCCAAGCCTGTCAAGGTTCCTCTGGATGGCACCCCTTGCATCTAGCGGGTCAGTCACATAAGTGCCTGATAAGGTGTCTTTTCCATGGATGTTAATTTTTTCAGCTTTGTTCAACTTGATCAACTTTCCATTATTCACCTGCCCACAAATTGTGTGGGCCAACCGATCCAACATGCACATTTGAATGCTCATATTATTAAACCCATATAAATTTGGTGCTTCAGCAATTTCAATGCTAAACATTTTGATCCCTAAATTACAGAAATGCTCATACTAGTTATTGTGAAGAAAATTGACTACCCTAGCCAAAGGATCTCTGGCAGGGCTTTGTCGGATACAGACTTGGAGGTGCTGAGTACGCATGTTTGCTTTTTTGTGAGCCTAGTCCTTTGTCTCACAAAGGACTCTGACATTGGACTAGTCCTAGTCCAATTTCAGAGAACTTCATCTTCTTCCTGACCAAGTCATTACTAAAAGTGAGTCTGGATTGTCTAAATATCTTCAAGCTTATATTATTAGAACAACTGAGAATCATGCTTGCTCTCAAAAACTTGATCACAGAACAGATAGATCATTTCTTCTGATAGCTGAAAAGGAGGGTCTTGTGCATGAAGGTTCAGAAAAAGCCTCAGAAGCCAGAAGCTTTTGAATTCATAGTGGAAGGTGGAAGAGAAGATTTCCTTAACAGGAGGTTCCTGAAGGCCCTGCCTCCTAGCTCTTAGTCTCATTTTCTCATTTTCCAAGACTGCAGCAGCCAACACAGACCTTATCACATTTCCTTTCCCCACAGCTTCGCCCTCTCCTGACAGCTCTGAGTGGAGCAGAACACATGTAAATTCCTCTGCCCTGGCCACAGCTCCCCTTCTTTCTCCTGCTCTGTGCACTGTTGCGCCTTGTCATCATTTTCCCTGGCTGACCATTCAGACCCAGTTCTGTCTGGTGTCCCCAAAGCTGGTAAAAAAGCGCATCCCAGCACACAGAGAAGGAAAAGAGAAGGTATAGAGGCTTGACAGGACAGCATAATTGTAACCACGGGTGGTAGATTGAGTTGCGTCATGTGCACCCATGTGTGGACATTTGGCATGCTCATGCCTTCAGAAGTGAAGGTCCAAACATAATTCTGAACGTGAGTGCCATCCTGATATGCTTCCCAGCTGGTCCATGCTGTCTCAGCTCCAAGAGAGGAAGGAAACCTCTACAGGGTAGAGCAGATATCTGAAATTCAGATATGGGGGAATGTTTGTGTCAAGTGAGTCATATATGCGACATCACCCCATACAGGAAGGCCTGTCTTCACAATGAATGTCCTCTCAGGGTAGGAAGAAAAGTCAGCCAGAAGAAAAATGTCACCATTCCCTTTCCCATTACCCTACACCAAGGTGTATTTGGTTGATCAGCTACCAAAAATGACACCAGGAATGGTGAAGGCAGCAGACACTGCACTTGCATTTCTTAAATAACTGACATAGAAATAGAAAGAACAGAAAAAACTTCTTGCTTCACATCAGAGCTCATACAGGAGACAGTGTTAAGGCCTGATACATGCCTCCAGAATGACAGTGGGAAAGAAGGAAAGACTGGGACTGAATCCCCAGTCTGAAGGCTTCTTTTCTAATGGGAGAGAGAGGAGTCTCTTCAAGCCCATGAAAAGGAATTCTTTAGTGATTGAAGAAGGTGGTTGCAAATACCTGAGGCCAGAACAGGAGTTCTTGGGGTTATTGACACCAAAGCAACACAACTCCAACAACCTGTGATTACTGACCAAGTTCATTGCATGCTGGATTTTGTTGTAAACTGACAGTCTCAGAGATTTCACCCAAACTCTGGAGGTGGTAGCATGGTAGAATAACATCAAAGGAAAATTTTCTCCTACATCTATCTATGAAACATATCCATCTCAGCAATGATACAGTTTGACAATGCATGCCAATGTTAGTATATGAGATAGATAGATAGATAGATAGATAGATAGATAGATAGATAGATAGATAGATAAATAGAGAGATAGATAACAGAATTATGGGATGGATAATATACACATTAAGGAAAGTGAAGAACAATGACTATGAGAGCTTTTAATATTAAAGCTGTCACTAGGATGAGCTTTAATTGTGGTAAAGCTGAAGTAAGTTTCTAAGTTTGGATGCTGAATCAATGCCATCTAGTGGTAGTAGGGTTGGGTTTTTAGTGCTTTTTTTTTGTTTGATTTGTTTTGGATTTTTTGTTATTATTTATTTTTAATTTTGTTTTATGGTCGTGAAGACCACAGCCAAACATCATCAAAAATTCCACAAAATAATTATCTTTCACATCTTTGTGAAAATCATCCAAATATTTATCCAAGTTGAGCAACTAAAAGCCACTGATATGTAACAATCAATATATGAGCAAATGGAGAAATACTTACATTTCCATTTGTTCAAACAACTGTATCCATCATAGACTAAGACTGTTTTCTACTGAAATCTGCATTGCATTACAACTTATCCAACACTCCCAATTTAAAAGGACATCTTTGTGTCACTATAACCTAAGGAGATGGGAGCATCACACTGACCAGCACTCTCAACCTTATGTCAGTTTGTCTAACAGAAGGTATTTCCTCTGATGATAGGTCTTACAATGAACAGCATTTTCTTAGCTTTTAATTATGAAGATCATCAAGTTACCAGGTGTTTGTCATCACGCCTGGCTCCTTAGCAATAAATTCTTTTATGTCAACAAGCACTGACAAGAACAAGATTTAACAAGCAGGATTCATTTCAAAGCTTCGTAGATAAACAGAGAAGTTCTGAGCCCCTCTGCAGTTGCAGATTGTAAAAAGAGCTACTTTGGTGGTCTGTTGATTACTTGCAGAGTGCTGGCAGAAGTAAAATATTAGAAACAAATGTAATGTTTTGTTGTTACCCCTTACAGATTGACTGTGGTAGTGAGTGTAAATTAGAGCACACACACACAACTGTGAGCATGGTACTTCCTACTGATAAGACTGGTGTGCTAAAAGTGTATCTACTGATCATTTCCTAAACTGTATTCCTCCCATCAGGATTTATAGTAGAGTAGACACATTCATAAATGTTTAGTATTCTCTTCAGTGGTATGCAGCTTTCAGGTAATAAATTGCTTCAGTTTGTTCCTAATGTCAGTGCTGATCTACAGGTCATCTGGCAGCAGGAACAAAGGAGATGAGGGTTGTACTGAAATGTGAAAAGGTGGTGTGCTGGGTATCAAAATTCTGCAGAGACTGAGTACCTCAGACACAGCTAAAGGAAGCAAAACTGAGGGCTCTCTGGGCAGGACCTTGTAGCAGCCCTGGGAAAATTGTGGTGAGAGGACTATTTACTCTGTGCTTATTATACTGGGTGGTTTTTTTTGTTTTTTGTTTGTTTGTTTGTTTTGTTATATTGTCCTATTTTTATGTTTGTCCTAACTCTTTTTCTTTCTCCCTCATGGGCTCCATGAGGCTAGTCAAATTCACTCTTTTACAGAGAGGCAAATCCAGTCTTGTCTTGTAAATGGTACTGATAATTGAGATTGGGCTTTGAGATTTTGACTGCTGATTTAAACTTTTTTGCCCTGTGAAAAACTCCTCTGGGACTCTATGAAGGGAATCCAACAATACTGGAACTACAGGTCCTGACAAGTGTATAACTCTAGTTATTTCTAGAGAACATAAGTCTTCTTATGTCCCGGATTTCTAGGAACATAAGTCAATGAATCAGAAGTCTAAAAAAATTTGTTTAAGCAAAGAATCTTTACATGTATGTAGTACATGAAAAATCTGTATATACATGTTAACATCTGGAACTGATGCAGATATAGACAGTGTTGAAGGAACTAAGAACTTCTGTGGTCTGTCCTTGCAAACAGGATAAAACAAGCACCAAATTAAGGAAAATACTATCAGCGATACATTGCTAGAATTATATTTCCATTAGAGGCAGCTGGAACTGCTGTTACCTTTCAACAAAGTCAATTTTTTGATGGAATTTGATACCTGAACTTTATGAAGTGTACAAACCCTCAGAAATTATCAAAAATAGCTGCATCACTGGACCTGTATCATCTTCTTTGTCTGTCTTCTCTGTTGCATCAGCTGGGGCTTCAAAATCTTATAAGCTAATATTATTGTCAAGCACTTTGCTTTTCTTAGGTGAAAAGTCATGGATATTCTGGCTGAACTGAATGCTTGGAAATTGTTTCCAAAGAGTCTTTGAGATTTGGGAGTGAGCCCTTTGAGGTGTGTTTGTAGAATGTGGTATGACCACAGTAGTTGGTGGCAGTGAGGATGTACAGTAGTATTTGGTACTCATCTTCTCCTGGATAGTCGTTCCAGCATTTACTTTAATTATTTTACAAGGATACTTCTGCATTTAAAACCTAGAGCGTTCAAGAAGTTGAAAATACTTTTTCATCAACCATTTTAAAGATTATGCTTGAAATTTAGATTCTCCTCAGTGTTGAAATTGCCTGTTTAAACCCAAGAGTTCCATTGATGAAAAGCTATGGGTAAGCCAGCTAGAATGGCCTTGGCCATCCTCTGCTTTCCCCTGTACCTTGCAGTGACCTTCAGCACCCTGCCCTGGACCAACAAGATGGTCCCTTGCTTTACCTGCAGCAAGTATCACATGTCACAGGTGGTCCACTAATGATCAAGAGAATGAAAAGAAGTCACTAGTGGAAATTTTTATCTTATTAATACAAATCACTAGTCTTGTCACATTTGCAAGAGTTGAAACTGTCCTGGCTTGTGCTTATGTCTGACACATTAAATTCTGCAATTATACTGAGGTGGTAGAATCAGACTATTCAGCTGTAAATTGAACAAAGCTGTTTGTTCTCATCAGCTGTAACACACACTATTGCGAAGCCAAGCTTGGTCATGTGTAGGAAGCAGCTCTGGCATTAATGGTCACAAAACAGCCAGGGCTGTGTGGGGCTATTCTGTATGACTTCATTTTTGTAGGTGGCAGATGTATAAGAGTCAGGTAGTTCAAAAGTGGAAAAAAAAGTCTTGTCCTTATGGCCATATGTAATAAAAACAAATGTAAAGTTTTTGGGCTTTGAAAAAAGTTCCCAAAACCACATGCTGGAACAGTTTGCAGAAGTCAAGGATGGTGTGAGGAGCACTCCTGTCATTGGTGATGGTTATTATGAACTACTTGGTTAAATAGCACTGGCCTCTTTTGAATATGTTTGAAGATACATTTAATTATAAAATCCAATGAAATATCCTTCATGCTTTATTAAGAAGCAATAACTAGTAGTCATCATTATGAAGAATTTTTTGCTGATGGAAGAAAATGAATGTCAAATAAAAGGATAATGAAATAACACTTACTCTTTCCTCCTGTGAGTGAATATGGTATTAGAGTTTTACTTTTGCAGAGGTTCTGAATGCTCCTGGTATATCCTTGCACTGTAGAGAGCTCATGGCAATTCCTCAAAGAGTTACATCATAAAGATATTACAGAGCTGTAGCTATGCCCTACTTACAGAGAAAGTACCCAGAGGCATTTTCTTGTTCCTCTTCTGATTTCCTTGTGTTTAATATTTGGTGGTTTCTTAAAAGTCTTAAGAAAAATGCCTACTTTCTGCATATTTAGGTGATTCAACACCTTTGAGAATCTGAATGGAAGATGGTTTTGGTCAAACACATTCTTCTTGTTAGTATCAATTGCAGTGACTAATGCTCTGATGTCATCCTTTCACTGAAGAATCCACTTTTCCTGATGTAAAAACCTCAATCACTTGAACACAGTATTGGCCTTCTGTTTTCAGTTACTGCTCCAATAACTGCCTTTTCTCACCAGATTTTTTTAAAGAAATGTCTGTTTTCCTAAAAAAGCCCCTATATAAGTTTAAGGAAGTGGTGGCCAATCAGCCATTACCAAGACAGAATACTTTTAAACCACACATTCATGTTTAGTGGTGTTCCTTTCTTTTCTCTCAAGTACCAATTTTCATGTGCAAGACAACTTATCAAGTGCAATGCAATAAAAAATCAATGAAAAAAAGGATAGCACTAAAAATGAGTTCCCAAAATGTCCCACTGTTCAGGGAATTACTTTCTCAGCAGCAGAATCTCCTTTCTTTAAAATTAATTCTCATTGTTACACTGAGCATCAACCTAACTTCATGATTCAAAAGCTGACTAGAGACTGTGAGGTGGCTTTAGGACAGAAGCGTTGAACTGATGTAATAGTTTTCTGACAGTAGGTGAGGTAGGTCAAATCTCTTTTACTGCCTGATAAATGACTTTTCTTTTGGCAGAAGTGAAGCAGATAGCACATATCTAATTAGACAACACAAAGACACTGCAGTACATGCTAGTCAGAAAAATATCCTCAGAAGATATTTTCAACAGCTGCTCTTCATCTAACTCTCAGTTTTCTGGAAAAGAAATCCTGCATCCTTTGATGAGGAATAACAGCCTTGTCCCCTCAATGACATTCAAAACTTTAGTACCACAGGATCAGAATAGTCACTTGTTGTGGAGAGGACTTATTTGGTATGCATGGGTATATTCCTGCAATGAAATTGCATTTCATGAACTTCATTGGTACAGCAGCCCTCCCCTCAAACAGATGCTCCCTCTTCCCTCTGTGCAACCACTGACAGAGGGGAAGATAAAATACACTTTTAAACAGTCACAGCTGTCCATTGCTGGGTCTAATCATCAGCAATTGTGTCACAAAGCTCACTAGCTCTGGGATTATGAATTTGAAATGAGCTTTAAAATGAAGATTGTGGAGTGTATCAGAGCTCACCCAACACCTTCCTTTTTTTTTGACAGACTTCCAGATTTTCTCTGTGTTCAAGGACTTCAGATAAGGAACTATTTAATTCCAGCTTTACCTCTAGTTTCTTCCTTCCTGAAGAAAGCTGCAACAATTTGCCACGAGGAATACAAATATACTTTTTTTTCCCACAATCAAGCAATATTTAATTTCGATTTCTGTAACTATGGCATCACACAAGCAGACAAGTTTTTTATTTCATTGAGTTCTTTTCTTTGAGTAATAAATATTTAAATATTATAGTCAGTCAGAAAAGAATTTCCAACTACTTTAAAAGGTTATACTGATTTGTATCTCAAGTGATATGAAGAAATAGGGAAAATATGGTCTAGATTATAAAGGTGAGCAAGAAATCTAAGAAAACACTGATATAACAAGAAAATCAGCCAATTTAACCAATTCACTGAATCCTACAGTTAGAAAAGGAACAATTGTCACAAAAATATATATGCTTGCATTGCCTATACATATCTCTAAAGTGAAAATATATATAGCGTATTTTTCAGTGAAGATAAATAAAATTACAATGGCACACTAGTTGTACACCTTAGCTACTAACATGGTAACTATGCTCCAGAATTACTCTCACAAATGGAGTCTGTACAGTTGCATGTTCATGGGGAAAGAAAATGAGTTAGAGCCCAGCGTTAATGAATAATTGGTGCGATCACTGCAGTAAATCAGAGCAAGAAATAAAGAAAACTGGAAAATTCTACTTGGTAGGAACAGAGTTTAAGAGTAACCTCAAAGCCTTTCTCCATTGTGCAGAATCAAAAGCAGCAGGAAGAAATAGCAGCCAAAACACAGGAAGTACTGACCAAGATGTTTTGAACTACAGCAGCAAAAATGGGCATTGTCTGCTAATAGCCTTTACTTAGCTATTCACACATTAAATGTTCAATTAAAGTAATAAGATCAAAGCAGATGGCAAATAGGGCAGGAAATTACAAATGTTGTTGCATGGATTCTTTGTGCTATCTCAGGCCTGTGGCCATCTACCTTAGCCTGTTTTTAGAGGTGGCTAGCTTATCTGATGCTTCAAGAAAAACCTAATAAAAAACCCAAGCAAAACAGAAGTGATGCTGTTGGATAAAATTCCACTTTAGTTTTATCAAGATGACGAAAGAAACTTTGGAACTTGATGTTTAGTTATATTACTTGTCTTATTGTAAACATACCAATGCCAGGACAAGGTTAGGAGCTCCAAAGGAGTTGGGTGAATGTAGGAACTTGGAGCCCCGCATTTCAAGACTGGGATTATTATTTGTCTTAGCTCTTGCCTGACACATTTCTTACACAGAGGTTGGAGAATGTGAGCTCATTCAGGTGTCTATGCCCAAATAATGAGTACCTTTAAAATATTTCTAAAAACATAGAAATATTTCTAAAATATTTCTAAATGCTGTATCATGCTGACTTTTCAGTGATGGCCTATTCATTACTTTCCATGCTAACACTAGATGATTATGACACCAGATGAGTTTCCATAGTTTCTAGTAGAAGCAGCTGGACTTTCTCACCAGCTCATCAGACCTTTAAAACGACCTTGTATTTCTTCCTGTACTTAAACACAATGGTCAAGTTCTTTGTGGTCTTCTTGGGGACCTGAATGAACTGAAGTCCTTACATACTTATTAGAAATGTTGTTTTCCAATTACTGCATCTTTCGGAGTATTTTGAAACTTCTCCAGTTTCCATGGTCATCTTGAAACAGAATCAGCTGCTCCAAACTGAGCAGTTTGTAAGTAAATGCCATACTTTCATGTCTCCATCCCTATTTACACAACTAAAACATCCCGTCATCGTAGAGACAGAATCAAATAACTAGAGAAATTCTGAGGTCAGTACCCAGAACTTCTCACAATCACTGTTTTTAATAATTTCATTTCTCATCCCACAAGCATTCAAAGTTTGATTTTTCAAAACATCCTAGGGTGAAACTCTATTAAAAATCTTGTTTGCAATTGAAATTAATTTTAGAGTTCATACTAAGAAAAACAGATTTCCAGATTTTTTTTTCCATTCAACAAAAAAAGTGTTGTTATAAGAGGACATTTATAAACAATTAAATTATTTGATTTATACTGTCATCATTGCACAGTCATGTTTCTTGAGTTGCTGGCTATCCAATAGGAGGATTATATTACTTGAGAAGAAATTAATCGCTGATTATGTAATCTTATTCTAAAGTCTGCACTATTTTAGACTATTAGAACTATTTTTAGAATTGTAAAGAGCTTGGTGAAACAACTGTCCTAATTTCTAAAGCTGTGCTAGTAAAATGTGAGGATTTTAAAAATATAATTAATTTGCATTTGCTTCCAAGCCATGATGATTGACGAAGGTGATCCTGGCCCTCTCTTCAGCCCTAGTGAGGCTGTATCCAGATTACTGAATCCTGGACTCCACTGTACGAGAGATACAGGGAGCTCCTTTTGATACAGATAACATTTTATCACAAGGAGTGTGATAGAAAATGTCTCATCTTTGTCAGGTTTTCTATATTTGACAGGTAATATAAAGTACTTCCATTTTATATAGCGCCCACACAGTCATTTATTAGTCAATAACAATCATTCTTTGTAAATAGACACCAAATCTAAGGCTAATTTGAGGTAATTTATTCAAACACACTTAGGCTAAAGATACACATGAGAAGATATTATGCTAGTTAAATGTTTCAAAGTAGATATGATGCATTTTATTGAAGAGCCTGCAATAAAATCAGATTTGTGACTCGTGTTATTTACACAAGATAAACATTATGTAGGCTGCAAATATTTAATAATTATATTTTTATTTATTTGCTCTAATTTAATAGATTACTTTCTTTTTGTCATTCCAGCTAAACTTTGAATGCTAAATAGCCACCCAGATCAGCAGCTGCCTCAACCATAAGCAGAGCTGAATTTTGATTATTCAGAATGTTATGAAACTATGGATGAGTGTACTCTAAGAAGCTGTGAGCCTTCACTTAGCAATATACTGTAATCATCACAGTTGATTCACTTGACCATGAATACAACCTGATTAGAGTCAGAGGAAGGTATCAACTTGTTGTTTAGGTCAGTCACTTGGGAAAGGGAAAACTTGAGTTGTAGTAATTTCTGAAATTACTTCTTAATTTATATACTTTAATATAACATCAGATGACTCCTGCTGCTGGAAACCTCCTCCATGTTGTTTTTGAAGCCTATTTTTTTTTTTTTTGATAAATCCTTGGGGTTTTTTTTTTTCCCAGAATTTTTTTAATTTAATGATTTTTATTCCAGATTTTATGGAATTTTATTTCCTATCAAAGTACTTATTTTTCTCTTATAAATTAGATTATACTTTGCAATCAACTCTGCTTTACTGACTATTTGCCATTCTGGATGTGGATAAGCTGGATTTCATGCTCATGGCCTCAGTGATGTTCATTAGAAATCAGGACACGAAAAGCAACTGGGAAGCAATAGAGCATACACTGGAAAATAATTTTAAGAATTCTGAAAACTTAAAAAATTTAGCCTTGTTGTGACTGGACTGCATAAGGGGTGATGATGATGTGTGGTGAAAATGCAGAAGAGGAAGGAAGAGCATTGCCAGGAGAAGCAGGGAGAATTATAAAGGCATCAATCAGTAAATTAACTGATTATCTATTTGAATATTGTGCTATTGTAAATATTACTTTTCCAGGAAAATGTAATTTTGTAAATAACATTAAAAGGTTTTCTGTACTTACAGTTTTGTGATGAAATTACTGTGGGAAAAAAATGTATCCAATTACTAAACTACATCAAGATGTTCACAACATGGCACAGAACATCAAAAACAACTGAGGTTAGAAATGCAAGACAATGTAATATATGCAGAAACTCACAGAATTTCTGGTTTTAGATGTTTCATTTAATGAAAAATATTTAAATAGATCTGCACACAAAGTGCACTATATTAATTAATTTACCTAGCAAAAATGTTGAATAATATTTTCTAACTTCCTAATGTTTTAGTTACCATGAAGGTTGTCAGAAACACTAATTGTGAATGAGGACTGGATATCAGAAGGAGAAGGAGATGATGAGGATGAGAATTCATGGCTCTAATTCATGGTGGGTGCCAGCTGAGCAGCCTGTGATGATACAATGACAGTCTGGATGGATGAGGGGTGGGCAGCAGATGTAATTTACTGTCACTTTAGCAGAGCTTTTGACACTTTCCTCTCCTGTGTCCTTGTATATGAGCTGAGCTATTACAGTCTGGATGGAGGGACATCTGGATGGTTGGAACTGGAACATTTGTCCTGTAGCATAAGCTTGAGGGGCTGGGGCTGGTTCAGCCAGGAGATAAGAAGATTTTGGGGGCAGGCAAAGTAGAAGCAGCTCCTGGTATACACTGGGTGACCTAGAAGACAAAAGCAAACTCCTAAAAGAGCACATGGTGTGTGGATGAGAGACAACAGGCATAAATGGGAACTAGACATGTTCAGACTGGATTAAAGGAAAGTTTTCAGCCTGAGGAGAATCTGGCAGGGATTCAGGCTGCCCAGGGAGGCTGTGCAGTCTTTGTCCTTGGAGGTTTTTATGACCCAAATGGACGATGGCCTGTGCAACCTTGTTGGATCTCCTGCTTTGAATAGGAGACCTCCCAAGACTCCTTCCTTCAAATGTTATTGTGAGATTAAGACTGAGATATACCTGTCTAAAATACCCACTAAAACTATATAAATTTCAATCATTTTGGGAGAGCCTGTTCCAGTTCTCTCAAGTCTGTGAATGAAAGATTATGCTTGCAAAGGGTCCCATTGGTTATCAAGAGTGTTATAGTATCTGCAGTTTAAACTCTGAAGAAGCAATTGTAGACAGCTTTGATATAAATACAGTAATCAGAATTCATTCATCTGACAATGTAACATGGCATTTCATTTTACAGACCAAAAAAAAAAAAAAAAAAAAAAACGGAAAGAAAATACTTTCAAAAGAAGCAGAAATCTTTTACTTCTCCAGAAAATGAACAGTCTTGCACTCACAATCACAGCTTTAAGATTAAATGGAGCAGTTTTACAGATAAAGGGGTTCTACTGTCACAGTGAAATTTCTAAAGGTTTTTTTATTTGGAACTCAGGAAAAAGGGACAATAAGCCTGCAGAAAAGCAGACTGATTTTCAAGCATATACTTGAGTGTTTGTCTGGCTCTTTCCATGAGGTCTCAGTCACAGGTGCACATGACAAGGGCATGTGTTTCTGTACATGTGGAGAAGACACGCATTTAGCCCAAGTACTTGTTGGCATATGTGAAAACATGAGAGTAAACAGTAAAATCTGTGTGGGTCCAGTGTGTGAGCCTCAAGAAACCATCCTACTCTGTATGCAACAAGCTTGCATTAAATCATGGAGAGTCTGACTAATGTCTGTATCTTCAAACAAAACTTTGTTTGTGAATGCTGCACTGTGGAAAGAAGAGTACACTGGTACAAATACTACCATGGTATTACAAAATACAGGCCAATACTGACTCTTCACCTTCCAGCACTAAATAACTGCCTCTGGAAAAAGCACAGACCACACAGTTCCCTGCTTTTCTCTTTCTTTACAAACCTTTAAGCAGCATTAATTTCTTTTTAGCCAAAAGAGAATTGTTAGGAGCTTTTATCTCAGTGAACCCATCTTGATAGCCAACTGCATTCTGGAAAAATATTGTCTGTAGTATTTTCACCAGTTGCTGACCTGCTAAGTAGAAAAAAAGTCTAACAGGTATCATGGGGTGATAATCACAAGGCTACCAAACCAGTCTTAGGGTATTACTGGCACTTTGCTGCCAAAAAGCCAAATAATTCCAAGTATCCATGCTTTGTGCCAGATGTATTAACAAGCTGTAGCTGTGCTAATTTTTTTATAAAGCTTATAGGAAAAGTGTTGTGCATAAAAGCTAGCCATCTTTGAAGAGTAACATTAATATTTTAAGCTTCTGTTAACATAGAGGCATTGAATGAAATGGGAAGTTAAATATTCTATGAAAGATGGCTGCTTTACAAAAATCTGTTCACGCTCAAAGTATCCTCTGATGACACAAAACTGAAGTGTGAGGGTATAGTAGTACTGTGACCATTTGAACATTGCTCGTCACTGTTCCACGATTTTTAAAAGGACCTTAGGGTAGGCATGGAGATGGCTGACAAGTTTTACAGCAAGGGTAGCTTTGATTTGAGCAAGGTTCTGAAATATAAATTAATGTAGTTGAGAGGAGTTCTTTAACCTGTTTAACTGTTCTTTAACCAAATTAGCCCTGCTATATAATTTTGGGGATATGGATCTGTAAGAAATTTTTTAAATGGCAGTCACATAAGAAATGAATCTTGAATTAATTGAAGTCCATGATAAAACTTCAAAAGAATTAGCATTTCTTTCTTGCTTATATTGTGAGTTTTATGGAGAAGTTTCCAAAAGGCCTAAGCATTATGAAATGTTCTTCTGCCACAAACGCTGAAGGAGTAGGTAGCATATTTAAAAGTGTTCTCCAAGAACCTCACTTTTATTCATGAATCTAAACAGTCAATAAAATGGTATTAATGCAAGTAATTGTTAAAAATGCATCGTTTTTTCTATCTAGAATAAAATGAATCTTAATATGCACTTTAATAGTTGATGGCATTTTAAGGCATGTATTTGTCAACACATTTTCATGTTGAATATCAGAGTATAGCATTTAATCCTTCCCTGGTTTTATCAATAATGTTATTCTTTGCAGTTAAGGCAATAACTCTAACAAAAGGAAAAAAACTGAATGGCTTTATGGGAGGGCATGCCAAATTATTCAGGGTTTAAGTATTTTGGTTGTCAGGCTGTAACCTCAGACTCCTGACTCCTCCTGTAGGCACGAGACAAATAACTGACCAGCAAGGAGAGCTGTGCTCTTTGCCAGTTGGTTCTACCAAATTAATAAATGAACCCTGACTAAATGGCCAGGGAAACTCTGTTTGAAATGTGTAATTCAGGGTATGCTGAGGAGCAACTTTGAATTTGATTAGTTTAAATGAAAATTAGTTTTCAAAAATTGCTGAAAATCTCTAATAGCCTGTCTTTGTATATTCAGAGATCTGCTGGAGAGAATAGTAGGCTGTATTATTAAGCCATTAGTGAGCTGCATAAAGAGAAGCACAGACAGCAGTAAAGGCAGTGCCATTATGGAAATCATTGGCATATTTTTGAAATGAGTACCCTATACAGAATTTTGGTCACTGCATGAAAAACAAACACAAAAGAAACAGAGGCAGCCCAGCAGTTCTAACAGAAAAATTACAGCTCTAGAGATCTCATCTTTACATATAAAAGTGAGATAAATATTGGCACCACCTCATACTGAAATAGTGTCCATGTGAGGTGATGTGGCAGAGACTTGGGAAAATGCAAGTTACTTCAGCTGTCATTCAGATGTCCTGGAAATACAGAACTGCAAAAACACTTGATAAAATAGAAGGGAAGGCAGGAAGGCAAGCTTTAATTTAAGAGATGTACACATACAAGGAAGCAGTGGACAGAAAGGTTAGGAAAGATCGTAATTCTTAAAATTCCTGATGATTTCTATGATAACCATAGCAAAGACAAGAGGAACTCTTCTCCTGAGTGCTTTTTTGAATGAGATGACCTCTCCACAGGCCCTGGAGGAACACTTGGATAGCTCTGGGCAGCTCTTTACCCACCCTTATAGCTCCTGCCCAATTCTGTGTCCCACATTCAGCTTCTTGATCTCAATGATGGCTTGTTTGACAAGGGATACAATTTCAGCCTACGGCTCCTCTTGAAGCCAGGCTGTGTCACTAGTGCATTCAGTGTCAGTCACCCTTAGGACCAACAAAGCTGAAATCGTAGCAGGTGGTTGGAGGGTGAGAAGAGATAATGCAGCTGAACTCCCATCTTCACAGCTCTCCAGCTCTAAATAATGAGTGAGAATAGTTTTGGACTGGTGTAACTCACTTCCAGCTGCCTACCACCCACGGGACAATTTTGGAAGCAAGAACAGATAGAGCATGAGAACCTTTGACTTTCCCCCAGCGGTCTGGCTATCTGAAATTTCACCCACTGGTTTCATTTCCACACAGGAAGTCCTTTAAGACAAAGTTCAGCTGCCTTTCTGATCATTTCACTGGACAGATAGCAGGTTCCAGTCCTAGACACTGACACAGATTTTCCCATATCTATTTTACTACCTCTAGGGAAATCTTTTGTTCTGCTTTTCATCTTCCTTTTTGCCTGCATCAGTCAGCATTTCTTGTTGTATCTTGTCTTCAATTTGGTACACAGCCTGAGTGATAATAAGCATTTGCAGGATACCTGTGTCCTACTGACTCCCATTAAAATATAGCAAGTTCTACGAATCTCTTGGGATCTGACCAGTAGACTGCTCCTCTTTCCAACAGCAGCATTTGTAATGCATCAGGAACTTTTATAGAGCTATCAGCAGAAAATATATAGTGTAAATATCTTCACTGTGCAATCTCAACATCCAAGCTTTAGCCTAGCAGACACTGTGTGCCTAAATCTTGCACACAGGGAATTCTGAGTCTCTGTGTTATTTATAATAGAAATAAAATATAAATATTTTTTATTTTAAATAACAACAACAACAAATTATCAGGGTAATTGCACTGAAATCAATTACATTAAAGTAAAATCCTTCTTGTTTCAGGCTGTCAGTATCTATCATTAAAGAGCATATCTGTACTCCATTGCACAACAAATCTGTTCTGCTAGTCAAGGTAAAAAGCATAAGTATACATGTCCAGGGTATCAATTTATTTTTTGGACAGATTTGAGGATATGCCAAGGACTCTACAGATACAAGCCATGATTTCAGCTTCCTGCTAAATCAGTTCAAATGATTGCAATGATGACAGGTACTGTGTCTCTTGTGTGGAAATTTCTTTCCTCTTCCCTTCTTTACTGTTTTATTCAAACTCAGATCTGCTTCTGACTGAAAATTTGCGCATTATTTTGGAAGTAGAAGAGCCTAAAGAAATCTTTCCTTAAGCAATTAATTTTGACTAGTGGTGTTCAAATTTTAACTTTACAGAATACAACTTTTTTATTATTATTTTGCTGCAGAAATATATGTGCAGATTGTTATTCCTAGTTAGAAAGCCTATTTTAAGAAAAAATGAGACACGACTGATTTGTTTCTTGATGCAAACACTAGATATAGAAGGACTTGATTTTTGAAAGATGAAAGAGACCAATCTAAAGACATCAAGAACTTGAGGTAAGAAAGACAGTGTTAAGAGTGAACCCACCTCTGTGTGTATGTATGAATATAAATGACATGCAATATTTTTTTAAGAATCCTTTTTCAGGACTGTGACAATCACTTCTGTTTCTTGTAATTGCTTTTGTTGTGCTGCATTTGAATAGATCTGTGTATGTGAGTGTTTGTGCATGCAGAGGTAGGGAAAATCAGGGACTGAAAGTGTGAGAGCAAGCTGGAAGAGCAGAGTGATATTCTAACATCCTTGTGTGATATGTGATACATTTGAGCATTTGTATCATATTTTCTTAAAATATTGCATGCTTCACTACTTGCTGCACTTCAGCATAAAGTGGTTTTTGCTGCATTTTTCCAGTTTGTCACCAAATAAGAGGAGCAGTAAAATAAATATTAGCCCAAGGGTAGAATTTTCTTTCTGCCCCTTAATAGCGAAGCTAACACCTAATATAGAAATTAAATAAAATGGTAATTTTTTTCCCATTTTATCTTAATGAGAAAATTATCATTAAAATTAGACAAATGGAATACTTATTTATTTAATTTTACTTTTGAAATAGCAAAAATCTGAATTACATGCTGAATTAGAAAAATGAGCAATACCTTACCTCTCTGTTGACTCACAGATGGTGACAAATGACCTGTGAGGGTGGCAATAGAAATGGAATCAGGGTAACTGGCAGGGCAGAGGTAAACCCATCGTGGTAAGATCTTGCTGCCTGGGGTGGAAATCCTGATTTTGAAGATATGTCACATTAGATGCTCCTTCACCAAAGACTCAGGCCATGCAAGCACAGCTTCTCCTGGCCCAGCAGCTGCTGGTGCTGGGCTGGATGGTGAAAGGGCCTCCTCCGCACACTGCACACAGAGCAAGTGGGTCACACTGATCACACAAGCTTGAATAAGAAATCCTAGTCACCCAGGAACCTTGGAAGTGATAATGGACTGGCCAGAAGGAAAGTTTTTTTGGAATTCACCAGAGCAGGTGTTGCGTGCTTAAGCAGCCTCATATTGGGTGCTCAAAAGGACACTCATATTTTAACCCCAGCCAGCACCTGAGATCATTCTCATACAGCCACTCACTCCCACCCCCCAGCCAGGTGGAATGGAGAGAAGAACTGGGAAAAAAAATTAAAACTCAGGAATGAACAGTTTAATAACAGAAGCAACACAAAATTTACTACAAATGATTTTAATTATACTAATGAGAATAGTGCTATTTAAAACAATAGTAATAGCAATGAAAAGAGATAGGAGAGAGGAAAGGAATAAAATGCAAGAAAAAGAAGTGATATCCAATAAAATTACTAATCACCTGCTGAGTGGCACTTACTGGAGTATAAACTGGGGTTGACTGCATTTTCCCAACTTATTAACTGAAGACAGAAAACAATAAATTAAATTCTAATCCAAGGGAACATTTTTCTGTGTGTACATTAATAGTGTAGCTAACACCTAATACTTAATGAAAGAAACTTGAAAGAGCAACATTTGCTGTCTTTTCAGCTTAGTTTATCTGAGAGATAATGAGATCTCTTTCCCAGGCAGTTGAAGATATTATGAATTTTGTTTACACAGCCACAATTTTCTCTTTTCTTAGATATGGATATTTCATACTCAAAGTACACAGCCCTAAAACAGGCAGGCTTCTATTAGTGGCATTCATATTGCAGAAATGAATTGAAGGTTCTCCTAGATGTTGAGATACATGTAATCCTTTAGAGATCAAGCCCCAGAATTGTGTGTTTGCATTATTCCCAGCATACTTCTAAAGTAAAAAGTGAGAGAAAATTTCAACAAGGATCACATAGATATATTAGCACTTACTGAAATATTTTACTGGTGTTTTCCTAAAAACATAAAAAAAAAAAAACCAAAACAAAACAAAACAAAAAAAAACCACCAAAAAGCTAAAAAGTTCAAAGGGAAATAACTGCATATTTCTGTACTGGTGGAGAGGCTATATCAAATGTCAAATGTGGGAATGATATCTCATATTTAGCATCAGACTCAAGTGTGATTCTTTTTATTGTGTTGGAATATGCAACACTGGCTTTCTGAATACTTCAGTGTTAGTTGAAAATGTCAGATTAATTCTAGTCTTTGAAGTAAAGAGATTCTCATCTATAACACTGTTACTCAGCCAAGCTTATTGTTAGGCAAAATCATGCAAAACAACACTGAGATTTTAAAAATGGAAACATCAAAACAAGTAGCTAAAAATCCCATGCCTGAGAGCACACTCTTTTCTTGTTCTCAAAAAAAATTAAATTTTTTTTTTGGCTGATGGACATTTTGCTTCACATTTTCAACCCTTTTCTTTGTGAGAGATTTGTAATGTGAAGTAATGTAAGTGTAAGATAAGCAATAGATTCAAAGAAGGTACAAGAATAAGACGCCAAGAAAGAGATGATGGGTTTTTGTCTTCAGAACAAACACATGTGCAAACTCCAGGGCCCACCATGTCAAATGTTTTTGTTTTTTTTTGTTGCAACTAGAAAACAACTTACTCAAAATATGTACATTTGAATTTATAATAGATACATCAAAACCAAGCATAAACATTATTTTCATTGCAAATAAACAGGTTTATATGATAACAGTTTAGCATCTATGATGTTCACTGAACTGTATGGCTTACATCCTGACTAATTTTTTAAAGTATTTCCTCTTCATTTTTTTTCATGCAGACACTTGGACAGTTGTAGCAGCTTCAGAAATTCTGTGTGTAGTTTTTGCACAGGTACGTGTGGTGAGGATGATTTTGGAAAGTCAGCTATGAGCCTACACATGTATAATTCAGATCTGGATAGGCATTTACACTGACAAGACGTGCCTAAGGATCAATTATCCTGGCACTGCAAAATACATTCATTCATTAAGGTGAAAAGTTTCATAAAACTCCCATTCTGTTCTCAGTTGAGGAACTTCTGTGGCAATTATTCACAACATGCTTTGCTTTTTCTAACACAGAATAAAAAGTGATGATTTAGAAAACAATTTCTGATGGAAAGAAAGAAAAAGCAAATGCACACGTTTGTGTATTCATATTCATACATATATTGTGTTTGAAAGGGAGTAATAATTGTATATAAAGTGAAAATTCAGGTCCTATATGGTCTCCTCAATTAAGTATGGGTCCTGTACCTATTAGGTGCCTTCAAATGAAAACACACAGATTTTTAACATATGCAGTGCAGTCAAGATGACTTTTCTTCCTGAAAAGTAGATTTTCCCAGTAATGACATTTTAAGGCAGGTACTAGTAATTGCAGGATTTTAAATTTCAGGCAGGATTTCTCCACAAAGAACTACCTTCCTCCAAGCTTTAAAATGCAAAATATCTGTTCATTCAGCTTTAATGAGTTAAAAAAACCCTACAGTTTCCACAGTTAGGTGGCACTGTTTCCTTTATCTTATTGAAGCCTTTGCAGTCACCGTACTTCAGAAGCTCCTAAAAATAGTGCTTTTTGTGATTAAGGCTTCACTCTGAAAAGGAACTGGACAAACATCAGACTGTCTCACGGGTCTGTAATTATTCCCTTCCCTTCTCTTTGAAGCTGGCATGTGTTTCCTACAGTCTTTGTCTATCACCTTTTGTTATGTGCCACAATTACTCTGGCTTGGAGGAATGATTGAGGGTGAAATTTTCATCCTCTACAGGCAGGTGCCCTACACTTATTGCTGTGGCCTGCTTCCACTTTCCTTACAATTCCATTAAAGCCCTATATTCAACTCATCTATATTCAAGTTGAGGATCCTCCATAGTAAAAAATGCCATTTCTGGAAGACCCTTCCTTCAGGAAAATTATGGTGTGAAAGGAAGATGTAGTTCCATTTTAGCCATGGTTTTGTGATCCATCCTTCTACAGCTGTGCCTTGCAAACTAAACTGTCTTGAAGAGAAAGGAATTTAACATGATTACATGTGATTTATTGTGACTTAGTATGGTTAGGAACTAGGCTGTCACCTATGTCAAGATGCTAAATTGGACCCATTGAGTATGAGAGCCTTTGCTGATATGTCACAAAGAAGTGCGAAAAAAAAAAAAAGAAGAAAAAAAGAAAATAGCAGATCCCATAGCACTGAACATAGTTGAAGCTACAGTATCAAAAGCTGCCTTAAATTATTTCACCAATATTTTAAAAATCCTATCATATTCATGTTTCTTTTTCTTCTTCTTTTGTAGTAATAATAATAATAATAATAATAATAATAATAATAATAATTTATTTTAATAATAACTGACTTTAATAGTAACTTTACTGACTTTATAAAATGCCTCATCTTGACAATTTTTTTTTTAAACAGGGCCCATCAACTATCAATAAGCCTTTGGCAATGTACAAAATAAAAATAATAAGGCAGTCCATCTTAATTTCTGCCAAGACAAAAATATGGTTGAAACAGTTTGTGAAGTGGATGGAAATGTGTTGGAAGGTATTGCCTTTACTGAAGCACGGTTGTCCTATCCCAACAATTGTAACCTGATGTTAAGCAAGTGGTAAACTTTGCAGATTTGGAGCTCTGCCCCATATATTCTAAATCACAGCCTGGTGCAATATTTTATGCCAAGAGAAACACTTAAAATCAGCAATATCCTTATTTTTATTTTCTGGGCAATCATTACAGTGATGTGCCTTAGGAGTAGTTCCTGAACTTCTCTAATGAAGCTTGAGTTTCAATTCATGTGTGGCAAAGAAACCTCAGAGTGTGCTGGACTGAGCCCATAGAACATTACATTACATTGCTTTGTAATTTCTGAATTTCCTATCTATAAAAGGACTCCTGATAGAAATCATCTCTCCAGATATTTTCTTAGTCTTAAGTAGTGGTGTTTCCCACTTGACAGAGTTTTACAATATCTTGTGTCACTAAAACTGCACTATTGAGCCATGGTTTGTCTTTCTGCAAAGCTACCTTTTTGGATGTAGTTTATTCTGCTCTGTAATTTAGTGCTATTTTTTAAGCATAAGCTAAAATAAATCATGAAAATTGGCTTCTTTGTGATATCTGTGTTCTTCTCACCTTTTTTAGCCAGTCTTTTCCACAAAGTTTTTCTTCTCTTCGATTGCCAGTGGTCTATAGTGTTACTAGAAACTTCATGAACTTGAGAAGTTATCATCTATTAATATAACAGAAGTTACTGAGCACCCATCAAGAATGTCTTGCTATTCTAATAATCCATCTGTGAAAGAAGACACCAGGGAATGCCAAACACCTCATGATGTTAGGCTGTTACTGCTATTTTTTTATTTAATGGTTTCCTTATTTTCTATGGACATTTTTGATGGGTTGACCTTGGCTGGGCACCAGGTGTTCGCCGAGCCACTCCATCACTCCCCTTTCCTGTGGGACAGTGGAGAGAAAATGAGATGGAAAACAACCTGTAGGTTGAGATAAAGCAATTTACTAAAGAAAAAGCAAAAGTTTGTGTGCACATAAGCAAAGAGATAAAGAAATTTTTTTTTTTCCTGGCAGCCAGCAATGGTCAGCAACTTCCTGGCAACTGGGGCTTCATGTGCCAATGGTTGCTCTGGAAGGCATGTGTTGTAGATAAGGGATTTCCCCTACTCTGTCCTTTCCTTAGCTTTTGTATCTGAGTGATATCATATAGTAAGGAATATCCCTTTGGGTAATTTGGGTCAGCTGGCATGGTCGCATCTTCTCCCAAGATCTTGCCTCTCCCAGACCCTTGATAGAGGGGGAATGTTGAGAGGCAATGGCGGTGCCAGCACTGCTTGGCAGTAGCCAAAGCACTGGTGAGTTATAAACGCTTTTCTGGCTACCAACACAAAGCACAACACTGTGCTGCTGTGGAAACACAAAGAACAACACTGGGCTGCTGTGAGAAAATAAACTTCATCTAAATCAGACCCAATGCGACATTTAATTTAAGGAGAGAACTTTTCACAGAATCTGACAAAATCTTTCTAAGTATTGAAGTTTCTAGCTAAATTTTCAGTAGAAAGTAGAGATTCACTGTGTTGCTTTATTTTTTTTTTTTTAACAAAATTGAAAAATCCCAATCTGCTCTGAGATCTGTAAGACATCCTTCAATGACATCCTGAGGATGTCTGTGGACACGTCTCATAGAAAAAAATAGAAGTTGTCTATTTTTGTTCCTTACAGGAACAAGCTGAGTTCTGTGCAATGTATACAGAATGTATACAGGTCTCTTCCTTTTCTTTATTCCCAGAGTTTCACTGGCTCATTGTACCTTAAGAAACTATTCCTGTATGAAGTGTCTGACACAGAGGAGCTGAAATACTAGGAAAATTGCAACAATTTCTTGAATAAATAAACCCAATGTCTATAGTAGGTAGATCTCAGCATACTCTGAGGTCCTATATAATCACTGTTCTGTTTTGTTCTTTCCTGATTTTGCTATTGTTTCTTGAGATATGTATGCACATAAATTAATGTAATTCATCAATATGGCAACTGAATTTTAAATTTAGGGTTGTTATTTTCTCAACAGTTCAGCAGCTTATTTTAATGTCAACAGTGATGCAGGGTTTACATTATGTACTTCTCGTCATCTTTAATTCCAGATTTATGTGGCATAGATGAAGAGGATTGCACATATTCCTCAGTAAAGCAGACGTTTTTCTTCTCCAGAGATCTGTCTCAAATAGCACCGTAAGCTCTCCTGGAGTCATGAGACCATCCGTGCTTAACTTAAGCTTCTGTTGGGTGATCAAAGTGACATGGGAGTTACTCAAAGAGCTGGAAGTGCATGTTACTGCTCCTGTTCCTTGTCAGCAGCCCTGCCTTAAGGCAGAAGTTCAAAATTGTTTTTATGACTCGAATCTCCCTTCTTCTGTATGTTTGTCTTTGCAGGGAACATGCAAAAAGCATGCTACCTCGTTCCCTTTCACAGGCCAATGATACAGTTTTCTTTTTTATCTGCTGTTATATATGTCTACTGTGTCCTTGAGCTATTGGACCTCTGTTATTCTGCCTCCTCTCCTCCATCCTTGCCCCTCCCTCCTCCCCACAAAACCCCCAAACCACTGACAACCCCCCCCCCCCCCCGCCCCAAAAAAAAACATGCAGGGAAAAAGAATCTTATGAAAAAGTGTGAGGAGAAAAGTCTTGTCTAAAACTGGTTTATGAGTATGACTTTAAACTTTCACAATAGGTGATCTTCCTCTTTAACATGTTAACCTTAGGAGAAAATGAGCTACCAATCCCAAACCTCTGGCTGCCCCAAATGGAAGCCCAGCTCTTTACCTCCCTGAGAGCAAGACCTGGCCAGCTGTCCTGAGGCTCTTAATTTGCTGCAGGTCATAGACCACAGCCCCACTGCTGGATTGCAGACACCTCTTTCATTTTTTCAGTGGAAGCTGCTGCACAAGCAACGATACCAGTTTTCTGTTTGCTTAGAGAAGCATTTTGCCTTCGTTTCCATTCCACTGAGTCTGCAGCAGAGCCACAGCACAGTACTAGTGGTAATTTCAAATGAGTAAACTTTCCACAAAACAGCAGCTGTCAGGCTTGCCATATGAGAAAAACCTCACCAACAAGAGAATGCATATCCAAACTTTGGACAAACAACCTGCTAATAGGGTGGCAGCAATAAGAAAGCAGTATGATAGTAGGCTAGAAAAATAACCACAAAATTAATTATCCATGTGAAGAATATTTTTATTTGAAAGTTCTGGACACTTTTACTTGTTTTGAAGTGAACCTTGATTCCAGCTAGCAAACTGATTCCTGATTTTTGAGTCCTGTGCAAAAAAAAAAAGGATCTACAATGTTCTGATGAAAATTCATAAGTTAAAGACAATGGCCATGCTCTGCATACCCTTACAAACTTCTCCATGAAATACGCAGTGGAACTCGCTATAATTAAATATATGCAGATATCACAATAATAAGAGCTTGATTAACTCAATTCTATAGGAAGCTGCATATTAATTTCCATAATGCTTAAAATTAGATGAGTTCCATCTGAATTTTAACATTTTCCCTTGCCAAATGAAGATGCTAATCGCACTATTCAAATGTTTGAAGAGAGGATTGAGAAGTTTAGTGCAGACAAAAAAATCTATAGTGTTACCATTTTAGCAATGCTCATGTGCCCGACGTAACCAATCATGAATGAAGTCCTTTTACTTAAATATTTGGGAAATGTCTAGCACATCTCAACAAACCAGAATATTTTATATTCATCTACAGAGAATTAAAAAGGAATGGATGCTTTCTAAATAGATTACCATGTTATTTATTCTTCTTGAGGGAGAAAGTCATCATAATTTGTTTGAATATAACATTAGCTGAATTTTAGAAGATGTTTATCTAAATCCTACTTTGGAGAAACCATACATGTTTTGATATCACTGTTGCCTAGTGGTTATTTTCTGGCACAAAAGATTTGTCCTACACCTGGATTTTGAATCATCTACATACCAATAACTATTTGACCAAGTCAACATGATACATGATTACAGTATTCAACACAATACTAGAATCAAGATATCCGTTTTGAAGAAAAATATGCTACTTTCCTATGTATTTCCTTGGTTTTGCTCAGTTTCTGTAGCTAAAATGTAGATTTTATTTTCTATACAGCTTGTTTCTAATCCAGCTTTTGCGGATGTGTTTGGCTTAGGGTTTGTCCTACTTAAAAATGAGCCTTCTAGCTGTAAATAGCTACTGCTACTTTCAAGATCTTTTCAGTGCTGGTACTGAGAGAAATAGCCCAGCCAATTTAATTCCCAGCATTTGTCATGGAGGTTAAGGACAGTAAAGTGTTGTTTTATTTCTTCTGGAGTTACTAGTTCAATGTATCATGTTTTAAGTAATGTCCAATAAGAAGTCTGAGATGATTCCTTACTATAACAACAATAAACCACCAAACTTTGGAAAGAAGATTCTGTGACAGCATTAGAGAATCAATGGTTTTCTCTTAGTCAGGCTTCTCCTGCAACACGTACAGCTGTTTTTAATCCTGCTATTTTAGACTTCAAAGCCTTTTAGGGTGCCAGTTTTAATTTGCACCTTATTCTCCTGCTAAAAGAGATGGCTTGACGCATAAAGAATTATTTGAGAGGTTGTAGTGGTGATTGCAACCCACTACAGACCAAACCTAATTTTTTATACCTCCTGGCTTATATCTCAGCTTATTGATTTCAGGATATCATCAAGTGTCAGACACTTATTTAAAAATCCTCATGTCAGAACAAGAACATTGCCACATAAGTGCTGTAAAAATTACACAATCTTTGGCTAAATCTTAATCACTGAATTTCTGAACAGACTGATGATGACAGCTATCATGGTGAAAAATGTCATAATTTCTGACACATGGTATGTGTTCACAGAAAGACTGTAAACCACTACTCCTGCTGTTCCTAGATATTTAGGATGCAGATTGCTATTTTGCATAATTATGGCTGCCACAAAAGATTAAACTTGTACTAAAAATATATATCACTATCTAAACACAGAATGTGGGCTTTTTCATTGCTCTTGCTCTCTTCTATCTCTATTCAATCCGTATCTCATTCTCTTTCTATTGTGCTGCCTCCGTTCTCTCTCCCAGTTATTCTTTTCTTTGTTCAGTTTTTCTTTATGCCTTTATTATTTCTCTGTGCCCCTGAATTTATAAATCATTGTTTATTTGGGAAAGTAAAGTTCTTTTCAACCTTTTTATTTTCTGGTTTTGCATCATTCTCAATTCCCTTTGCTTGTCTCCTTTTTTCCCCCCTAGTATTACTTGATTCTCCCTATTTCACATCTTTGAAAATTGAAGTACTTCCCTTTTCCAGAATTCCTGGTTTTCTGTGCTTTCTCCAACAACTTATGTTGCTTCTTCGTCTAATAACTGATTGAATGTTCTTCTGCCTCCTTCCAATGGAATGTATGTGGGTTTTTTCAAAGTTGTGAAATTTTGAAATTTAATTTTAAGCAAGGCTCAAATAACTAGAATACTTACATAGGAGTGGTTACATCAGCAAAAATCCTTAAGCCATCAACAGATGCGTATCCAGTACTCTACTTGTCTGCTCAGTGGAAAAAAAGAGTGGGCTGGAGATTTGGATGAAGAAAAGCTAAAGAAAAGACCATTGAGAGTGTTCAAGTTAAATCATTTTTCAGCAGAAGTGGAAAAGCAAAACTCTGTGATGAGAGGTTAAAATTTCTGTTCTTACAGGAGGAGGTGGACTTTGGATCTAGTCTTCACACAAATTTTCTTAAATTTTAAGTATTTAATATGTTTCCTTCCACTTTTTATCGATCAACCCTTCATCTACTATTTCAACTTTTGCCCTTGTGCATAAATAGGAAATGAAGCTAACCTTCCCTGGCCTTTAATTTAGATAGTTTTAAAATGGATCTAATTATCATTTAGCTGTTCTGATAAGGTATTTACAGTTTGCCTACTAATTGTAAAGAACATCAAGATTATCTGCTTCAAGATAATTTAAATGCAAACTATTGTAATTTCCAAAAGAACCTCTGCCCTCAGAATTAAGTAGTTCATTACTCACTTAAACATGTAGCCTTCAAAGTTACTTGGTTCTGAAAAATCTATTTCTGCTTTAGGTGTTGCATTTACATGCATTGCGTGACAGAAAATTACTTTTTTACTTGCCGACTTGTTATTAGTATGTCATATACTGGTTCTGAAATATCAACTTCTTGTTATGCAATTCTTAAACATAGAAAGATTTTAAAATTATACCAATGTCAAGGCTTGTGATTGTGATTCTATTGTGATTGTTGTGATTCTATTACTTTCTATCCTATGTGCATGCTGAAGCACAGAAAGCATGCTGGCTTTTTTGCTACCTAGAAAGAATCTATAAATTAAATAGAACTTTCAATATCTGGTTGGCACTGGCAATCTGCTTTGACGGTCTGCAGTACGAACAATCTGGTAGCCAAGTCATTATCAAGGTCTTGCATCCTGCACTGACTTCTTCTTAGCAGTTTAAAAAAAAAAATCAGTTAGTACAATCCTGTTGCTGTCGAGGCAGGACAGGAATGAGAAGACTTACTTAGAAGGCTGTGAGAGTGAAACTCTGATTTATTTAAAATATATTGGTTTTTTATACAGAGTTTCGCAAAGGTTAAATCTATTGGTTTTAAAGTGAAAATAACTTATAACATTGGTTCAGAGTGCTTGACGCACAGTGATAGAACTTAACTATAAACAGTGTGAGAAACAAGAGAGATAAAGAATTATTTACATTCTTTCCTAGCTCTTTTCCAGGCTTTTTGCCTGGCTAGAAACTCTTAGTTTCTTTCTTTGACTGAATCTGAGTCCCACACAATCCCTGGTTTAAGACTACAATATTAAAAATCCTGGCTATGAATGTTTAATATTGCTTAATTAATTTAAATTGCACTAACCATTATCTTTCTAAGGCAACTGAGATACCCAGGGCCTCATAAGTAGCAATTAAGACTGTGAAATTGAAATTGTGATCAAGGAAGCAGTGCACTGGTGCCTCCATCTTCATGTTCATTGTTGAACTACAGCATTTTTTTGGAAAAGAATTTGAGCAACAAATGCCAGTAGACCTGCATCAAAGGAGACATGATCCTTTGCTTCACTTGAAGGCCTTTTGAGCTGCCTCAAGTGCCTGAGCAGGGCGATGGCTCCACTTGGTCACTGTACATCCAGACAGTCTTGGCAGTGTGCTCAGGGGGATTTTTAGGCCACAGGGATTTAGACTGGGATTTTTTTACCACAGGGCAGGTGAATTGCCACCTGCAACTGCTGTTTCCTCCTACTAAGAATGGTTGCCTTCCAAATATAGATAAATATAGAGGAGCAGACAATTTTTACTCACAAGGTTGCACCTATTTAAGCAACTGAAGAAAGGAAAGGTCACAACAAAGGAAATATTAGTATTCTGCTAATGTTGCACTGAGGTCTGTATAAAGCCCTAAATTTCAGATCCTCAAAGGATTCTTTGCCCATCTCATTCAGCTTCACTCACAGTTCTTCAGTGTCTCTGTGTGTCTGGTGGCATGTGTCCATTGAAAATCAGAAAAGATGGTAGCATTCAAAATCACTGGTCATTCATCACCTTTATCTTCTACATAGTTTGTATATAGTGTAAAAATAGAAAGCTCTGTTTCTGCAGTCTGTTATACCATCCATTACAAGCCTGAGAAACCAAACAGGGATATTAGCGTGTATGTAACATTGATTTTGTGGAGGAAAAGGAACATTTTAGAATTCTAATAGGGAACAAAGAGTAAGAAGAATATATTATTTGATTTAAAATCTTTCTGAGTGCTCTGTGAGTTTATCTGAGTTTATTTCAAAACTCAGCAAGAATTTAATTTCTAACTACAGTCCATATGATCTAGAAGGAGTTTAGGTAGAGATAAATCCAATTTCATAAACTTTGTCCAGAGACGGCAATAAAGCTCCAAAAACATTGAGGTTAGATTTTCTCTGTTAGACTAGGGACACCACTATACTCTTTCCTCCAAAATATTTTTTATGACTGAAGCACTCTTTCTGGGTTAACTGTAGAGTTGTTTTAGATTTTAAAAAAAAAAAAAAGTTTGGCTTGCTAAAATTGTTTTTCTATGCATAAATTGCTATATAAGTTCAAACTTTTTTTTTTTTTTTTTTTTTTTTTGAAAGAGCTGATCATCCACAATGGAACTGGTGCAGTATAGAGGAGGATATAAAATCATATCCTAAGAAGGTCAATGTTAAAACATGTTTTTAACTTTAGCTGCATCAGTATGGCATTTGCCTCACTGTTATCTTTTAGAACTCCTTCCAGTCTCATACTGAAAGACAACGTTCAGATGATTAAGCTGTCAAATAATTTTCCTGAAAGCAGCAAGATAATCAAAGAAAGCATGGCACATGGGGCTGGAAAGGCCCCCAGGATGTCACTTAGTCTGTGTAAGTTGGTCTGAGGCAGGGCCAGCTGCTCCTAAATCACATCTTGCAGATGTCTGTTATCTTTTTCTAGAAGCCTAAAATGACAGCTCAGCATCAAGTTAGATATCAGGAATCTGTTTCTAACTGTAAGGTTAGGGCATCAAGGACGTATGTGCCGGGAGAAGCTGCCAGGTGGGAGGTTTTTGACTGTGAGTGAGACAAACATTAGCCAAGTGTGATGGAGTCAGCAGTGACTGAGCCTGTCTTGGGGCAAGGAGGTGGATTGAATGAGCTTGTCAAGGTAGGAAACAGGAACTATCTGACATAGCCCAGTGTCCCTCAACAACAGCCCTCAGCACTCTTAGTGTTAATTACCATGCAGTGTGGTGTTTTCCCAAGAGGCTGTCCATCATCCAGATCACTTGTGCTGCCTTTCTCCACACATTTTTACCAAGCAAGTGATGTGGTCTTCAAGGTGTTGTTGCTGGAAACTTGGGCTAAATGTATGCTCTGTTACTTCTACTTTTGAAAACACTCTAAACTAGCTCTAAATCAGATGTTTTTGGCCCTGCTGGCAAGTCCCAAATATGATTATGACTGCAGCTATTCAAGCCAGAAAGGTTGAACATCTTTGTGCCACAGAGCACAAGCCAGCAGTGTGCTCCTGCAAGGAAAGCTGAAAGCACATTGGGCTGCACTGGCTGCAGGATAAGCAGCAGTTTGAGGTAAGTGATTAGCCTGGCACTGTGATGAGGCTTTAAGTACATCCTGTTATTGATCTCTCCTCCTCAGTACAAACAGAATATCAACAAACAAGAAAGTCCAGCACACATGCACCAGAATATTTAGGGGCATGGTGTTTATGTCTTACAAACAGAAGCTACAGGAGCTGGGTTTCTTCATCCTGAAGTAGTGTCAGGGAATATTACTGACTGTCTTTGTGCATCTAGACAGGAGTTGAGAAGACGAAGCCAGTGTCTTCTCAGAGACACACTCTGGAAGAATGAGGCAGTGGCCACAAGCTACAGCAAAAGAAATCCCCATTAGTCATGAGGGGAAAAATGATGGAGTTCTGTAGTTTAACATGGTGAGGCAATAGAAGTTGCTTTTTTTGAGATTTTCAAACCGTACCTGTAAAAAGTTCTGAGAAACCTGACATTAGCCCTGCCTTCAAGTACCAGTTTGGCACAGATAACCTTCAGAGGTGCCTTCCAACTCCAATCTTTTTGTGGTTCTCATTTAGCCCCTTTTTATGCACTGTAATTACTCTTAGACCTTCAGGAAAGAAATGTCTTACAGAATCATACAACAGCCCAGCTGGAAGTGACCTCAGAAGATCATCTGGTCCACAAATCTTTCATGGGAAGGAGTCTAGATGAGATTATATATTATCCAGTCCCCCTGCATCTTGAAACCTCCAGTGGTGGGGCTCTACCACATCCCTGGGGAGGCTGTTTCAGAAACTGATTGTGTCACTGTGGAAAAATTTTCTTACATCAAGAGGAAACCTCTCTCAGTACAATTTGTTCCTGTTGCCCCTTGTCTTCTCCATGCAGCTCCTTGTGGAGCGAAAACCTTCGTCCTTTTTGTGGTCATCCTCTAAGTGCTGGAATACTTAAGGTACTATGAGGTCCCCATTCCCTTCTTCAGAGATGAAAGATGTCACTCCTTCAAGTCTTTCCTTATGGGGTAGGTACTCCAGCCCTTTGATCATCTTCACAGCCTTCCTCTATACCTTCTCCAGTTTGTCTGTATCTTTCTTGAAATGTGGGGGACCTGAACTGAACTCCAGGTGTGGCCTGACCTGCTCTGAGTAGAGAGGATCTCTGCCACTAATGCCCCATGGATGCAGCCCAGGACCCAGTTTGTCTTTGCTGCTGCAGCTGTGCTTTGCTGCCTCAGGCTCAGCTTGCTGTCCCCCAGGTCAGCCAGGCTGCTCCCAACCACACAGATCCCAGCTTGTACTGAGCTTTTTGGTTGTGTCCATCCCAGGAGCAGGGCTTTGCATTTGGTAAATTGCCTAAGTAAAATAAAATCCTTTGTATCTTTTGTATCCACTGTAACTAAAAATGTGTGAGAGGAGAAATCATGAAATGATTATGACTCCATATTAGAGTGCAAAATAGGATTCAATAATTCCTAGGACTCCTGGAGTATATTGCAGGATATGATTATTAATAATAATAACAATAATAACAACTCCTGTAACTTTCTTTTAGTATCACATTTGTCCTCCATTGAATAAAAATAGCATTGTTGGTTAATTTTGAAAGGATTTGATGTAATCTGAGTATGAGCTAAGAAACGATGGTTATGCTAAGGGAAATGAGAAACCAGAGTATTTTTTAAAAATACTGCACTGAGGAAATGACACAGTGTTCAAACTACTCTTCGCCTTAATTTTCCAGAATTCACAGGCTTTTCCCTGTGCCATGATTTTTTAGGAAAAGGCAAATGTCTTTTTTTCCTTACTGAGAAACTTAGTGAATGAGTGTGTTATATATAATGTTTGAAAGGAAACTATAATACGTGTGTTAATCATCAGTCAGGAGCACTGCTCACTCTTGTAATCACCATCATGTGAACTCTGAGGACCTGTAATTGATCAATAGAAAAAATCAGCTATGATTGACTTTTGCCTTAATGTGGAAAGTTATGTCAATGACACTACTTTTA
Organism: Taeniopygia guttata; assembly: GCF_048771995.1. NCBI lineage: Eukaryota > Metazoa > Chordata > Aves > Passeriformes > Estrildidae > Taeniopygia > Taeniopygia guttata. Next base: position 102,190,877 of record NC_133026.1, read on the forward strand.
GTAGTTATGCTCCTCCTGATCCAGAACATACATCTAAGTCTCAAAGATGATTTAAGCTTTTGTGCTAGAGAGATTTCTCTGCTTCTAAGAATGCAAAATTACTTTTTTTTGGGGGGGGGAGGGTCAATCTGTACTACTATAGTACAGTTGTAATTACTGCTGTAGCTAATAACACAGAAAAAATTAAATGCATAAATCAGATTTTTGTACACATACAAACACCAAGAATATCTCTTACATTTAGAGTAATTAGTTAACTGGTGTTTTCACTGGAATCAAAATATAATTTTAAACTAAAAATAACAAAATAACAATATAAAAGTTGAATTTATGGTTTAAAAAAATAAAAAGCAGCATGTAGTCTTGCAGCTTTCAAGTGCAATAGGGACTTCTGACCTTCCACCTGACAAATTATAAGCCACCATAATGTATAAAGTGCATGGTTTTTGGTGCTGTATGCACTGTGCACCAATCTCCCTTCCTGTGAATTGTCTGTCCTTACTTGCTGAAAAGCTTCAAATAAGTAGTCCATTTGGGACATGATGCTTTCCACTGTCTTCCGTCTACTGATGGTGTGTAAGTGAAGGGACAGTTTTTCCATAGGACTACTCTATCTTTTATATACCTTTGACACTCAGGAAGTGTTTCTAGAAACTGTCACATTATTTTATCAGCCTGATAACAAACATCTTTTCTTATAAATATATATAAAAGATTTTCCATTTTAATCTGTGAAAAGGTGATTAAACTGGTGATTTTAGTGGTAGAATAAACAGCTTTTTTTTGTACACTTGTCTCCATCAAATATTGCCTGTTTTATCTGAGAAGCTTTAGCATTTCTGCAGTGAATATAATTTATCTCCTTTGAAAATTGCTTTTGGTTTGTAGAAGTTAAATGAAGCTGAAAAGGCTCAGTTGAACTGCGAATTGGCAGAAATATTTCTCATTTGCTTAGATTAGTTTGAATTTTCTTCGCATTTCTGACAGAACAGTAAAACGACTGCACATAAGTAGGCATACATACCATATTTGTAAGCTTACCTTAACATCTGAGACAGTAACAACCATATCTAATACATTTATCATTTTATATTTCAATTTGGTATAAATGTCTTTACAACATTATTTAATGTTGAAGCCTACAGGGATAGTAGAGGCAATATTTAAACAAATATGATGCAGAGCCAGCTTGCAGGTCCCAGATCTGAGATGACTTTTGGATTCTGCTGATGTTGCACTACCAGGAAAATTAATAATTTTACACTGGAGAAAATTATGTCCAATATTTCCAAAGCCAAGTACCTGAGCAGCTACTTGGGTTACTCAGTAGTTTGGGGTTTGTGTGGGCTTCAGTGAAAAGGTGAAACACAAATGCACACGTATTTTGGCCTACATAGACTGCAGAAAAATTTTTGCTAGTTTCTCTCACCAGTGTTTGCAACTCTCATAAGGATCAGAATAATGGAAAGTTTCATTTCCATGCTAAAATAATAAATACAGACATTTAAAGTCATTTTGCCTGGGGTGGGAGGAAAAAATGCATTAGCAAGAGGTAAATAATATTTTTCCCCATCTGAAGATGCTGTAGTTTATAAATTCAGATATATTACATGGATATGTATGCATATGGAAGCCCATATGGAAAATTTCTTTTTAATGGGTGTGTGCACTTCCACACACTTTATTGTGATGATTTCAAGCAAGTTATCTAAGAAACATGGATCTCTAAGCCTGTGCATAGTCCATCTCATTTCAGCAGCACTGTTTAAGCAGGCAGTGGGGTTCATGGCCACGTTCTTGGCAGTGTTGGGCTTTTGGGGTGCAACCCAGTACTGCCTGAAGCAGAAATGTGCTTCAGAAATGAAGAAATGTGCCAGCAGTTTTAACTCAGACCCAGTTGCTGTGGTCTTGTGATTTTTGTCCAGGCTGCCTCATGGAAGGCTGAACAATCAGCAGCCATTTGGAGGCACAGCAAGCACCTATGATAACCTGCATCCTGATGAGCTGCCTGCAGACTGCAGAAGCATTTCACCTCTACATCCTCCAAGACAGCTTAATTTTGTCTCAGTGGGGTCAGAAGCAGTGCAGCCATAGAAACAAAGTAGTCTCATGAGTGAGATGGAAGCCTGTGATCTAACCTTACCCATTATCCAGAGATGGCTCTTGAGAGCAGATACAGACTCAGATTAAACTGGAGATGGGAAAGTATGGGAGTGCAGAGCAAGACCAAAACTGTTTAAATGTAAACTCAGCTCAATAATCCTCTCACCCACCACCTTCCCAAGATGCCAGCTTAATGAGCCAGTTTGTAAAGAAATCCCATCTCCCTCTGTCTAGATAAAAATTTTCTTTGAAGATTATTTGAAGGAAACTGAAAGGAGTCTTGAGCTTCATTAAATTGGGATAGAACGATGATAACAGATAGTCCAGGGAAAAGACTAAAAAGTTATTAGAATCTGGTATAATGTGGTAGGAGCACCAGCTGTACACCAATTTCTCATATGCAAAATTTGTGCAGTCATTAAAAATATTGATATCTCACATAACAGTAAGAACTAAGAAGTTTCTTAATATAATCCACCAATATTTTTGATTGAACACTTCACTCTGATACATTCTACCTTGTGTTTAAGGAATAAAAAATTCTTTGTCCAACCATTAGTGGAGAATGTGAACTATTGTCTTATTTCCGTTTAGAAGAATTAGGTGAAATTTGATTTCAACTACATTTCCTTCTTTTATTATGACAGGAAATATCAAAACTTTATTAATCAAACTAGCTCTATTTTCTTGCAACTTAGTGCTGAATAGCCCAGATGACTTCATTCCCAAGGATACACCGTAGGTAATGATAACTCTCTAAACCTTCTGGCTATCACACAAAAAACTGTATGTACATTTTCCACACCACAGAAATGAGCCTTTAATCTGGATGGTGAAGAGATTTAGCTAAGCATGTTAAAAAAAGGTGGATATCTGCCTCTGGAATGCCCATCCCTATGCATACAAAGAAAGACTAAGATTCTCATTAATACCTCTGAGTTACTTGTGCTAGAATTGTCCAGAGATGCTACAAGAGGCTGCTTGTTTGCCATCTGAATTGAAATGTTTTTCCTACTAATAAATACAGTAGTCACACTTAAGGTTGCTGAAATAGGCAACAGACATAATGAAATGGATCTAAGTGTAGGAAATATACCAGTTTATCCTTGTTTTTCAAATCTTTATCTATTTTTTTATTATTTTACATTGAGATTCAGACTTTAAAGTGAGTTCTGATACAAACAGAAACATTTCCAAATCCACTACTTGCTACATAGACTATTCCCAAAGTAATTTCATTTTTAATAAAAGGCAAAATCACTGTTCAGTAGTTAGATGTGGAAGCTATAGTCAAGTTGCAAAGATTCCTCAGATTTCATGTTGCATACATCAGTGGTGGGTGAAACCAGGAAGAAAATGAAGCCCTGAAAAAGTATTATATTCCCTGGGTAGCTTAAATAAATCTACCTTAAAGCTGCAATAAAAGGTAATAATAGTCTTTATATTTACCTAAATGTGTCAGCATCAGTGACTGAATATAAGAATGAAAAAACTACATTTTTTACAAACAAGAAGACAGTCATAGTTCATGTATTCCCTAATTTTTACTCTAAGAGGTAATACATGACATCTTCATTCAGAAATCAAGTTTGAAGTATGCTACCATAAATTAAAATAGTTTTCTCCTAAAATCCTATTACTCTACCCATCAGAAACGTCAGTGCCTCACAGTAGCTTGTAATTTAATTTCTTCATTGCATTATTTCATCCCATTGTATTCGCAAAAAATCTTGAGGCCTCTCTATTTCACCTGAGTTTACCGAAAGCATTTTGAACCGCTCCTTTGTTCTGTTGACCTCTGACTCTGTGTTTGCAACTCAGTCCCAAAGATTAGCAGACTGCAGGTTTTTTAATGTTAAAGGAAATTGTCTCCATATTGGGTGTCTTCTGTTGCTGGTAGCATTCTCTAACTGCACTTGCCTCTGAAAGAGGACACGGCATAGGCATCTTTGCTTTCAAGCTTTTCTGTGGTCATCTACAAATAACAGATTCATTTTTGGTTTCAGTCCTCTTTGTAAAGGGTAACTCACTGAGTATGTAAAAGGCCTTATAAGTTATTAGCACCAAGCTTTGAAATTCAGGAGTTTTACTCAGGAAATTGCATCTCCACAGAGTAGTGTGTGCTCTCTTTGAAGGTCTTTTCTTCCCCTCAAATATAAAGTCTAGAATTTCCCTCCGTTTCACATATTTATTTTCTGTTATGATGAACTAGGGACAAAAGTTCAGACTCTCATTTACAGTACTCTAGTCCATTTTCTTTGTTTGAAACTCAAGCTTTCTACTTGGATACTTGGGTGACTATTTTGGACAGACTGCTCTAGTATTTTTACCTTCACAGGATTTTGAATTTAATGATCATAATGCTACAGTCACACAGTCTATAGGGATTTTCCTTCAGATACCAAACCAAAAAAAGCTATGCTTAGAAGTAGGGCAGTCATTGCTTTCTGTACCTGCATTGAAGTCTGCATTGAATGGAAAAACTTGATTTAAAGTATGGAATTACTCTACTCAATCAAATAAGTGGCTTATTGGCCTTGTTTTTAGATTTCAGCACTCATTATTTTTTCCTCTTTCTTTCTGTTTGGCTGAAAGGGTTTCCTAGCACCTTGGGAAAAAAAAAAAAAAGAAAGGACGGCAATGATTATGCAGCTACAATAAAAGACTTCCTCACCCACTAATGTAGCTTATGCATTTCCATTTCAGTCACAGAATAAATAAAAAAAGTGAACCTGGAACTGAAAACACATTTCCCTGTAATGATCACTAAGACTGGTAATCCCTCTTGCTGCTCCTGCTTCCTTACTTGTTTCTCCTAGGACACACAATACCTTATTTCACCAAGGAGCAGCAGATATTTCTACATCTCTTGGCTATGAGTTGGAAAGCTGAGTTTCCTGATGGTGATCATCTGTGTGAAGACAGTGAGGGTTCAGAGAAATTGGTCTTGCATTGTGAGAAGGAGAATCCTGCAGTGAGAGCACAGGCATATGTTTATAGCATTATTGCTCTGCCTCCCACTCAGCCACTTGATGCAAGATACTTTGGCATATTGCTGTCTGTGAATGTCATGGAAAATACTGTCTGCCTTGCAGGATACCAGCTAATATGTTTATGATATTTAAACACTCTTTCTGTTATTTCTGTCTGGGTTGTTTTTTTTTTTCTTTTATTTTTAACTAAAAGGAACTAGAAAGAAAGTGCGTCATTCTTCTCTCGAGTAATAATATATTCTGCTTTATACAAGTAAAAGATATTACAGACTATCCATACAAGAGTATTTGTTTAGGTTTGTACAACTAACTATTTTGACAACTAATAATGATTTTTCCTGTAAAGGAATGCTAAATGGGGAGGATACAAGGACTTTTATCTCCCCCTGTCCCACACATTGTAGGTGAATTTTAGTTAAAATTGCAATATCCACATGGAAAGACAGACAAGGGACAGCTTGTTTCACATCCTCAGAAACACACCATCTGAAGGAAACTGAAGACCCATCCTCAAAGAATGCATATTTCAGTTTAGTTAAGGAAGGTGGGTTTTGAGTGAGCCTCTCTGTTGTTTTCACTCAGAGCACTTTAGGTTATACTGTACAGCAGTTTTAGAAGTCTAGGATCCTCCAGTGTGAAAAAGGTTCTAAGAGCATGCATAATGCATGTCAGTGACCAGGGGATTCAGTCTAAGGGGCCAGACTAGAGTGAATGTACAGCAGAGCTCCTGTGGTGTGTATAGTATGGATGACAATTCCACAGCAACAGTAGTTTCGCTCTCAAGACCAGTTCTTATCAGGAGATGCTGCTGTTGTGTCTCTACGGGACTGATGTAGACATAGACTCAGTTGTAGAAGTTATAGGAAACTCTAGAAGAAACAGGATGCATTGGGGAGTGGCTGAACATATATTTCTGCATCACAAAACCCAACCAAAAATGTAGAAAAAGCTGTATCCCATCATGCTGTATGGGGAACAGAGTTTCTCTTTCACCTATTCAGTTTTGGCAAATTGCAACAATGTTCTATCTTGTGTCTCTAGTATCTCTTCACTTTCTATAGCCTGATAATCACTTTTTCCTTCATTTTTTCTTCCAGCAAAATTATTTAGCTCTGTTATGGTAATCAGGCTGACACTTGGCAAAGCTTTCATTTCATGGGCTCATTTTTTTGGTGCTCACCATGGCAAGGTCATGGCAGGGTTTGCTGTTACTCTTTCATGACAGTCCAGTGTTGCTTTACCTGAGGGGCAGCAGCCAGAATGGTTGGAAAATATCTGGAAAGTCAAACCTGTGATTTGTATTGGACACATTAATGTCTAAGGGCAAAGGAAAGTGCATGCCAGATGGTTTTGCAAAGGTTGCAGGATAATTTTCTTTCTTTTTTTCCTATTAGCTAATCTTACCTTTTTATGATAGAGGAGGGACATTATTCTCAAGGTGAATTAAGTTAGTCATCTTCCAGTTTCTGGTTTTATATTTAAAAGCTCGAAGGTATGACCATGCAGTAGTTACTATATATTATTTGGTAACATTTTCAGTGAACTGCTGTATTTTTTGCAGTACTGAGAGTCTTGTAAATTTGTTTCTTGATAAAGCCCTTTGGGAGTCCTTAATATTTCTAGCATGTTCTGAATAAGATGGAAGAAGGAAGAGGGAGATAAGCTATAAACAAAGACTCTTATTTTAGTGTGGCAAGTTGTGAGTCATCATTAATTACTGCAAGCAAGGCAGGCATCAAGAGACGCATTTGTGAAGCACGGTGAAGTGTTGGCAATTGTAGGCCACAGGCATAGATTTCAAATTGCTCACTTACAGAGAAGGGCAGAATTTATAAATTTTAGTTAGACAGTATGAAAGTAATCTTTTTTTATTATATGGAGTTTATTCAGCCTTTGTCTCCCAGTCTCAACAGGTAGGGAGCTATTGAATAGAAAAAATGTTCAAAGATAAATATATACACATGTACACAAAATAGATACACATGTACACAAAAATCAAAAGTAGTGTCTTTGGACCAGGATATTTTTCCTATTGTTACTCTGAACTATCAGCAATGGCTTATTAGATCTGTAATCACCATTCCCAGGGAATTCTGTACATCAACATAAATACGGCATATGTTCAAATATAACATTTGTTTTTTTGGTGATTCTGACCAGTAACTCAAAATATTAGGAGAAAGAGTGACTGGTTACTATACAATTTAAGTCCTTGCTGTGTGTCATTTTGGGTGTGTTTTTTTTGTTTTTTGTTTTTTGGGTTTACATTTTTTTAAAAAAGTGAAAGTTATTTCTCTTTGGTGTCTGAAGCTGTGTGTCTCTCCAGTATGAACACCAAGTAGAGTTATTAATGTGTTTTTCTTTTTCCTCTCCTGAACTTTAAAAGGAAATGTTAGGGTTTTCTTCAAGACAAGAAATGTTCACAAGGAATTTGCTGAGAGATTTCTGTTCAGTAACAAGAGGTAAAAGAAACTGAAAAGATTTATGAGGAAACCTGAGATTAAGCTGAAAGACAGTCATCCAGTCTCTTTGGTCTTAACTGGAAAAGCATGGTTTCTAAAACACTATGCTTAAAAGTGATGTACAACATGACAAGGAAATAAAAATTGCTAAACTAAATAGTTTCTGAATGAAACCATGAGTTGCTTATGGAAGATTTGAACTTAATTGGTAATTTTCTTCACCCAAAATTCTGATCATTCAGACGGGATATACACACTGAACAATAAAAAACCAAAACCAAAAACACGAACAAATAACCAAAGAATGGTCTACTGATTACTAATTGGAATTGCTATCCTTTTCTTCAATGAGGAGAAGAACCTCTAAAAACAATAAAAAATGTGTTTTAAAGGTAAAGAATCTCAGAGTGCTTATAGGAAAGAGGCATAAATTCTAACAGCGCAGTCTATTTTAATTCAGCATTTTCAAACACTGGTTAGTTTAAACACAAAGTTTGGCATATCGAAAAAATTACATCTTAGTGGGACCACAGAAAAAAAACCAGAAACTGTGTGTGAACCATCATAGAATGGTTTGAATTGGAAGCGATCTTAAAGATCATGTAGTTCCAACTCCCTGCCATGGGCAGGGACACCTTCTACCAGAGCAGATTGCTCAGTTCCCCATCCAATCTGGCCTTGAACACCTCCAGGAATGGGGCATCCACAGCTTCCCTAGGTAATGTTCCAGATCCTCACCACTTCCACAGCAAAGAACTTTCTCCTAATGCCTAACTCGGACCTACTGTCTTTTAGTTTGAATCTATCCCTTACTGCCCTGTCACTCCATGCTCTTGTGCAAAGTCTCTGTCTTCCTCGTAGGTTCTCTTCTCTATTGGAAGGCTACAATTAGGTAACCCCAAAGCCTTGTTTTTTCCAGCTGAATAAACCCTTTTCTCAGTCTTTCCTTGTTCCATGCCTCTAATCATCTGTTAAATCAAGAAAATAGAGAAATAATGAAAAAAAATTATATAATTGTGCATTCTTTCAAAATTTGCAAAACTAACAAAAAATTGACACTGATAATATGCAATGTGATTCAAGTTAATTCTGTTTTCCTACTGTGTGGCTCATTAATACACATGCATAAACTTATTTTTTGCTGTTAGGAACAAATTTTAAATATCACAATAGTTAAACTGCATTAGGTTTCCAAAGGATACAATGATGTTGTCTGCCTGCAGGCAGGTGCTATAATAATGAAGTCTTTCTCCTGCTGGAAATTGTCCTTTAACATTTGTCTTGATGAAGTCTTAGTTTCTCTTTAATATATTAAAGGACAATAATGAAATTGTGCCCAGCACTGTTGACCAGTTTGAATCTCTCCGCTCTCTAATAGATATGAACAATTTTTCCATGAGATATCCTGAGAAAATCTTCATATTTTAATGAAATTCATCAAAATGAGATTAGTCTAGACTATCAAAAGACAAAATGTAATCCTATACCTCTCACCTTGGGACTACTTTTATCTATCTTTGCACTTTAAATATGAGACACCTTGACTTTCCTGTGTGTATCTAAACTCAACTGAGAGCAAGACACTTCCCAAAGTAATTTTTTGAAACTTTGATATTTCTGTACTAAAGTTTCTTGTTTTAAAGTTAGTCATACTCCAACTCACATTTTGGGACATGCAGAGTGAGGTGAAAAGAATGTCATGCCACTTTCTGAAAGAGAATCAGATAATGATGATAAAAATATTTTGATGACATTAATATAGTTAGGGCAAAAATATGTAATGCTGAGTTTTGCAATTTCTTGCTTATATTATTTCATGTGAAAACCTGAGTTTGTTAACTGTTTTACCTGGATGCATAATAATTGTGTGTCATCTGGAAAGTGCTGCCTGAAAAGCAAAGAGCTGTATTTAGCAGACATGATCAAAAGAGCAAATGGCCTTTAGGAAAGCAAGTCCTAGGCATCTCCAGTGAAAATCACAAAACCTGGGGGAAAAGGTTACCTTTTATAATATTATGTTCTGTTTAATTTTCTTCTAACTTTTCTCTTTGATGACAATATAATCTGTTGACTAACACCTGTACGAAATTGCTTCATATATTGGTCTGGTTCATCTATAATTTCTTATACATATTTATTGGTTTTCATGAACACACATGCCAGAAAAAATCCAAATTTCCTATCTGGTGCAGTATCTGTACCATGTATGTAAATGGACAAACACTGGTAAACTAAAGCTTGCAGTTTTTAACTCCATAAAGTTTTAAGGTGCTGTAACTGCTTAGGAAAAATGAAGCCAGTTTTCAAACAAGACAAGGTTTATAAGTAGGTATAGTTGGAAATGTTGAGCAAGCCTTTGGGTACATGAAATCATCATCAGTTTGAAACATACATGTGTCCATAAGTTTATTAAAATTTCCAGCTATACTAATCTTTCTAATAGAAGATATTAATTCTACCTATAAGTATTCTCTTGTGCTTTTAAGCATGGGTACCTCTAGTTTTTAATTCCTTTTACAGGGTTCATAGTTGATTCCTTTTGAACACTTTCATAAAACTTACTACAATGTATTTTGTTAGCACAACACAGCATTTTTTTTCCTAGAGGGAATTGCATTGTTTTCATTTCTAGATATCAGAACTTTCATGTTCAAAATCTTGACATGATAAAAGCAAATTGAAAGGTAGATATTTGAGATATTTGAGTGAAAGAATACTTTCTAAATATTTCTCTATAACACCCCTTATATTTTCAAGATATTTAATTAATACATCTTATAGCAAAATATATATTACAAATGTGATCTACACAATAAACCAGGGTTCCATGTTTTATTGGTCCATTATAGCTAAATTTTCATATAAATAAAAGTGCCATTTACAGGTATCTTAAGATCAGAACAGTACAAGCTTAGTTCAAATACATACATTTATTACATATATTTATATTAGGCAATAAAGCATAAATTGTACATGCTAAAGCAAGCTCATTGTTTAGGTTTAACATAAGCAAACTTTACTTCTCAGTAAAATCAGTCAGCTTTCTTGTCAAGGACAATCATCCTTTTGCCATACTGACCTATGCATTTATTAACACTTCTGCATTACTAAAACTTATTTTGTAATCTAAGAGCTAATTTTTCTTCATTAAGTTAATAAAACTTCTTAAATATTGGTATTTAGATAACTCAAATTCGAGTTTCCTGCAACTTCTACATCAGCACAAAACTCGAGGCAAGGGAATTAAATCAGTTTTGCTACACTGAAACCTGTCTCCGCACTTATGCCAGCAGTCCTGATGTAGCCTTTTTGCACTTGTTTCTTTCTTTTCAGGGGAGAAAAAAAGGCTTACATAAAAATTATTTTACCTTCCACATTAAGTGTTGCTACAGGATATATTTGTTAATTGAAAAGCTCTGAAAGTTCAATGGGATAATTTAAAAAAAATGAAAGATGTGAGACATAATATATAATACAGAGGAATGTGTAGTAAAATTATATAACTCTGCACTTTTGCTTGCGTTGTTTGAATTTAAGATAAATATGCAAGGCTATAGAGCAGTTTGCATTGTGTTTCTAGGTTTTTGTTGTTTGTTTGGGGTTTTTAACATGCAGATTTCTCCAGCATTATCTATACCAGCAAAAATAGCACTTGATTAAAATCTGTCAACAATGAAATCACATGTTCCCTCCTTGGAATGTGAAGCAGGACAAAAGCTACAAAGGCTAGAAATACGTACTGAAAGCTTTAGCAAAAATTGGATAATTAGCACCAAAGAAAAACAGAACTTGCTAGCTGCTTTTAATTCACCCAGAAATCAACCCAGGGTTTTGCAAGATTAAACCAAGTATGAGGCTACCAATCATGGAGATTTACTCAGGTTGTTCATCAATCTTTTGAATCATTTGTTAAAAACCAAAATTTTATCACAAGAAAAAATAGTATTTCTAGGAAATGAGGGAGCTGATTCAGAAACAAGCATCATGCCTCCTAGTCCTCAAAAATCTTCACCAGGGTGGGGATCCCATGGTCTCTCAAGCTGAATTTTTCAAGTTTGGTCTGGAAATAGAGATGTAGGGACCCTTCAGTCCCTTTACTAAGCACAGGAAATCTCCATGAGGGGCCTGCCTTCTGTTCTTTATGGCGCACCACATCAAATTCACAAGGCCCCTTTGCCACCAAGTGGGAAATTATCCTTGCCAGAAAAATACTTCTAATGATAAGCACATTTAAATATTTAGAAAAATCTCTGATGATTCACTTCTTTCATTATGGAGAATTGCAGCCTGATATTCATATTAACAGGAATGTTAATTGCTGTTAATAAAAGCACTCAGACTTCAGTGGTATCCACCATAAGGTGAAAATATCTGCCAGCCCATTACAGACACCACCTTGAATGATCTTGGGTCACAAGGGTTGAGGAAACCAGCAGAGAATCAAGATGAAAAGGTATGGTGATAGAAAGTATTCCTTCGAATATAATATTGCTATTATTTAAAATACTCATTCTCAAGCTGAACCACTTTTTTTTCCAGTGCAGTTGACACGGAGCAGTCTGAGAGAAGACAGCTTATGTGAACTATAAAATTACTGCCTCACCTTGGGAAGAGATTATGTTTATTTTCAAAAAGCTTTTGAGAGATATATACAAATTAAAATACAAGTTAAATATTTGCCAGAAACTTCTGACCCATTTCCAATAGAGTAGAGGCAATATCCAGCATTGTGTAGGAGCTATGCTCAAAATCTTGTTTTATAGGGGAAGAGGAAGAGCAACTTATGTAATCTTGGAACTGATGAAGGAAACATTTTGTAAATATTCTTTTCAAATCTTTTTTGTGCCTTAGACTCCTTGCAACTTGATTTGAGTAAGCTACAAAAATAAAATGAAAAGTCTATATAAAAGCCTATATATAAATTCCAAACTTTTTATAGAATGGAATCATAGAATCTTCAAGGCTGGAAGAGACATTCAAGATGAAGATCTGTTCCATAACCTTTTTGGGCACCGAGGACAGGCTTTCAGGCTTGTAGTTCCCCAGATCCTTTACCTAGCCCTTCTCATCTATGGGTGCCACATTGGCCAATTTTCAGCCATCTGGAACCTCCCCATTTAGCCAGGATTGATGAAAAATGACAGAAAGCAGCTTAACAAGCTCTTCCACTGGCTCCCTCATCACCCTAGGATGAATCCCACCTTCTCCCGTAGACTTGTGAGCATCTAAGTGACACAGCAGGTCAGTAACTACCTCCTCCTGGATTTCAGGGGATCTCTTCTGTTCCCCATCCCTGTCTACCAGATCAGGACAGCAGTTGTCCTGAGAATAACCAGTCTTACTAGCTATTACCAGTCTTACAGTTAAAGAATTAGGCAATAAAGACGTTAACTACCTTGGCCTTTTCCTTTACTTTGGTGGCTATTTTCTCCCCACCCCCATGCAATAAAGAGTGGAGATTTTCCTTGCCACTCCTTTTTGCTATTAATGTATTTATAAAATCACTTTTGTATGTGAGAAAGTGAGAAATTTTGCTTAAGGATTTTTTTTAAATTTAAAATTATACCATGCTGGGAAATATGTAGTTTTCTCCGAGTCAACAGTAACTGTAAAATTACAGAGACTGCTGAATTCAGAAGTTATGTGGAGATCTTGATTCAAAAACCTATTGGAACCAATGGAAAAACCTTTTGCTACTTCAGAAAAGTAGCAAAAAATTTGGTTTCATTTTTTGAATGTTACAATTACATATTTATTTAACTTATTTACATACAAAAAGTGACATTTGAGGATATTTTATTAAATTTACATTTGATAGTTAAGAAAAATGCCTCTTTTGAAGTAATAAATTAGGTGCTAAACTGTCATACACCTAAAAGGTAGCAGCAATTTACTTAAAAGGTAATACAATAGTCAACCTACAGCAAGCATGACAAACTCCAGATATTTCTACCAAATTATCTCTGCTGTATCAAGGTCAGTTGGACAGCCCCACAAAGAGGCTGAGCAAAAATGAAAATACACTTCAGCTTTCAGCGTAACTACGGAAATATTACTCCACATGAAAACTGTGTAGAAAGATTTATGGATAGCTTATTTTTTTTTTGTCCCCTGGGCAAGTTACATATCTGCAAATGTAGACTGAATGATAAAATGCCCATCACTTACCCATTAACTGACTTGAATACTGACAAACGAATAGCAGAAATATTTGCATTATTATCTGATTCTAAGGTACAATGATGGAATAAGGTCCATTTTGTATCTCTGCTGAAAAATCACTGGAAGGACGTACTATAGAAAGTCAGAGACATTAAATGTGTTTGAAAGCATTTCATTTTCATACAGAAGGAAAACAATAAAGAAGTGATTAGATAATTATTATCTTATTGTAAAGAAACTAACAAATAATTAGTGCTGTCAGCTGTCTGTGAATACCTTCTTGACTGTCCTGTCTGGAATACATCAATCTTCCCCAATATAATAAACTGTGTGTGGCTTAAAAGACTATATTGGCACCCATCACTGATGTTTAATGGATAGGTTCTCCCCTTCATTTTGTTTCCTTCCAATAAATTTAATTTCTTATACCTGGATCTAAGGTAGGTTTTGAGCTTCTCAAGACTTTTAACAAAAACTTCTACCTCTAACAAAGCAAGAAACTTTTTTTAAAGCTATGCAATTCTGACAGCAAAATGCTGTTCAGTGTTTTTTATAGGTTAAGGTACAGTTCTATGTAAAGTTGTTATTTTTTATTGTACATAAAAGAAGACCTCCTTCAGGGTGATATTGTTAAGATGTAAATATTTCAAGAATTTAAAGAGAGTTTTCATTTTCCTCACCCCCAGGTAAAACATAAAATAAATGCATGGCACTATCTGCCACATTTCTACTTGCCTCTTGGCACTCAGTATGAGGGAACACAGTGCAAAAGAGCACCTCATAAAGCACATACCTCTTTGTATAATGTTGATTATGAGTTCATAAACTTCCATGGTATTTTAAACATAAAATATAACACTATTCATTTTCCATTACATAAAAGTTTCTTTCTCTTTAATTTAGAGTGGCCTGTGCTTTATGTCACAAAAATATTATGTCATTTATGTCTCTCTTTCTTACCTACAGCCTTCTCCAGCAGGGCTCATTGTGCAGGGGGAATTCAGGTAATGCTCAGGAATGCAACACACATCCATGTCTTCAGATATGCCTTTTGTTTGAAGGGAGCTATACCTCTTTCATTTCCAGTGGCTGTCCATTGTAAGTAGAAGTAGATGTTGCCAAGGTTAAAACTCATTTTTCATGAATTTTTTTTTGTTCTACATAAATGAGACTGATGTCATTGACGAGGCAGACAAATTATTTTCCACTGATTATGAAGTAGACATTTGTAATCTGTGTGAATCATTGTGGTCTGTGTCTTCTTTCATCTTCTTTGCTGGATGTCTGAATAAAGCATGAAGCTGGTGAGGAGTGCACATTAAAGCAGATTGCAAGGGCTGCCGCTGGGCAGTCTTTTGTCTGTGTCACAAGCCAGACACAGTGAAAAGAAGAAGTGCTTGAGTCAACCATAAGTAAAGGGAGGAAAAAATACTGGAGAATCTCTACTGCACATGTCTAGAGCATATCTAGAGCAAAACTGAGCATGTAGAATAACAGAAATGCAGAAAATGTCAGGGTTGGAAGAGACTGCTGGAGGTCATTCAATCCAACTGACCTGTTCAAGCAGGATCCCCTAGAGCACATTACTCAGGGTTGTGCCCAGACTGTTCCTAAGTATCTCTAGAGAAGGAAACTCCACAACATCTCTGACAAACCAGCACTGTACCAGTGCTCAGTCAACTTTGAAGTAAAGAAGCTCTTCCTGGTGATGAGGTGGAACTTCCTGTGTTCCAGTTCATGCCCATTGCCTCTTGTCTTGGTTTGGAAAGACAGATGTCTGCTAAGGAAGGTAGGATCTTCCCTTGAAATGGAAAAATGTAAACCCCTTCCCTCTGAATTGTTATAAATTAAGGGGGGCTCTCAGGCAAAAATATGGGAGCAGGAATAAGTTCTTTATTAGGGAAGAAAATTAAAAATAAAAAACAAATAAAATAAACAATGCAGTGAACCAAAACAACACTGACAGAGTCAGAATACAACCTGACACCCTGCCAGGGTGTTGGCAGCAGTCCAATTGGGAATTATGGCTGCAGTCTTCCTGGAGTGACAGGTTTGGTTCTGTTGGAGCAGTGATCCTGTAAAAAAGGGGTGTAGTCTTCCTGCAGTGGAAGAGGCAGCTGTTCCTCTGGGAAATCCAGTGCAGGAAAAGCTGTGTTGCTGTTCCAGAAACTCAAGATTATATCCAGGTAGAAATGCTTGGCTCCTCCCTCTGGGTGGAGCATCTCACAATAGGATGTTACAGTTCTTATCAGTCACGCAGTGACATTCAATAGCCCATTATCAGCAGATGTCTCCCCTGAGAGTGATTGGTTGTGGAGGAGATAAGGAAAACTTCTCACTTAACAGAAGACAACTGCTACACAGACGGTAATAGACTAAATCTTGCTTCTCAATCTGGGACATCTTGCGTGCTATTACACAGCACTGAGAAGAGCCTGGCTCCATCCTTTTGGGCACCCACTCTGCAGACATTTGTATACACAGATATGATTGATCCTGGTTTGTGTTTGGATGAGGAACTGAATGATTTGGTGAGACTTTGTTTAAACTTACTTTCCTTGATACAAGGGCAGACAGAGTTGTGTGCTGTGTTAAATTGTCCCATGCCATGAGGATGGCTCTAGAGCAAGTAGGTTCCACATAATCTTTTCTTGGCATGTGTATCACACCCACCTTTTCTGTCCAGGGCTATTTTTGCATATATGCAATAGTGTGAACAAAATAATTTATCCTGAGTTATCTCTTTACAAAGGCAATGGCTCTCCTGGCATTTTCCTGCCCACCTAGGGGCATTAAAGCTGGCACCTGGGAACATGCTGTGCCCCATAAGCACGGGGGCCTGTGAAGCAAGGCATGGCATGGAAGAAAAGCACCTTGCTGATATTTGGTAGTGGAGGAGAAGCCCTTCTGTTCTGAACCTCTTTCTAAGAGACGCAGAGGAACCTGCATCTCCATCTCCATTCCCATTCACACAAGGAATGCACTTATCTCTAGCTGTGGACAAATGCAAAGGGCCAGAAAGACTTCTGCACTGGGTAAAGCGCTTTCCTCTGCATTACCTGTAGGGCTGCATGTGAAGGAGCACACAAGCATCTCAGCATACACTGTTGATTATATATGCAGGGGGCAGTGGTTAAAAAGTGTATTTCTCTGGGTGGTGGGTTTTTTTTTTTGGTTTTTTTTTTTTTACCCTAAAAACCCCAAAATATTGAAAGAATTTCAGGACATATTATAAACTGAGAGCAGTTATGTTCTGCAATTTATAGCTTAATGAATTCCCCAAGAATGCTGCGGAAAAATTATTTCTAGCATCCCCTTTGCAGGTATTATTTGTAAGAGCTTTCTCAAGATCTCAAAACCCTATGGGTGTAAAGTCTATGTAATATTAAAATATTACAGCTCTGAAGGAAAACAGGGGATGGCATCCTACTGTGAATTTGACTGGTTAAAAAATGAAAAGGAGTTGAGTTTTCCAAAGTCTACAGTATCTATAAAAGACTTTGAAGTACAACTCCATTTTTAGCCCCTGGATGCATTCTCAGTTCTACACTTAAATTTTACACAAGTGTTCAGAAACAAAATATTAGAATCAGTGTTGTGTTTTACCGTGTGAATGGAAGAAAAAGGGAATTATGGAATAAAGAATTAACTTGAAAAATGGTGCAGTCTTTTGTGGATGGCATTTAAGCTCAAGACATATATTTAATGCGTTTTTGCATCTCTACAAATCCTGAGAGACAGATACTGGTCTAAAAGTGTATTTTCTTTGTTAAATGTCTCTATGTAAAATTGTCTACCAAATGTTGCTATGTTATTGTTAGACAGAACAATAAGTCATGAGGCTTGGAAAACATTCTGATTTCAAACATCTCATCATGTTTATTTTCCCCATTATGCAAATCTGGAGAAAATGAAAAGAAACCCTGCATAGCAGCTTCTGATAAGTCAGCAGTATGTTTTCTCCATTATTCCTCAGTTTTTCTTGCCAAAACCTCTTGACTTTGTTACATTCATATATTCTTGAAAGCATTAAGTGATGAGGAGGAACAATTATCTGTCATGAAAAAACACCAGTTTATCTTGTTATCCTATTACAGTGTTTCCATGTCTGTTAGGAGCTGATTTTTAACATTACTCCTACACATTTAGTGACTGATAGACTGATGAAAAGACCTGAATACACTTTGCATTTCCCATGACAGGATGTAGCAACAGATCCTACAGGGTCTTTGCTTTTCCTGAAGGTGCAATCTAATCTTTTGAAATCAACATGCATCTTTCCATTGCTTTTAATGAAGATAGAATTTGATAGTATTTTGTCCTTTACTTTCTAGAATATAGCAAGTTTCTTGCTTTAGTACCAGCTATATTTATATAACTTCTTGCACCCCAAAAGTCTGCTTAGTTGAGAAAAGCATCTTGTGCTAAAAGATGGAGGAATTACTTTAGAAGTTTCTTTTTACAGCTTTAAATATTTCAGGATGAGTAGAGGAGAAGTAACATATCTGCCATAGGAGTCTGGCCGAACTACAGAAAACTGATTCATGTGACACTGAGGTTCTGTGCCTCTCCTGTCCCTGGCATGGATACACAGCACAGGAGTTATGTGAAAACTCACTTCTACCAAGTGAGGGGAAAATGCACACTTTCTCTTACAGGTAAAAAGTTAAAACCTTCTGTATATTTCTTGTACCAAAACCTGACAGGGACATTGCTGAAAATCCAAGGCCAAATGCATTTAAATTCCATTACTATATAGCTTAAAATTCAGTTATTCTGAAAAATGTTTACTTAGTTTAACAATGACCTTTCAAAACGCATTTGTTACATTTTACTCCAATAACTGAAAAATGTAATTCTATGTTTAATTTCTTTTTTCTTCTTACTGTGCTATGCCCAAACTAAAATAAATACATAAATAAAAGATTTGCATTGTTTATTACTGTTGTCATGTTCATCATACTTAGTAATTTTTCTTTCTGTTATCAAACTATGGCAAAGCTTCCTCTAAAACAACAACAACCAAAAAGAAAAAACAGAGAAAGAATATAAGTAAGTCTTACTTGGCTGAATTCAAACACCTGCAGCTGGTTTTTAATCCATACTTCTTCTAGTTATGTGATTAGCACCTGTATAAGTATTTTCCTATTTAAAAAACATTTGCCTTCTTGCTGCGTTCATGCTGCCAGCCTTCCTGTGGCCATGAATTAAGAAGGGAAGCCACAACAGAGCCTCAAAGCAGTACTTTTCAGGGTTTACAGAACATGGGCTTCTTCAGTGAATACTGAGAGAATCATTCTTGGCCCATGACAAAGCAGTGTCGAGGCAGTTGTGAGTCTCACAGACACTATGACCCAGATTACAGGACAGAAGGTGCTATTTTCATCCCGTAAGGCTGTTCAAAAGAAAGGCATTTCTCTTGCTGAATAAATGGTAGTTGCAGACATGTGCAGTGATATTCATTAGTCAGTGGGAAAGAAGAATGTTAAATTAGTCTGTGCCTGATGGATCGAGTCAAAACCCAGCTAACTCAGTTGAAAAACTGATGTAGTTGTGTAGGAGAGATGATATTTCTTCTTGGAATACCTAACAATAACCAAAAAAAAAGAGAAAAAAATCTCATTTTTAAAGAAAAAGAAAAATTGGATGTTTTTCTTTGTGAAAGGTTTATGAATCCAGTTTTTTAGAGAACTTTTTCCCAGGGAACCGTAAATGCAAATTTTGCTACTGTCCTCTGTAAGCCTTAAAATATACAGCACATGCTGTTATCAATGCTCATGTAACTGTTTTTCTTCCTTTCTGTAGTACGTGTCTCTGAATTCCTATATTAGTGTGAGGAACAGTCCTAATATACATTTTATTTTTTCCCATACCCTCAGGTAGGGCTGTCCCTCCAGGAGGCAATACAAGTCTGGGGAAGGTAAAGAAAGGCACAAGGGAAACTGAGAAGAGAATGAGCTATTTAGTTGAATAAATAATTACATAAAGTAGGACACAAGATAAAAAACATGGGTATGTTTAAGTATTGTTTGTAAAGCAGAACTAGTTTATATTCCTAACTTAATTAATGATGATGTCCAGTGAATACCAAGGGAACTAGGCTGTGGATGAAATAAAGGTTTGATTAAAAATCTGTTTTAAGGAACAGAACAAGGGAAATAATCCTGTTGACTTCGGCAGGTCCTAGCTAAATTGTCTCCATGTCCAACCTATATATAGAATTCCCATATGTCTTCAGGTAGGCACACAAAAAGGAGTGGGATATTTTCAGATTGTGAAACATGGAAAAACCTTTCCCATATTTACAGAATAGCCCTTTTAAGCATGCACATTGTACAGTTACAATGTTTCACCATAACTATATTTCTAAACATGCCTTAATATAGATTCAAACACTTGAGTTCAACACAAAATGCTTACATAATGCAACAATGGACTCTACTTCAGCACTCAGTGAATCCCAAAGAATTGTGCTGGCCATTGCTTCAGTGGAAGGTAGCCAAGAAAGGATCAGCTAGATCCATCTAAAAATATGCCTATAAGCTACAAAACTGTTTGTGGTGAACAGTTGCAGGGTGTGAAACATTCCATGCCCAAAATTGTGGATGGTTCCTCCATCCACAGTTCAGGACTCAGGGAATATTAGCCTAGTTCTGCATGTAAATACGAAATGCATACTTTGGGACAGCAAGTTTTTGAAGTCTGTCCTTACCAATAAATGAGGATAGCCCAGCATCTGAAATTTTCATTGGCAGAGATTGATTGAACAGTGATGTATGGAGCTCGGAGAAAAGACAAGAATTGCCACATGGCTATAGCAGGTCCAGAAGAAGCAGACTTCAGTTCAGAAGAGGGGAGCTGGCATAAAGCTGAAAGAAGGAAGAATTCTAGCAGATTGGAAAGAGACCTGAATCAAGGTCAGAAGGTTTCTCATGAATAATTGAAGACTTTGGTTAGTTTTATTTCTATTACCCTCCAGAATTATGCATTGTTCTTCAACAGGAATGAGATATTTTATTCAAGATGTTTAGACACTCAGTTTTGCTATGGAATCTTTTAGCAAATGCAAAAATGTGTTGTTTTCTATTTTTTTCTCCACCAAGTAACTGCTATCTTTCAGCCAAAACCCATATTTGTGCATACACCATTACTTTCTATAACTATAGTATGAAATGCATCTGCTGAAGCGTTACTTGTATTTTGAATTGCCAGCTAAAATGGTTACCTTCTCCTTAGTATTTGTCTTTCTTGCCCAGACCAAGCAACCAGGCTGATTTTGCATGTATGAGGATAACTGTTTCCGCTCACTTAAAGTCTTGCCAGGAGAGCCATAGAAAGAATCCTCCCAGTTAATTGCAGCATATTCTTACCTCTGCAAAAAAAAAACCAAAAAAACCCCCCAAAACCCCAAAAAACCCCAACAAAAAAACCCCCAAAAACCCCAACCCCCCCCCCAAAAAAAAACCCCAAAAAACAAACAGGTTTAGTCAGTGTGCTTATTTGCCCTTTAGATCTCAGTTTGATAGCCTGACAAAACATTTTGTCTACTTTTGATTCTCTGTCTCTGCACAGACCCTCAGTGACCCTTTCCACCTGAGTTTTGTTTGTCACTGAGTGAAGATGATAACTTAGTTCTTAAAAGTGAAATCAGTGTGTCAGAGCTGGGTAATTTAGGTATCTCCAGAAAGCCTCAGGCTTAAAAACTTCAATAAACTCTAGCATTTCAATAGGTATGCCAGACCCATCATTTGTTTCCACTTTGTCATCTTACCACAGGAGAAGTATACTGTCATTTGTCTACAATGACTGTAATTAATGCCTCAGCTTGCAATTCAGTCTTTGGAGGGCTGCAACTGGATAATACATTCTTTGCAGTGCACTAAGAAAATAATGTACCTGCTTGTCCAAAATGACAGTACAGCTCCTGTATGCTGACAGACATTTGTTTGTATTCACTCAAGTGAGTTTTTAGGTTGATCCTTGTCTAAGCAACTTGTTAAGTGATTCGTGTTTATTTTCCTGGTTGCTAACGTGTCATGTGCCAATTTTTTTCCTTAAAACTTTCCATCATCTTATAAATGACTTGATTGTTTTCTGGCTTCTGGAGGAAAGAAGTAAAAAATCATTTTTTTTGCATTTTCTACTATCAAAACAGTGTGTATAATATTCCCTGAAATGTATAATGAAAATGTACAAAAAAAAAAACCAAAACAGTTGATAAATGGGAGAGACAGGCCCTACAGAAATTGCCACCATTCTTACTTATCAGATATTTGAATAACAATAGTGATTATTTAAACATATATATGTGTTTCTTCTTCACATCTGCGATTAACAATGCATAAAATAACTGTTGTAGTCTTATTACTATTTATAATAACAATGGTAGACAAATAACAGTACTTGTCTAAAAGACTCTATGATTCTATGATAATTGTTTGAATAGGGATTCAAGACTTAATGACTGTTTCAGCACTTCTGTATCAGTAATCACTGCAGTAAGGGCTTTATGTGAGAAATTAGCAGAGGGCATCATGAAATACCTTTCATCTGCTCTTGGGTTTGTACAATGTCCTGTTCATCTGTTTCCATTGGGTGCTTAATGTGCTTCTCTTGTATTTAACATCTGACTTTTCATTTGATCCCTTCCAATCTCTCAGCAATACAGCAAAGCATAATTGATACCTTGGGAGTGAAGGGGAAAAACCAGGAAAAATTAGAACTTCTGGAGGCCAGAGGGATCATTTGAGAGCAGCTCTGAGAGGAACAGTGCTACAGGAGCAGACCCTGTCAAACCGTGTAGCACCACCTGCAAGACTTTTTAAAAGAGGGTTAAGGAGTGAGCAGGCTGCAGTGCTTTTATAACCTAATTGTACCTGTTCCCAAAACATCCCATTAAGACCAGCAACATTGTTACTGGATCTTTAGCTCCACAGTAGTACCAAATTTCAAAGCAAAACAACTGCCTCAAAGGAGCCAAATGAAACAAGGCTATTAGTCAGGAAGCAGGAAAAAAAAAAAAAAAAAAGCAATGGATATTTGAGAATGAGAATTATTATAAATCTATTAAATTAATGTATTGGAGGACTAGGAAAAGAATGGAAGAATTAGAACTGCTGTGATAAGTACTCCCTTCAAATATTTATTTAGCTAAAATAATTGGCAACTAAGTACCCGATAACAATATTTGTAAAAGTAAAACACAAACCACAAAAAAACCTGCAACAATATCTAATAAAAGAGAGTGTCGTCTATGAATGTAGACATGTCTAATACCTGATTTGATATTATGCAACCAGTATTATTCATTATTATGCATTATCATACATTACCTGTTGGAGGCATTAGTTAGGTCTCCAGAAAATGTTCTATTGTTTTTTTCTACCAAGTGAAATGCAGGGATATAAGTCTGAGCTAGAAAAGGGAAAATAAAACATGATGAATTGTGAGGTCCATGGTCTCTGTCATTCTTTAAAAAAAGACTCAGTGAAGCAAAAACGGAGATGAAGAGAAATAGAAGAAGTAGTGGGTGTCACGATACCTTACATCAAGTGTTTAATATAGGCCCCTACGTATGAAAAAGTCAGCTAAACACCTATTAAGGTATAAAAGAGGAATAAGCACTTCTACAGCAACTTTCCTCTCATCCTAATTTAGATACATGAATTCTAGTTGCTTATAGAGCTGGGAAATGAATTCCACAGTTGATAGTTTTTTGGTTTTTTTTTTTTTTGTATTTACAGCATCATACCTATTGTGTTTGATTCAACAAGGTTTATGTAGCCAGAAGAAAAATTCAGAAATAATCCTTCTGATTTCCATTTAAATAACCATAAAAGCTTAACTCAGTGTATATGCTGGACAAATGGACAACAGAGAGAAGAAGATATATAAGGATAAATTTATTTGCAACAGAACAGCTCAAATGGATGGTGTGCACAAAATGGAAAGCAAGACATTTTCATGGACAGATGCTTATCTAGAGAAGAAGTGAAGCCATGAAGACTAAGACAGAAAAAATACAAAAATTCATGGAGAACTAGCAGCACGGTTTAAAGACATTCTCCCAAATTTAAATCTTACATATAGTAGTTAAAAAATATTACTATTTTTACAGTATTGAACAGGGAACTGTATAAGAATATATAGTAGTTTCCAATCATTTGAGTAAAAAAAAAAAAATGAATGAATTCAGTGATATTTATTTGTTAAAAATGATCTATTGTCATATCAGCAAGCTTTATTTAGCCGCTGTTGTCTAGATTATGTCTCCTATCAGTGCTGAGATGTTTAACATTACTCTGTAATTTTCTTTTTTGGTTCTTTTCTTCTCCAAAGAGAACATTCCAGAGTTATCATTAATATGCACATTATGCAGCTTACTTAGACCAGCACAAATAACAGCAAATGTCACTTAATTTGGAACAGTTCTGCTGTAAAAGAATTCTGAAAAATAATTATGTAAAATTAGAAGTCGTTTATTCAACCGACCAGACAATATGTTTATTCATACTTGTAACTTCATTAGTGCCTGAATTAAGAATAGCATTTCTTCCTTGGGTCTTGTGTGCATTTGTGAATCAATACAGCTCTGGGAATGTAAGCTAGATGCTATCCCAACTTTTATGTCATTAATAGAGTAAGTTACTTAATTGAACTTCAGCTATCTAAAAGTTAGACATCTAGATTGTTCAATTCAAGACAATATTAGGCATCTAGGTTTTGCCAATAAACATTGAACATCTCAGCTTTCTTATCCCTGCTGCTTCAGTTCCTTGTCCTCTGGAGGCTTTCACTGCTATTAAAGCTAGATTGAACAGCAAGCTTTGACTAACCTTTAAAGGGTTGAAATTAAGTGAGAGAAGTCTCTCTTAGATTGTCATTCTATAAGCTATTGGTTTACCACTGTGCCTATTTCAAGCCGTCAAAGAGATGGGCTGTAGGTTGTGACACTTAAGGTTCAGAGTTAAAATTCATCATAAGACCAATATATATCAGTGGGATGACAGAAAAAACTAAAGTCAATCTGACATGCTGGTATTGGAACTGAATGAGTAAATTTGTCATTAAAAAAAAGCTCCAAGGTTTTAGAAGCTGCAAATGTACAACATGCTTTTGTATAAATATTGCTTTGAGTAAAAGCTCACAAGATACATTTTGTGGGCTAAAAAATACAGAAAAAATAAGTACAATGAAATCTAAGCATAACTCCTTGAGGAAGTCAAAAAAATTTTAACCTTTGCAGCAAAGATGGAAGAGTCCTATAACAAGACATATATGTTTCTGTGCATATCAACACCTGGTCATCCTCACTGAAGCATCCATCACTCTAATTCCATTTTGCAACTAATGATCCTGTTCTAGAAACATTTCCTTTTGAAAACATAGAGAAGCTGCCTTCAAAGTCAAGTTGGAAACCTGGCACCTTAAAGGCAAGAGATCATCACATTTTACCTGAGCATCTCTTGCAGGGGAACAGCAGCCACATAGGCAACAAGCAGAAGAACATGGTGCTCATTATGGTAATCTTAAGGGAGAAGTTTCTTAACTCAGGCTGAGTTAAGAAGTGTACTGTTGCCTCAGGTCCTCAGCTGGGTAATAATTAGCATTGACTCTATGGCTTAGAAGGCTAGATTAATTGCTTTATGATATCATCTTATAGTATACTATATTATATTTCTATATTACAGTATATTACAGTAGCAAAAACTCTTCCTAACAACTAACTAACTAACTAACTAGAAACTCTTGTGACTCTCTGCAGCGAGACCAGACACAGCTGTCCATCTGATTGGTCACTGAATTTAAACACCATCACTAGAATCTAATCAAGCAATCACCTTGGGTAAACAATCTCCAGAATACATTCCACATGAGATAAACAAGGAGCAGAAATAACAATTGTTTTGATTCTCTTCTCTGCTTTTCTCGGGAAAATCCTGAGAAAGTCTGTGCCTACTCTCTGTGGCCAGGGAGCTGCTTCCACAGTGTACTGCAAAAGGAATGATTTTATGCACTGCAATTTCCTCAAGATCAGGCTTTTTAAAAAATAACTAAAACCACTGGATTAAAGTGTTTTAAAGTGCATTAAAGAACACTGCTGCTCGAAAAAAAGCCACCAACAACTGTGCTAGGGCAATATATTTCTTTTAAGACAATAAAGCCCATGGGTTTTTTATGGTAGCTTAAAGTCCACATATGACAATCTTTCTTTATTTCAGTTCTAAAGATCCTGTAGCTCAGTAAAAGTTTTCTACACATTTAGTTGAAGGTTAATTTATGTTTCAGAATGCAAGTGTGATTTCATTAGATAGTTCAAACATCAGAGGAGGAACAAGAACTAGTTTTGCTGTCTCTGACAGATGCCTTTGGAGAGAATTACTGGTACTCAAATAGCACAATTATTTTCGGGGAGATTTCTTCCTTTGGTCAAATTGCTCCTACCATGGCACTTGAACACTTCCGCCACTCCTCTGCTCCTTCCAGTTTCCAAAACCTCTCTTCTGTCCATATTTTCTTTAATAACTTTACCATCCTCTCTAACTGAAATGACTACTTCAAGTAGGCTCGTGGCCTGCCATCTGCATGTGATCAGCTGGGTGGGCACCAAGGCCACTAAATGTGTTTCTTGTATGTTTTTGAGGATCTGAGTGTCGAGGACCAAAGATTTGAGGCTTTCCATACACATTCAGCAATTTGTCCTTGGTAACAAGTTGTCTGTTCCTACCCAGCTTGCTGTCTCCTGTGGCACCTTGATGCCTGTTTCCAAAAATAGCAACATACAGACAATACCTGCCACTGCTTAGAATAAAGTAGGAAACGGCACCTCAGAAAAATTACATTTTTAACATTTCACATGTCTGTTCTCCAGGCTGCCATAATTCAATAAGAGGTTTGTTAGGACAATAAAATAGCAACCATCAGCTTTTTTTTTTTTTTTTATAAAAAAGTCCTTCTGACTGCCAGAGTGAATGCAGTAATTACACTTTCTGATGTACATTTAAAAGTTGATGTCAGCACTTGGGTCCAAGGTCCTTGCAGAAGTAGGTTTCACCACATGGCAGGGTGTGGGAGGGGGTGTGGCTGGTGACCTCCCTGCATTGCCATGGGAGGCCACAGATGTGTAGTTTTCCCGCCTCCCACGTTGTCTGTTATCTGTTCTCCCTTCCCCCAGTTTATGTCAATCATTTTGTACTCCTTCCCTTTGTTCTGGAAAGTTCTAAGTTCTTTGTACCCCCATTGGTTCCTCCCTTGAAACCACTCCTTCCCTCTATCCCAGTTGGCCGTTGCCATGTCGCTCTCCGTTGACTCCACCCTCATACCCTCACCCGGTTGGATGCTCTGTACCCTGACCCTCCTACCCTGCCACAGTTATAAACCCTGCCCCGCCCTGGTTCGGGGCTCTCAGAGCTGGCTCGCCCTCTGAGTGGTTGCGTCCCCTCACCCCCTTCGCCTTCCCTTTGAGAAGCCCTCAGAATAAAGCCGCCTGAGAGACTCCCGTCTGGTGGAAGACTCCTTCTCTTTATTACCACCATAGCGTGCCCGAAGTCCCCGACTCAGTCGGAGCGGACCGGACACGCTACAGCAGGGATCTGCTGATCCCAGGGAACCTGAAAGGATTGTTTTTCTCTACATTTGTCTGAAACTTCTATTGGTACGATTTTCCGTTTCTAATTCATTGCTTCACAGGAGTAACTTTTCAAGGTGGAAATGGTGTTTAGAAAATTACCACTACCTTGAAGTCATTGAATTGAATTTAGTCCACTGGGAGAAGTGATAATTTGCTAATGGTTGGCATATATACCTTAATTCTCTGACACAGTCACCTAGTGTTTTCCTCTGTCTTTCTAAGGAATGCTGTAGTTGCCTATAATAACTACTAAAACCTTTCTTAAAAATTTTCATTTGTCTTTTTAGTCATCTCTATTACTCCATTTATATTTTTGATAGCAAACACTTCAGAGACTGAGGTATTTAAAAAAGCTTGTTCTCTCTGTAGTTGCTAGACTTCACTGTAACATGCCTCTGGCTCCTTTGGGTTTTTTTATTTTAAAATTGTTTTTTTTATCACATTGTGTGAAACACAAGCTATTTATAACTCTTCCTGCCACATGGATGAAAGTTTAGGAAATGTAATTTCTTTCAGGCAAGTTGTTGTTGTTACAATGAAACCTAGCATAAACAAGTTAAATTTTCTGTTTTGGCTACAAATTCACATAAATTTTTCTTTATTACTACTGCTGAGGAAAAGGTATCTGATGTAGAAGTTGTCTGGGCTTAACATCAGGTTGAGTCTCAGCTGGCAGAGCAGGCAGGGTAAGGGAGGCATTTCCTCTGTCAAATAGCAATTCTCCAAGAAATGAGGAGCCAGCAAAATTATCTCAAATCTGTCCCTCTTGAAGGGCACAAATACAGCATAATGTTGCAAGTTGTAAAAGCTATATTTCCTTTTTAAGTGCAGTTAATAAGTGGCATTAGTGAGTGTCTGGGCATCATCCTTCCTTCATGAATTTCCATATCCCCAGTCACATACACACACATGCTTTGCAGAGAGCCCAGATGAGATCTAATGCTACGCAGTCTGTTTTTACATTATACATGACCTTTAAATACATGCACAAGTTCCTCCATATTTAATGTTGAAATTAGCTCTTGCCTTCATTGAAAACCTCCTAAGTAAATTAAATCTCAAATCAACTGCTTCCTGAGGCTGAGGGAACACTTCAGTCCTGCACCTCAGCACCTTCAGGTTGAGCAGTCCTTTGCGCTGTTAAGAAGCACAACCTCTGGCTGTCTTACAAACCTCACCTCTCAAAGCTCACAAGCTATTTTTCTTTTGCCTCAAGAATTTGAGCCACAGTTTCTTGGCTCTCCTTTGCAGGCTGGTGGGGTAACCTCTGTCCTCATGTCTCTTCCAAATAATGGCAGTGTTTATATATATCCTGTGGCGCCCTTTGTATTGTGAGAGTCAGCTAAAGTTCTGTCTAATGTGTCTAACTCTCTTGTGCATTTTTCCTTCACAAATTGTGTAAATTTACATTCTTAAGGGAGGGCTTAGCTGAAACAACAAAATAGGCCAATAATCTCCTACAGGACACTTCAGATTTGGGTTATTCCATAATTTCCTCTGAGTTGTTAGGGGTCCTAACTTGGAGTCTGCTGGCTGTAGTGAATCCTACTATACCAGTCCTGTATACCTAATGGTAACATGCTGAGTTGCCTTAAGCAGTGTTATATGCTCCATTCCCTGAACTGGCTATCTCAGCCTTAGGCATTATTTAAGCACAAGTCTAAAGTCTCTTTCCTAAACTGAACTTTGTTATTACTTTGTTAATTACAAAGACTATCTAGGAACACTTTCTCTTTCAAAAGAATTTTCCTCAAACACACAAGTCATCATGAGTAAATCCCACACAAGACTGTGCCTGTCCTGATACCAACTGGAACTTAACAAATTTAGCTTTCTGTAGTACAGCTGTTTAGATCTGAGCTTGTTTTGTAGATACCTTTTGTACTCAGCAGAGAAAAATAGGCATTTCTGGGCAGCGTTTAATCTAATCTAAACATAAAATAGGTCAGATGATTACATTCTTGGGTTGGGGTGAAACAAGCCCAAATAGACTTCAGAGACTATTTTGAGGGCCTGATGCCAAATCTGGATGATGCAAATGTCACATAAGCTTCTGCCCCAAGTAAGTGAAAAGACATAGTCACTTCCTAATTCCTACTAAGAGTGACTCACAAACTGGAATAAAGAAACAGGCAGTGGGCTGCCACAAAGTCAGTAAAGCCCACAAACCACAGGGAACTGGAGGCAGATAGGCTGTCTTTATTTAAAAATAATGTAAGCCTCAGACATTCCTCAGAGTAGGCTTCCTGCCTGGTGGTCAGTCACTGCAGCTGGAGCAGAGGATGACAAGCATAACAGCAGGTGGGAGAAAGCAGCAGCAGCCCTGATGGTGAACAGCCTCTGCTGAGCTCTGGAGACAAAGCTGCACCTTCCTGCTCTTACAACAGAAGACAAGGTATCTTTGCTGCGTAGAAGCAGTGTTCATACTCCTAGATTAAAATGGCTTAGTGGGCGTGGCAGCTTGTTCTTAGAAATGTGATGCATCCATTTCCTCTGTGTAAATAGCTTTATTCTGTGAAAGAGGAAAGGGGAAAATTTCCTTTATCCCTGGGGGAAATGGTGTCCTACTTCTATCTAATGGCATCCTCAGAAATGCATACAATAGCAATAATCATTCTGAGGAAGAGAGAGGAATTAATAGGGCTCTGCTTGAAATGTTCAAACTTCTACATGTTAAAGGGCAAGGTTATTAAAAAATACTCACAGATGCCTTAATTAAATGAGTCCCTTTTTCTTGAATTCTGAAGTCAATCATTACTCATTCTGAATATCTCAGGCCTGATTCTCCAACAATTGCTTTAGTGCTGCAATTTCTATATGGAGATAAAGGCATGGCAGAACTGAAACACATCAGAATTCCAATGTAAGGAAGGTAACCAGAGATCTCTGGCTGCAAGTTAAGACAATCTTCATTGACTGATTTTAAAATTTAGACTTAATCCACAACTCTTTTCTTTACAAAACAGAAATCAATATTTTTGGGCTTACCAACTAATTTGAATAATTTATTCTTCAGACTAGATCTTTTGGGAATGTGCCTCCTTGTGATCTTTACATGTAACATGCTTGCAACATGCTGCACCCAGAGAGACAGTAATAGTAATTTTAGTGGATATCTGTGTTGTATAAGATTTTGCTTACTTCACTGACATCTGTGTCTCTGCTTGCTTATGAAAGTTTGATTTTTAGCCTGCCTCCCTAACTATGCCACTTCATTCCAAGAGCTGGTTTGTAACCTTCCCCTGTTAATTTTAGAACAACTCCTATTTGGGACAATCAGGTTCGTTGCAATCGTCGGATCCTTTAGGTCTCAGCTCCCAGAGGACTGGGCCTTTTGGCACCTGCAAGTTAGAGCTGATTTCCTTTATTTATTTATGTGCTGAAGTCCCTGAAGAACATGGTGACAAGCCCAGTGGCCCAGAGCCAGTACAGGGGCTCAGTGGTCTGCCTGGGGGCTGCTGCAGCTCAGGGACTCACCTGGGTTTTGTTAAAGGCCAGTCCTCTGTCCACTAAAAGCACAGGATAAAACTTCTTGGGACCATGACTTACTGAGCACTCACACACAAGGCCAGAATTTGAGCCTGCCTCCTGTAGGGTCAGATGTTTCACCCAACTTCTCTGCTGTTCTTACTCAATTTCTTACTGAAATTATGTGGGTTTTTGACAATCAATCATTGCTGGGAGAATGTTTTCAAGCTTTTAATTATGCAGCAATTATTCATACTATATACACTTGTATGTTGCAAATTTTTACATTTCCTTCCAGAAGTGTTTTAGATGCACCAGATTACTTCATGTCCTAAGGGTCTAACCAGTGACTTCTAAGACCCATGTAAACTCTTAGTCCCAGCTTATCCCAACTCTACTGACAAGTATGATCTCTTTTCTTTCATTTGTATCTTACCAAATGACATACATGGGCATCCTTTGAAGCTATACGTTTATTTATTATACATTTAAGCTCAAATATGCAAACCTATGTCATAGAACTTTTCGTTTCAGGATTTTCACTTGGTAAAAGATTGAGTTGCAAGATGAAGGAAGACAAGCATCATTGGGCCTATCTGTACTCTCAAACTCTGAAATTTTATATTCATCAGATTGAATCATTTAATGGGCAGAACTTGAGCAATCACAAATAGATTTCTTTATGGAGCTTGGAGACATACCACCCCCAGGATGGATTTTTTTTTTTTTTTCCCAGAACTTGTGATGTTGAGTAGTTCAGTTACAGGAAAACTTCCCAGGTCATGGTTGAGGTGCATTCCTGAGGTGCATTGCCTCAGGAATCTTATGCATTCAAAGGGAAGTTGGAAAGAATATGTCTCTCAAGTATGCATCTCACCATCATTAACATCTACCAGACATGCCTTAGTTTAAATTCAACATCATCAAGTCACCTTATAGCCTTGCTGCCACAAATTCAGAAGCTGTATTAGATTTACCATCACACTGCACTTTATTTCCCAGAAGTCTATATTAGCTGCAGTCTTCCTTTCATATTCATGGTGTACCTGAAAAGCCTCATATTAGCAGTCTTCAAAGAAGGAATTTTCCTGTTTTGTTTGGATGTTTCTGCAGATTTTCAACCCAGAGCACTGTTTAATTTTAAATAGCCAAATGATCCCATGTAGACAGTAATGCTCTAACAGATTACAAATATATCCATTTAGAAAGTAAGTCACACAGTGCTGAGACATTAAAATATTTTCTTTTATTAAAACAAGTATTTCATTATGAATACTCTTTGAAGGAAGTGGTTCCCATGCTTTTTTAACATGTCCTAAAAATATTTGGATCAAAAACCATCCATGCTTTCTTACTTTCACCAAAGAAAACCATGTCAGCAGAACTTCAGAGATCTTGCAGGAAAGGATGGTTGTCAAAGTAGAGCTTGAAGAGGAGAAAAATTATTCAAATATATTGTGAAGAATGCCATCATTTTACAAAGAATCTTAACAATGTGCAGAGAGATGACAGTAAACGCACAAGAGGTCCTGAAGATATTTTCACTGCAGCAGGTTCCAAGAAGCAAAGGTATGATGTGCTTTTTGTTGACAAATACAAGAAAACATAATCAATGTCCAGAGAGTTGTTTAGGGAACAAATTGACAAGTAATGACATGTTATAGCACTTTGGTCCTAAATGTTAAAAAGGAGAATTGCAGGTAAATGGTCTACAGGTCTAGGCCTAATAGTTGGGCTGGGAAGTTAAAGAAGGATTAAGTGAAATACCTATTTTATGAGAAATCTGGTGTCTACAGCATTTGAGAGAATATAGATTAGGAAACATGTCAGTGGGTAGGTGATGGTAGAATCTTGTGAACTCTCTCTGAGACATGATCAAAGAAGGACATGTTCTTCTTCAGAGAAAAAATGAAAAATAAAGTTGTGTCTCTCAGACCCCACAACTGAAGACTGAAAAGAAAAAAGCATAGTGAAAATATTCTACCTGAGACAGACCTGGGCTTTAATATTAAACACTAAGGAGCTATAGAGATTTGTAAATTCAGAAAATAAATGTTTAATTTTCATCTCGGCAGCAATAGTAGAGGAAGAAAGACTACAACTAATGTGAGATTATAATTTGAGATTAAAGGAAAGAAAATTATTTCACTCTTAAGGGTAGAATTATAAAACCATTCATAGATTAAATGGAAATGCACTAATCAAATTACATATTAAAATTATATTATTAAATTAATACAATAAATTGACTTTAAAATGTAATTTTTCACTGTTTTTTTGTCTTTGGACCAGGTATGGTATTGTGGTCTTGTAAGACTACCAGAAGATATTGTTCTACCTGCTGGAAGTTGAACTCAATGGATCTTGTGGGTCTCTAACAACTCAGGATATTCTATGACCTGGGATTATAAAACCTCTGTCTTGACCTTGCAAACAGAACTTTGCCCAAAAATCCTTTAGTGAAAATATTAAAAAGATATTTTCTTGTAAAAAACCCTCTCTCAGTAGCCAGAATCAGGGCTCAAGATTTTAGTAGGTATGAGATACTTATAAAGAAATGAGGGTTAAAGTTAAATAAAGTTTATAAATATATAAAGACATATGGAGGAGAATTAAGACCATTTCATTAAAATGAAATGGTTTCATTAAAATCATGACATTTAGAGGACTTCTTCTTAGAGCCCCTCTTTGTCTTTGCCATTTTTAAGAAGTTTATTTTTTATGTATTTGCATTTATGTTCTTCTAAGAAAAGCTGGCTTTTAAGCATCACAATTTCAATAAAAGGACAGTTATATCATCCTTTTCCTGATGTATTTGGTTTTTGTGGGTTTGGAAGGAAGCTAAATAAAAATCACATATGAAGTGTGGCTTTATTTCTACTTTATCTTTATTTTTATTTGTTTATATGGTAATCTATTTGATCCATGAATAAAAACATTGTCTAGGTTATTTTACCACCCTGGAAATGCTGTCTTACTGTTGTACTTTTTTTGATAAGTTATGCAGGAATTATCAGAAATAGTTGTTACTTTTGCTTTGTCCCTTGTATTAATGCTATATTTCAGTATACTTTTTTGACAGACTCACTTATACACAAGGGCAGACTGGAGAGCAATGCATCTTCTCCTGCATTTTAATATTGTGAATCCATAGCAAATGCTTCATTGCCAGTTAGAACTGACAAAAAGGAACCATTTTTAAGTCTTAAGAGCCTGACTTTCTCTGACTGCAGCTGGGGTAAGAAAGGTAAGGATAATATTTTTTCGTGGAGGAATGATAAAAATATTCTTTTATTTCTTCACTTGTACTTCTTACATTTTCTTGTAATTTCTCAAGTTTTAGAGTAAATGAACCCTTTTACTACCTGAAGATTTTTCCATTAAAAAACTTACCCATACAGTTCTTCTCAAGGTTTTTTGGAGCTTAGATAAGACAGAAATTGGATTGAAAGTGGATTTATGTCATCACTTTTGGTCACTACCTTGCATTAATTTAAGGAGAATTGTACTTTCAAAGAAAGCTGAATCTACTGAGAGATTTTTTCAAACTTCTTTCCTTGAATGAGACAAAAAATTTTCTGTCCTTCTGCATTGCAAGGATTTCATTGTCCTCAAGAAATTTTATATCTGTTCAAGCATCATCTGATAATATTTTGTATTATATAATTATGTGACAATCCTTTCCAGATCATTCACAATATTTGCATTACATTTAAGTATTGCATCTCCTATCACAAGAAAAAATCTTACATGTTGTTTTGGTAATGACCAAGCAAACCAGGAAGTTTAGATTTCAGGCTGAAACCCCAAACACTCTCAGTCCTGTATCCCTCCAAGCAAAGACATTTCTCATTCTAGCTGACATAAAATATAATTAAGTAATAAACCAGACATTAACATTAGCAAAACAGCCTGAGATCATATTAACCAGTTAGGCATTTCCCCAGTTACAACATAAGAACTGAAGGTCAAGGCATATTAGCTGAATGTGCATAGAGCATAATTGTTCAGTTTAAAAAGCCCCAGCATTGCAAAGACACCCATTTTGACATGCAGCCTGGGAGAAAGGTTGTGTTTGTTGCTTTCACACACTCCTTGCTGGCACCAGAGTGATGTTCACATGACAGCAATAATTCTCTTTTGGGAGAGAATCAGTGAAAATTTTGTAGACCTTGCTGGTATAGGACATAGATGAATAGGAATTGGCAACATTATTTGAATTGAAGGTTGTTGAGGCTTCTGGTACAGACGCACTAGAAGGTCAGTTATGAGATTTATATTCATACAATATGTTGAGTTCAAGGCTACAGAGACCACTTAGGGTTTCCACTATGATGCTTTTCTGCGGTGACTAGTCTAAAAATTATTCCACTTCAAACCTGGACCATTAGAAGAATCATTACACATTATAAGACACTACACTATGTTCTGACAACATGATTATTTTAGTATAGTATTTACAGAAAAAAAATTAACAGCAAATTACAAACTGTAAGCAGGACTTCTGAATAGCATTGTAGGCAAAGAGAGAAAACCAATTGATACTACGTTGCTTAGTCCATCAGGAATCAGAAGAAACCAGTAGACAATAAAAGAAAGAATCAGAGGAAGGTAACATTGGTTGACTGAAGCGAATGAAGAAATTGGTGGTCAAGGAATAAGACAGAAAAAGCAGAACCAGTAATAAAAATCAAACTTTGAAACAATAAATCACAGCATTAACAAGTGACTCAAAAGTATTCTGATCTGAACTCCATGCCTGAAAAGAAGATGACCCCAACCTGGGCCTGCTTCTCCAGCTAAACCCTTTAAGATTATCTGTATGAAAAGAAAACCAGAAAATTTAGAATAGGTCATTCTGCACAGGAAAGAATGGTGAGTTTAACTGTTGAAATATATTTTCAACAAAAGATTATTTTATTTAAAATATGTTCCATATGCACATCAACATGGCTTTGAAATGCCTTTGGGTGGGAATAGAGTTTCTCTATCTGACATTTTCAGATTTAAGAAAAATTCTTTATTTGTTGAAAGTATTCTAATTTGCCTGGAATCTTTTACATTTTCTTTGGTATGATTCTTCATGAAAAAATTGAAATTGCACATGAAATTATACACACCTTGCTATCTAACCATACGTCTATTCACAACACTTCAAATAATATTGGACTGACACAAGCCTCCATTTGGAATGAAGTGTTATATTTAATATATCTCATCCGCTTTATGTAATTAGCCATGTTTTGAAAAAGAAGTTATTTGTTAGGTGACAAATTCACAGCTGGCAAATACATACTTGTTGCAAAGTCCAAGAAACATCTCTAAACTTTCAGTGGGAGATAATAAAACTGAGTAAACAGTGCACAAGTGAAAGCTGAAAATGTGTGTTGCCAGTGTTCATGTGAATTGCTCATACACATCACACCTTTCAAAGTTAATTGCAACCAACAGAGGAAATAATTGACATAATTTTGGAGAACTTAAATGATGTTGTTTAATGTGCACCATCCACTAAGAGGTGAAGAAATTGATGGAGTACCTAGAATATAACATGGAATGGAAAATAATGAGGGTGTCACTGCCTTGAAAAAATAGATACACAAACCATGCAGACCTTGAATCTGCTCCTAAAAAATGGATGGTTCAGAAATAAAAAAAGACAGCAAAGATGACTGTTACAAACCTCTGTTAAAAAATGCTGAAAAGAGAATTTGCACTGAAGAGGAGATGAACAAAAGAATTAATGAAAGAAATTATTAAGGCAATGAATTGTGCTGAGAGTGAAAATGAGAAAACTCTGCTCATCCTCTACAACCATGTAAAAAGAACAAAAAAAGAACAACTGAAAGCAAAGCCATAACAACCCAAGACAAGTCCCTGATATTTTCTGGCTATGTCCCAAATGGTGGGGCACAGCAAACTTTCCCAGCTCTCAGGAAAATAGTGTGTATCTCAGACAGGTCCCACCCACACAGTGTAACAGCGCTATTTCTCCTGTTTTCCTCCCAATTTTCCAGAAGAAAAGCCTGTTATGTTGGTCAGAATCCATCCATCTTGCCCAGGGGCCTCACTGCCAAAACAGTTTGTTGCTGGTGAGCAGCTACCCTGCTATCTGCTAGTAAGTAGTACTAGCCATAGGGACTATGATCATGTACATGTTGATGTAAAATAGTAATGCAATACAATACAAAGTGATGAAAAAACTACATATAGATAACAACAGCATTCACCCTATTGTTATTTTAAGAAGGATGTAAACCTCGCTAGTAGGATTGCATGATTTTACTATGTATTATTATACCAGTTCCACAACATTGCAAGAAATGGAAATATAAGTAAAAGATTAATCTGCTTAATGTAACATGAAAAACTTTAAACAAATTCAGATTAATAAAATGATAAGAACTCCAGTTTTAGATGGCATGCACTTCAGAGGCCTTTTTTTCCCACTAATCTGTTTCTCAATTTTTTTTTACATTTTGATAGCGTTCATTTTGTACCTGTCTAGTGACTAATGTGGCAATGCTTGCTTAACAATCCATGCTGCAGATGGTGCCTTGCCTGGAGCTGGAACCATGTATGGAAATCTTATTATAACTAAAGAAACCAAACTCTTGATTTAGATTATGCGATTATGAAAAAAAATAAGTTTTGTGTGATGTTACAATTCTGGCATGGTGGCAAAATTGTAAAGGCAAGAAAATGTTCTAAGGCTTTCACAAACTGCTTTAATCTTCACCTAAAGTGAGCAGTGGGCATGGCCCTGTGTCCTCTCAAAGGAGTTCATTTATCGCGAGGGATGCTGCATTGGTCAAAAAGCCTAAACAGCAAGTTGCTTTAACAAATATCTTTCCTTTGTTGTTGTCTCTTCTTTGTGACTCTTAAAAGAAGTATAAGCTGAATTATTCAGTCTCGTGCAACAGCATTGCAAATTTCTCTCCATGGCTTTGTGGAAGACCACTGCCTTTGAGCACAGGAGACAGATTTTCTGAAGCTCATAACAGATAAATGTGCTTTCCTGGCATCCAATTCTGCTCATATTTTTCACATGAAGAGAGAATGCACAGAGGAATCACTCTGTTGATCTGCCCATTTGCAGGCAAAGAAAAGCTCAAAACACCCATGGCATTTCTTGCTTGCTCCCACAAATAGCCACAATTGTAGCAACAAAAGGTTCTGTGCTTATCTGGAAAAGTTTAACATGACAGGCCTAGTACTTTTAATTGTCACATGTGCTTTGACAGGCTTATATGAAAGGATTTTTCACAAAAAGAAAACTGTTTTATCTCCTAATTTTTATATGTTACATAATGCCTCACATTGCTTGAAGTAGGTTTAATTAGTGAAACACGTTAAGGCCATCATATTTCCATTGGGAAGTTTCGATACGGTAATGCAAGTAACCTAATGCTTATAATAAGCTTCTGGTTCATAGTTCTAGTTCTCCGATTTAGTAATTAAGTTACATCCCAAAATGCACTGTACCACTAATTTAGGGTATTTCTGGCTTTAGGGGCCCATGTGCTAATTGTAGAAACAAATTTATTCACCGTAAATTAAGACAAATGGGAAGGCCTTCAGCTGAAATACTGTGGAGAATATTTGCTAAAGCTGAAATGGATTAAAAAGCTTCAGTAAGACTTTGTACTATCAGAGTAAATGAAACATGTTTCAGAATTTAAACATAAATAGACAATTCAGTTTTTTAAAAGACCTAGGAAGAATTAACTGAGACGAATGCATGCTAAATCTTGAAGAAATGCTACTGCTTTATATGCCTTAAGTTTTGTTAGCATAACTACCAGAGTGTATTACTACTTAAAGGAGACCAAAATTCTATAAAAATGTTTAAGTACATATTTTGATAACATATGAGAAAGCACACATGCTTTTGCTTCATTTTTTACAGATGCGCCCTCAGATTTAACTTTGGTGTTTTGGATTATTCTTGTATTTTGATTCACTGTTACACAGCAGTAATTAAAACAGGTGTTGCTTGTAATACAAAACTCTCCACTTAGATACTGCTGTGTTCTTCCATTGCAAAATGTGAATATTAGATGATCACATAATAAGAAAAGTATTATTACCTGCTGTCTCATCCATAGACAAACAGCAGATGTAGAGATTTAAGCATTCTGGCGATAATCTGGGAACTATTGTTAGTATAGCATTAATTGAACAAATAATGCTTCTCATTGGATCAAAAGCATTTCTGAATGTAATGAAATCAGTCTCCTTCTGTGGGAGGGGGTTTGGAAGATAGCCCCCCTGCCTTGCCTTGGGAGGCAACAGATGTATAACTTCCCCCCTCCCCTGTTGTCAATCTTTTGTTGTCCCTTCCCCTCATCCCTGTCAGTCATTATGTAATCCTTCCCCCAGTTCTGGAAAGTTCTGTCTTCTTTGCATCCCCATTGGTCCCTTCCCTGAAACCACTCCTTCTCCTTATTCCCATTGGTTGTTACCCTGTCACTCACCCTCTGCTCCACCCCTGGACCCTTCCCTCATTGGTTGTATCCTACCCTGACCCTCCTACCCAGTTGCTGTTATATTCCCTACCCCGCCCCTTGTTCGGGGCTCTCAGAGCTAGCTGCCCTGCGGAGTGGTTGTGCTCCTTTGCTCCCCAGCTCGCTTCTCCTTCTCCGAACCCTCAGGAATAAAGCTGCTTGAGAGACACCCACCTCCAGTGGAAGCCTCTTCTTTTTCTGATATCTGGCTCTTGGAGGACCTGACCCTGTGGCAAGCCAGGTGGTAACAGGACCCCAGGGCCTCATCCTTCTTTGGGGTTTATTTTTCCTTTGATGAATACTTGTAATGATCATGCCATACCAGCATTTTTTTCCTGTGGTAATAGGACTGCTTGGTGAATCAGCTACAAATCTGACATACACATTTTATTATTTAGTCACAAGAAGGACACAGACACCTTCTTTTCCTTTCAGCCAAATAGTAAATCCCTGTCTTATCAGTGTATAAAACAAAGAGGCTCTACTGTCTTCTGCATATACACCAAGCCAGTTTCATGATGCATACCAGCAGTGGGGCACACATGGGCTGGTGAGGGGGCTGCCCTGGATCCTGGGAAGCACAGGGAGGGTTTGCACTCCCCGGCTGCACCATCTGCTCCCTGGGAAATGCAGTGCAGTGCCGTGTGGTTACAGTTAAGATTGACATAGAAATGGAAAACTTGTCTCCCTTTGGATTCACTTTGTTTTTCTTCCTTTTTCAGCACCTCTATCTGTTCCTCAGACAAGTGAAACTGGACAAATTAAAGGAGGAAATAAAAAGATTGCATGGCTGTGTCCTTGCACTAAATTCTAAGAATAGACTATTTAACTTTTCTTTATGGACAGTTAGGGCCATCAGTGTGTCCCTGAGGACAGCCAGCTGCCTGCATGAAACATACTCCCTCTGCATTTTTTGATGCTATGATTCACTGGCTAGTTTTAATCGGAATCTTCAGAACACCCAGTTTTCTGCTTCTGGAAAAAAATCTCGACTTTGGACTCTGACAACCTCTTCCAGAGACACGGTTTCACTGAGAAATCTGAAATATTCCTGCTGTTGTAAGACTTACAGGAATAAAGCCCAAAGGAGATGCT
Organism: Taeniopygia guttata; assembly: GCF_048771995.1. NCBI lineage: Eukaryota > Metazoa > Chordata > Aves > Passeriformes > Estrildidae > Taeniopygia > Taeniopygia guttata. The sequence continues at coordinate 102,231,297 of NC_133026.1, forward strand.
ACTACAGAAGATATAACTCAGTTTTAGACAATGGTGTTTTGATTATTTCCGAGACAACTTGTCCTCAGGCTCCTATGTAATTCAGGAGTGTACTCAGGATATGTATTGTATGGTGGTATCTAAGTTCCCATTTCTTATCCTCATGACATGGTTGAGTTTTCATGGTCTCTAGAAGTAAGTCAGTGTTAGTTTCTTTGACTTCAGTGCAGCATTTAGAAGAACCAATCAAGATTTTGTCAATTTTGAAGTATTTCCTTTAACAAAATGAATGTAATTAAAAAGAGATCTATTAAATGTCCATCCAGTTTTGTGCTCTGCAGAATGTGTTCACTCACTGGAGTTTAATTTAGTTACTTTACTTTTCAGAGATTTATTTTGGGCCTTCCTGATTTGTTGAAATAGCAATTTGCACATTGTATAATCTGTTTATAGACTTCAGCATCTAGAAGGTTGTTAGGGATATGAATCTATTTTGCCTTCAGGCATGTCTGTCAAAGACTGATCTGAAATGAAAAAATAATTGCATACCCTTTCAGATTATGTTTTGATGATATTTTTGATACCAAATACAACTGAAATAGCCTTTTTTCTCTAGGAGAGAATAAAACCAGCAAAATAGTTTTGTTCCAGTGGAAGGAGCAGATTAATTTATACTCATGCTAAAAAAAATATAAAGAGGATTGGATGTGCTCTCTGTGAAGAACATGGGATATCATATCTGAGAGAGACAGAATAGGTTTGATTTGTCATCTTCCCCTTTTCAAAACCTAACTAAATGAAATATCTACAGTGCTTCAGGAGAGGATTATTTCACCTCATTACTTGTCCCCATGCACAGTTGAGCAGCTGTGTACTTTAACTACATCTGAGAAACAAGCAGACTGATGGGAAAGCCTGAGCTCTGAGTGCCTGCTCTCCCCCTCCTGACGAGCGTCCCTGCCACTGCTGTATTGGAGGGAGCTCTTCAGCTCTGGCAGTACAGGAGCAGCATTTCCCTCACAAGCAGTGGTGGTGAATTGTGTTTTGCCCACAGTTTCCTATAGTTAGAACACCCATTCATTAAAAATGCAGAGGAGAGGAGAAAATGAAAGCAGCATTTGCCATTCATTTTAGTGTTCTCTACCTGCTTTGCCTGATTTCAGGTTTAGCAATGGTAGGGCTGGTAAAATAATAAAGAACAATTACAATCCAGTTCTAAAACTGTAGGGAATGACAGGCTGACAGCAGCCTCATGCAGCTCAACAAGAGCAAACACTGATCTCTGCATCTGCAGGGGAATGACCCATGTAGCTCCTGTGCAGGCTGGGAAGCAGCTGGGAAGAAGAGGACATGGGGACCTGATAAGTACATGATGAGCAGGAGTCAGCAGCAGGTCCTGGTAGCAATGAGACAGAGCCTCATCAGGGCAGTGCTGCCACATGTATGGCCAGCTCAAACTACAGATAAGAAAAAATGTCCTCACAAAGAGAGTGGTTAATTCCAAGAGCAGGTTCCCTAGAGAAGATGTGGAACATGCATCCCTGGAAGTATTCAGGACTTTGCTGGCCAAGGCCATGGGCAGGACTTTCTTTGAGCAGGACCTTGGATCCATGGACCCTTACTATGTAAATTATTATGTGTTTCTATGCCAAAGAAGACGAGCATGGACTACATCTTTCTACTCCTGAAGTTAAAGCTGATCTTGGTCACTTTCTCCATTTCACAGATCATAAAAATTTTTAAAAATAAAACAAATACTGAAAGAGGGGACGGGGGGATGATGGAAGAAGGGAATTGTGTCCTTTCCTAACATATTCATAAGCATCAATAGTCTCTTTGGATTATAAAAACTGAAGCCTGGAGAATTATTATGTCAGCCAAACTGTTGGTAGAAACTGATCTGAAATCTGAGTTTGACATAATTTTATCTGTTTGCATGAACTGAGCTGTATGATGAGCTATTTTTATCTGGTGATAATGAACTTCAACAGCTTACAGGACAAATGACTAAGATGGGTCCAACTGTGCAGAGATAAGAGTGAAAATCAGAAGGCTCCTCACAGACCTGCTGCATGCTAAATATTTTCCATAAATGCTTTGAAAAACCTCAGACAGAAAATATTGTACAAATGTAATAGAATATTGCTCATATTATTGTGTTTATTAGGAATGCTCCTAGCAATAAAAATAAGGAACAGAACCCTGTTGTGCTATAAAATTTATATTAAGCAGTATTACCTATGAATAGAATCTTTTAAGAAAGCTGATCCTTAATGAGACTCTATCCTTCATGCTATACCACATGATTAGTAACCACAGGAAAATAATCTTCCACCTGGCATATAAATGCACAGGACATTACAAACGGGTCTTTAAAAGAAGAATGGAGAGCAGACAAAGCCATAAGAAGAATTTTAAAACAAAATGTGGCTGTACCAGTAGATTGTGGTTAGCTACTATTATCAGTTCCCAGAAACTGCTGAGTCTTTACAGTATCAGTCAGACTATATATAGACATGATTTTCATTCTATTGAAAAGCATAATTCTCTTTTAGTCTCTTATGTTCTGAAGACTGCAAGACCTCTTCCCATAGTATCCCATGGCCATGGGATACCACTTAATAACCTTTACTGGAGCATGGGGATCTGCTTAGTCCTTCATTTTCAGGTTCATGAGACACTGGGACAGCAGAGACTAGACAAACATGAAATATGAAGATCTTTCTTCATATGTAATTACATATGAATTTTAGGATTTCAGTGTTTGCTCTGGGGTGAAGTTTTAAGATATTACATGACATTTCTGTATTTGAGCTGTTTCAGACTTTTTCTGTGTTGCCCACGTAACCTGTGTGACTTGCAGTCTGAATAACTGTTTCCTGTACTAATTCTAAATAAAGAGAAACTCATCCCACACAAGCTCAAAGCTAGTCAGGTGGTATTTTGTATCACTGAATGAATTTCTTTGACAAGGGTTAGAGATGTACAGAAACATGGGAAAATGTGAGGTTACCAAATCACTACAATAATACCTTACATTTTAAATAACTTGCAGTAAGGAAGAAACAATTTGTGTTATACAAGTATTCCAAACTGACAAATTTCATTAATACAATCATTGGGAAGTTATATATCAAAACTGAGTGAAAAGGAATAAAAAGGAACAAAAAGGAAATAATTTTTATCAAAAGTTTTTTTTGAGTTTTTTTAATTAAGGCTTTTTATGTTTGCATCCCATTTTAATGTTTTGTTTGGTGTTTCTTTTTTGGTTTTTTTTGAAGCTTTTAAGCAAATCAAGATTTGTGTTGGCTAACACCCAAGATTTTTTCTTCTTCACAAAAAGACTTTTTTTGGTGACTAAACAAAATTTATTTGAGTGAATGCCAATTGCAGTCTATAAAATTCAGTTACAGGAAAGAAACAATACTAGCCACTAGTCCTGGGTACAAAATCACAGCCATAATAAGGAATTATAGAAAACTAAATAATTCACAGAGTGGGAATGTCTTACTTATTATTAAAAATATATTTTTAAAAAGAAACAAACCTAGTACAAGTTATGTGCATTTCCATAAAAATCACTAACTAAATAAAAATGGCAGACCTAACATATTATTTTCATATTTTTCCCCCTTCATGTCATCTTATCTTCTGTTAAATTAGAAATGAAATTTATATGCAAAATCATGTACTAGATCAGCTATAATGAGTAACAAAGATATTATTGCAAATTCCATCTTTTTCTTGCTGTTTTTTCCAGCTACATTCAAATTACACATTAATCATTAAGTCTTGCTTTTCCACTGTATTCGTTAAATGTAAGGAACTGCTTCTATTCTTTGGTTCTATTTCTGAAATTGAATGTGGTACAGACACAAAGCCCATTGATGCCGAGAAGACTTCAGTGTGTTGTTCCATCCAGTATGAGAAATATTTAATTCTCTGCTAGACCAGATTGTATCTGGTACGTGCCTGGCTACTAAGAAGAAAAGGAGGAAAGAAGTTTTCTGACCTTTCCTGGGTCCCCTTCAAAGGATTTAGGTGCTGTAAAAATGGGTTCATTTTCTGAGGTCACCTGGATGCTTCTTGCTTCTGTCTCAGGACTAGTTAGCAGCATAATGAGAGCCCTTGGAAAGAAAATGGAGTTTGCTACCAGCTCTGCAGTGGCTTGGAAAAACAGGTGGTAAAAAAGGAGAAGTTGCAGCCTTTAACAGAGCAGGGTTCACTCTCATTGTGAGTCACTGAATACAAGATACAGTCTCGTCTATTATTTGCTATGGCACACCTGAATGATGTTCTTGATACTGATTTTAAGTCTGCATCATTTCTTTGGATGGTTTTAGAAGGCTCTGTTTTGATTTGTGCTGCAGAATTTGAGCCATTAATCTTCAGCTACAGAATTGCCATTGCTGGGTTTGGATAAAAAACAATATGCATTCTGCTGCCTGGAGGAATATGTTTTCCTCTCCTATTTGATACTTGACATAATTTCTGCTGAAATTTATTTACTGCGATTTCCTCAGTAATTGATTTCTATGCCATGGGCTTTTTCTTTTTCCTTTTTTTCCCCCTGATGTTTTTGTTGCTGCTTTGATTTGCTGTTCTCTCAGTTGTTCAAATCATGCTTACCAAGACATGAAAGAGCATAACTTTAAAGGAGAGAAACCAATGGTGGCCACTCAAATATTTTTAAATTCAATTGTTTGGGTAGTAGAGTAGTACTTGTGGTTGGTGGGAAATCTAGAAATGCTTTTGATCTCTCTTTAGATAGAAAACCCTTTACAAGATTTGCATTGAATTTGCATTTTCATTTCATGATTTTTAAACTGAAAATATATTTTTGTAAATTAAGAAGGAAATTATTTAAGTGTTTGCAGACAGTTCCCCCTCATATTCTTGCTTGGATTTGAAAACTTTCTCTATAGTGTTTAGTTCAGGCCACCATGGAAAAACAGAAATGTATGGCTGATGACTGGGTCAGGTTTTAGTAACAGTTTTTAATTCAGAGAGATATTATATACTCCATGTAACTTCTACATAACTTACTCTAAAATAAAAGATAATAATAACATAGAACATAGGATGGAGGGGATCTTGACTTTGTATATTTTGCATCCATTTGTGACTGATCCTTGTAGACTACAGCTCTCAAAGTAACAGGACTGCAAGCAAAGAAGAGAGAAGTTGAAAGTATGCTGCTTTCTACTGTCTGGATTCTTAACCATCCAATCCTTTCAGTGGGCTTTTATTGCCTTTCAGAACACCGAATAATATTCTTTAGGTCTTTTGGCATAGCTGGAGAAAAAATTAAAATGATGATGAAAAGATGATACCAACTGAACAAACAAATCTTTGTATCATTTCCTGCTTGGGTATGCACCCGAATCCCATCCAGGATGGAAAATGCAAATATACACCAAAGGAGAAATTAAGAAAACATGTGACTTAGGGTTGTGCAGGAGAAGAGCTTAACTGGAAGATGGAAACCTGAGAGTATGTCTGACATACCCTGAAGCATGGTGTGCCATCAACAGGGCAACTGGGAGAGCAAAGTCTGAAGTGAAAAGGGCAGAAGGAGGAGCCAAATGCAGTTGTCTTCTTTTTTATATTGCTCAGGTGGGACCCTGAAGTGAATCAATCAGAATGGCCTGGTAGGAAGGAACCTGTAAACAAAGCAAAAACTTAGGAAAATGCGCTTTAGTCCTTCACAAAACTATTCCTTCACAAAAGTACCCATTTGCATACACCATGTGGGCAGCTAAGGACCTGGGAGTAAGCTGTAGGCTTAGATTATACACCAGTTTTCATGCTAGGTGCATCCAATTAAACTTTGCTTTGGCTCTACAGTCTAACAAAATTCCTGCAGTGCATAACAACCCTGATTTCACAACAGAGGGGTAATTCTGGTATCATGAAATCAGCACACAAACTCTGAAATAAAACCTGGTATAAAGCTGAAATAGCCAATAAGGATTAAAATTGCAGCCTGTGAAGGGTCTCATCATGCAACAGCAAAGTGCCAATAATAATTTCTTTTTCTGAAGCCCTGCTGTGACCTCATCAGCAACAGTTGTGTGCAGTTCAAAGCACCCCAAAACAGAAAGATTCTGTCAGGAGTGTAGAAGAGAGCAACTGGAAGAGTTATGAAGATAGACAGATGGATTAAAAGAGGTGATGTGGAAAGAAAGAAATTACAAGATGCTGCCTTTGTGAGAATAAGGTTAAAAGAGGGAAAAGATGGATCACCACTAAAAACAGAATGTTATATTGCTTTTATATTGGGAGTTTCATGCTGAATGTCAACAAAAAAAGCCTTGGCACTATTTCTCAAGGAGCCCTGCTCAAGGAGCAGCATTTCCACTCAGTTCCAGCTCATCCTAAAAATTGCACTAATAAATATTGCAAAATGTTTTGTATTTGTATCATAGTAAGGACCAAAAAAATGTTTCCACAACAGAAGACATATTGCTCTGGACTCTTTCCCACCCTAATTTCCATAAAGAAAATATGAAGATAAATACTAACACTACATCCTCTCTGGACACAGTTAACCAAATTATGCTCTCAGAAATACTAGATCAGTCAAGTCCATGCACACAGCCAAAAGCTGATTTGACCCATAGGGTGACATACAAGTAAAGCAATAGTAGTTGGACATTTATACCTTTTAATGAGGTCATATTTAATATTCCATGAGTATTTCTGGTCACCTCAGTATAGTGAGGTCATTGTAGAAAGGAAGTGCAGCAAGGAGGGGCAATCAGTGTTGTATAATATAGAGACTTAGAGGTTTCATATTTTTCCCAGTATTTGTGAATGTAGGGCTGTGCTAAAAGGAAAAAGGAGAATTGGAGGAGCACTGAGGTACATAAAGACTGCCACCTGTTTAAATTCTAGTCAGAGATAAGAGCACAGGTTTGCCACTAACAGAAGGTGAGTAAAAGTTGAAAACAATTAATTCACTATGATTTTTTAGACTGTGCTTATTAAATATGGCTGCAGTCAGTTTGAATTAGGTTACTGATGATTGGAAATGGGATATTAAAAGCTACTCACATCAGTGCTTTCCAAGCAACTTTGTTCCACACATAGTGCAATAGCATTTTTATGGGTTCTATGTGCTTCATTCAATTCAAATTTAAGGATTTCTGGGGACTGCAAGGGCTGAAATCCAGTTTAAATTGCTGTCCTTTGGAACACACTCTTAATTCTCAGGAAAAAAATGAAATGCTTTTGGTTTTGTTGCAGCTGCCTCCCACTCTCATCCGCCCCCTTGGGCGCTGAAATCCATAAACACAGTAGGGTTATCACGGGCACATTCTCATGTTCTCTTCCTTTGGCTGAGGACAGAAAAAATAGGCTGAAACAGCATCCTGAAATCTGTAGCCTGTCTGCATTTGTACTAAATCCTAGAGCAGATTTTGAACTTCTTGCTAATTACAGGCCAGATACGTAGAAAGAGCTTAATTATTTATCATTTTACAATATATAGAGATAAGGTTTTAATATTAAATCACTCTTTCAGTTTGCTTTCAATGGTTTGCTTTACTGAGGACCACTTTGTTGTCCCTATGGATTGTTTTCTTTTGTTCCAGCAGATATTCTGATTCTTTTCAAGATGGTATTGATTTCAGTGCAGAAGTTTCACTTCCATTCCTTTAAATGCATTGTGTTCTTTAAAAGCTCAGTATCAACAGCTGTTGGATATTTGCAGGCTGGTGTCTGCAGAGGATGAAATACTTCTTGCTACCCTGTAGAGATAGTCTCACACCAGCATGTGTGCCTTTGCTAATTAGATGCTCAAATTTAGAGTGTTATTAGGAAATTAAGTGTAAGTATTTTTAACCTTTAGTTTACCATGTCAGTATAATGATATGTGCTATAGTAACTACCTATTCATGCATTATTTGTAAGTAAAAATAACCCAAGTCTTTTGCTTCATAGGGATCAGTGATCATGTGACTGACACTAACCATATTTTATAATAGAACAGTGATAGAAGTAAAAGTAGCAGAAAGCAGATAAACACATATAAAACCCTTCTGTCACTCATTCAAGGCAAACTATTTACTTAGAAACTGAAAAGGGATAAAAAATTTACCATTTCAGAAAAGGAAAAAAGAGAGGGGTGGCAGTGAGAGCAACATGATCAGCACTGTGTTTCACATGAACATGCCTTCTGATACTGAGGTCACAAGGCTCAGATGAGATTTAGAACATTTGATTGAAATTTGGATTATTTGGAGATCCAACCATTGAGGTGATTTGTTTTGTGTAAGCTGAATATTTATCCCAATAGAAAAAAATCTAAAATCTCTTATTCACATTCCAAGTTGAAAATTAAGTTAGAGCTATGGCAAACACAACATTTTTTCACATTGTCATCTTTATATCTAGATATCCAGGGTTTTAAAAAATAAAAAATGAACTTGTGTCAATTTTGTGTTAAACACAGGGATTAAAATTAATTCTGATCTGTGAGAGGAGACATTTTTAAGGAATATGTTTTATGACTATAACATTATACTTATATTTCAGAAGATGGTATCTCTATCACAAGCCTATGGATAGTATTATTGAAAATAATGAAAATTTATTTCTTATGGTAAGACATCCAACAAATATATTTTTTAAAATCACTTGTTTTAATTGCTATGTTTACTCACTTGTTTACTCACTTGAATGCAATAATACATAAAATCAGACCACTTCTTTTACATATATATTCCTCACATAGATTAATGAGAAATACTTTTTTTCTTAAACAAGGGGGTTTGTCAGTATCTTGTCTTATAGGTACCTCGCATGACATTCTATATTTTATTTTTTGCATCAATTAGGTAGTTTCCAGGAAAAAAAAGTACAGATAAGAAGGCCATACATATAGCTAATTGCTCTTCTGAGGCAAATTAAATACATGAAAATAGAGCTGCATGGGTTGAGACCAGGAAACGGTCCCTAGTGAGCTGTGTTAAATTTTGATGGATTGCAATGAAAAAGGAAAAACTTCAAGGGAAAAAAAGATAGAAATAAAAAAAATTCATCTTCCATCAGAGAAAATTATGAAACAGTTATGCAGTTTTCAGTTATGCAAATTCCTGTCTAGCAGTTGCTTTAATGCTCTGATTTTTGTGCTAATAAACATGAGCTTTTTTTTAAATATAAAATAGATTTTCTCATTTGAAGAAGGTACTTGGATTAAATAGTTGAAAGCAGGGAAGATACTGGAGAATATTCAGTTATCTTTAGATTCATAGAGTAGTTATTAGTCTGGAAAGGCTTCATATTATACATTCTATTTTGTTGTGTTATATAAAGTCTACATTTGATTGCTAATACTTGATGAGTGGTTTATGTAGTTAAAAATCCTCATTCAGTTGTTGAACTGAACAATGAAATATGCACAATTTCTCTTTGTCTCTGTTTTTTTCCTAACTTAAAGCTGTTCATACTTTGCAATTCAGGAGAGGTAAATTGACAAAAAAAACCCACTGAACTTCTAGTCTTATATCCCATTTTAACCCATAAGCAAAGTTTCAGCAGATACAACTGTCCTCTTGATGCAGCTTGATTCATTGCTAAAGCACGTTGACAGCTTGAATCAGCTTTAATCCCCTAATTCCACAACTGCAAAAACTAATGTTTGTATGTGTATTTCTTCAATAAGGTACTTAATGTAGAGAGTCAAGTCCGGGTTGGCCTCCACCCCAGAAGGTTTCGGGGATCTGTCTGCCATCACATCTCTATATTTGTATCTTCGTGGTCCCACATGCTAAATGCATCCTTAGCAGACTCTCAAAAGCTGATGGCCAGGGATACCCTGGCATATAGATAAACACTGGGTTTGACCACAAGTTACCCTGTCAGCTCTTGTGACAGCCCTGCAGCAGAAGACCTGAGGGCTTTTCCCTTCCTGTTCTGCCACACAGCAGCTTCCCCAGTGTGGTGACATCCAGGAGAAGGATGGAGGTGAGGGCAGGCTGTGACTGATGCTACAGGAGTCTCCCAACTCACCTCATTTAGAAGTCTCCTGCAGAGAATACTGGATGTGGTGAGAACGATTTCTTTGACCACAATCCAACACAGCTTCCTAGAAACCATCTTTATTTGGGGCTCTGGAATAAAGTTATTATTTTTGATGTTGTAATCTTCATACAGGGTCCATGCATAAGGCACTCCTGGTATTCATCTTTAGTAGAAAGTGTTCAAAACAAGCAATAATGTTTTAGATTTGCAATAAAGATCCTGAAATATGCAATTGCTATCCTGGGGAACAAAACTGCTTGTGTTCATGAGTATGATTAGTAATTGCAATTTTGATGGAAAGCAATATCGACAAGCAACATATATGAGAGACAAGAAGTGGACAGAACAGATAAGATCTAAATTTTATGTGTCCAGTATCAAATCTCCAACAGTGACCTGAGAACAAATGTGAATACTTCAAGCTCCATATCCCAAATGTTTTCTAGCAGCCGTGGCGAATGTCAACTTGACAGCAACTTGGCCTTATTTTCACAGTGTGAAACTCAAAACGTGTGTGACCTGATGAGAAAGCATGGCGTAAAAGCATGGGAGCTTGACTAAGGATTAAATGCTTGATGAGTGGTGCTGGAGAACTAATTAGAGCAACAGAAGAAAAGCTCAATGCAGTTTTCACTAGATATTCACTAGAATCAATATTGCCTTTTGAGAAGGGTCCCTTAATCTTTCCACAGGCCATGGTCGTGAAGATCCTGTGAAGTAATGAGTATTAGCAACATACCAGACTAGGACTTGGGAATGAACTGCAGAACTACTGGCAGCTTGGCTTTGTGGTGCCCAGACAAAAACTAGGACTAGTCAAGAGTCAGCTTAGGACGTCTCATGAATGTGAAGTAAATTCAGTTTTCCCTCTCTAGTAACTAGGGCAGCATTTACTATTTTGGGTGTGGTTTATCCCCTCAACTATAGAAATCTGAAAGATGGTTATCTATAGTGAGTACTTTCCTCTTCATTACCTGTGGGGAGAAGGAAGCACTTCGGGAGTGAGTAACTTTCTTTAAATGAGGGAGACAGACCTGCCCGTTGAAAGCAAGGACTGCATTGGCTGGACCCACAAACCCCGCCTTGGCATTCATGGGAGGAGCTCCAGAGTGGGCAGACTGGAATGCTGCATCAGTTTTTATTAAGTGCATTTTCCAACTAACTAAAAAAAAAAAAAGTGTTTTCAGGAGGTAGAATGTGGGACTACTTTAACTGGCATAAAGATGGAATAGAAATTGTTTAGAAAGGAACAAAGAAACAAAGTAAAAAAATAATCATTTTAATTTAGAAAAGCATCACAATTGCAGACACATACAGAATGCAATAACGTATTTTATGTTTGCTACTCACTGTCTCAAAGCAGTTTAAACAGCCAAAGGAAATGAGAGAACCAGAAAGATTTACAGTATATGTTGATATTCTTGCTTCAGGCAAAGAGACATAGCAAATTTGGTTTAGACAGTTCTGAAGGGAATTCTTTTGTAGAAGTCTGGGGACACCATATTCTATTTTATTTTACAGTACTGTGCATACAGCATGCAAAAGAAAAAAAAAACCAGAAGACAAGATTTCAAGCATAATTGCATATAATTTTAATTATAATTTTAAATTTCAATTTATAATTGTACTGATAAAATATTAATATTGGACAAAAATAAAAGCCAAACTCATTTCTCATACATAAATATTCCACAAATACCAGTATTCCTATTGTAATCTTAGAGGGTCAAGAATATTTGAAAATATTCAAGGGTCTAGCAGTCTTAAATATTCCTGTGGAGCAAGTGGTTAAAAGATTGAAATGGCATATTAAAAAATAAACAAAACAACAAACAAGTTACAAAAAAAAACCTGTGACAAAACAAATTTTGAATTGGAATTATCTCAAACCCCATATAAATCTTATTTTGTTTCTGAGACCCTCTTTTTCTTCCTTATTATTTTAAGACTCTTGCAAACTATGAAAAAGGAAAGACTGATATGGATGTATACGACCTTTAAGTTAACCACACACACTTCAAGCATCTTTCTTGGACAAAGAGCCAGGGTTCCTTTGATCCCCTTGAGGCAGCTGGATAATTCCTCCTTGTAAGCAGTAGTCTGGTTTGGGGCAGAGGTGTGCTCTCAACCTGAATATTTCCCTTCATCTGGATCTGAGTGTGTGCAGAGCCCTTCACAGCAACAGAAGTGAGTTACAGACTGTTCCCGTTTGTCTGGTCTCTTTTCCCACAGACTTTCCTTGGTTTTTTAGTGTTTCATATGATCACCACATTAACAAGAATTCCCTTAGACTTCTCTTCCACCAAAGCACTTGGATGAGTTTTCCAACATGACTGTAGGAAGAGGAATGGAGAGCCCCAAGGAATACTACAGAATGTCTCCCCTCAAAAAACCCACAAACACTTGCATGGTCAGGAGACAGTCATGCATTTATGAACAAGACCATTTTCACCATCTTGCAGCACAAAGTCAGCTACAATTATGGTAACAATCAATAACTTATTCCAACAAAGACTATAAGGGTACCCTTCCATTCAACCTCATTGTGTTTCTAGAGAAAACGATCATGAACATTAATGCCAGCATCCTGCTTTCTCTATGTGTTTGAGAGGACTGAAGGCTACTGCGTTTTCTTCTTGTGCTTAGGTAAGCACCTATCCTGCATTTGTGCTTCCTTTCATATCCACTTCATGATTTATTCTTGTTAGACTACATCAGATAGTTCTTTGTCTAGCACCACTTTTGCAGTCCCATGGAGCCACAATCTCCTCTTTCGTTTCTTGTCCCAAATGGGGTAAATTCTGAAATGTATCCACAGGTCAATGTCTCCAACTTGCTTACTTAGTGTTTCTCTCAGAAATATTTCCTGTGGAGAAAAATAGAGAAAGGATAGCCTTCGTCTAAATTTGACTCAGGTCTGACTTACAAAAGTTTAAAATGATCATTTAGAAACAAAATTGTCTGCAAACCTGAGTAAATATTTTTCAAAAACTAAGTAATTGAAAATGCATTCTCCTTCAAAAACATTGCAGTAATACCAAGGACTCAGCTGGATCACTAAAGCATGAAAATGAGGAAAGTGCAGCACTGTACTTGCTCATGTTTGCCCACATTTCCTCTGGGCACTTGAACCGTGTGGGTGTCACCTCAGCTAGAGGCTCCTCAAGTTGCCTTCATATCCAGCACTGCTAATGATGGATTTCACAGTTGGACAGTTTCTTAGTGAATTGCTGGTATTTCAATTAGCAAATTCTAACTGTGAATTATAACATCTACCCATGGGATTTAAGCTTCTTAAGTGTTTGTCTTTTCTACAGCTTCCTGCATTTTACAGCTTCTGAGTCTCTGGACCATCACTTCATCCTGCACTACACACACATGTCAAAGTTAGTTTTAGCTGAATCAGAAAAAAGAGCTGTAAAAAGGAAGAGGGTGTGTTATCATCTCAGCTGGATCAATTTTACAGTCCCCTAAGTGCTGTCACTTCCAGCAGTGCAGGTTCAGTACTGATGAACCCAATGTGAGGTAAGGCTAGACCTTTTAATTGGGCAGGGGAGTTCAATCCAGCGCTGCTGTAACACTGGAAGCTGTTTGATGAATAGCAATAAGTTTGTCACTTAAGATAAAACAACACCTTTCAATGCCTCTCTTTTTGTTGAGTTAGGCCCTCACTATATTTTAAATACTATTCCCCCCCAAAACATGAGAGAAGGTGAGGTGTTGAAAACTGAATGTGTTTTTACTGACACAGGCAACCATCTAAAGATGTGCTGCAGCTGCTGAATGGCAGTCACAGGTTGAAAGTATATCCTTTCATCACAGGAGGATGTTCAAGCTGAGCACACAGCTCTTCTTTTGACACTACGCACTTCTTCACAGAGACACCTGCTTTGTTTTCAATCAGCCTTCAAGAGTAGACTGAAAAGTGTTTTAGGTTAGAAATATACAGCGCAGTAGATCCTCACAAATGGCAAAGTGGCTGATGAGCTGGTAGTGATGGTCATGAAATATGCATGCGGACAATGAGTTCTGAGTGGCAATGTGAGCTATTAAGGCCCATATTTTATTTATGCTATTGTAAATCCATAATTGTTTCTTCAGAATTATCTGGATTTGTGATATAGGGTAGCAGAATAAAGCATCCTTAATTCCTGTGAATGCAAATGACATCAGAGTGGAGTCTATAATTTCAGCATTAATATTGACGCCTTTGATTTTTTACCCTCATGACTAAGCTTTGCTGTTACCTAAATATAAAAGCTAAAAAGAAAATAAGGATTTTTCTTACTGTACATAAAATACTTTTTATTTTAGTCTTGACACACATACACATTCTCACAGCACAATGAAAGGAAAAAACACTTTAAAAATCAAAGACATGGTCAGGATAGACTCTGAGGAGATAAATTAAAATTTAAACAATATCAGGAAGCACAGTAATGCTCAGAACTGCAGGTTGATGTGGAGTCAAACGTCTTGAAATAGTTCTGACACTGATTTCACAAGTATTTTATATATGGTGTTGAATCAGATCTAGACTAGTATTTTGGATGTGCTGCTCTGTGTCCTTCAGTAGGCGCTCTCTGTGTCCCTCACTTGCATGACACCACTGCTGAAAAGGATTTCGCTCCCTACCAAATACCTCAATCTGAGATTTGTGGAACTTATTGAAGGAAAATACTTTCTTTATATTGGCTTCTTTCATGCATCTGCCCTTTCCTTTCTGTCTCACAGGAGCAGCATTTCCAGACAATGATTAGCATTAGGTGGGAAAATTATAATAAGAATTCAGATCACCTCACATTGATCTATCAGCAGCAACATCTAAATAATTCACAGGTTTGTATTGCCATATATTTACTTTCATCTTGGTGCTAATGTAGTTAACATTCATTTTTATGCTTTGTTACACTACAATGACAAATAGCCGTGCTTTTTTGAGTTTAGGAAATCTGGAGTAATTTAGTATGCTGCTGAAGATTCCATCAATCTACATGCATCTCCACACAGCCTGACCTCACTTGCCCATTTTTGGAATAAGACTAACTTCCAGTTCTTTTGATACAACACCCAACTGGATAACATGAAATTATTCTAAGAGGTGAGAAAAAAGTAATTATAGTGTTAGTTCTTCACTGTCATTTTTTGTGGTCTATCACCAAATGATACCTGTGTGACCTTTTCACTGTGAGTGAATTACTATCTCCTCAGCCTAGAAAGAGCTGGCTGGTAGGAAGGAGCTAATTCACCAGCACTGGCATGGTTTGTGTACTGCTTTCAAAACTATGCTATTGCCTCCATAAGGCTGTAGTAGTAGTTTTGGTTCCTATTATGAAATACTTGTCTGCAAAATAATATGTTTCTTTTCAAGATGACATGTTCTTTATTAGCACACTGTAGTTTAATTAATATTTATAACATTTTGCCCATTTTTTCTCCCTGTATTCAATTTAATTCCACTTGTTCTAACTCTGAAGTCATTCTTTGCTTGAGTGACACAGTGCACAATGTTTGTTGTCTCAAGTAAATACTTTGGTTATGTTTGGTAGTGCCTTAGCAAAATAAACACTTTCTATTCATTACCTAAATCAGTGACTGAAACATTTTGGTGCTTTGCTCCTCTGTGGTTATAGGTGCTGTCTTACAGATAAACGTATCTGGGACTGAACAGAAGTCAATATTTAATAAATGACTGCCTTATAGGAACTTCAGCTAAACTGTGAAATCAATAATAAATGTTTTCAAATAAATTATTTCCACCATAAGGCCTTTTGAATAATTTATTGCTTGGGTCCCCTCAGTAAGTCTTTTCATATTTAATGCATTAAGTTGGAGTATTTATTGCATTTCTGAAAAGAACAAAGAGTGACGTTCAAGAGGAAAATCACTGATGGTTTGGGTGAAAGGAAAACCATGTAATTTTGGTCATATACAACTAAACAGAGGTAGACTGTTTAGGTAGAACCATAGGCACTTAGGTAGAACCTTAAATAAAATCCTATGCATGCAATCCTCAACTAAAGGCTTAAGTTTTGCATTCATATCTGAAATATCACTTCTCCAGCAAAGCAAACATTTGAAGAAGCTCTTAGAAAACTTGTAGTGGGCTCTTTTTCCACAGCACAGACAGCAAACAGCTAACCCTACCCACCTGCTGCCTATATCCTCCCCTCCATGATTTACCTCTCATGTGGCGGTCCATTCAGGAGACTATTGAATTTAAGAATAATAGGATCACAGAAAGGTTTGAATTGGAAGGGACCTCAAAAATGGCCTTGTTCCAATGCCCTACCATGGGCAGGGACACCTTCCACTAGACTGAGTTGCTCAGAGCCCCATTCAACCTGGTCTTGGATAATTCCAGTGATGGGACATTCACACCTTCTCTGGGCAGCCTCTTCCAGTAACTCACCACCCTCACAGTAAATAATTATTTCCTAGTGTCTAATATAAATCTACTGTCTTTCAGTTTGAGCACATTCCCCCTTGTCCTATCACTCTACACTCTTATAAAAAGTCTCCCTTCGTCTTTCTTGTAGGGTCCCTTCAGGTACTGAAAGGCAGTAAGTAGGTCACTCCTAAGCCTTCCCTTTTCCAGGCTGAACAATATAATTCTCTCAGCCCTTCCTGGTAAGAGAGGTGCTCCATCCCTCTAATCATCTTGGTGGTCTCCTGTGGACTTGCTCCAACAGGTCCATGTCCTTCCTTTGCTGGGACCCCAGAGCTGGATGCAGCACTGCAGGTGGGGTCTCACCATAGTGGAGAGGAGGGGAAGAATTCCCTCCCTCCCTGGCCATGCTGCCTTTGATGCAGCCCAGGATACAATTGTCCCTCTGGCCTGCAAGCCAGCTTGTATCCAGCATCATCCTCTCACCCACCAACCCCCCCAAGTCTTTTTCCCCAGGGCTGCTCTTCCTCTGCTCATCCCCCAGCCTGTGTTGGTAGAGAGGGTTGTTCCAACCCTCTACATCACGTTGAACTAGGTCTTCATGAGATTCCCATGGGCGCATGTCTTGAGCTTGTCCAGGCCCCTGTGAAGGCTCCCCTTTCACCCCTTCCCAGACTGTCTGTGCCTCTCCCTGCTCCTGCAGGACAGTTGGAAAATGTGCAGCACAAATGGTTCCCTCAGTGCCTGACTGGGGACGTGCTTGGGCACCCACGTGTCTGAAGCTGAATTACAAGTGATTATTCCAGTGTAGTGCTTGTAAAAATCAGTGTTCAGGTCTGCAAACACGTCATGGGGAGAATGTGGCCATGAGAAGAGATGGAGGCTTGCTCCCTGTAACATACTTGTAGCATATTCTACTAAAAATTATGAACTATTTCATTTTCAAAAGCTAGAAAATGTAAAAAAGATTGCACTTAAACAAGATCAAGGCACCACCAAAAAAAATCACTTATGTGAAATTTTTTTTTTTTTTTGTTTCATATCACAAGTACATGCTAAAAATGTTTGTCATGCAGGTCTTCTGAATGAGTTTGCAGTATTAAATTCACAATTTTTATTGTAAAGGTAAATGTTGCTAATATATGCAAGATGTTTTTCATCTGTAACACACAGACCAGCAGTTGCTATTAGCAGCACCCTGCCTATTTACTTTGCTGTGATACCCATTTGTCTGAAATTAATGTTTATGCTATAGTTACCATTAACAAGATTAGAATTTGTTCAAGTGACCTGATTTAGCCTGCACAAGGCAAATTAATAGCATGAGGTGCATCTTAGTCTGATATCCTGCAGATTCAGTAAGTCCCACTGAGATACCAGGCCCTGATATAATTTTGTCTTACATTAATACAAAGCAGCAGGATGTAGCTGTGGATGAACAAGCTCCCTTGCCTCCCCACCAATGAGAAACTCTGCAGAAACTTTGAAAAGCAGAAGCTCAATTTTCCATGCTCAGTCTTTAACTTGAAATATTTCAAATTAAAATATTAACTTGAAGAGCCCAGGACCACAAGAATTATCTTTGTAAAGCAGAGGAGATTCATCCCAGCAGGACAGAAAAGGGTGGGAAGATGCTGATGGTGATGGAGATTTTAGACATACTCAGTGTTTGATACCAGCCTTACAAAGCTCTCTAGTCACTGTACTGGCATTGTCACTTGCACAGAAACACATGTGCTGATTTAGACATTGCATATTCTGCCAAGCATCGGGACAGCTGGAAGCTGAGTGTCCTAAAGAGCAGCACCCTGGGGTCCTCTGGGCTAAACCAGCCCTTTCTGGTATCTGCTTATGTACATATGAGGTATCAAATTTCACTAGGCACTGTAGATGAAATTTTTAAGAGGCTTAAAATGAATAAACTTTTTTCTCAGCAGCCTGACTAAAACACAGTGATCATTCTATAAAGACCTAAAGGTATAGAATTCCTTACATTGATTTGATAATTTCATTATGATTGGTTAATAAATTACTGTATCCAAGTGTATTATTAATTTACAATAGATGCTTTTCAGTGGTTATATTACTCTTGCAACAATGTTTTAATTAAAAACTCTGGATGTATGGTATAAAAATGGATTGCAGACACTGCTCAAATTCACAGATTCATTTAAACTTTTGCGTTAAATTTCAATAAATTTTCCAAACTCTTAAGATCTTGACATTTCTGACTAGCTGCAGTAATGATACTGTGGGCTTACCTGCCATTGTTTAGCTATGCAATTATGCAGAACACATTTCTTTGAGGACAATCTATTTTTTGATTTTTAACTGGCATATATTCATAGATAGGAGAATGAATATTGTTTTCACTTGTTTTAAAGAAAACAAATTATTTAAACTGAGGTTTTGAAGAGAAAATAAATACAAGAGCCCATGTTTTATTTTCTGTAACAGTATCTGATGTAATGTTTATGTCTCCTCAAAAATGCTTTTCAATAGGAGGAATATTTAGAGGAAAAAAGGGGATCTGTCTCCCAGAATCATCCCAGAACCCCTTAAGTTTAAAATACTCTCAAACAAGTTAAAATCTAAAAGTTAATGTTTCCTTCCTAGTGTCTTCAGACATTAGACCCCATGAAATGTTGTTGGGTCAGGTTTTCTTCTTGTTAAGAAGGACAGAGCAGCAATAAAGGAATATTAAAAACAATTTTTAGTCCTACTGCTGGCCCAGAGTCTGTCTAAATTAGTGCAAATGTCTCTGCAGCTTACCATCAATGTTCTGATACAAAGAGCTTGTTAGGTACATGCTTAATTAAATACTCTATTTATCCTGCAAGGTAGCACCTGCTTTCTAGAGGCTGTGTTAAAGTCCAAAGTTTTCACATTTTTAGAGGAAGTAGCCTCCCCCCAACCTTTGTTCCTCCAACCCCCAATATATAAACTCTCAAGCTGTAAACGGTACTCAAACACACACAAACATATTTTTTCCTGACAGAAAATGCAACTATTATTCTCTTAGTTCAGTTTTTGGAGACTGGAGAGGCAAGACTCAGACAGTTATTTCCTTCAAGGAACATCATGTAGATTTAAACACAGTTATTTGTGAACATGGACAAATTTCAGAATCCCTGTGTTCTCCCACAGGCTCTACTGAGAATATACTCTAACAGCTGGAGATAAACTTAGTAAAGTGCAGCGAAGCCTATTACATAGAAAGTGAGAAGTCAATACCATCTTTGTAGTCATATTCTGATAGGAAGGAAAGAAAATATCTTGTGTGAAAACTTCTATTTGATTTTGCCCAGGGCTATGAGAAATGAACAATCAAGGATTTAGCCATGCTGGATTAAGGTTTTATTGCTCCTAAGCTCCAGCCCAACCTCACTGGCTGTATGCCAGGGAACTCAGTTCCTTGGGAAAGAAGGAAATTGCAGTTTTCTAGGAGAGAAAAACAGTTCGTATCTCAGGTGCAGTCTGATAACCTGGTTGAAATCTACCCCATCAGCAGCTTGAGCATCATGGGATGCACAAAAGAAGTACTCTACCTTGGTGCTTCTCCAAGAGCAGTAATAATTCCCAGGCATAAGCAAAACTTCCCACACGCCACCTCTTGACTTGCAGAGAGTGGAGAGGAAAAGGAAAAATGTTTCCAGCAGATTTTCTACATCACCATCACTGCAGGTGTGAGTGACTTGGCAGGTTTACTCTGGGTTAATAGTGCAAATTATGTTTAGATGAGGGTTGGCATTTTGACCATCAGATCTTGCTTAACCAGTCTGATGGTGGCTTTTTTTTTCCTGCTCAGATTTTTTTTTTTTTTTCTGCTCTGCAGAGCCTGGCAGCACAAAAGAACACTTTTCCTTGTGCTGCCATCAAGCAGCAACATTATACAGTATAGAAAGTCTCCCATGAGAATATGAAGGGCCTTAGAGAATTTGCTTGAAGATGAAAATTGTGAAGGCAGTGGAAAGTAATATTTTCTTCTAAGAGCTTGAAAGAAGAGAAGAAGAAGAATATAAAGTTAGGAATGAGGATTACATTTGATGTTGTCTACTAATAAAGTACAATTTTTTTTCAGAAAAGCTGAGGAGGAATTATTAAAAAAAAAAAAAACAGTCAGTTAAGAAATTTACACCGAAACAAACCAATAAAATAACTACAGAAAGCTTGCAAGGCAAGTTGTTGAATTGTCATCCTGGGAGATACTATTCTGTGTGAGAAGGCTAAGAATAACTAACTCAAACCAGGCGGATACAAAGGGGTGGAAATGACAGCAAATCCCTGCCAATTCAGCCTGGAATGTCACTCTCATCCACTCTGTCATTTTGGTTTTGTGGTGTGCAAGTCACATTTTGTCTCCTCGATGACAATCAGATTATTTCCTGTCCGAAAGACAATCCTATTTGATTCATACTAACCACACCTATCTCAGCTGTCATCTAGCATTTTTTGTTTTTACAAGAAGCTGTATTTTGGCTGCTCACAGTTTGTTGGTAAATGTCCCTTAATCCTAGGTTTGTTCATGGTACTGAGATCACCAGCACTGCAGCACACAAGCTGGTACATCTCAGAGTTATGTCAATGCTTACTAGGCACAACGTGCTGATCTCACCCTTAGTAGTCCATTTGGAGTTCTGTGTCCTACTCCAGGCTTCCCAGCATAGGGCAGACGTGAAGCCACTGAAGTGCATCAGGAAAAGGGACACAAAAATTATTAAAGGACAGAAGCATCCCTGATACATAAAGGTTGAGGGAATTGGAACTCTTCAGCCTGGAAAGTGAGGAGAAGAATCAAGCAAGGGATCCTGTCTATGTGTATCAATATCTGTTGCAAAGAACAGAGAAGATGGAGCGAAGTTCTTCTCAGTGGTGTTTAGTGTCAGAACAAGGGACAATGAGCAAAAACTGAAATACATATAATTCCATGTAAATATACCTTATTATTTTTAATTTTTATTTTATTGTGAGTATTTCCCAGAAAGGGTATGGAGTGCCCAGCCTTGGAGATATTAAAAACTCACTTTTATATGATCCTGAGCTATATGCTCTCACTGACCATTCTCTGAGAGGGGCAGTAGCATTAGATCATAACCAGAGGTGATTTTCAAACTCAGCTATCCTGTGATTGGTATAATTTGTAAATGTAAGAAAAAACTTCCTGCCCTAAAATGTTGACATATAATTAAAATGGTACATCATGTCACTATGTGCAGCTCCAGGATATGATGTGCACTGGGACAGTTCATCACAACACTGTCAGAACATTGGCATGTTCCAGGTTATAGGGTCATTGTACTAATAACCCACATCACAGAAATCTGTAGATCCTTCTGCTTTATTACTTCCTAATGTACAACAAATGTCATGGTACTTCATGAAAGGCAATAATCGTTACTGGGTTTCCCAGCACTGATGACATTTTAAAATATATAAAAGCTTCAAAGCATAGTCACATTCAGGTTCTTTGACATGACAAATATTAACTGAAGACTAGATAAAAAAAGATCTATTGGTCCCCTAAACCTGAGAAGTACAGAACTCTCCACTCTTCACTTGATAGTAAAATCCTGCTCGGGATTCTATTCAGCAGGGCCAGATTCTGGCAAGTAATCAACTCTGATATACACTTTTAAAATAATGGAGAAATGCTCCACAAAAGTCAGTATAAAATACTATGGGATGCTTTCATGGATTTCCCCAGCTGACAGAAAGCTAAGAATAGTTAAACTTAATTTAGTTAAAACTTGCACTGTTAAACCCCTAAAAGTGCTCTAGGATTACCTATAATTCAGATTTAAGCACAGCCTCAACCAAAACTGTATGCAATAGGCATTGGGATTCTAACCATCCTTTCCTTCTCTCAGTTAGTACCAACTGATGACACTAATTACTCATGAAATTTCTGAGACTGGCACAAGCTGAATCCACATCTCCCAGCAGCCCTTGGTGTTTCCTGCTGGATGATTAATTGCAAGAAAAGCACAGGAGCACGTTGGGTGGGAGATTGGGCTCAGGAAGTCCATCAATAGCCTGGTAACTCTTCAGGATGTTCTGCTGCCTTGTGGGCATCACCTGAAATCAGTTGATAGTTTCAGAGTGTGATAGTTTCCACTCAGCTGAGTCCTACTGATTTTCAAAGGGTCTGGATGACTTGTAAGAACATTGCAGGTAGGCATCTGGCAGCTCAAGGCAAGGTTGAAGAGATGCAGGGCAGAAACTTCTTGGTGAGGTGGACAAGATGAAGGCTTCAGCAAATGAGATTAAAACCCTCTTAAATTTGGGTTACTGGAATGTCTGATTTATACTTACCCACATTTTGGATTAAAATAAGTCTATTTACAGGTCATCTTCTGCAGCTTTATTTCAGATCCCTTATCTGAAGCAAAGCAGAGGACAAAGTAACATTTACACAGCTGGAGGCACAAGTAAATGCAGTGACTTTCTTTGGCATGTGAAGAATGACACTTTTAACCCAGCTTCTTACAAGATGTACTCTTTGATTGTAGTCACTCTGTCACAGGCTTCTAAACTATGTAGGCTTGCTGGGAACACAATTATAATGACATTTTATATATATATATGTGCATTGTATATATATGTATATGTGTGTATATGTGTGTACATATATATACATGTACATATATATATTTTATATGTGCATGTGTATAGATATAATATATATTTTCTTTTTGGGCATACATCTCATATATGCCAAAAATTTCAGAAAATTGACATCACAGATGACACAAATTTTAATCCTGTTAAAAGTATTACAAAAACATGAATTTTATCTTCCTTAATTGTAGCTAGTGACCATTCATTATAATGAAAACCCCAAAAGTTTCTGACATTATTTCATTATATTCTCTTATTCAAGCAGCAGAAATTTTCCATTTGTTTTATGGAAGAAAAATCCATGTGGAAGTCTAGACTAGTGATGATCACTGCCACAGGGGATAGAATAAATGTGAAGTAAAAATACATCCTAGGTTTAGTATTACACACCATTAATCAAATGAAACAGGAAAAAAAAAAAAAAAGCCCAGCTAATTTGAAAAGGTCACAAATCAAGAAAAGACCATAAGAAATTGAAAGAAAAATCTCACCTGAGCATAACCTTATTCATAACAATTTTAATTGACTGGCACTGCTACAGCTATCTCTGCTAAAAAACTCTGCAGAGCTACAGAGTAGGGAATTTCCCAGAAGTTAGAAAGCCTGAATTACTGAGATCAGCTGAATGATGTGAACAGACTGCAGTTGCTGACCTGCAGGGAAAACCCCAAACAACAAAAGCCAGAGATCATATTCATAGGCACACAAGTCTTCTGTGAAGGGATACCCTTACAGTACAGGATAAGCAGTAATGGGGAGAAACTGCAGAAAGAAAGATTCGGGTTAGGTAACAGGAAAAAAAAAGTTAGAGTATTCTGCATCTCTGTTTCCAGGGTTATAGAGATTTAAAGGTTTTTCATAATCTGTCTTTTGCATTTACCGTGAAATTCTAAATTTTGACAAGTCATTAGTATTTAAAGCTCCCAAGACCCAAAGAAGCCTAAGACATGTCACATTTATGGAAACTGCAGATACCATAACCAGGGTAATAGAGGAGCTCCTACCATCACCTGGTGAGTATAAAAAATAAGTTAACCAACACACACTTGCCCAAAATATTTTACATCTCAACTACATGTATTTTTGTATGGAGATATGATATCCAGATGCTATACCTAGATATATAGGGTAGTAATGTTCTACATTAATGGCAATTACCAATTAATATACAAATGCATGTGTATGCACATCTGCAGAGGTGAAGGTAGAAATGAGCAACAGATATTTAAAGGCAAATTTGCACTGGCTTATCTTAAACATAACTCAGTATTGCTTAGTTTCAGTTAAAGTCCCAATACAAAGTATTTCCATACCAACAGTTTTGTTTTCTTTTTATGTAGAAATCTCTTCAGAAGTTGTAATCCCATTTTTTTGTTAATATGTTTGGAGGAGGGGATGAAAATTTTCAGATCCAATTATTTAATTGCAGACTTGCAGTTACCCTGTTAAAGACAATACATAATTAAGACAGCAGAATATTGGTAAACAATGACTTGGTTTTAGTTGTAAAAAAAGGAAGCTACTTTTAGTAAGATGACTTAGTTTCTTCCAATGTTTTTATTTACTATGTGCAGTTTAAAAACTGTAATTTAAAAAACTACTTATGTTTTTAGAAGTTACAATGAAGATAAACAATATTCCAGCATTAGCCACGTGCCAGACCTATGCAGTGGAGCTGCTGATGTAAATTCTTTTGAAGTTTGGAAATAGAAGGGTACTGAGCCCAAAATATGAAGACAAATTTTCTGCAAAGCAACCTAGATAATGGGCTCTAGAAGAAAACAGTTGTGATCGATCTGAAAATCTCTGGAGGAGGTTAAAAAACTTCTCAGCAAAATGAATAGATTTTGGCTACAGTCCTCAGCTGTCATTAGTGAGAGGGAAGGAGGAAATGCCCTCTAGTTAAATGCACCCAGATAAACACGCAGATAAAAATGAGTTCATCTAAACTAGAGAGGTGCCATAGAATTTAAGAAAAGGCTAATTATGGAAATAGTCTGTTCAGTAATGAGATATAAAACTCTTCTTCCCTTTATTTTTCCCCCTTCACTTAGAAATAAAATCATCCAAGGGCTGAAGAGAGCTCAGCTGAAGAGGATGCTCTGTGGGCAGCAGAGCAGTGCCAAGAGGCAGCGTGCCTGGGGGCATCTCCTGCTACCACTCACAGCAAACTCCTGAGTGCTTCTGGGCAGGCTGGAGCTGCACAGGGGCAACTTCTGTAACAGGGCTGCAGTCAGTGCAGACAGAAAGTAGAGTTGTGGTTGTAGGCATGCCTACAAAAATTAGAGTTACAGCATCTGTGCTCCTTAAGGGGGTTGTCATCAGAAGCTTCTCCTTTAGTCACAGGGAATACCTCTCGCTACTCCTGCAGCTGCATGGGGAGAAGAGGATTTGTGAGGAGTGGGGAAGATTTTGTGCTGGCTGCCACAGTGCTCACACTGAACCAAAGGTGGCTGTTACCTAACACTGCTGGGCAGTGATGCTGGAGAAATGGTTTTTATCCCCCTGTTTCCATGGAGATAGTCAGACCAGACCATTAATGAGATGTCTGATGGAGCAGACAATATAATAGCATATGTGGCAGGCTGAATGTGAGACAATAATCCTGTATCTCAGCCATCTACTTACCAGAACTCTTCTAGCTGACTGTGATAAAGGTGGAAAAGGAAAATCTAAGCTGTGGTCTTGTACTTCAAGAACTATCTTTATTTGAAATTGGTTATTTCTCACCCTTTTTGAGCTAATACCTGACACTAATGCTGTCTGTAATATTATTATAGACTCCTATCTACTATTTCAATCTTATATTAGTCTATTAATTATTAAGATCTAGTAAAAATCACTGTGATGGGAACATGCTGCACTTAGGTCTGAAAAGAAAACATTATATCTTTCTTACAGTGTAAGTTCTTTTAGCAATCACATCACTTCAATGCTTTAACTTCTAGCTGGAGCACTTGTAGCTTCCAGCATTTTTAATATGGTTTCCTGGAAAATCAGAGAAGATAAGCACATTTGTCTGCATTATCAAGTCAGCTCATCTGTAGTGGGATAAACAGAGAGAAAGACTTATGTGCTTATTTCATTAGTATATACTATTGCAAATTAAGTGCTATATACATATGAAAATATTTTGTATATTAGGGTTTTCTTTCCTAAGTCCAGATTTACTTTATTCCTTTGAAGCAGAGGAGCATGGAATCAATCTTCTACGTTGAATGTTATAGATAATCTGATATTCAGCAACTTTCTGAACACAAAATCCTATGTGGGTGGACAAAGAGGTATGAAGCTGGGATTTCAGGCAATATAGAGGGGCAGAGGCTTTGAAAGCATAGCTAGAGCTGAAGCAGAGAGAGGAATTAAAGCAGGAAAAAACCTCAGCAATTTTTACTGTGCATATAAAAACACTTCCAGACCTCAGTTTGAGGACTCTTCCTGCTACAAGTAACCTTTTGCACATGATCATACAATCAGACTCACTTACAGACTAAGGAATGCCTTGGCAATTGCAGCCATATTTCTCCAAGCAATTTTACCCAGGCTGCTTATCATTCATATTTTAAATAATTCAGTGGAGTATTTTTAATTATTCAGTTTGGGTAATTACTGTGCAAAATGCTGAGGCATAATGCTTTGGTTCATTATTTACACCAAATGTCATTGGACATACCCTAAGTATTAACTGAACCCAGCTCCTCCAGATACATAAGAAGCATCTGTGAGAACAGTTACTCAAGCCATTGTTCTCTTGGGGGAAAAATAGGACCAGGAACACATTACTGAAATCTAATCCTGTGGTAATAGTAGGTTACCTCAAACACCTGCCTGCTATTAAGTACATATCCTAAACCAATTACACGGCTCATTACACAATCACTGTTTGGGCCATCTAGTTAAATGCACCCAGATAAACAAGTAGATAAAAATGAGTGCATCTAAACTAGAGATGTGCCATGGAATTTAAGAAAAGACTAATTACGGAAATAGTCTGTTCACTAATGAGATATAAAACTCTTCTTCCCTTTATTTTTCCCCCTTCACTTAGAAATAAAATCATCCATAAGTCCTAAAGAAAGGCTGTAAAAAAAGGCACTATGGAAAGCATTATCTACAGTGAACGATTTCTAGACTTGGGTTTCTGGAATAAAACAACTAGATCACTGTCTCTGTTGAAGGGATGCACTCCTGAGGAGAGATATCACATATGTTTGGCAAAAAAAAAATAAAAATTGGAGAAGTAGTTGTCCCTGAGCCCCTTTTCTTGTCCTATAAATCTTATTCAAATAGAAAATGTCCAACTACACTGAATTATGTAATGCTGTGTGTTTATTTACTGTAGATATTTTTACTAGATATGAGAATAAGAACAAACTTGGTTTCATACCAATCTCATTCCCCTTGGATGAATTTAAACAGAAATTTGAATTATTGAAGGCAGGCAAATCACAGTTAATTTTCCAAAGAAATACTCCAGAGGTTATAGTTCATTATTATAATGACCTGTTATGTGCATTTTAAAATCTAGAAGCTTCACATATGGACCTGGACCTCACTGATATTAACTCGGCACCACAATAGCTGGACACAGGTAAGAATTTGGAATGTTTGTGTTGATTTCAACAAGTGCTGAGTTCTGCATTCCTGACATCAGTCCTGTAGCTGTTTCAGTTCTGTTTAATAATGTGGCAGTTAAAAATAAATAACAGAAAATGTTAGCTTTTCTCCATTCTTAGTCTGGGGAATTCACACTTGCTGTTGTATGTTACAGAAAATGTGTTTGCAAAGCCAAGAACCACCTAGCTGCATTTCATGGGGAATTTTTGTCAAGTTCCATAAATCAAATAATGCAAGCAACAATTTGGAGCTCTGCATTCAGCAATTGTTTAGGTTATCTGCTACCTTATGTCTGAATTTTTAGTTCAGCTTTTTTCTTTACTTCATTTATATTCCAAATTTTCTTCACAATGTTTTCCCCACAAAGTAATTTGTTACATGGGCACATCAGAATTGTACAGGGAGAGCTTAAAATTGCCCTGTGCCAGTCTGCAAAAATAGCATTATCTCACTCCTTCTACTCTTAGAAGTTAGTCCCTTGCCTCTTCATCCAGGAGCTCTATTCAACCCTTCTGGCATATCCTCTATCAGTAACTGGGCTGCTTTTTTTTCTCCCTTGGATTCCTGGATAATTTATAAGTCATTCCTTAGGAGTGTACCATCCCCCCTTCTACAGGAACTTGCTACTCTTGTAGTTTTATGCATTTCTCTGTGCTTAAAAGTTCTCCTCTCCTCTCCTCTCCTCTCCTCTCCTCTCCTCTCCTCTCCTCTCCTCTCCTCTCCTCTCCTCTCCTCTCCTCTCCTCTCCTCTCCTCTCCTCTCCTCTCCTCTCCTCTCCTCTCCTCTCCTCTCCTCTCCTCTCCTCTCCTCTCCTCTCCTCTCCTCTCCTCTCCTCTCCTCTCCTCTCCTCTCCTCTCCTCTCCTCTCCTCTCCTCTCCTCTCCTCTCCTCTCCTCTCCTCTCCTCTCCTCTCCTCTCCTCTCCTCTCCTCTCCTCTCCTCTCCTCTCCTCTCCTCTCCTCTCCTCTCCTCTCCTCTCCTCTCCTCTCCTCTCCTCTCCTCTCCTCTCCTCTCCTCTCCTCTCCTCTCCTCTCCTCTCCTCTCCTCTCCTCTCCTCTCCTCTCCTCTCCTCTCCTCTCCTCTCCTCTCCTCTCCTCTCCTCTCCTCTCCTCTCCTCTCCTCTCCTCTCCTCTCCTCTCCTCTCCTCTCCTCTCCTCTCCTCTCCTCTCCTCTCCTCTCCTCTCCTCTCCTCTCCTCTCCTCTCCTCTCCTCTCCTCTCCTCTCCTCTCCTCTCCTCTCCTCTCCTCTCCTCTCCTCTCCTCTCCTCTCCTCTCCTCTCCTCTCCTCTCCTCTCCTCTCCTCTCCTCTCCTCTCCTCTCCTCTCCTCTCCTCTCCTCTCCTCTCCTCTCCTCTCCTCTCCTCTCCTCTCCTCTCCTCTCCTCTCCTCTCCTCTCCTCTCCTCTCCTCTCCTCTCCTCTCCTCTCCTCTCCTCTCCTCTCCTCCCCTCCCCCTCCCCTCCCCCTCCCCTCCCTTTCCCCTCCCCCTCCCCTCCCCCTCCCCTCCCTTTTCCCTCCCCTCCCTTTTGCCTCCCCTCTCCTCTCGCCATTCTGTTGTATCATGTAATACAGATCCTTCTGTGTGATGAATCTCACACTGATCTTCCACAAGTTCTTTTGGCATTTGCACTCACATTTTGGACAAGGTTTATTGCTGACATCCTTCCTGATGAAAATGCTCAATGTCAGCCTGGTTTTAATCACCCCAGGACCTCTATTTCAAGGCAAATACCCCCTGGCAATAGCTCTGAACTGGATTCTTCATTGTCCACTTAACATGAATTCCATAAGTGCTCTAGACTGCTAATGCTCTTATGGTCATACCAAACTTATTAAAATTTATTATGCTATGACTACTAACTGATTTTCTAACCTCAAAGAACAGAAATGGGACTTACTCTTCAAAAAATCTGTTGGAGGACTGCTGCACTCGAATGTTTTGATTTTGTTGGCAGCTACTGCTTCTCCCAAGCACCAAACTTCTCCCTTTAATTTCAGTTGAGTCAGCCAACAGTTCCTCAAGCCCTTGCTCTTTTCAAATTTAGGGGAATTATTCTCCTTCTGTTTGAATTTCCATGATATATTAAAAGACCAAAGATTATCTCAGAAAGACTGGATTATATTTATCAAAACTGGCTGTTATTTAAGGTATCTATCTCTGGATAGACATGAATCACATTTCTCTTGGATACTATAAAATTGAAATGCAGATAGTCTTCCTCTGAAAACTAATCACACAACTCTGTTATTTTTCAAGTAAAGAGCAGAAGCATTTATTTGACATGTAGGCTTTTTACATTGTTTATGAATAATTTTACCATTCTTCATTCCTAATGTAAGTCCAAAAAATATCCTTACTACTCCTGACATGGATTTTTACCTGTATTTAGCTACACTTTTATATGTACTGCATATAATAAATTCTAAGCCATATTAATTCCCCTCTATTTTCACTTTTGAGTTTTAATAAACATTTTTTTGGTTTTAATATGATCACTTGCAATTTTTATAATTGTAGTATCTCCTAAATTTTCTTCATTCCTAGGGAAATGATAATTTCTTCCTACCAAAACCTGATCCTCTATATTTCTGTTTTGATAGTTTGCTCCTATTTAAAACATTCTTGTATAATGTTGCTTTCAAGGCTTCTCAGTAAAGAGAGTATTGATCTGGGGTTAGTTAGATAATACTTCAATGCATTTTTGATTCTGATTTTCTGATGCAATCAATAACTCTCAAAAGAGTAACATTTGTACAGAATTCCTCTAACCACCACTCTTCTGTTCTTTTCTTCTAATAAAGTAATCAACAATGCTGTTTTGAGAAGCTTTACAGGTCTGTATGACTTCAGACTTCGTTGTTTTATTTTTCACTGCTTCATATTAGTTTAAAAATAGGACTAAAATAATGATTTGCAAGGGCTGCTTTAGACTTCCTGGAATAGGTACACAGTGATAAAATCTCAGGATACTAAAAAGACTGCTGAATAGAAATGTAATTTTTCATTTTTGAGGACTATTAGTGGTTGAACATGCATTTTTATAATTCTGGCCTGTGATAAATATTGAAAGAAACATAAAAAAATGCACACCATGAAAATTTATACCAAACTTGATTTACCCATGTTTGCACCCCTATAACTGTGGAAATTTTTGTGAAGAACACCCTAACTCCTAAAAACCATTTTTTTTTTCAGGCAAATTCCTATTTCTTCTAAACAAATCACTGGGTTTTTTTTCCAAATGTGTCCCCACAGAAGACACTAGTGCCAAGTTAAGAGCTCTCAGCATGAGTCCAGGAGAGAGCTAATCTATCATTTGATAACCAGAGATAACAAGTAAGACTGGCATGCCAGGCAAAAACTAAGGAGCACATCTGAGTGCCAAAGATGCCCAAAGATTTATTGACATATATTCTCATCTAAGAATTTCCACCAGCATCCCTGATGTTCTCTGCATCTTCAAGGTGGGAAAATGTGCACACTTGTGCTGTTGACTGTGCTCAAAGGCATTCAGGAGAAGAATATAATTCTGTATCAATATGTAATTTAACCTATCAGTGAGAAGCCTGCTGGAGTGACTGGTGTACAGGCAATAAACTGAATGAGAAAGCAGATCCTTCCTAACTGGGGCTGAGCTTTGCACTGTAGCAAGCTGTGTGTGTGATCATTAATGGAGGGCATGGTGTACACCCCTTACATATGGAAAAACAGAAAATGTCTTCAGGGCATTTAAAAAACGCATATTAAATGGGGAATATGCCCCTAGAAAAGTGTTCTTCTAGATCCAAGAGATTATTAATCACATTAATGCAGTTCGTTGAAGAAAAACAACTGCCTATGTTAGGATTAGTATATTTTTTACCCATTGTAATGTAACATGGACTTCTAAAGCAGCCCACATAAATCTTCTAGTACAGAGCTTTACAGGCTACATGAATGCTCCCTGTCAACAGCAATCCTTTACCTGTCTGTAACTGTAGAGAAAATTGAATCTGACTTTACCCAGTTTGTTTTAAAATAATACATTTTCCCTAGTAATTATAACAACATCCATTTGCCTGCCTGTGTTTCTTCTTCTTCTTTACAAGCTACAATACTCTCTCCCTATTAAAGAGAATTTAATGGCTTTCTGGTCCTGATCGTAAAACTTCAATCATTCAGTCATGGAACAAAACAAAACCCTATAATTTAAATGCCTGATCATGAAGTTATAATGCTACAGTCTAACCAACGACCAGTCCTACCAGATAATGTACTTCATGAGTTATGGACTGGAAAACAATCACCCAAAAGACCTCCCTAACAACACTGAATGAGCACTTTTTTTTTTCCCTTTTTTTTTTTTTTTTTTTTTTAGGGAAGGCAGCAAAACTACCCTTACTGAGAGCCTACTCTTCTCAGAGATTTTTTCTGTGTTTGTGTTGTTTGCTCTGCTTTCTCACCGACTCCTCACAGAGACAAGCAGTTTTCACACTCAATAAATCCCTCCTGTAGTTACCAACAGATAAAACCCAGAGGGGACAGCGTTGACCAAGGCTCTACTTTGGTCATATTCCTTCTACTGGCAGGACAAGAGCATAGGGCTATAAAGGATTATAGGAGGAAGAAATCTACTTTCAGAGTCTAGTAAATTTACTTATTTTCCAGTTATTACTACAACTGCTATTTTTCTTTAAAATACAGTTAATATACAAAAAAATCAATATTAATACATTTTGGAGGCTTGAAATACTACACAGAGATACTGTACTGTGGGTCCAAAGAAACTCTCATTTTGCAATGGAAGACATAGAAAGAATGACATTTAGATAAGTACCTATTAGATCTGGCATTAATTATTCCTATAAATAAACTGTGGGATAGAGATTAAAATTTTGGCCTTTAGTCCAAGATGTGCTGTTTGCAATTCATTTTATAAGGACAAATGAACTTTCATTTCTTATAAGTAATCTATAATGCATGATATAATTACTATTTTAATCAATATGTTATTGATTGACAATTTTAATCTTTGAATATCATAAAAAATAATTTTGAAGATAAGAATTCTGAGAAGTATAATTCCATCTTGTTTTTTACAATGCTTTTCCCACTTTTAGTGAATAAATAATTGAGCCTTAGCTTTAATCTGAACATCACGACAAATCTGGGTTTGCTGTCCATTGCAATATTACCAAATATGTCAGAACTAAAAGGAAGCCGTATTATGTGAAAACTGATATAAAATATGCTTCAGTTTCTCTGAGTTCATTCATTCCTCAAGTTTGTCATGTGCATTGAGGATTATATTACAAGCACATCTCTAATGGGTAGTATTTCATTCCATTTTGCATTCTAATATTCTGTTGGTACAACATAGTCATATGGACAATCAGAATGAAAGATAAAATGAATTTTCAGGAATTTCTTCACCCATGAGCAGTTTCAGTCCTAACACTGTCTTTTCATGCCCTTGTTCATCTTAGCCATTTCCAGAGGTGTGCTCCACAGTCCAATGGCATTTAGCATTCCTATTTAGTCAGCCCCATGAACTGTACTGACTTCTGGTACCAAGATGTGCAATACCAGAGACACATCTGTTTTTGGGTGAAGTCCCTAAACTGAGGGGAGCTCTCAGCTCTGGAAATCCTAAACCTAGGTTCCAAAGCACTTTTGAACTGATGCACAGTATCTCTAGCCATGTTAGAAGCTTTTAGTTTCCATTTATTTTATAAATTGTATATTGTACTTCTTTGTAAAGATTTCTTTTTTCACTCCACATAAGGTCCCCTAGCCAGATGTTCAAATTATGTATTCATTCCAGAGCAATTAATGAAACTTTTTCTCTTTTCTTTTGTCTGTCTTCCTGTGCAGGAAAGTCCTACCAAAATCTTCCTCTGTGTACAAAATGCCAAGTCTTTGCTCACATTGCAGAAGGCACTGAAAAGTTTTATCTTCAGTCGCACATAAGGAAATATAATCTCACTGTGCTTCTCCACAACACACAGAATATTCTGGTCAACACAAGGTTTTTCAGCAAACACTTCCATCCCCCCTGCTTGGCTGGAGACTTAAGGACAGGAATAACCAAGCCTGTTCAGGTCAAACAAAGTGAGGGAAAGAAAGTGGTGCAGCCTTTGTGCTGCTGCCTGGCATCTTGACAAGTTTACTATTCAATGTTGCTTTCTGTGAACTTGGCAAGAAGCTTCATTCTCTCTGTGTCCTGCCTTTCTGTCCGCTTCCATTAGGAGTCTGTGAAAGAAGGGCCTACCTTTCAGTCATTTCCTGGGGGACAATGGGCTGGAGGGCACGGAGAGTGCAGGCACTGCAGGAACTCTCTACCTCCTGTGGAGAGGCAGAGTTTGCTGAGGGGAAGGGGAAGGTTTTGCCGAGTCAGCACCTTGAGGACCAGCTGAAGTCCCATTTGCTTACATGCTGAAGTGCTCTGATGAATTATAGCCCAGGGCAGCCAGCTGCCAGCCCTTCGCTTCCTGATTAAAAACAAAACAGCATTTCTAGAAGCTGCTCATGTGCTATGAGCAGAGTCATTCAAGGTCCCCCTGATTATTCCTCTATGCCTGCCTAAAAACTCTCCATCCACTGCTTTAATGAGCGCTGTAGTTTGAACAAATGGTATAGAAAGAACTATATTTTCTAATTATGTGACCATTTCTTTTCTCCTTCTCATCTCATTCCAAAACAGTATGGCTTTTAGCAAACATCTCAAGGCAGTACAACTGCCTATTAAATAGGATTCCCTGTTGATTTCAATGTATTTTCAATGTGCTTCAAAAGGTTGATGGCACAACAGAGTCAAAGGTGCTTTTTGCTAGTACATTTCCTGATACACAGAGAGATAATAAAGGAAAATCTGAATGCTTCTTGAACATGGCTGTCAGCACGGGCATTGCTAGACAAAATAAAATAACCCTTTCTTAGTATTAAGAAATTAGATTAAAGTTTTTGTCCTGGAAATGCTGTGTGTGACACAGTGTATAATTCCAGCTAAGTCTGAGAAAATGAAGTCTTCTAAGCTTAAATAAATTAGAAAATCAATGCAAAATAATCCAGGCAGAACACTTAATACTCTCTCAGAGGCTGTGTGATCTTTTCCAGTGAAATTCACAATGCAATCTCTCACATCAGGTTAAAATATCTGAATAGTCCCAGGTGCAAACACAGGGCAATGGAGCCATAAGAGGAAGAAAGGGCTGGCACACAATTTTTGGGGAGGAGACACTGCTTTCCTCAAGATTGCCTTTTCTCAAGGCAGAAGTGATATTTCAAGAGAGAACCATGGCCATCTTCAGGAGATAAGAGTAAATCTTTTCATATCAGCAATCACACTGGCCAAGGATAACATTTGCTGTCAGCTCTGGATTCAGGTAAAATTCGTATAAACTAATCACCCATGTCTGAACACATTGAGAAGGAGCAAAAGGATTTTAAAAATTGATTGGTTTCATCATTCTCACATTTTATTTTTTCCTATATAGGTTTATTAAATAAGTTAGGCACTGCCATTGAACTTTTCAGACATATGTGAGGTGACCTAAATATGAAACAGAGTCTTGCTAATATCTCTGAAAGGTACTACCCAAGTTGCAAAAGTTACTGTTGATTTTATGTGTCCATTATTTGAAGTATCCTATTTCATTTGAAAAGGGATGCTTTTAATCAAAATGTCCCTGCTCTTACCTTTTAAAGGTCAAGGATATCCTGTTTGGCTGTTCCATTTATTGGCAAAAGGAATTGCTAATAAGCATAGCTGCTGCTGAGAGAAGAAGCATTCTGTCTGGATGAAGATTTCATTATCATTTGGTCATATGGATTTATTATATGCACATGGCAACAATGCAATCTGCAATTTAGAAACCCTGCATTAAGAAACTCTTTATTTTAATAGACAATTATGCTGTGTTAGGTATAATTAAACCCAAAGTTTTCAGGAAAACCCCAATGAAATATCTATGCGATAGGGATGTTAAGTAAAAAAAGGGCTTCCAAAAGTCTTCACAATTATCTGTCTGAATACATTGCTAAAGTTTTAATTTTTACCATAATTCAGTAAACTGAGAAACGTGTGCCATTTTTAGTTTCATTTATCTTAAAAATATTTGTAGTAACCTCAAAATTAAACAAATTCTATTTTTAGAATTTTTAAAACTTTGATTTAATTTCTTCTGTTTTGGATATCAATGTGTTTTCAAAGATGAGTTTAAACATGTGACACTTGCATTTATTAATATAGTTTTAAAATATTTTTATTGGCTTCACACAAAATGGCACTTGTGAAAATACTAAATAAGAATTTTAAGGCAGTTTCTGTGAGCTTGAATCAAGTTCCTTTTTCTCAATCATGCAGATCAGTTAGGAACTGTTTAGGGTATTTTATCCTCTATTCAAAATTTCATACTTGTGTTTCATAAGGTACAAAATCTTTGGTCTTAATTCAGTCAAAGCCTAGATGTATGATAATCTTTCACTTAAATGAGTGTTTGTAGCCTAAAAAAATTATTTTGGAAGAGTGCCATGGGAAACCAACAAAACCTACTGCCTTTCTTTCTCTATACTTACTTGACTTCTTGTTTTTAAAAAAGACAAGTAGTGACGATGAATCCTATTCTCTTACTCTTGAAATTAAATCTAATTTTTTGTGGCATATTACTGCACAGCCTGAGTGAAGGAAAAACCTAGTGTACACATCTTTCGATCAGTTTATCAAGTCTCAGTAAAAATCAAGCTGTGTAATCAAATCAAGCAGAGCAATGGCGCAGGAAATCTGAGCAATAAGAGTGTTAAATGAAATATTATAAGTACCTGTTCTTAGTGTGTGACCAGAAATCCTGCATTATGTTCAACTATGGAACACAACTTCTGGCATGAGAAAACTTTGCCTATAACAAAGGCATTGGTTAGACCTAAGTCTGCTAGATTTCTGCTGTGAAGATGGTAGAACAAGTTTGCCTTATCTGAAGCACAAAAAAATCCAAAACATTTCAAAATACACTACAAAAATGAGCACTTTACTGGTTTTCATCTTGAATTTACACTGGAAAACAATCAGTGTTTTCTTCTGAAACTTGCAAAAAGAGATATTTCTTTGTTGTCTGACCATGTTTTTCCAGATTTTTCTGAAAGGAGGGGCATAAAAGCTGACACAAGGACAAAATAATTACTGATTGCTAGAATTTCATATCCTTGCATACATTTCCTGTCAAGGTTCTTTGTCTTGAAGTTTCTGTAATCTCTGTAACTTGAATTGATTCTTTGCTCAGAATGACCTTTTCAAAACAGTTTTATGCCTCTTTAAACCTAAAGCTACAGCTTAAGAGGCAGCTGACAATACAGTTTGACCCCTGCCCCTTTGTGTGGAAGAAAGTGTGTGAGAAAATCAAACCCATAAATCACATAAAGAAAATGTTCTGCACACCCTATATCAACAACAGTTCTCCAAGCAGACCCAGACAGAGGGCTCCCAATATTTCTACTGCTCAGCAGAAAGTTTCAATGTTTAATGTGACAGATAAAGCAAGAGGAAAGCCTTCTGATGGCAGGAAGAAAATAGATTTTTCTATATCACAAAGACCGACTTAAGTCTCTCCCTTACCAAATTTTTCAGGATTGATGTATTGGTTACCTACCTGGTCTGCCAACAATGATTTTCCCTCTAACAAATACACTTCTCTAGTTACTTTGCAAAAAGATTGATCAGTGTTGTTGTTATAATAAGTGATGGACTGCAACCACATTTAGTGCTGCTGTGCTGGTTTATGTGGAAAAAGATTTTTGCAATACCTGAGCAGAGAATTTGTGTCTCAGGAACAAAATATTGCAGGTGATAAGGCAAAAACAAGTGTGAGACCAGCATGCCTCTGAGAAGTTTGGGTTGTTTGCATTGATTAAAATAGGCATCTGACAAATTCATCATGTTACATCCTTATTTGATGAGGAAACGTAGAATTCATTCTTTCACTTTTGGATCCTTTGAGGAAGCCTCCACCTAAGTATTTCCATGCCTCTCTCAGACTCTATTTCATCTGTAATTGCTTATGGCACCAACTGGTAACTGCTGCCTTAATACAATTTACTCTGGTTACTTCTTTCACTCTTTTAATTTGCACTTTTTTTTGGAAAAAAAAAAAAAAAGTGGGTTTATGAACAAAGTGAATATTTAAGAAGTGAGTAAATATTCAAATGACATTCTGTTTTATAAATGTCCTTGTAATAGCCAGATAATTATTCAAATGGGTTTTGATGCATTTCATAGTCAGTGCAGCACTGCTCATTCCAACAGGTTGCCACTTAAGACTGCAGTGCCTCTGGGGAATTCTCAATGATAGACAATGAAAATAATAATTTGCTAAGTGTATAATTTTCTTTCAATAAAGAAGGAGTTTTTAAATTTTTTTTTTAAAGTTTTAAAAATACTTTACATTCTCCCAGTTGCCAGAGGAAGCCAGCTAAATATTTTCTATGGTATTTATTGAAAACAGGCTTGACAACATAATCCTTGAATTTTATTCACAAGTAAGTTTTCCCTGATGACCAGCCCTTACCTAAACCATGTCTACTTGTCCTCCTTTGATCCTTTCCTTTGATGGGACTGCTGAATCTCCTCTCAGCAACACAGTTGTTCTAGGGTCTGTATAATCTGCCATAACACACTTTTCATGATCAAAAGGGCTCTTTGGTGCTCATTGATGTACTATTCCCATGGCCTTTCCTGGCACCTGAAGATGCATATTTAGGATGCCTTCCATTACCTTGAGAGACTATGGGTGTCTGGGGGAAATGTAAGCAGTATTTTGGATTGTTTCAGGACAGCATTACAGGTCCCTGAAGATACAGGTGATATGGGACTCCACCTTTGAGATAAAAGAGTCACTCTTCACCCTCTGCTTCAGTTTTGAAAACAGTCTCAGCGCACAGGAGTAAAAAGGGTTTGAGAAAGATAAAGGAGAATAGAAAAATATAATGGTACATGCAAAATAGAAAAAGAAGAGGCAGAGAAATTCAAAAGTCTGAGAACAAAGAAACAAATCCCAAGCATTGTGTAGAATTTAAAAACAGTAGCAGGGAGTACCAGTGAGAATTACCAGGGAATTTATACTAAAAACAATACTGAAGAGAGGTGGGATTTGGCCTTCGAGACTCCTCTTTTCCCCATGCCAATATAAAAATATTAAGGAAAGAATTGGTACAATTTAAAGAAATAGGAGCTTCATGAAATGTAAGAATTGACCTGCAGATTGTCAAATTAATTTTAGGGATTATAATAAAGTGTTTATTTAGTTTAGCTGCTCTACTAGAACTTTCACTTAGCTTGTGAAACAAAGGAGATTGTCCTATATCTCTGCCTATTGCAATCAGACAATAACATGATTATCTGGTAGAGGTTGTAACTATTAAGTATATTGATAGAGGTTTCTTCTCAAGAGAAATAACATTTGTGTCAGGAAGAATGACAATTTAATTTTACACACATCAATATTCGTTGCTTGGTGTAATCTCCTTTCCCAGCACAATACATTCTATCAAAATAATTTATGTTCGGTGCCCTGTCTATTGAATTAAGAGTATTTTCAGCTGAAGAAAAGCAATTTTAATGAACCCTAGCTT
Organism: Taeniopygia guttata; assembly: GCF_048771995.1. Lineage (NCBI taxonomy): Eukaryota > Metazoa > Chordata > Aves > Passeriformes > Estrildidae > Taeniopygia > Taeniopygia guttata. The sequence goes on from NC_133026.1 coordinate 102,270,521, forward strand.
TGCATTCATGGGAATACTTCACAATTCAGCACACTGTTTATGTAATCACCAATAAAGAATAATTTTCTTATGAAAATATTGAAGGAAGAGATCATGTGTTCAAATGGCAGTATACTTTTGCTTGTTTCTTCATCTAAATACTCTTCACTTATACACAGTGGAAGTTCTGGAAGAAGACCCCTTCTGCAACTGGAAAACAAAGAGCTTGCACAAGGTCTTCTCACAGCTTGCCTATCACCATGGACAAAGCTGGTAACAAGGGCTAAGGGCTGTTTTCTTTCCCTTGCTGGCAAACTGGAAAGGGGAGGCACAGAACCCCAAATTTCCAGATATTTTTATTTCTGTGGCCTCTCTGAATGTTAAGAAATGTGTTTCATTTTATGAAGCATAATACAAAACATACCCACTCCAAGTAGGTAATTAGTGTAAACATATTTTAGATGATATTGATAATGCCAATAAAATCTGAAGACTTTGCTTACTTTGTTTTGAATCAACTAGAGCAAAAGTCAAATATTCACTTCTAAATTGTTTCTGAAAATATCTTTTAATCTATTTTGACAAGCCTTTTCTCCAAGCTCAAGTGTTTCCATCAGAATTCACACCCACAGTTGTGTTGGAAAGACAATAAAAGGAAAGAATCATACTGCTTAATGAACATGCATAAACTTATTATAAAGCAACCATTAAACAGTAAAATAAAAGTAATTTCTCTTAGGTGCTCTGATTTTATGATTTTTTAACTGCTAGTTTAGATTTTTAAAAGAATCTTGAAAGCATAGAGTTGAATTTCCTTGCATTTACTCTTTATTTTACATGTGATGTTTTTATATACCAGCACAATCAAGTAAAAATTACTTCCAGTTATTTTTCAAATATACAGTCTGGTGAATTGGAAACTAGAGATAGTTCTTGTGTATAAACTCCTTGTCAAAATTTTATAAGTTACTTTTTCCTTTCATTATATATTAATACTATATTAATAATATTCACATGTATGTGTATGTTTAGGCATTGTAAGATACTAAAAGAAACATCTCAAACTTCTGAGAGAAGCAAACTGTTTTCTAAGCTAAAAGAATAGCTAAAAATAACTGGTTGTTACATCTGATCTTTTGCTCAGTAGTTTTCACATGCTCCCTACAGAGAGCAACCAAAATGAGATGGGTGAACAAGGAATGTGAGAGGTCCCGTTTTCCCTCTGAGTGAATTATTCCAAAGTCTGTGAGGCAATAGGAAAGCTATTTTTCACCTACAGCAGATGGAAATACATAAATCATACCTGGAAGATAAGAGCACCAAGTGATTCCATGGAGACAAATTATAAATCAGAAAACCTTCATTCTGATTTCAGTTATCATCAGATTCAGTTATCTATTGAAAATCAGAGATTGAAAGTACTTAGAAATGTATAAAATGCACCACAAACACTGATGGAGCTTATAAGATTTTCAGAAGCATTTTCAGATAAGTATCATCAGGACTTCCAAAAGTAATAAGATCACCTTGTAAACCCGCTATAATTCACTTCATGTAGTGTTCCTTTTCTTGTCTCTTAAGGGCCAGTTGTACTGGACTATCTGATTTCTGAAAAGGTAGATTCAGATAAGGCACATTTATCCAAACAATGAATTTCTAGAGAGCTAGTTAAACAAGTAGTTCCAGTTCTTAGTGAACTGAATATATGTTTCCTGTCATGAAGAAAGCATTTGCTTTGTCTTCAAAAGTAAATTCAGGTTTTGTTAAAATGAATCTTCCTTGTAACTGGCCTGATTTTTAAGTAATATTAAACCCAAAATATAGTAAAAGTAATAATAAAATTAAAACCAGGAAAATACCAGTTTTAATCCAGGGGCAGGTTCTGGTTTCTGCACCTGGGATAGGGTAATCTCATTTATATATATAGGCTGGGGATCAAAAGGCTGGAGAGCAGCTCCAAAGAAAGGCCTCTGTCAGTTTAGGTTGATGGCAAGTTGAACATGAGTCAGCAGTGGTCTGGCTGACAAAGGGTCAACCATGTTCCAGGGTGCATCAGGTACAGCATGGCCAGCTGGTCAAGGGAAGGGATTGTCCTGCTCTGCTCTGCACTGCTGCTGCCTCACCTTGAAAATTGTGTGCAGTTTTGGACACCTCAGTGCAAGAAGATATCAAATCCCAGTCTGGAGAAGAGTGACCAAGATAATGAAAGGCCCTGAGCACAAAACTTGTGAGGAGTGACCGAAGTCACTTGGCTTATTCTCCTTGAGAGGAGAAAGCTGGTGGCCTTATCACACCCTATGACCTCCTCAAAGAGGGCAGCAGAAGGGCAGGCACTGATATGTCTCTCATGACCCACAATAGGGATGAAGCCTGAGGAGTTTCGGCTAGACATTAGGAAAATGTTCTTGACTGAGATGGTCAGGCACTAGAACAGGTTCCCAGAGGAGTAACACCAAACCTATCAGAGTTCAAGGTGTATCTGAATGATGGTCTTACTCATATGGCTTAGTTTTTGAGGAGCTGAAAGCTGGACTTAATGATCTTTATGGGTTCCTTCTAATTTGAGATAATCTGTGGTTCTATGATTCTTTTCTCTAACTAGGGTGTTATTTTGACCCTAGAACCTGAAGCCTGAATTGCTATTAAACAAAGATGCTTTCTCGTACTTTTACATGGGCTGTGGTTCAATGACCACCAGCCACAGAAGTGACTAACACGGCCCTCCAGAGGTAATACTCTGTAGAAATCCATACTCAGGGTAAACCCTGAGCAGCAAAACATTGTTATTGATGAGTTTTTTATATTTTCTGTAAATACTTTTCTATGATCTGAAGGGCGCATTTTTAAGGCTATCGGTGATTATTCCTTTGAGAAAAGAGAGGATCAGGGTAGCAATGCAGCTATTCTTTAGGCAGCCTGACAACACAAACAAAACTTATAGGCTCCATGTTTTCCTCACATAGGCATGAGGAGAAATAGCGTGTGCTCAGTGTTTTACATCATAGGTGATGAGGACTTTACGTGAGTTCACATGATGGCTCTTAACATGAGTTCACAGATGGTACTCTCCCTCCCTCTCTCTGTTTCCATCTGAGTTTTCTCAACTGCAGATCAGGTCTGGAAAAGTGTGGCAAATGCACACCACCTGTTGTGAGAGAAGGTACAAATGCTTCTCTTCATGCCTACTGTGTTCTGCTAGTTAAAAATGGAGAGAGCAGTTTGAGAAGAAAGAACTTCTGCTCTTTCTGCTCTGTATTCCCTCTGTACCAGGACTGTGGTTCCTTGCCCAACCCATTCATGCTAAGCTTAATTCAGTGCTGTTTCTTCATTTGAATTATTGTTCTCCCAAGGTGATGGTGGCTTTTGCTCTGATTTTTGATGGAATATGCTGGAAATAAACCCATGAAAGAGCTTCTGAATAGGCATAAATCTCAGCATTATAGACTGGGATATTGAAACATAAATATCTAGGTCTTTTCATGAAAACAATTGTCTTTCTCTACAAAGGCCAAAATAAGCTTGCAGACTTGCATATAATTAATTTCATTTTTAAATCCTAGTGTGTCTACAGTGAAACTAAAGAGTACTGAAACTGTGAAAAGAGGAGCTGTGTGGTTTGTTATCTATTTTTTCAGCTTTTACTATGGCATGATTAACTATGCAATTATTAGTCATTAATGAGGTTAGAAGAGATCACTCATAAGTGTTTAAAGTACTCTGAACCATTACTGTACAATTCTTTGAAGGTTAATGCATTGGACACATTCTGAGGTACAGGGATGTTCACAAGAGCATAAATTCTTACCCTGACTATCATTTATGGATTTAAGGTGCAGATTGGAAACTTGAATTTTCAGATCTTAATTAGCCAAAAGACAAGCCACTGAGGCATATCCCTGAGGAGGGAATTAACATGTAAACAATGTCATCTGACAATTAGATGGGGGCAGGAAGACATCCTACTTTTCTACTGTGAATACTTTTATAACATTTCAATATACATGGGCAAGGTGCTGGGATCCTTTCTAATGCAAAGGAGCAGTTGGGACCAAAAGGTTCAATTCTTGATCTTCATAAAGAAGACAAGGATGAAACATCTTTCTTTCTATCTGAAAACTTTACAGTGATACTAAAAAATTCAATTTTTGTTGCCAAATTCCAATTACATGCAAAATAAATGCATTCTTACCCTGTTCTGCTACACCTATCCAGAATCCACTATTCGCTGTACTTTAGAAATTTGCACTCTTAACATGTCAAGATTAGGCTCAGCCAGTGGTACTGAATAGTTCAAACACTGAGCTCTGAATTAACTTTAGGTTTCTGACAGTGTTCCCACTTGTGCAGTCACTCCTTTGCGCATCATTTGAGTTGAAAATGGAAAGGTCACTGTCTGCCTCTTGTGGGAGAAAAGCCGTTAAATGTTTTCTGAGTAAACTATTGACTATCTTTAAATGCTATTCAATAGCTGTAAATTTATACTGCCTTCAGGAGCTGTGACTGAAAATTAGAAATGAATGTGTGGGCTGTATGCTATCAGAGGGAGGGAAAGGACAGCTGGAAAAGTTCCTTCTTGTTCCAGTTTTGGGGGAGGGTACCACATTCTCCACCACACAATTTGCAGCAGATTTTGCACCTTTTGATGATCTGAATTTCTATGGAAAGCAGCACAGTCTGTATCTCTGCCATGAGATTCAATCCAGTGATGCCTGTACTGTGCCAAACCTTCCATGGATGCTCAAAGGATTAACTGTGCCCACCCTCATCCCTCCTGCCCTCTGTAGGGAGAGCCAAACTTGCTTTTGTTTTTTCCTTTTCACCTTAAAAGCCTAGCACAAAGGTTTTCAGTCTTTTGATTAGTGTTCAAAGTATAGTGGAGGAACCATGATATGCTACATAATTAAGTGTTGATGTTTGCAGGGAGTCAAACCCAAACTTTTTATGAGACTTACTGATATTCTTTCAGACCTGCAGCACAGTAGGAGGTTTTATGAACCAAAAAGTGGCCAGGCTTTTCTTCAGCTACAACAGATAATCTCATAAAATGAACTATTTACTCTGACAAATCTTGCCTCAGCTATATTCAGAGTTTAAATTATTCACTGAACTTCTTAAAGATACAACAAATAGTAAACATCATATAAGCTTTTAACAGCCTTTCATGAGAAAGAAAAACAGTTCACAACAAAATAATAGTCAATGAGATGGTCAATATACTTTATGTTCTCATGAACTGTAGAACATTGAAGGCAAAGCAAATACAGGACACGGGACTATAGCTAGAAAAACAAATATGAAGGTGAGAGAGTTCATTCCTGGACTTTGTCTTATCAACCCCACTTGTACCTACACAGCACAAGGAAGGGAAGTTGTTTATTAAGGAACCCTTTTTCAATGTTTTATTGTGAACATCAGCAGTTAGTTTTGTTAATTTTGGATGAGCCACACACACACATTCCAAATCAAACCAAATGGAAGTTATACCTCAATTCAGTGTGCACTAGGTCACATTTTATTCCTAGTGGTGTCACCATTCAATTTGCAGGAATTCCTGAAAAATTCTAGTTTTGATTATTTTTCTGGTCTCTTCTTGGAAAACATCCTTTTAGTGAAGGAATATAGACTATTGCATGCCATGATGCAATTCCTCATGCAAAATATTTTACATGAAAGGAGGCTGAAGAAACAGAGTGTGGTGAGCATTTGGGTGAGTCCATTTCAGAAAAGAATCCTGAGATGCCTTGTACAAAACATGGCAATGCAAATATTTGGATCCCTTCTTTCTGGAAGTACACAATCTGTTTCTAAACACCTTAACAGAACAATAAATCAAAATTCACTTTCAGCTTTTGTAGCTAGGTGGATGTATACCAATCTCCCACAAGCAGAATGTGCATCCATTTTAATTGGGAATTACATTCCCGTGTAGAATATTGCAGAATACAGATGGTAATTTAGAAATTCTTATGAGCACTAGCAGACATTTTTTGGCCTTCCCTCTATATACATATTAGATAACAAGAGCATCTCTAGCTGTAGCAATAGGAAAACTCTGCAGAAGATCTTTCAATCCAAGGATAAAATAATAAAAGAGTATGGAATTGTGCAAATGTTCATGTATAAAATAAAAAAATAGAAAAAGCTTTCATGACTCATTTTCAATAAATAAAATATATTGTTTCATATTTAGCTTCTGGTAATTTTTAAAAATTCCTATCTTAGTTATAAATAGTATATTGCAGTTTTCCATGAAGAACCTTGGATTGTTCTCTGCTTGAGAAATACCATATAAAGGATTAACATTTTTAGTTACACAGTGTTACCATTTTTCTCTTGTAGCCTAGCTTGAATATACTTTATATTTTACTGTGATTGTCTGCAATACTCAGTGTATTCTTAGTACTTGGTAGAAAGAAAAACAAATTCTATTACCATAATAGAAAATGTAAGTCATTCTTGTTTTCTACATATAACATAAGAAGAGAACTGCAAAAATTTACTCAAAAAATAATTTCAGTGAAAGCATGGTCTAGTTAAATATTTGGTCAATTGAACCAATGTCAGTCTTATCATATTTAAGATTTGAGTCTTTCAAGTTTGGGTTCCTCTATAGCAGGGAACTATAGCAGAGTATTACTGAGGGATGGATTTCAAATTTATAGAATTTACCAGGAATTAACTCATTGACATATAAACTAACATCTACTACTGGCAACATTGTAGCTGAATTCCTGAGTAATTTGTAGGAGTTGCACTTACCTGGTGCAACTGTAACATATTTTACTGAAATACCCTTAGTTATATTTTTCTGTGAGGAAATGAGACAGATATTCAAACTTTTCTAACTATCTACATAGAATCCTACTGAAAAAAAAATTTAAAAAACCCCAAAAACCAAAAACCTGAAAATGAAATTTAAAAAACGAGCAATCCATGCACTAAGATAACTTTCATTAAACATGAAGTTTCCAGTTTTGAGACAGATTGTCATTATCTGTGAATTTGTCTCCTTAGCAATTAATGACAGTGAAAATCTGTTAGACAAATTTAAATAGAAAGTGAAGAATAAATCGAGAATATTTCAGCTAGCTCTATCTAAACTGGTTATATAAAATTTTACCATAGAAACCCATTTCTTTCAAGAATATTTGTTTTGAACTCTACTTTCAAAGCATTTATCTTTTAATAGAAATTCTACATTGTAAAATGCAACTCTATACTACAATTAGCATTTTTTAATTGAACAATTGAGATTTTCCTTTAATAACATCCAAATAAAAAATGTTGCATTCTCAGGGTCTCTTTAGTTTTCAGAAAACTTAAAAAAAGATTTTGCTTTTAAAATAAGTCTCACAGGTAAAGTAAATAATTTTTTGCTTTTTCTAAATATGAAACACAGTGTTTTGACACATCCAAATCTTCATTTGGAGATGTTCTAAACTTTCATTTTAATTTTATTTTTCTATATAATAACTTTGGATACAAAATGGCATAGATGAAACTTTTTTTTTCTTGGGCAGTTAATGGTTCTCTGAGCCAGACATTTAACTACATAACTTCCATGGTCTCTTCTCAATAATATTTATATTACTCTGTAAAACTTAAAAGCAGTCTCCATTATTTTTACCTCAACTGATCCTTGCAATGAGCACAAGAAAAGTCCAATAATATTGATTAGAATAAGGTTTTTTTGTCATCAGTTTGAGTGAAATCTTTTGTAAAACTTCAGGCAAGAGGCCTCAAAATATATTTTATGGAAAGGAAGATGGCAGATGAAGCTATGGAAGAAAGAAAAAACATAATTATTTTAGTTCCAGGACTAGAGCATAAAAGTCCAAACTCAGAAAAACAAAAATGGAAGAAAAGATGACATACTTGGCTAGGGAAGAATGCAAGGCAAACACAGCCAGTAGGTAATGCCAAAACATCCTGGAAAAATGCTGTTAATGACTTGAGGTAAGACATCTGAGATAGGGCAACATTGAGAAATCATACAAGATGTATTGAGCCCTCGTACATGGCCAGCGGTGTGTAAATACTTCACCAGTTGCATTGCATGTGTGCAGTAATGTTGTCTACTGAGTCAGTCCCAAGTAACACCAATGTGCTATATTTTAGTGGCTTTGCCAGTTTGGGGTTTTTTTGGGGGGATGTGAGGAGTGGTGGGAAGTGTTTCTTGGTTTTTATTACTTTTTGGTTTTGTTCTTTTTGTAAATGCTAGGATTAATCTTTGCATAAATAGAGAATTAACATTGCCTCCGCCCTAACATTAAAGGACTTTGAGTGGAAAAACTATGCTAGACTCTGAAATAAATAATGTTATGCAGCTCGATGAGGTGTGTCTATATCATCTTCTTCCCAAAGGAATGGACTATCATTATTGCTCTAGAAGTGTGTGATTTTGATGCAGGCTACGGAAATGAACTCTCTGTTTACAGAAGACACCATCCCACAGTATCTGAGAGATGAGGAACAGCAATTTCCCTACATGAATGAAGATGAGCCAAGGAGAAATACAGAAGAGCTATTAAGAATCTGGCATCTATCCAGGACAGGGATTTAAGCTGGAAACGTAGGCCAACATTCACTTGTGTTACAATTCCCTAGCCACATAATTATTTGATGGAGAATAATTCTTCATCAGGAAAAAATGCCTGGTTAAGAAGCTTTTAACTTTTCCCAGAACCACTGAGTCAGGTAAATGTGTAAATACTGGCTGACTAAAATGCAAATGGCTTACATACTTAACTGTATTTATACATGCTCCACTAAAAAAATTGGTTTTGTTTGTCTTTCTGTTGGTAGAAATGTATGTATTTTCTTATACTTTTTAAACTTTGTTGACTTTTGCTGAAATCTGACTGTTTTTACACAGTAGTTTCATCTGACTGTGAAAACCAATCTAGTATAATGAAATGTGTAATCTCCTACTTTTAGGTGTGTATTTGTTAAAAATGTTATTTTAATGGAGCAAAAAAATGAGTATATTTCTAAAGCATGTCTTTGCAAAAGTTAAAATTCTATGTTTGAATTTTAACCCCCTTACTTGGGAAGCAGATGTATTTTTTGATTATAAGATATTTCAGAAATTATGCACGTTTTGTACCAGGTCTAGTATTTAAAGACCATAAACATGGTCTTTAATTTGCCTTCTAAAGTCTGAATTGCTTTCAACCATGGAAATGTCTGATCCTGTGTAAAATATTGGTGGATTTAATGGAGCCTGAAATATTTCGATTAGCTCAAGCAGGTTTGTGTGGTTTAACCACAAAAGCCACTCTGTCACTCTCCTCCTCAGCAGGAGAGGGGAGAGAAAGTATATTGAAAAGCACTTGGATTGAGAAGGGAGATGTCATCCATCAATTACTGTCACAGGCAAAACAGACTTTGGGAAATTAATTAATTAATTAATTAATCAAACTAGCACTGGATAATGAGAAATATAAAATAAATCTTAAAACACCTTCCCCCTTCTTTTTCCCTGGCTCAGTTTAATTTCCAGTTTTCTCTTCCAGCGTGAGTTCTTTATCACAGGTTGAAGTCCTTCAAAAGTAAAATTCCTTTTTCCTTCTATTTACTTGTATTAGATTTTAACAGTTATAAGGGGGAAATAAAAAAAGAAGCACCAGAAATAAAATAAAATGAAAATTTCTTTTAAAAAATGGATAACGATTCTACCTTTTCAATAGCCGCTTAACTCCCAAATAATAAAATTAAACAAAAGCATTAAGAGTGTGGAGTAGGCTGCTTCTTAAGTATACCTATTACAAACTAAGTAGAGCACAATCGCAAACATTTCTTTCCTGTGTTGTTGACTGCTACATTTTTTGCAGCAGGATTTATCTCTTAATACATAATTTTCTTAGCTGATGGTCTGGGTGCTTATGGTCCATGTAGTTTACCCAAGCAAATAATAATAAAAGTAAATAGCAACCACAGTATAATCAATCTTCTAATTGTTTATTCCTTCCCTCAAGGATGAAAATATTGCCATGATTTTCAACCATATTGTAGATAATTTTCACATAAGGATGCAATAAATTAAATGAATTTATGTGTGTTTTCAGTAGATAAATTATATTTGGTGCCATCAACAAAGAAATGTAAAAAGCCTTATTTTTTTTAGTATTTTCCGGACTGTTACAAGTAAAATACCCATAGTAAATGTGAATGTCAAGGCTTCTTAGGATAAAGTTCTGATTTTTTCTGCTTTTCATTCAAATTGCATTCAACAGGAGAAATTTTGAAGTGCCTTCTGAGAAGGGAAAAAGCCATAGGAAAATGTTTTCCTCTTTTTCAATGTTTGACTAAAAACCCCAACAAGAAAAAAGAAAAACGGAAGGAAAGGGGAGGGGAGGGGAGGGGAGGGGAGGGGAGGGGAGGGGAGGGGAGGGGAGGGGAGGGGAGGGGAGGGGAGGGGAGGGGAGGGGAGGGGAGGGGAGGGGAGGGGAGGGGAGGGGAGATGTTCAGGACCAAACAGCAATCCCATTTCAAACATTATATTCTCCTATAAAAAAACCCAGCAAAATAATTTCATGAGATTTTAGTTCAGCAACTACTGTCCAACAAGGAGTGAAGAGGGAAAATTACACTTCCACACAGGAATTCATTCCATCCTAAAGCCAATGACCAAACCATATGTTATATTATCCCTTGGAGATGACTCTTTTTCTCAACTGGTATTAAGTAGAACCTTGATAAGGCTTTTAGTCAAGCCAGGTAAATTTTTAATGTGCAAAGTTAGGCAAATCCCAGCTAAATCTTCTGATAGTATTTCTGGTGTATCAAACTTCTTTTTATCAATAAATAACTTAATACTCAGACATCTTGAAAGGATATTTCAGGAAATTAATTCTAGATCTTTATGCATTTTGGCCCAACCATAAGCCCAACTACAACATTAATCTTGAGTCATTTAATCATGCTCTGGCATAATATTTCTGTTGATTTCCTGGTTTGATTAAAACTACATCTTCTTTTGCAAAGTTCTTGGGGTTTTTACACTTTCTTCTTCTCTAATTTCATACCAGTATTTTCAACCTTTTATTAAATATTTTTTGTAGTATTACGGGATTTTAAGTCTAGTATAGCTTAAAACACTAAGACAAGTTGTCACCAGTGGTTCATTTTCCCTGAAAGGACACATATTGTACTTTCCCTGGGTGCATGCCTTGTGGCTCATGACTCCGTTGAATATAGATGAAATCTGAATTCAGATGAAATCTGAATTATTTTTTTTCTGTTTGAAGTTTTTAGATACTAAGATTATATTTTGAAAGTTATAATATTTTTTAACACTAAATTATTTTTTATTCTAAAACAAAAATAACATGGGGTTGATAAAAATTATGAGAATGAAAAGAACTCAAATTACCATCTCATGTTATTTTCCCTGTGTTCATCTTCTTGTTTCTGCAACAATGGGAATAAGGCTTCCTGCCTTTCAAGAGAATTGAGAATAGTGGTTGATATTTTCATTGTGATCAAAATGTAAAAGTTATTGGCCACAAATACAAACATAGCAACTGTGTTTATGTATGTACAGCAATTTACATTGATTACACTGTGATTACACCCGCTGCAATACTTTTTTAGCACAAACCACAGATTCCTTCCAAATTTTTCTCACTTGAATATACTGGTGGGTCAGTGTAAGAAACTTCTGTTGAAAGCAGCAACCACTTGCCAAACTGGTAACCCAGCAAATAATGACCAGAAAAATGTCATATAAACTTTAGCCTATCTTAGAAAAATACGAAACTAAAAAGTAAATAGAAAGCAAAGGAAACTGAAACAAAATGACTAATAATTAATTTAATGCTTGATGTTTCTTGAAAGCCTTTTGGTTCAGATTCAATGTGGTTTATATACATAATGATTTATTTGTGGATAAGGCACAATTTTTTAGGCAATAAGCTGATTTTTAAATTATATCAAAGGATGTTACACTATGAAAGAGGGGGTTGAAATCTCCATTACTATATAATGACACATGGCAGCCATATTTGGGTTTCCCCTGTGCAATATGATCATGCTCAAAAATATTTGCTGTACTGCTTATTCTCCTTTACCTGATGGAAACACCTATATATATCTTGATAGTCTGACTGCTTTTGCTTTTTGTTCTTATTTGAATTCTTCTACCCAGATAGCTATGTTTGCAATAATTTTCAGGAGTAGTCTGATTTCAAAAAAAAACTACATGCAAGGTCACTTGCACTCTCTGAGAAGTAAAGATACAAATTTTAAAAGTAAAAGTGACCATATGGATTATCCATCAAAGACCAGATGTTGTTTAGTCAGTAAACAATAGAACAAACATAACTTTGAAGATTTCATTAGCATAACTAGTGATAAACCAATCTATTTATTTTTAAAGTGAAATTTTAAGAATCAATGCATCTTCCAATTTACTCTGTGCTTCAATAAGTCTTTATATAGTTGTGTTTGATTAGGCTTGAAATTAGGAAGAGGCAACTAGAAAGAAAAAGCTGTCATTTTTATCATCCTGTTTTTCTGCGTTCTCCTTATGAGATGACAGGGGGAAGTTAACAAAATTTATTATTTAACCTGTAATTATTGGCTAAGTCAGAGAGCTGCTAATGACTCTAGGGAGACTCTCCAAGTGACTGTAATACTATATTGAAATCCCATATGTATTTCCAGTGAACTTGAAGAACGAGCCAGCTGAACTTACCATTAAATAAAGTATTATGTAAGAGAGTTGTGAATCATACTTAAGTGTAACCAGGATATTTCTCATACTTACATATAAATAAAATATTTTCAATATTCTTCTCATGATGGTACCTTAATTGCATGATGCTCTGAGACTTAATACTTAAGAAAAAATTACAATTATTTATGTTAAGGCTGTACTATAACACAGTCTTGGTTTCAAATTTGTGAAAGTGAAGTCAATATTGACTTGGAATCAGACTGTGAATCCCTCCAAATCACTTCCACAAATAAAAGTCATGTGTTTTTTTTTTTTTTTTTTTAAGTACAGCCTTGCATAATAATCTTTAGAAGAGTAGAAACATAGGACGTCCTTGGCAATGAGAAACATGAACTGTAAAAGAGCCAGGGATAAATGCTTCTGTGAATGAGAAACAGGGGCACACATCAGAGATGGGCTTTGGTGTCTTACAAATGTCAAATTTGATCTAGAGATTTTTTAAAGAAAGAATCTGGCATTTTTCTTTATCCAAAGGGATCCTCAACAGGACTCGGACAAGAGGAGGAAAAGTTCTGCACCATGGCAAGGGTTCAGCTACTCAATTGAATACAGGGAGCTTTACTTTCTTATATAACTTCAGCACAGAAAGCAATATGCATTAGTAGGAATGCAGGCAATGGCACAGATATATCATTTGTGTCAGATGCAAAGTATAATCTCAATTTTTTAAATCTTGTTTAGAAAAGAAACAAGAAAGAAAATGGCAAGAGAGAAAGAGAGAAATGTAAGTCACAGTCAGCTGGCCTGGCAGAATAATTTTGCAGCCCCTGTTATTTACAGCAGTCTTAAGGGGACATAGTTTCTCTAAAGACTGTTTTTCAGAGGCCTTTATTTACCTACTGAGATCCACTAGCTATACCTTATTTTTTACATTACTTTATATAAACAGAGTTTAGCTTGACTATTACAATGCCTGTGAGAACCAGTTTTTCCTCAGCCAATTAGGAAGATAAATGGCTGGGAAAGATTCAAGTCTTTAATCTCAGTAAATGGACATAAACATCTGGTAAAATTATCGCAGTTCACAGCCACTGCTGCTGAAGCCAAAGGAGAAAGGCACATCCCAGCAGGAGACTAGTGGACAAGCCTCTGAGGAAAGAAACAGCTGTGGAATTTTTCCCCAGGATCTATGAAAGAAAGAAAAATTACATGTTTGGGTCAAATGGAAGACATGGGGGCTATTCCTGATAGAGAGCTTCCCTTTTAAAACCACCTTTTGTAACAGCATTACTTGTCTATAATTATTCTTGCTGCTGACATGGATACGGAGGGAGGAAGGCTGCTTGATGATGGCCGCTGAGTAATACTGACATCCCTCCAGTGCAATACTATCTAGACTTTCTGTTGGATTTAAAATTTTCACTGTTATATTAAGCATTGTTAAATTGTGCAGAATCATACAAAATGCATAAGGAGGGACTAACTGTCATAACTATGAAGGCTGCGCTGCCTTGGAGCAATTTTTCTTCAGATTTGAAAACATCATCTCCAAAAAGCTCCAAATTGCATAGGAGTCAAGAACAGCTCAGAGTAAGGCCTCCAGACCAGTTCTTTGTTCTGTTAAATAATTATTTTAATACAGAAAATTACTTCAAATTTGCACTTTCATAATTCTTTGACATTACTGTGTTCCAGGACAAAAAAATAAATAAGTGGGGCAAGGATTTCTTCTTACTCTGGACCTTAGTGATATAGAACACTTTCCTTGGTGGTTAACCTAGAAGTCAGGACTTTCTCATTGTCCACAATGAGGAACTCAGTATGGGGGAAGCGAAATTATAGCAAACAATTATATCCTACCTCTTCCTGTACACATCAGCTAGCGTTATTTTGTCTATGTGCCTCAGGTCAGATAAGGACCATTGGCACCACAATATTGGCCTCTCTCTCAATATATTTTTCTATTGATAAAATTACTAATGAGAAAAAAATGGCCCCATTAAATAACTGGAAGTGTTTTAATTTACTTCAGTAGGCTTGGGATGTCATCTTTATTTTTTCATTTCCATTGGTGTATGAAATCCTGACAAGGAAAATAGATGCATTATTGTCATTAATTAAAAACAGCCCTATTATAACTTACTATCCTTTTCCAGTATTCATATACTGTTTTAAAATTGTGCACTCTTCTCCTTTAAAATATCTACCTTCTTTCTTCTTCTGCGGTCGACAAATTTCTGATTCTCTTAAGTGAAGATGCAATGACCTTGCTGCTTATCTCATGGAAATACCTCAGCATGTAAAAGATCACTCTTTTTGAGACCGTAGGAAATGCTTCAGCTCATCATTAGATGCTGCTAATTAAACAGCTTCTCACTGCTTTTGCCTCTTCCATCCCATTCCCATTGCATAATCACAGCTGTGCTACTCTCAGTTAAATGCACTACTCAGCTTCACAAAATCACAGAATCACAGAAAAACTGAGTCGGAAAGGACTCACAAGGATCATTGAGTCCAACTCCCAGTGCTGCACACAACACCCCAATAATCACACCATGTGCCTGAGAGCACTGTCCAAATGCTTCTTGAACTCTGTCAGGCTGGTGCTGTGACCACCTCTCTGGGGAGTCTGTTCTAGGGCTCAACCACCCCCTTGCAAGGTACATTTTTCTAATATCCAACCAAAGAGGCTTAGCTTTGAAATTTCTAGAAGAAAGCTGTGTCTTGTGGCTGTAGCTTGTGTTCTATAGGTTCATTCCTTGATCAAATAAAATGAGGGCTGTTTCCACCATCTCTTACAGAGTATTTAATCTAGGCAAGTTCTGCCAGCCCCAGAGGCTCTGACTCTGCCCTGGAACAGATGGCAAGCATCACCCTTGCTAAGGAATACATGAAACCTTGACTGTACAAAAATCAATCTCGTTTCATTTTCATGAAGCATGAAAGGTAGATTGCCTCTGAGAGTAGGGATTTGTATTCCTGGACATTCAAATCAAGAGATGAGGAACAATTTCATCTGACACTTTATCAGCAAACATAGTACCATGTGCTTTTAGGATACTATAACAGGGCTGTTTTTCATTAATGACATAAGGGCATCTATTTTTCTTGTCAGGATTTCATACGTCACTGGGAACAAGAATATAAAGATGATATCCTGAACCTACTGAATTAAAACTTTCATCACAGGTAGTCCAGAGTTTTGCCAGCAAATATAGGATTGATCACAATAAATTAAATAAAAGGCCTCCTTATTATTGTAAGTGCTGAGCTCAACAGCTTTTCCCTTGTTCATTGGTATTTTTTTTTGAGTCAGCCATCCTTTGCTATAAAACTTGCCAGCTAGGGCCTCCTCACATCTCTCTAATCAAATCTGGCCAGCTGAGAGGTACTGGATGGCCTCCCCTCAGATCTCAGCGGTGTCATTTATTGAACTGATGCATCATTTTCAGTACACCACAAGACTGTGTTCTCTGCAGAGGAGCTGAGCTTGCTGCCCTGAGCACATCCCTAGACCCTACAAATTGGCAGTGAGCTTTCCCTTGCAAACTGAGGTTGTCTCAGCCTTCCGGTACCCCTCTGCAATGCTGCTAATGTAAATTTTGTGCTCTGCCCACATTCCACCTCTCCCCATCTTTCAGCAGGAGATGTAACAGGGCTCTATTACCCTCAGCATGGCCAAAATCCCCCAGTGCCCTTGGGCACATCCTCTTCCTGTCACTCAGGTTTTGAGGCTGCTCTTTAGAACAGAAATACAAGGGGATGTTTACTCCCTCCCAGACCTGTTTTACAGTTTTTCCTTGATGAAAAACTGCCCATAAACCAAAGCACATGTTTAAAGCCTATCACTGATCTGCACTGTCTTGATGTCCTTTTGTGTAAGCTTTTCCTAGTTTTTTTAGTAAAGGATGGGAAAGAACATTCTATCTATAAACTTTGTTAATTGTAATCTTGTTTCTTCAGACTTACTTCTCAGGAAATTTTCCACTTTGCTCTGCAACCCAACTGCATTCTCAGCCCTCTACTGCCTCATGTGCTTACACACGTTCACTCTTTGCTCACTTTTCTCCTCTGTTTCACAGGGTTTTGCATACATAGCTATAAGCTCAAAAAAAAAGAAAAAAAAAAGAAAAAAAAGAATAATAATAAGAAAAAAAAAGACAGAAATAATTAAAAGTAGGGATACTAATGTATGAATTCCAGCAAAAAGCAGAATTAAATATTTGTAATCTTCCAAAGCAGCACCACCACACCAGTGTAAGAACCTTTGAACATAAAATAAAATCTGTATAGAACGCATATTCTCTATGGCAGACATAATTCTTACTGGCAGTTAATCTTAGATATGAGTACGCTATGCCATGCTATCATAGAGGCTCACCAAGTGCTTCTCAGTTTTGATAACCTTGATCATCTTCAGAGCTTGGCAGTCACATCTAGGCTTTTCTTATTTATAAGAACTTAAAAGCCATGTAGGATGTAGGCTCTTATTTCCTAAGTATATTGTTCCCAGATTTCTATACTTCCTCTATTTTCTAGTTTGTATATATGATAATATAGATAAGTATAATTTCTATACCTTCTAGTTTAAATATAAAAATGTAAAATTTATTATCCAGACTAAAAAGAAGTATACAAAAATAAACTTAGTGCTCCTTGGGGCAAATCACTAGAAACAATCTCTAAAAAAAATTACACTTTACACTCAGCATTTCGTCTTCCTCAGACCTGTTGTCACACCTCCAGCCTTCACTGCCAAACAGAAAGCCTGATAGTACTGTCAGCACTGCAGAATCACCAGAGCTATGAACTCAACAAAAGCAACAGCTATAAATCAGGAATCATTTTTTTTTAAAGTGTAACTAAATCAAAGGAAAGGAAAATGCTGCACATTCCAGAAGCTGGAAAGATATTCTAGCATGAGCTCAGAGAAAAAATAAAGAAAACCTGCACTGAAATTTATGATCTAAGTATACTTCTTTCCTGCCTTTACTCTTGTAAACCCTACATATTTCAGAACATTTCCCCTGGAAAAGAAAGGTTGGCTCAGTAACCTAAGTTTTTATATAAAGTGAATTTATTATTTAATGACCAAGATACTATGGTTTTTTATATTTACTCTTTTGTGTTTTTATCCTTGGAAGAGGTGCCATTGTTAGTAGAAATTTCACAAAACTGAGGCAATAAGATAAAAAGAGATTGGAGAAACCCCATCCCCAGAAACTTTCAAGGCCGTTTTAGATGTGATTCCGAGCAACCTGGTGTAGCTGAATATATCCCCACTCATTGCAATGGGATTTGAATAACTTAGCTTTAAATGTCCCTTCCAACACAAATGATTCTGGGATTTTATGATTCTATGATTCTAAGAGCTCCTCCAAAACCCAGCTGCAGAGTTAAAAATGCCTCTTATTCTGTAACAATGCTTAAATTGTCCATGTAGTATTTTGCATCACGCTGCCATACCATCATTAAATGATCAGCTGACCACTAAGCTGGGTTTGGCACTGAGTGGAACTATGGAGCTAGGTGAGTCTCTTCCAGCAGTGTAAGTTTAAAGTATATGGGAGATGCAAATCCGCCCCAAAGAAGACCAAAGGTGGTCTTCCAGGCTTTCTATTCACTGCTAAAGTGAATAGTGCTACCATGCCAGACATCTTTCTCTTAGCTTTGCTTGCTGGGCACACACTAAAGCCTCACTATGGAAACTGAAGTTCTTTAAACCTCCTTGCATAGGTGCCTTACATTGCTCCCTTCTGGAGTATGTTGCTTCCACTGTCCCTGCAGCCTGCCAAGGAGGCAAATCAGTTGTAAACTGTTTTTTCACTACAGGAAAAAAAAGCAATCACTTTTTTACGGTTTCATTTTCAGAGTACGGTAAAACTATATTTTATATGAGTATGCAGTTTGTTTTAAAACCAACACATCAGCCTTCATTCCAAGGTGTCTAAGCTCTAGCAAAAGAGAAAATAAAAATCTGGTGTTTTTTCCATAAATTTAACTGCATGGTCTCAGAGCTACCTAATCCAAAAACAGCCCTTCAGCAAAAAACCAATGAAGTCCTCTGCTCGTTGTGCTACAATTAATTCTTTAAGAATTCTAAAAACAGTCTCCCTTCTTTCCAGTCTAAGTAGTTCACCATCTGCTTGCAAAACTAAAAGAAAAATAGCAATTTTATAATGTCTCTTCTGACATTCACTCACAGGTTACCTCTCATTGATATGCCTCATTTTGGGTCAAGACACATTTTGCTTTTTGCTAGCCATTTCCAACTGTGAAACTTGTAACTGAATTTCCACAACTGTTTCACATCACAGCCCTGGTAGCCCTGGAAATTAATATTAAATCTTCATAATGTATAAAAAAGAATTTTTACTCATTTAGTATTCTGTTACATGAACTAAAAAGTCATCCCACAGAAGCACACATGATTTCCATTTCCATTTTCATTTGCATTTTCATTTCCAGTCCCACTTCTATTTCCATTTCCAATTCCATTTCCGTTTCCGTTTCCATTTCTATTCCCATTTCCATTTAATTTTGATTTCCTTTTCCTTTACTTTTTCCATGTCTTGCAATGAAATGTTTTTCAGAAGTTAAAATGATTGTTTGCACCAAAAATGGCAAGAAAAGCAGCAAAATTGTGACAATTAAATTTCTAGACTAAATCATCAATACCTAATTAGAAATAAATTCCAACTGTAGTAGAATGACTTATATTTTGTAATAAAAATTATAGAGCCCAATATTAAAAATTCTGTGAAATAGCATATTAATGAACAGGGGGAAAAACAAACTTAATTTTCAGTCAGAAAGGGCAATTTTATTAAAATAATTTCTTAAGTCTGAACCATCTGAACCAGTTGTACCCAAAGTATAAATTCAATTACTTAAATCTATTTTATTGCTTTGCTCTGGTAATATCAAATGTGTTTACTTTTACATTAATTTTTTAAATGTTTCAGATTTGATTTTGCTACATTAATATCTAATGTAAACATTCCAGTTGAGATATCAGGGGAACAGAAAGAATTTAAATGAGCATTTTGATTGTTCTCAATCAAAAATCTTTAAAGTTTTGCTTCTTTTGGAAATAGCAAATTCAACAATGAAAAACATTTCCAGATACCTACTCTCACAAAGAATCATAGAGTAATAGTTGGAAGGGACCCATCAGGATCATCGCGTTCAACTCCTTGCCCTACCTGGGACTCTCCAAAAGTCTCACCATGTGCCTCAGAGTGTTGTCCAAATACTTGTCAGGCTTGGTGCTCTGACCACTTCCCTGGGAGCCTGTTCCAGTGCTCAGCCCCTCTCTGGGTAAAAAAACTTTTTCTGGTAAGTATTGGGTTCTCATTTTCCACCAAGATTTACTTTGGTGCCTAAACGAAACTCAAACTTTTCCCTGGGAACATAAATATACCTATTGCAGGGTTTAGCAAGTCAAAAGCATAATAACAAGGCTTCCTTCTTGCCTCCTTAAATAAGCTTACCCCACAACAGCAAGTTTTATTTATTAATGAATTCACAATGCAACCTGATATATTTGAGGATCCAATAAATGCTTGTATTGCAGAGGAAGAAGTGTTGCTGACAAATATGTGACCCATATGAGGAAGCAATGGCAAGGTAAATGAACTCTTTTGTGGTTGCTTACTAAGTCATTAATACATGTTGTTTACTGTAGAAAAACTGTCAGGAAACATAAATCAGTACATGCAAGTGAGGTAAAAATACCACCAACTGCAGCAGCTTCATTTAGATCCCCACTCATCTGCAGGCAGATTCCATTTTCAACAATGTTAGTCAGGAACAATCCCTGAGGAATTAGGGGCAACATGCAGCATGGGGAACTATGAAGTTACTTTTTGGGGATAGCATGTGATTCAGTATACCCACTGATTTTTTGTGTTGTGATTTATTAGGACTGAAGGGACAGGAGAATAAAGCACAGATCCAATCTACACCATGTAGACCAGTGTGCAGAGACACTGGCAATAGAATCTGCTTCAGAATTGGGAGCGATCTATCTGTGATACCAGACTGAAGGAGAACACAGCTCAATCCCTGCCTGCATGGATGCAACATTGTGCTAAGGTGACAGCACTGCTTCTGTCACCTGAGATGTCACTACACAGAGCACCTTGAAGCCCTACGGTGGTGCAGACCCTGAGTGCTCTCTAGAGTACTTAATCAAAAAGATGTTTCTATGCTCCTCAGGCTGGTGCAGCTATAATCAAGAGCCAGAAGATTACAAATGGTGCAGTGAACTCAGCTGCTCAGTGACCTAAAACAAGCAGCTGCTCAGGAAATTGAGTGTGTGAAAGTAGAGGTTGGGATTCATCTCCATTTAGTGGCAAGTAGGGAGTCAAAGGTTATACATTTCAACTAATTGTCTCTAGTCTTGTAACAGAGAATGGAAAGAAATGTGCACTTTCAGTACTACTTAGCTCAGACAAACATTTAGAATGGATGGAAATTGTTGTGGTTTAATCCCAATTGGCGGCTAAGCACCACACAGCCACACATTCATTCCCCCTGGGAAACAAAGGATAAAATTGGGAGAATAAAAGTAGGAAAACTAGTAGGTTGAGATAAAGACAGTTTAATAATGGAAACAACAACAACAACAATAATAATGAAAATAACAAAAAGAGTGAGTAATAAACCCCAAGAAAAACAAGTGATGCAAATGAAAAACAATTGCTAACTACTTGCCTACCAGTACCAGTCAGTTCCAGAGCAGTGGCCTCCTGCCAGCTTTCCCTCTAGTTTATATCTTGACTATGATGCCACATGGTATGGAATGTCCCTTTGGTCCAAGGGGTGCAGGCTGTCCTCTCCCAGCTACTTGTTCCTCTCCAGCCTTCTTGCTGGCAGGGATTGAGAAACTGCATTCTGTGATTTAATGTGAAGCAGTGCCCAGCAGCAACTATAACATCATTGTGTTATCAACCTTATTCTCATCCTAAATCACAAACAGAGCACTGTACCGGCTACTGGGAAGAAAATGAACACTATCCCAGCTGAAAGCAGGATATGAATGCATAGATTTTAAGATATTAGAGTTAGATTAAATGAGTCTCATGTCTAAACTAGCAGCAGTGGGATCTTGACATAAGAACTTTGACAACTGCAGTGTGGGAAGAGAGACTTAAATACTGATTTTAAAGAGGGATGCTTCCCCTAAAGATATAAATACATGTTTGCTTATATACGGTATACTGCTTGGCTATCAAAAACTCATGCTTTGAAACATGGAAATGTGTCACTGAAAGCTCATACCTGCAAAAGAAATAAAGTTTTTACTAGGATTCAGGTTCCCTTGATCACGTTGAAAGCTCCAGGATAGGACACAGTGCTGAGGTCAAGACAGGGGAAGCTGTTGACAAGGTCATATTGGATATAAATATCCAAGTAAACAAGGCTAGATATATAAATCCACTAATATAAAAACCATATTAGATCCTTGTAAAAAAATCCAAACAAACAATTGTTTTGTCAAAAAAAAAAATCAATGTCTTTCTAAATAGTCATTAGACATGATCATTTTCTTTGACTGAATCACATAAAGTGATATGTATATGGAGCTGTACTACTCTATATTCTCCTGCAGTCTAGAGATTATAATATGACAAGGTTTACTTCACTAAACAAACAAACACATGCCAGAGTCAAATCTGTGCTTTAAATTGTATGAGATTTCAAGCCTTAAAAGACATAAAATCCAAATACTGGGTCTCTGCACACCAGGAAAGCCAAACTTCTGTCACCAGAAGCAAAGCATCAGCAGAATTGCTTTATTTCTCTATGTTTACCTGTCCTTGAAATGACTATTTCTCAGCACACTGCAGTGTGCAATGAAAACACAAGCAGCTTTCCTCTTTGCTTTTATTGTAATACACAGTTTGAAGTGTCTGAATGGAAAAAAAGACCACTTGTTCAATTTACCTCTACACTACCACATCCATGGAAGTGAAAAAGAGGGAGAGAAATCTCTAGAAATGTGATTCATCATCATTACATGACCAGTACAAAGAACAATTTGTGAAGGTTTTTTACAACATCCAAATGTGTCATTCAGGATAATCAGTCCATGTATATTCAGATAAAACAGTTGGATGCCAAAAGTGCTGTAAACCTTTAGCAAACTAAAATATCTCTCTTTTAAATATGTTACCAGAAAGCCTCCCCCAGCTTATGGAACAAACTGAATGTTTCCTGTTAGGATTCCCTCTTTTCTGGGCACCCACACAGGGTACAACACAGCGAGTTGTACACGAGCAGTAAGCCTGTAAGGGCTGGGGGCTTGTCCATGAATGGATCATCTGGGTGATGCCTCAGGTTCTAGCTTTTATGTTTTCCAGATTCCGTACTGCTTTAGTGTGTAGTTCTGAGCTTCATATTAAGGGATAATAAGCTCTCTTCACAAAGTAGGTAGACAAAACAATTCCTTCTCTAAATGGGGACCAAGGACAAATGATCTTAATTTCAGGCACAAGAGCATAAACAACGTGGACTGAAGAGAGAAAATCAAAGATGGAACCTCATAACCTAAAGGTATAATTGGAAAATTAACCCCAACATGATAATGGACCAGATCTTACAAAAGTGAGAGACCTCGTGATTGGTCATCCATTTTGTGACCATTTTGGGTTCCTCTTGGGTGTAGCCCTGGCTGGGCTCTTGTACTGCCCAAAGCGTATCCATTGAGGCCTTTTAGTAAATACCTACTTTATTCTTTAACTCTGTCTAGCCGCTGTTCTAGGTCAGCCTTCACAAGGCGTCATGGGTCCTCTGGGTCTGCCTGAAATTCCACCATGGTCAGGAGTGCAGCAAAGTTGCCATCCACAAGAGCACATTTCTTGTCTCAAGTGTTACACGTGGCTGTTCAACCAGTTTGTGCTGTTCTAATCTGCCTTGAGATGGGGTAATGTCTAACAGGTGCCCACAGCTCTCTAAGTCTTTAATTTTCACTGATCAGAGGTGTCATGTACAAGAACCTGGGCCACATAATTCTGAATTTACCATGAGTTTAAATCAATAACTGCTTTTCCTCCATTCCTATTCTTATAGAATAAACTACAATCACTATCCATAAACCCTAGTCAGAAAAAAATATATCACTGAATTTGTATTCACAAGCACTGATCCCACGATATTTCATCAGTTCACTGACATCTCACTGATTATTATCTATGCCTTTGGTATCAAAATGCTACAAGTATAGCTGTACTTTCTGTGGCCCTCAGTGCTTGCATTTATGAGAAATTAGATGCTATGGTGGAATGGTTGTTCTGTTGACTCCTTTTTACTAGATACTTTAATACTTTTCTGACTCTCTCAACTAATTTGCCACCCACCCAATCTGTCATCAAAAGTCTGAACTTGTGCTCCTGCAACAAGAGCATTTTATTTGTCAAAGATTCTCCTTTATTTTGTCCAAACCAGAAATAATCCCTCCTAAATACCAATGAACCAATTTATCCAACTGTACATGCCTTGTGTCTTTGCCTTCTGCCTTAATTCCTTGCAGGGACAGATGTTTCCATGGATATTTATCCCCTCTGAATATTTCCTTGCTTCGCTTCCAACAGAAGCTTTATCCCTTCTGACAACTGTAAAAAATATATATATAAATTTCATGCAGACTTTGATGATTATTTTTTTGTCATTTTGATGCCACCACTGTTTCCTTCTGTGTGAGAAAAAGGACAACCCACCAGCCTTATTTTGCTTACAAGAGGTTACTTCAAAAAACAAAACACTCTACAAGCTACAAGACATACAGAAAGAGATGAATTTTTATCCTTATAGGAGCAAAAGAAAAAAAAGAAGCTATGAATTAGTTTAAAAACAACATCTAAGAATTTATGCCCTTTTAAATAGCTTGGTTTTTAAAGTTGTATTTTTTTCTTAAACAGGATTTGGAAGTGTCCCTTAAAATACTCCATGGTTACACCATTCTACTCTTACTGTTTTTCAAGACCTATGAAAATCTTTGAAAAAAAATCCGTGAGTGGATTTTCCATGGATCTTAACCCCAAGGCAAAACAGAAGACATCTTTTAAAATCTGGTTAGACACCCATACCATCAAATACATGCATTTGCAATTATTTTAATCAGTCCTTCAATTAAAGGTTAATGCAGTGCTTGTTAATGTTATTACAATATAATATATTCAGGTAAATGTATGTTCACTTATTTCAATCTGCAACCAGCTATACTACTGCCTTTCCCTTTCTCTTTTGGCTCTAAGAGGGGATATTAAAGCCCAGAACATTTTTAGTGTAATGTTATGATTGAGAAATTACACATACAGAAGTAAAGATACTCAATGGATGGTTTCCAGAGCAACCGCAATTCAGCCAGCTTGCAATTTATGCATTTCCTGAAGAGAAATTCTGCCTCCTGCTCACAGCTGGGCTACATCCTTATGGTTACCCCTGGCTGTAGAGTGACTCTGAAGATGTTTTGTCCTTTTGCAAGCTGCTGCTGTCATATGGGATCCATACTGCCAGGATACCCCACTGAGGATCCAGTCACCAGCTGCAAGCTAGGAAGAGCCCAGCTCAGACTCCTCTTACAAAACCCTCCTCCCACACAAGGACATGTCTCAGGAGTTCTCAACAGCATAGTCTTCCCTGTGTCCTGCTCCATGTATCCAACTGTACTAAGCCTCTTCTGTGACTCTTTCTTGGATAGTAAACTTTGTTCCTATTTTCCTTAAATTAGCATACTTGTTCATCAGGATCCAAACTGGCCCCAGTGTCCGCTGAGAGAGCACCCAGGAGCTGTGGTCTGAGCAGCTGCAGGGCCAGGGCCTCCACACTGCACCAGAAATCATAAAGATGGAGGCCTAGACTCACACACATGAAAAGTGTGTATGAAACCTTCATGCTGATACAGAAGTAATAGTGAATTCCCCAGTTTAACATCCATAGAAGCAATAATGGCTCACATTATTACAGAATATCCTGAGGTGGAAGACACCCACAAGGATCACAGAAGTCCAGCTCCTAACATCAGCCAAGCCATGATCAAACATATCCCACCTCCAGATTAATATATGCAGCTCATACTGAAATAAAGAGTAAGTTTGGACATCTGTAGGCTGAGTTTTGTCTTATTTATTGAAACATCAACTGATGTGATTTGGTCTTGGTGGGTTTGAAATCAGTTTAAACAATGTTCTTTTTGACTGAACACATTCTGTACCACTGAAATTGTATATGGCAGTTTAAAACTGGCTGTAACACTGCCAAATCTAAACACAAATAAATTTTAACATATTTGGATGGGTACAGGAATATTCTCCCAATAGAAGTTAATACCATCATAAAATATTGTTTAAAAGAAGTTATAATGGTGGATATCACATCATTCTTATCAAAACTAATGACACATGAGGCCCAGCCCTCCAAAAGCTATGGCCAGAACACTGTCATCTCATGTTTCTCTAATACTCTAAAGCCTGTTTTTGAGTGTCAGATTTTGATCTGAATTTGGAAAGGCTCAAGACTGTTGATGAAAACAGTGGGACCAAGCGGCAATCCTCTTGATGTGGGTATTTGGGAAAGACATCTGACATTTTCCACAAATCAGTTGCAATGGGCTTAAACAAGTAATTAAAAACATAATCCAAAACAACTAGAATTTCTTCCTAAGAATGCCACTACAGTGTTACAGGTGAAGTAATAGACAGAGGCGGTATTAAAAAAAAAATTAGAGGGGAAACTAATTCACATTTTAATAAGACAAGAAAAATCTGTTGATAATAAAAACTTTCTAATCATAACCTCCAGTATCCAGACTAAAAAAAAAAACAATTCTAAAACTCTCATAACTTTCTATTAAATTAATCAAATTTTATGATTTTAACAGGGTTAATACTTCTGTCATAGATCAGTAAATATTTTGAATGTTGCTTTTTGAATCCCAAAAGAGTGATGAAAAATCAACTTAAAGTATTCAATGCAGCACCATCTCTAACCTGTGTTTTAGAGGCATCCAACCACCCTTCCCTGTTTATAGGACTGAAAAAAAAGGCCATGTTATATCATGAAAGAATTTATCTGATTCAATGCCTTCTTTCTCATTACTCCAAACTTTTGCTGAAGTTTCATCATTTATTTTCATTTCATCAGTAAGACTTCAGGTTCCTGAAGTCAAAAATGAACTCTTGGTTTTCTGCGTGAACCTCCATGCTCATTATTGCATTGAAACTTTAAACAATGCTCAGAGTAGAGAAAAAGCACTGAAGGTCATGACAAATATTTTGGTCCTGTCTCTGGGATCAAAATTTGATTCAGAGCTTGGTCTTGGAAGCAGCTGAGCCTTGTCATTATTTAGAGAATTAAAAAAATATCTTCAGTCAGGGTAGCCTACATTGATTTAGTTCAGCACCTCCACAGTTTATGTTGCAGGGTTGAAATTTATCACCATTTTCTTCAAAGAGCAATCCCATAGGCTTGCTGAAGGTTTATATTGAGTCTAAGGACAATGTTCTCCCTTTTTTAGCATAGGGCTCCAATATCCCAGTCCTTTTGTGCCTAGAAATGGAAGGATGAAAAATTTGCATAAATGTATGGATAAGATGAAACTATATTTCTTTTGTGTGATATTAGCCAATATTATTATTCCTAATAATGATAAATTAATTCCATGTGCCATATGACAGAATTTCTCTAAATATTTGCAGGTTTAAACCATTTTATTCTTTCAGCTATTGAACAAGCTTCTTAAAAATTATTCACCAATAGAGCTTTGTAGTTTCAATGGGAGTGTGTTAATTTAACTTTTTATACATGTAATAGATAAAAAGTTCATAATCTCAAATTTTGTCTGTAGTGGCCAGTAGTATATCCCTGGAAGACTTTATTTTACACCATGATGTCACGACAAAAATATATCACATGTCTTGAATGAAAGCTTATTTCTACTTTTCCTAGTGTTCTAGAAAATCTGGACTTTTTTTTCTGTGTGCCATCAAAGTCAGTTAAATTATTCAAACAATTTAGATCTAATGTGGGGGGCAAAAATACGTGTTTAATTCAACAAACTATCTTTTTGCCTACATGCCACTGTCCTGTGGCTTCAAAATGTGGAATCATTTGGGAAAGCTTTGTGGATACATAATATCTGTTTTAATTTTCCTAGTGTGAATTTGAGAATCTATGTGCCTTGCAGTGTGCTGTCTGAACAAATTTTTACACTTTCATCTGAAAACAGTATTATGCTTACAAAGAAAAATCTGCTGCAGCGAAAGGTCTGCTGACTCACTGCTGTTTGCCCCATGGTGTTCATTTAGATTAGTGCTGCTACAGTGATTTAGTTCCACCTCAGAAGATAATGAGTCTAAATTTTATTTCTGTTAGTTGTGCAGGCATGTACTGCAGGATAAATATCTGCAAAGCAAAGGTGAAGGGACAGAAGAAACTGTTCATTTTGTAAAAATAATTTTAAGGTAATGAAGATTCCTTTTCTTGTCTTTTTTATACACACACACACACACACACACACACAGTCTTCTGTCAAGAAACATAAAATAATGAATTTAGGCTAGGTTATCCACTCAGTCCAAATGGGAAGTAGCTGAGATTTGTAGTTATTTTTTTTCAGCTGAGTGATCTGGACAACA
The DNA here is from genome assembly GCF_048771995.1 of Taeniopygia guttata. Taxonomy (NCBI): domain Eukaryota; kingdom Metazoa; phylum Chordata; class Aves; order Passeriformes; family Estrildidae; genus Taeniopygia; species Taeniopygia guttata. The sequence continues at coordinate 102,298,820 of NC_133026.1, forward strand.
GTCTGCAAGCTGGTTGCAGGTACAGATCTGCTAAAAACTTTTCCTACGGTGATAAAAAAGACACAGATAAATATAAATGCACTTGGGTTTTTTCCTCATCAGAGTTTTAACTGACCTGTGCATTCAGGTTTGACTTTCAAAGTAACCTTAAAAGAGAGGTGTCAGTGAATACAAAACTAATTGTAAGAGAAGAAGAAAAGGGCCCTGCAGTTTCCAAGGAGTTGCCCCTCCATCTACCTCTCCCAGGCCTGTGCAGGTACAGTGCCCACAGCAGTGCCCCATCCACAGCTGGTCTGCCTCAGTGATCCTCAGTACAAGCACACAACCAAGGAGAGGCTGCTCATGCCATTAGTGCCACAACAGGACATGGTCAAAACCTTGATTCAGACAGTAAGTTTGCTTTGCCGGCCACATGAAACAGATAAAATGGCAGCAGATGCGGCTTTTCTTTCTTTTCCCTCCGGGCATAGGTTTTCTTTCTTAATTTTGGCACTTTGCTATTTTTTCATGATTGGAAATATGTTGAAGTGGCACACGGTGTCCTATTCAGCTACCACCAGAATGAGGTGCTGTTCACAACAGGAATTTATTGTTCTTGTAACACAACCAAGTGGAGTGAGTGAACTCTTCTTCAACTTGTACTCTGGATAGGAGCAGGAGTTCTATTGATTGGCAAGTTGGCATTAAATAATTGATTATATAAGAGGCTTAAATAATTAGAGATTTTAAAATAAATTTCTTTCATATCCACCAAATACCACATTAACTCAAGACATTTTAATCCCAGTGTGTGTGTAAGACCTCATTGTGCCATAAAAATTTACTGTTGACTTAGCCGGTTTAAGATGAAGCCCTGAAAATTAACTGACCTCAGCAGTGTGATTGTGTTTCCAAACTTCTTACCCAATCTGGAGTTTTAATACTACATGAGATATGCAGTACGACTTCTTTTTTGTTTGTTTTGGTTTGGGGTTTTTTTAATTGTTGTTGTTTTTTATTATTCTGACCAAAGCATTCAAAGAGTGCAATTCTTCTAAACAAATATGTTTATCTGCATTATGGACATCCGTGTGTGAATTATAGCTTGTTATAGCTTTATAGTCATATAGCTTTCCCCTGGATTCAAAGGAAAGAAATTAAAAGGAAACTTCTGAGATATGATGCGCCCCATCCTAATGCAGAGATCCGGGTAGAAATATTAAAACACTAAACTGTCCTGTTCTTCACTATTGACTCAGAAAGGAACACTGGGGACCAGCTCACCCATAGCTTTCTTTCCCATCTATAAAACACACAGGTAGTTGAGATTAATATGATGAAAACCAGTGAAATTATTCTGAGGCAGAAAAATGAAGAGGATGACCAACTCAAAAACACACAGCTTAAAAAAAAAAAAGCAAAAAAAACCCCAAAAAAACCAAAACAAAACAAAAAACCAACAAACCAAACCCAAAACAAGATGCAGCAGATAACTAAACACTAGGGAAGAGAGGATATTGAATTAGTATGGTGTCAGCTGGTGCTGTAGACAGCAAAACTCTAAGGAGGCCTGCCAATGAAAGCAATCTGGTTGCCTTCAGATTTAAACACATGATGAGGAAATCTTCTTTTAATATGCCAGAAAGTGTGATTTAATATAATTGTTGTAGGTATTCATAGTATGCTCTTGACGTTGTCCTAAATCTGTTCTCTAAAACCACACTGCTGCAGAAGACTTCCCCCTCTGCAATACTGCCTTACAGGTAGTGGCATTTGAAATACAGTTCAGATTAACGTCAGTCTTTCTGCATAAACACTTTGCTTCAAATATAAATATTTCACTGCAGGACTGATTGATGCAGATTCATTAAAAATGTTAGGGGATGTTCAGGTGTTATTTAAAGTTGAGTACTCCAAGGTAAAAAAACTAATTTCTCAGTTCATTAGGCACTCCAAAGAGCTACTGCACTGAGCTACTCCACTGTAGCTGTCTCTGACCTGTCTTCATAAAGTAGACAAGCTGAGAGTGCCCCTTTTCTCCTTTCTTTCTCAACAGTGTGCATTTGGCCGCTGTTATGTCTAACTGTTAAAATGGAATGATTATGCTATTTCATATTTCTAATTTTCATCAAAAAGGATTAGTTCATAATCCTCACTACCATTTCATGGAGCTAACAAAGCTGTTTTTCAACTGCAACAAAAACCTGAAAAATTATTGTTCATTATGACTAGAAGACAGATTGATTTTCCCTTCCCATTTTGTTTAAAACACAAATGATTCTAGGTTTAGCAATAAAACTTGCATAGCAGATTTACCACTTCAGGATACCTTTACCATCCTGTTATTCCCCTAAAGTATAATCTTGGGAAACTTAAAAGAGACTGAGCAGAATGGCAACATGTCAATATAATGTATAAAAACTGCATATCCATAATAATTTTACCAGCAACCATAAACATAATATGAATATGTTTATACTTGGAAATGTTTTCTCTATGTCATTTAAAGACTGAAAGTTTTAAGACATATGCCTAAAACTACCTTCTTGAGAATTTAGTCATCTATAAACACATCAAAGCAAGATAATATTTGGATCTATATTGTATGGTATCCAAACTAGTCACACATAGTGCTTTCAGTGAATACAGTCAGCAGAATTAAATATTCTGCCAAGGTCTCTTTTCTTATGATTTAATCAAGATTTGATATTAAGGAAGACATTCTGTATTTGTCATTTGGTTTAATGTATATTAGGTTTTCACTGAGATGGTTGGAGCAGAAATGAAGCTCTGTCATATCAGCTTCCATCCATCATCCTATCTCTAAAGTGGTTTTCCAAGCAGAACATTATACTGCTGCTTTCATAAGCATCTATAATTGTCCACTGATAGAAACACACAGAAATTCAGTTTGCCTCCATGTAACAGGTCTCCCTGCACAGGGTGTTTTTTCCTTCTCATAGGAATAGATGGAATAATGAGTATGGGACTGAAATAGTGAGACAAAAACCAGCATTGGACATTTGCTCTGAATTCCAATTTTCCTGTTCAAACAATTTTTCTACAAGTGTTTGTGGTACCTTTAATTTTCTTTCCTGTCATACTCTGTGTTTTGTATCAAAAGGATCATATTATCGTATACAATGTATGAAATATCACTCACCAAAAAGGAGTAAATACTCTTACAATAACATATTTCAGTGTAATTTGCACAATAAATAACTGAGAAATGTGAGACAGCTGCTTAAAAATAATATGTATTTGTAGCAGTAGCCATTGTGACAAGTATATTATTTTCTGTCTTTTAGTTTATTTTTGCTGATGACCGTCTCTGTTAAATGCTTGCACAATAATAAACCATGTGTTGATTTTATTGATCAATTTCAGCTTACCAAAACATTTGTGAGGGATGCTTATCTCATGGAGTATGTAGCAGACCACTTAACAAAAACTCAGCCAGGTATTTAGTGAAAACAGAGAGGATGTACAAATGAGAGCTATGTGTCATCAAGTGTTCCTTTAAAATGCCTGTTACTCAGGTAAAGCTTATAAGGTGACGTTGTGCTCATTAAAGACATCCAGAGAAAAGATGTTCTAATTATGTGCAGTGTAGAAGAGCAACTCAATGCACTGCCAGTCCAGGGTGAGGCTGTGAGTAGTTGCTAGGATGCTGCTGCCTTGTGACACTTGGGCACTTCTGAGGCACAGGAAACTGTGCTGATCAATCGCATGAGAAAACTTCTTATCTCAAACCTCTCCCACACATTTCAGTACCGGGGGCCTTGAAAAGAGGAGGAAAAAAAAAAGAAGTGCATAACAGCAAATGTTAGAGGAAAAACAGCCAATTAAATGCTAATATTCTTCTTTGGATCATTGACTTGGTTTATGCAGTGTAGCAAGAAATGGCTTGTAAAATTTCAAGTGCTGAAAACAGATTTTCTTTTAGACAAAGCTAGGCTTATTAAATTAAATTCACATTTTTGGGAAGATAAGGCTTGCTCGGTCTTGGGATGGATTTTATTGCACACGAAAAAGCCTGCAGTTGACTCTATGTAGCTACAATGTGAACCATGCCACATTCAGCTGAATTATTTATGTGAGCATTTTATGACTAAATACTTTCATCCACTTGGGATGTCAGAAATCATGAACATAAAGCAGCTAACTGGAGACTCAACTGGTCTAGTGGTTGTAATAGTACCAAAATCTGTCATTCCATCTGTTGGACTCAGCAGTACCTGTGGATCTCTTCACCTGCTGTGTAAAGGCACTTTACCATTGAGTAATGGCAGAGGGCAGACCTAGAGGATCACCTGCTGCTAAGAAACCCTTTCACAAGGGTACAGTCTTCCAAGCCAGAAAATACAGCTGAAGCAGTTCAGAGGACAGTAGTGATCAATACATCCTTCCAAGGCAGCAGGTTCTTATCTAGGATTTCACTGGGGAAGGACATTTATGGAGTTTATCACAAAGCAGCTCTCCAGTTTTTTCCAATTTTTCCAGACTTACAGGGACTAGGTGGCCCTAAACAATTCTAGATGACTATAGGTTTAAGGAATACAGATATTCTCAAACACAAACCCCACAAATCTATGTCACATTTTTGTATTTTTTGCCTTTCTTCAGATATGTTTCAGCTTTAAATCATGTTTTCAGACAGTGTAAATAGCAATATAAGCTTTCAAAAGAATGAAAATTCTCTGTTTTTTACAGTTCAGGAAACAGACTGAATATATGTAATATAGACTTTTCAGATATTCTGTGGACTACAAAAGGAACTTCTCATTCATAAAGTACAGGTAGACCAAAAAGGGACAAGAAATTGCCTGCAATGTAAATGATGGAGTGTGACACACTGTGTCACAGGGTGATGAACAATCCCCTTTCAAAATTAATTCCTGTAATTAAGTTAAGCAATTCTGAATATGAGTTGACCTTTAAGGATTGCTAGCTATTTATCCATATTCAAAGAAGAGTGAATATACTGGCATTTATAAAGTGGACATAATTTACGTTCTGGCAGCAGTAGCAGTATCAGCAGGATGGGAACATAACTGCACTGCTAAAGAGCTAAAACAAGCAGCATTCTTGTAAACCAAGGGGAAGGAATAGATACATAAAAGAAAGTTTTGATTATGGGGTGTAGAGAATTAACACATGGTATGAATTCTTCTGAGCCTTATGCTTCTGTGGTTCCTGGCATGCACACTGAAGGTTTAAAGCGCTTTATCTATCTGCAGTGTAAACAGGTCAGTGTGTTCTGAGGCAACTGAAAATTATATGTCCTGAGAAATTTCGTATAATCATCCCTAATTGCAGCCAAAGCTAGTATCAGACAGTTTGAGAATATACAAAATAATCCTCCCTCTCTAGGTTGGAGTCTAGATGATGTGAAATACATACATCAAACCGGAATATTTCCTTCAGCAGTTGTCTCCAAAAGAGATGAGCCTCATAAACCTGTGCCTTAAAAGCAGGGAGGTTGAAGGGTGCCAGGGCTGTTGTCCACGTCAAGCTCCCAGGCACACACACCAACACACACATCAATATTCTGCTTCTCCCATGGAAAATGGTCTTGACTTATTGAGATGGAATTTCTCTTTGGAGATATTGTAACCATTCTAAATATGTAACAACAAGACATGAAGACTACTCAACAATAAAGAGACAGCTAGAGATTGACTATAGTAAAAGTACAGATCATGTATGGTCCATCTCTTAGATATTTATATGGCTGATCTGCAATGAAGACAGTACGTGCATCATTGTTGCCACAGTTACAGTGGCCTTGAGGAGTACATAGTGTATCACTCTTCTTTTGCACTTAAAGCAATTTCATCTATTATTTATATGATTACTGCTTCTTTCACCACTTCACCTCTATGCTGCACTACCATCCAGTTGCTTCACTCTCTAGCAGTTCATTGAATGTGACTTGTATGATTTCAGATTAGACAGTCATGGAAATGGCAAGAGATAATTTTCAATTGAAAAATATAAAGCCTTCAATGATCTTTTGTGAATATGAATTACAGATTGTGAGAGGTTTTTTTTCGATAAATATTAAATACAGCATTCTCAACATGTTTATCAATTCTTTTCCAGGAATGAGAGGAAATGCAAGTTAACTCAGTGGCCTGATCACATGTTATAAAGAAAAAAAAGTAATTGTTTTATGTATTATTTTAGCCTTTGGTAATTCAGACTTCTCTTGATGCACAGTTTACTACGGTCCTCATAAATTATACTGATTTAATGCTAGTTGATTGACAATAGCAAAGATCTACTCATCCTGTAGTTGATGCCTTGGGAAGATAAAGCAGAGAAAATAAGAAAATGCTTCTTTAGCCAGTTTTGGGTTTATAGTCTTAAAATATTTGTTAAATACATTGCAATATTGACTAAGTGATTTGCCTAAAAAATAAAAGGAAAGATAACACTTGAGTAATGTCCCACACATCTCAACACAGCAGTACAAGCTGCCTGCCTTCTACAGCATGAACAAAGGAAAAGTAACCTGTACTTTTTGGACTGCGCTGTGCTGTTGCTGTGATGTGATGGAGAGAGAAGGAGCTCTGGGAAAGACCCATGTGCAGGCTTTGAGGTAAAGATTTGGCCGAGCTCAGAAGCTGGAAACGTAAAAAGTGCATGTTATTTAATTAAAATTCCTCCCCTTTTGTTATAATGGCAGTAATACGCAGTCAAGAATAATTTCTGTGCTTGGAGTGGCATTTCTTAGAGACAAGTGTCAGTTTCCACGATTTCACTGTGGCAGTGATATCATGAACTCTGTGTGGGCAGTTTTTTGATAGTTACCCCTTACAACATTAAACTGGGCTTATAATGTAGATACAAAGCATTAATTCTGGCATGAACCAGTACTAAGAATAGTGACAGTATGGCAGCACCTGCTTTGGAATAGCACAACATAAGCACCCTTAGCTTGTTATGTCCAAATACCCTTTTGAAAGTCACTCCCCTAAATGATCAGTTTCTCTCATCTTTCTTTAGTATCCCAAGAGCCTCAGCTGAAGCTGACACTTTATTACTGTCAGATGACAGATTAACACAGTTGAGTTTTAATCCTTCTCTAAATATGGGACTTATCTCCTATTAAAAATGTGTTCAAGAGCCCCCACCAATCTAAACCCACAACCCCATGGTGACCTTGCAACATTGAAGGTTGACCCTCAGCAAGACCATTTGAATTTGACAGCCACCATTTCAAACCTAATGTCACATCCCAGATCCAGGCTGAACAAGGAGGTAGTTGCCTTTCACAAGAGTTTCTGTGACTGCCTCTGTGTGATCTCTCTCTTTCACCCTCTCATCCTGTCTTGTCTGTAGGAGTAGGAGCATAATACAGGAGAGGAGCATTTGCAGAAGGCTACCATCCAGGACAGTTGTCACCTTGCCTTGACAGCCCCCTTCAAGCACTCTCTTAATCTAGTTTGAAAACATATATTGGTGTCACTTGCTCATTTTGACACTAAGCTGGAAAGAGCTACAAGGGCTGCTAACCTCAGCACTGTCTCATTTCATGTATGAGCAATAATTCCAAATTCCCTAGAGGAGGGGTGAATGCTAATGGTTTGAAACTGAGAATGCAAAGCATTTAAAGCCTCTTCTGAAGTCATTTTCTAGCACAGAAGGCACTCTAACTATTACAGATGCTCCTGCTCCTCCTAGGATCAGGACATAAATAAGGGTCTATATTTTGCTGTAGTTACTAAAGAAGTTCCAATGTCTTCTACATAGAGGAAAAGTAATAACATGGTGCAATAATATGACTGCATTAGATGACTGCTTTGTACTGTTCAGGTGTGCTTAGCAGTTCTCCCTCACTGCTTCCAGTGAAGCAATATCAAAGGGTTACAACCAGTTCACCTAATACTGTGAACACACTGTGAATTTCCACATAGTTGTCAAGTCATATCAAAGTTCAACTAAATGTAATCCTACATCTCCTGCTGGTTCATGGCAGTCCTTGAATGTGCTGTTTAAGATTAAATGTGTTCCTCTGAGACAATAATGACTGATGAGTTCCAAGGGTAGCAGGTAAAATGAGTTTTCTCCACATTTTTTTCTCCCTTCAGTTAGAAAAAACGAAACTTCTCTCCAATTAATCTCCCATTCAAAACAACTATATTTTGAAAAACTGTTCCTGTGAGATATGTCACTTTTTAGACCACAACAATCCAGCACTTGGCATTTTGTACGCCTCATGCACAGAAATTTTTTTAAAAAACCAAATTAATGTATGACATGGCCTCATCAGCATTGCTAATCCTATTTTATTTTTGCAGTGGGAAGTGTGAGAATGGAAAAACAGATGCTTTTCTCATTTTTTTTTAGGTGGAAAAATTAAAAAAAAAACAAGAAAATAATTAGGACCAGGCTGGATTGTTTCAGAGTGACTTAAAAGCATTCAAGCTTTTCCACACATCTAACATATTATGGGAATTTTCAATATATAAAAACTGGAAGATCCTCATCTCTGGATATGAGGCTGTCCTGTTTCCTCACCCCTGTGTTATTGCCTGTTCTTTCATGTATCATTCAAATGGTGTCAAACTTCCTATAACTCTTGGGAAATAAATAATTCTCTTTTTTATATCTGAATTGTCTTAGATTCATAGCTGCCAATTTTATCAAGTGAACAGATGGTAGCAGCAATATTACAATGTTTTTAACAGACAAGCTCAGAGGAATGGGGTCAAGAAGGAAAAGATTGAGGGAGACCTATTTGCATTCCTTCACTCTTTTTTCTCTCATAATTACTAAGAGATTTATGCGCGGCATATTTTGTCATTTCAGTTAAGTATTTTCTTTTCCTCTTTGAACAGTAGGAAGCCCTCTCAGGATGCATTTCATTCAGTTCAAGGTTTCCATAACCTCTGCTTTGCCCAGGCCACTGCATGGGCTGCCATGAACGGGCTGCCGAGATTTCTGCAGAGCTCTGAGATGTGGGCATGGAACAAGACCTTCATACCAGTCTCAACAAAAGTTATTGATGGCATTCTTTGAAAAACCTGGGGACTTCATGCTGTACTGTTTCACCAGAAATCACAAGCTCCCATCCTCGCACTATAAAGACATATCAGCAAAGCTAAAAGCAAGCAATAGCATTTTCCTTGATTTGCAGCAGTGTTAAGTGTTTGCAGCTCTTATGACTTGAATCAGATCTGTGGGTACTCAGCACTTCTGCAAATTATCATTTAACTTCAAATTTTCTTGCTTTGGTAATTTTTAAAATATCCTTAATACTACTGGCACTTCTATAAGAATATGATAGCAGAACAGAAGATTTGCTTTTGGCCATATGACCTACTTTGTAGCTACTTTCACAGCCAATTATTCTTTTGGCTTCTCTATCATTTTACAATGTTAAGACTTTTTTTTAAAATTAAACCTAATATTTTATTGTGCCATAACAAAATTTCCTCCCAAATAACAAAGTATTGGCCAAAAACTACCAAGGAGTTGTGACTATGAGTGAGATATAACGAATAAGAGAGAATAATAATGAATAAGAGCACTAGGAGTTTCTAAGCATTGAGTAGTTTTGAAATTAAAGTTATGAATTGTCATGCCTGAAATACTGATTTAGGCCCTTGGTGCAGGTTTTGATTTGAAAAAATATGTCATGATCTATGAGATGTTGCAGGGGGTTGCTGAGAAACTTCTCAATGTTGCAATGCAACTTGAGAAGAAACTCACTTTTGGGTGGGAAGCAGGTTATCTTGTCAGTTTCTGCTTTACAATCAGAAATCAATATGAAATATTGAAATAAATATTTATTGAAATAAATATATGAAATAAAACGGCTTTTTAAAATGAGAATTAATGAATAACTCAGTGGATCCCAAAGTTATGGAACAGGGCTCTCAAAACTAACTTGCATTTTATTCTCTTATCTTATTCAATCTATTAATAAAAATGCAACATATTTGCATTTTTATTAATAGATTGAATAACCACTATACAAACAAAAATTCAAGTATTACACGAGCCAGCAGGAGGAAGGCAGTACATAAGTTACAAGGCCAAAAGACGTCTGTGCCATCAGCCTCTCTTGTCAGCCTTGGCAGCCAGATTTCTTGTAGTAAATCCTCTTCACATCCGTAGAAGCACTGACTTGGCTTAATATAGGATAATGTGGTACTTAATGTAGGGAAAGAGACAGAAATCTAAAGAATTTAACCCCTTCTCATAAGAGCCCATTTCTCCACCAGTGGACTCTTACTAGTTTTAGATACCTCCTTCTACTCACATTACCTTTTTGGCATGTCAGACACCCAGCCATCTGTGTCCCCAAAATTTTTTCTAAATCCAACATGAGAACTGCAGTTTGAGCCACTGGAACTAGTTTTATTTGTCTCCTAGGCTCAGGTACGTGCATATGTTTCACTCCTCTACTTCCATACTCATCAGTTTTGGTCAAGTACCCCATTAACCTTCCCTTTGGCAACTTCTCAAGCATTTTACTGTGCAGAACATTTCCAGGCTTCTAATTACAGCCTGCTCTGCACCCACTCAGACCTATTAACATGCATCCTGACCTGGAGACACCAGACCTGAACTGATGACAGCACTATCATACACCAGAGGTGGGTTCAATCATACCTATACCAAACAGAGACGTAAAGTCATCTTTGCACTTCGTACTCAATCTTCTCCTGAGTCATGACAGGAGTACATTAATTCTTTTGGACAGTGCCCTTGTGAGCTCGATAAGAATGACTTATGATCAGATGAGTATCTGCCAAAAAACTGCACTCTCTCTTCAAGGCTACTGTGTATAGAATTTTTATACGTTTCCTTCATTCTGCATCATTATTTGATGCAGATCACAAATTCTGATCAGCTTCTTAAATACGTTCTCTCCCATTTGGCAATATTTCACTGTATCCAGTATCACTGTTTGCATAAGCATATTTTTTTGCAGCTAATATGGCCATTAAATTGCTAGAGGATTTCACAGTTATTTCAGATTCCTGCCTTGCATTATACTGTGCTATCATAGAGTTTATGTTGAAAATACCATTGTAGTAGCAGATCAACATTAATTCTTCACACATTCTATGACATTAATTCTCTACTGCAAGTCTCTCACAGAACAAAGCGCCTGACAAGAAGAGAAGGGAATTTTATAAATTAATGAAACAGAAGGGAAAGGACCAGATGGGGAAAAAAAACCAACATAATTTTATTTAGATGCCTCAGTTCATTTCATAAGAAATGGAAAAATGCAGGCCCCAGAAGACTAACAATTGCCTTAAAAACAAGTAGTCTCTTTGGTGTTGTGTAGTACATGCCATAAAGGGGAATAGACTTAAAATTAATTCTCTTAGACCTATGCCTTGGTTGCTTATACATACACATTAGATTCCTACGCATTAATAGATTTGTAACTAGAAATCAATTCACTCAGCCACATCTCTTATATTTTTTGGTACAAAGGAATGCCTCTGAGACATTTTAGATATGACCAGAAAAGAGTTGCCCTTTTTCCATATATTAGTTAAAACATTCAGACAGGATGGGTTTTAGTCGCTTGACTGTTTGGGATTCTCAAACATATTTTCCGCTTCCCAGACATTCATTTCACCGCAAGACTCATGCTTTTATTCAATAACTTTTTCATGCAAATTTCATATCCAACCTCAGGAACAGAGGCCTTTACTCAAATCACAGGATTCTTGCGTGGATATTTCAATCTCTATGCCACAGATTCAATGTTTCTCCTTTGATGTCTGTGTCTGTGGCGGCCAGGCAGCAGAGGTTTAACAAGCAAGCTGGAGCAAACCTGCGATATCAGGCTAATGTTATGTACGTCTAAAAATTTGGAAGTCATTCCTTTAAATTTCTTCCTACTCTCTGGGTGAGGGATGCTCTCTTTGGCCGTAAGGTCAGGAGCAGCCACCAAAGCTGTTGTGGAAAAGTCATGAGCATCAGTTTGGATCTGGTGCTGCATTAGCTGCTGCTGCCACTTCCAAACACACTCAATCTGCCTGCTAACCCAGGCCTCTCAGGGTCACCTTGTGGGAGCTCTATGTGGTCAAATATGGTAATGGACAAGCAATAACTAAAGGATCCCTTAGCTGGCTTGGAAATCTTGATTTGCCTTGTAAGGCAAGAAATAGCCACCCTTTACCTCCTTTAAAGATGGAATAAGCTATTTTCCTGTAATTTCTGTTTACTAAAGGGAGTAAAGTTAAGTGAAATAAATATCCTTAGACTATCACTTCAACAACAAGACAGGTAAGAAGAAGCCTAGCTTCTCAAAGAACTAATTGGCCCAAGTAGAAGTACTTTCATTCACTCATATTAATTTAGACATTTGTTTTTCACCTTGTGTTGCCCTGTTGATACCCAAGTGATTTTTATTCAGCTTGCCCAGATCATCTAGGCAATGTAACAAAGACAAGACAATTTCTTTGTTCCTTGGAGCACTAAATTAAGCTAAAACAGCATGTCAAACTAATGTTCTTTCCTAGCAGAACATCATCTTTAAGCACCTTCATTATTTTCTCTCTGTATTGTACTTTGCAATAGAATCAAAAAATAGTATTTTCTGAGCTGAATTCTGTGGGCCTCAGTGTACACTCTTTAAGTGAGCTTAAAGATGTAGTTTAACAATTACTGATTTTACCCTCAATGTGACCCAGCTGTTTCATGACAGAGAATAAGTATGCTCATAATTCCCATTTAAACAGTTAAAAAAGATTGAATGTAACAGGTGCTCCATTATTTGTGCTATTCTTTGTTCTTCCATACATCATTTTATCCTGTCCAAGCAATATTATCAAGGGCAGCCTAAAAAGAAATGCAATTCTAAAGGAAGAACTTGACTGATTTGTGAATGTGTAAGATAGTCATTAGCTTTCAAACTAAGGAAAAAAAATATAATTGCTTTCCATAATTTTTTTTTCCTTGAACAAAATCTGAAAAGTGGAAACCTTATATGTCCTGACTTAAATTGCAAGAAAATAAATAAGGAGGATTAAGCTTTTGTTATCAGTAGGTAAGATGCTTGTATCTGACTTTTATAGAATGAATTTTATTTCATCATCATAAATTTATGATTTTTGAAATAACTGATTCATATGAACTCCATGTATCAGATTAATACATAACATCAAGTGCAAATCTCCACAATGAAAATAAGGAATGACATCTCTCACACATTTCCCTTTTAACAGTCTGATATCTTATTTGGGAATATTACACAAGCAGCAGATATCTTACTGAATTCCTCAAGAATATACCAAGAATCTGAATTGATTTTAAGTGTAAGAAAACTTTAGTGACTCTAATATATAAGCATAACACTATTTGCTTAGTGTGCCATTGTTTGAAAGTTGAGTTTATCTCCAAGATTAAACAAATCCAGTAACTGTGACTGTTGGTCCCCTCCATTTTAGCAACATATTTTGCTGGAGAGGAAGCAAGGTTTTTGTTTCTTCAGTAGATATCTTCTTCCATCTCTGGATGTGGTAGTCAAGGACTCTAGTTTTTGCAGTATAAAGGTTATCTTCTTTCTAAACTAGAATTCAGGAATTCTAGAACTCTAGATTTCTACATAAGAGGTGTAACTCTATTCAGATACACCTAATAGAGCTCCTTCAGCTCTGTTTAGTGCCTGATTCTTTTGATTTGAAGAATAAAATATGCAAGGAAGAAAACATATCCAACTTTCCAGAAATAAGAAACACCTATGTTCTGCTTATCTGCCATTAAAACAGCAACATCTTCTCTCTCCTCAGGCTTTTGCAAGACTTCAAAAATTCTGAGCTGTTGCTCTGTATATGCTTTTTGTCCTTCAGGAACTGATCCATCTTACAATTTAGTCAGGAGTTAATATTGCCAGAGTGTTCCTCCTCTTAACTACAGGGATATTATTTTCCCATCTGCCATCTGTTTCTCAGCAGATTTTTTCTTACTTTGGGTCAACCTTTATATTTACTTGGGAACAGTTAGAACTTTTGCTGTTAGTCCTGAATAAGTACTGTGTTTTGATACACAAAGTCCCAACTGTCTGTGGGTTTTTCATTCACTCTAAGGAGAAAGTCTACTGAAAGACATGAGATCCTGGTGTTTCAAAACCCAAATTCAATTTGTTCTAGATAGTAGGCAGGAAATGCAACAACACAAGCTCAGTTCACTTTCTCGTTTTCATTTGTGTGATTGGGCCTTAGGTATTACATTTTCAGATTTTGATGCCATTTAGGACAAAAAGCTCATTGCAAATTGTACCTATAAAAGGCCTGACACAAAAAAAGCAAAATTTTTTTTGTTTTGTTCTGTTTCAGTTTGCTTTGGATACAAAATAAATCAATAAAGTATCAGCATTAAACTCAAATGGGGGTTAAATAAAATAAAATAAAATAAAAAGTATATTTATGTTAATGATTCATTTCCCCCACTCTGAGGAAAAAAAGGGCAATGCCCCAAACCTCTTCAGCGCATGAAATATTGGGGTTTTCTTTGAACTTACGGTCAGTGAGCCATAGAATTACTTAACTACCATCTTCTGACTGTGAGTACAAAAAAAAAGCAAAAACTACAGTATTTTTTAATCTGTCACAAAATAGGTTAAAGAGATAAAAAATGTAAAGATGGGTCAAAGAAAAAATAGGCAGTACACATGGAGCTAAAAAACTTGATAGCAAAGCAGAAGAAAAATACTTGTGTCTTGACTACCAAAGATCTTGCATTTTTCCCCAGTGGTAATGCTTAAATTTCTTTTTTGTATCCAGATTTTTTATATTGACTGATTTATTTTGTTTACTTTCTTTTTTAATGATCCTGCAGCATAATTCCCAGGGCTTATGCAATATACTTGGAGATAAGTAAATTAGAAGTGATGTGGATATCTGTTTCCAAAAGAATAAAAGAAAGGCAGTTCATATAATTAATGAACAAACAGAGGCAAGGGTGATGCATCTAGAACAGTTAGCTGGAAAAGGAGTAGTTCAGAGCTAAAGACAAGACTGTCCTGAGTCTATGGAACTGACAGTGACAAACCTGCTGGAAATTATAATTACATCAAGTGGAAAGAATGAATAACAAAGAAGTCAGAATAAAGATTCTCTGAAGCAATGGTTTTTTGGAATTATTCAATACCACCAATTTCACATTACTACAGCCTCACATTTCCCAAGCAAGAAACATCAAGAGAGATGTACATTGAAATTCAGCTAATTTAGAAAATAATTTTTGTACAAAATCCCTTTGTAAAACCTATTTAATCCCTGGAGAGAATTATTGCTCAGATCAAAAAAGATGAAATTTTGTCTATCTAGAAAAGAATGATCTTCATACAATATCTTGATATTATGCTCATTCATATAAGGCTATCTAAATTAGTGTTCATTTTGTCATTCTTATGAAGCACCAAAAGAAAGACCCTTCATATCAAGATTCAGAATGATCTAATGTAAATCATTCCCCTAGACAGAAATATTCTGATGTCTCAACAGCGAGAATGTATAAACCCAGTAAAATAATAAAGGTTGCTCAGTAATTTTGCAGGTTTTTTGTTTGGATGGTTAACAATAGACAGCCACGATTGTTACTTTTAATCTCTAGGCCAAACTCATCAAACTGTTGAAATGCTTGTATAGCACTAGATTTCTGCTTCCTCTGATTTGGAGGGAGGACAGAGATAAGCGACTCTCCCCTTCCCCTACCCCACCTCCCTCCAAAAAAGTGACAGCTCACAAGTCCTAGAAATTAATAAGGAGAAAAATATTTCTAAATGCTTCTCTAATATCAGACTGTGTCATAGGACATGTTATTATCCCAGTTTACCAGAAGTGTACATTCAAGAAGAAATGTTTTGCCAAGGAAATATGAAGAACTTCTAGGATTTCCAGATTTAGTTTTTAATCTTTATGTTTTTTACAGATTATTCATGGTTTTGATACGGGTAGTAAACCTCACTGTTACTACAGTACAACACCACAATTCCTTTGCAGAAACACATCTGATCCAGCATAAAAGAGAAGTGCCCAAAAAAATGAGTTTGGAAATCCTTGAGGTCTTCTAGTTTGGAAAGCACACATGGGGCGGAAAGAATATTGGAAGGAGTCTGTAGCTATGGAAATCTTTTAAGAGAAATGGCCTCCACTGCAAAGTCAAATTGTGCCATTCTGTGTCTTTAAGAATGAGCAAAACAGGGAAGTGAAGGGGAGGCATTAGATACGCAACATAACTCTGGCAAAATGAAACACTCTGTACATAGTTTATTCTACAAATATTCAGATGTGTATTTGCAAAATAAACTCTTCATAGATGAATAAACACTGTACATTTTGATTCTCAACATCACAGATGGCACTTCTCTGGTATTTCCATGCTTATACAACTGCAGTAATCTTGCAGCATACAAAGTGTGATATTTGCATTAGCAAGCTACGAAAAGCAGGACCAGTTGAACAATGCAGAATGTTTCAGTAAAGGTTATGCATTGTTTTTCAAGAGATTTCTCTCACCTCTTAAAAGGATGAGTGTGAAAACAAAAGGCTGTTTGCAAACATTCACAGGCACATGAGGGACATCTTGAACTCCAGCTGAGACTGAAGCAGTGAGAAGTCATCTCTGGGGAGTTTCAGTAACCAGGAGAGTCAAGCACCATACTATTGAATCACAGCTGGTGCAGCACAGCATGTGTTCAGATATATTTGTGATGTTCCCTCATCCAGGTGGGCTATGGAGACAATTCTTTTCCCTCTGCCATGCCCAGTGCCAGTTGACCCAGGCCAAAACTGTGCCAGAAGTGAACTGGCAAAGAGAGTGGGCAGCCACACAGACACCACCTGCTGTGGCCACACCTCTGCCTGAAGCAGTGTGCTGGTGCAGACCCAAAGAAAGGTCTCTCCCCTTAGCTAAAGACAGCTTTTGGCCCTAACTCCCTTTTCAAGTGTTTGGGTTTAGTCAGTGGCATGCTGTGTTAAGCAAAAGAGAAGCATGTGACACGTGCTGCCTTTGGTTTCCTCTAGCAATTTTAGAAAATCTTTATCCTTAAATAATGGAAACAGGAAGAAAATACAGGGTCCTGCAATTCTGATCGCAAGGATAGATTCATTATCAGATACACTGGAGTGCTGGAAACAAGCCTATTGAGTCTCAAGTGAAATAGCCACAGGCTGAAAAATTCCTGTAATCTAAACACTACTTATCTCCATGAATAAATACACTACAGAAGATGAAATGCAAATCTTCAAATTGATTCTGCATATGCTACTTTTTAACAAATTCTATGTTACATGGAAATTACTTTGAATGTAACTTCATGAGCTACAATATTTATTTTAAATGATAGCACAAGAATTCACAAATACTCCCTTGACCTTTCTAGTATGGATTAGTGTAGTTATCAGATTGCTCAGACAAAAAAGAGTTTAGTCTTTTCATCAGACTGTTTTCTTCAGATGTAGGGGAAGGGAAAACCCAGCCTTATGTCTCCAAGCATCAACAGTTTTTCTGCAAATGTTTGTGCCACTTCAGTTCTTCAAGAGCCACTGAGTAAGCTAACCAACAGGAACAGAGGAATCCTTAGATCATCAGTCTGCGAGGAAATTTTTGCCAGCAAACTGTAAAAACACAAGTCACATAAAATTATATATATATTTACTATCAGTAACTCAGCTTATACAATATTAATGTCTTCCTGCAGCTGCTACCTCAAAAGAAAAGCATCAAGTGTCAGGCAAAGTCAAGCAGATTTTCTTCCTTAACGTACATGTACCATGACACCAGAGGTTTTTTTCTTCCTCTCGACAAAGTCCTGACTCATTCACTCTACATCTTCCCATTTTCTGAAAAAGAAGTCACTCAGGAAACTGCTACTACTGCCCACCTGTAGCTATAAGGATTTCATAAGAGGAACTTGATAGAAAATACATACATTTTGTTATTGATATCAAATTATTCAACACAGTCAAAACAAAATGCAACTGAGAAGAAATACTAATTGTTGCTAGGCTGTTGGGTAGCTGAGCAATGTAGTGTGGGTGGTATTTATTTACTATAAAGTTAAAAGCATTGTACACGAGGAAAAATATTTCTAACCATACTTAACTGGCTGTCTCTAGATTGGCTGTAATCCTCAGAGAAGAACTTTTAGATTAACTTTACCAGTTCTATGTTTCAGGTTAGAACTGAATAACAATGACAAAAAATCACCAAAACCAAAACAAATCAAAACATAAAAAAACCCTTCAAACTATCAATGCTGGATAAAACAGCAAGAGGAGAAAAGAGAGAAGGGACAATGTGAATATGACATTTGGAACTGATGATGTACTTTCATAGTGAATTGGTTTTGTATTCCCCTCCCTGTCCCATCCCAGGGAAGGATGTTATACAACCAATAAAGTCAAGAAGAGAAGAGTTACAAGGCAAGACAGCTAGGTGGAGAGAGATTGTATAGAGTGGGATTCTTCAGTCTTGACAAAAACATTTTTGAAGTGAACTATACCAGACATCTATGGTACCATGAGCAACTTGGAGAACACAAAAACAAGAATGACATTGCATCTCACGATACAAAACTAAGAGACATCACAAGAAATTAGCATGTGAAAGGGTCAAAGCAAAGGAAAATCCATTCTCCAAACAGCACAGTGTTCAAGTAGAGAACTCATTGCAATGGAAGATAACAGATGACAAAAATTTACAGGGACTCAAAAGGCAGTTAAATTAATCAATCAATTGCCTTGGTCCAAAAAGAAATTTCTGTCATACCACTGGGAGAGTATGCTCCTATGTACCCATGGAGTACATGATTTTACACCCATGCTTTTACACTAATTTGGGTACCAATAGTTCAGTGTTGTAGGACCACTTGGGGCCGTGCATGTGTCTTTCTCTCTTGAATATCTTTGTGTGTACAGAATGATGTGTTTCAGCTATTTCAGACACCATCTTTATCCTCACAGGGATTGCACTGAGGCTGTGCAATCATAAAATCATAGAATGATTGAGTGGAAAGGGACCTTAGAGGTCACCCACTTCCAAGCACCTATCATATAGTCAGGTCTTTAGTGAAGACAGCTTCATAGTACTGCCAAAAAAAAAGGGCTGTAAGCTGCTGAGAGCAGGCCAGAAGTTTTGGTGAGCAGGTTGAAGATATGGTGATCTCCAGAAAGGATGACTTCTGTGTCATCCTTTCTTGTTTGACTCAAGCAAACCCACACTAAGATCTGAAGTTGTTCTTAAGTTAATTTCCTGAGCCCAGAAGAAGACATGCTGGTGTTAAAATTATGCACTTGTTGCAGTTCTTTCCCTACTCTAAAACGGGTGTCCTTAGAGCACACTTGTGCTGACAAAACTAATTTCTATAACATTTCCAAAAATATATTTTTTTTCTTTTGTCTCACTTTTCAGGAAAATAGAATAATTTTCATTAAAACAAATTTCCAAGAAAATGCAGGCTTAGATTGTGGATGATTTCAGATTAAATATTTCCAAACATGGCAAAACCATAAACAGCAAAACAGATTTTCAGATAGGATATTGCAAACAATTTGAATTCTCCTTAATACTATTGGTTTTATCTTTCAGATAGGGATGAATGAAGGTACATGGGATACTTTATTTAAAAATAAAAATGGCTTGAATTTGATAGAGCATTTGAAAGTATTCACAAGTGACAAAACTAGATTTTGAGACTTCTTTTGATCTCAAGTTGTTATGGCTAAGTAAGGAGAGCTCTTGCTTTCAGAAGGCTGTAGCTACTTGCACTTCTGACCCTCTGGTAAGGAATACAGCATTTTAGTTCAATTTTCCACTGAAACTGGGTTTGAGCAAAATGCTAAGCTAAAAATTAGAAGGACTGAGCAAAGAATCAGTATTTGCAAATAGCAAATACTGCTGTGGAGGTGGTAACCTACAGCAGAACAGCTGAGCTGACAGCTGGTGATGATAATGTCTTAAACTACTGCAACAAGATTTGCTCATGTGTCAGAAACCTTGGAGACACGAAATAGCTGGCTGACTGGGAATAAGTCACCCTCCACAGCACTTCAGCATTTAGTTCCACCAGTGGAGGCCCGATGCTGCAAGCTCTTTGCTGGCATAAAACCCTTCCCTGAAGCTGTCAATTCTGGATGTTGTATAAGCAGTCGTGGCGCTAGCTCAAGGATATTTCCTGCAGCCTGGCTGAGGCTGGGGATGGCTGTGGAGAAGGAAGGACCTGGAATACTCTGAAGTGACAGAAGGCATTTGTTACTTAGTTCTTGCATCCAGGAGAGCTAGGTTGCAATGCTGTCAGACAAAATGCTTTATGAAAAAACAACGTGGGGTACTTGCAGGAAAGGTGGGAGGGACTGCTGGTATAGGCAGGAGAAACTGGTTTTACTCCAGCATGCAAGTTTTATTCCAGCATGGCATCTTACTCAGTGAATTAAGGATGTAGAGATATCAGCCTGAGTGACAGCTCAGACACCCCAAAGAGCAGAAAAGTAACTTTGACTGTCCCACCTACCTTTTCCTTCTCCAGCATGGTTAGAAGTGCAGATCATTTAAGATTTTAGTTTCACTGCAGAATTTAACACAGAGATTCTATATCCTTTATATAAACTATGCCCCCTTGGGTTTCCCAAAACATTCTTGGGGCTTTTGGTCCATAAATAGCTGGAAAATTCCAGGAAAAGTTTGTGTTCATCAAAAACATTACTAGAAATCAAAATCTGAGGGTCTGTGCTTTCAAAACAGAATTATTTAATTAGATATATTAATTCCTGTTAGTGTTGATAAAAAAATTTCAATAAGAATCAAAAGATTTTGTATCAAAAAAATTATTTATATAGCAATTCCTTTCTTAAGAATTTCACAGGCATTTTTTCTACATTGACCTCTGCATAAAAATAAGCAAAATTAACCTTATAACAACAGAGTTACTTTTCTTCAATTCTAAACCACTGACAGAAGAACAGGTTAAAGAAAAGCTTTTAAAATAACATTTAACATCCTGCAAAACACTGTAAATTTAAGAATACACAAGGCTGACAGATTTCATGTAAAGTCAGCTCTAATACTGTGTGGTTTACTCATGTGCCCAAGCTCTAGGAACAAAAGTGACCAAATAATATCTACCAAATTACAGTAACATTTTATAATTTATTTAATTTTTATAAATATTACAGATAATCATGAGTTGGGTTAATGAAGCTATATCTTCTTCTCTTGACACCAAAATTATCAAAGCTGAATGACAAAATTAGACCTTAGTCTCTTAAACATTCACAAACATGTATATGTACATGTATATATTATTACTGGTTTTTATATTGTGAGAAAGATGAATCCCAGTACTCAGGATACTTATAGGTATGTCATGGAATTTCTTAAACGTAGAATTTTTTTTCCAAATGTAAGTATTTTAGATCTTAATTCCAAAATCTCTAAATAGCATTCAATTGACTATTTCATACTCTGTGATGGAATAGAAATAGAAAGCTGGTAAAAGAAGATACTGGCCCAATCAAGCAGCAATCAGGCATATTGCTGAGAAGCAGGTTTTCTTGGGCTTTCCTTTTTAATTCTTTTTATAAAGAAAAATAATGAGAAATATGAACAAGTGCCAAAAGCATAATTTTTACACATATCTCAGCAGCAGCAATAAACTACCCATGCTGGAGTTAATATATTCAGAGCTCTGAAACAGATGAACAGAAATGGCTTCTTTTTTATCCAAAATTTGAAGTACCTAATCAAAGGTGCTGATCCAAAGCACTAACAGATAGCAAATGTGGGTTTTTTTCTGTATTTTCATAATTCCTCCTAATCATTGAAGTTCATGAGAAAAAAAAATTGTATACCTGTACCTGGCTAATACAGGAACAAAAACCAGTATAGCAGAATGCCTATGTGAGATAATATATTGGATTAACATTGTTTTGAGAAGAAATGTTGTGCCTCTCCTCTATTTTCTCTGACACTTTGAACATTTGCCTGTAGGTAACTCATGTCCCCCTGTGTAAAAGAGACTCAGATACCACAGTTTCTTTTGACTTCCAAGGTATTCCATGTTGCTAGGGACGGCAGTCATTGGCTAACAGGGAAAAACCCAATCATGTTGCAGTAATGACAAAATGCATTTTAGTACCAGTATAGCGTGTAATGGTAACTGTCTGAGGGAAGAGGGAAAGAGGAATCAAACATCCATGCAGTTTAAGGGATTTTACATTAACATCAATGATCTTGTATTTCATTGTAGTTAATAAAATGGAGACCTCTATTCACTGTGCAATTCCAGGTATAAATCATGTGTTATGCTAAGCATGTATAAGGAACAGAATTATCAATAGCATGAAGAATATAATTATATTGAATGTAGGTTTTCTGTTATTCTTGTCTGGAATAATGCGTAAAGTATACATAATAGAGAATCAAAGAGGATTCAGAGAAGAATAACTGGGTAGAACTGAAACAACTTTAAGA